>NC_090450.1:361277197-361921515 GCF_031143425.1 Pleurodeles waltl | reverse complement strand
CATCAATGGCAGTCGATGTGAATGCTACACTGATGGGGTTGAATGCACAACAGCTGACACAATGGTTCAACAGTCTAAATTCCACACAAAGTTCAGCCAGTGGGAAGGGAGAAGATTATATGAATAGGGTCAGGTTGAACATGGAAGCACAAGAATTGGTGGAAGGGACTATGGGTGTGAATAGGTTAGAGTCCTACTCGGAAGAAGAGCTGAGATATCTATGTCCCAGGATTACGAAGGAAGTGAATAAGGTACATAAAAGCTTGCAGGAAATAGCTGACAAAAACGGGGTTGATATAGACAAGACAAAACACTTGAGCAGAAGCTACAGATTGGATTTTGGGACCACAGATTTTGAACACATGAGGTCAGCAGGCATGAAGGCGCACCTTAGAGAATTGCTGCAGAGTGCACAAGTGTGGAGGTGCTTAGACAAGTGGGAAAGTAGGTGGGTAAAGAGAAAGGAAAAGAGGAGGGACAGTGCTACAGAGCTCAATGAGAAAAGACCACAGAGTAGCGAGGCAGTAACCATGTTACCAATGAGGGAGACAGCAGGGGGAAAATTAATACATGTACCATGGCACAGAAGCGACATTCAGTCATTTACGGATGATTTTCCCAAACTGAGAGAGAAGCCGATTGAATGGTATCAACAGACTGATAGGTTTGTGAAGCTTGCAAAATGTCTCTGGGAAGACCTGAACACTCTCTTTGAGATTGTGGTTCCGGCAGATTTGTGGGAGGATTGCAAAAGAGCTGTAGGTTGGCCGACAAGTGAACCAGAGAGAGACAGGGAGACGGGTGCACCATCACCTATGGTGATGAGCTTGTACTACAAGGTGATTGAGCATTTGAAGACGAAAGTTGCCGCGAAAAATGTGGATTGGCAGAAGATCGATCGAACGGCCCAAGAGGCTAAAGAGTCGATTCATAGTTACTATGAGAGGTTGTTGAAGGCGTTCAAAAACTACAGCGGCACGGAAACAATAGAGGCAAAGGATATGCTTCATTTTGTGTTCAGATTTGTGGAAGGGCTGAGACCAGAGATAAGTCAGATGATAAAGTCGCATTTGATTTGTTGGCAGTCGAAACCTATTGATGAGGTGTTGAATTATGCGAAATACTGTAGCAACGAAATTGAAGTGAAACAGAAAAGGTTGAAAGAGAAGGTGATGATGATGCAACTTAAAGCAGCTCAGACAGGTCTGCAAGGTTTGCAAGGGATGCAAGGGTTCCAACAGCAGGCACCGCAATCGCAGCCGCAGTTGCAGGGAAATATGATGTTTCAGCCACAGGCCAGAGGCAGAGGAGGTTTTGCGAATAATGGTCCGGATTTGAACACTGTTGTGACTGGTGTGCAGGCAATGAAGAAGGTGATGCCGTGTCACGTGTGCGGAATTGTCGGTCATTGGAAACGCGAGTGCCCGATGGTGGTGCAGGAAGGTGCAGGTGCAGGTGTTGGTCAGCAAAACAATGATGTCAATGCATTTCAGACAATGAGGGGACCGAAAGTGAGAGGTCCAAACCCAAATTTTCAGACCGTAAATCAGTTGCAGGGATTACAACCTATGCAACCGCAGCAGATGCAGATGCCTCGTATGCAGATGACGCAAATGCAGCCAATGCAACAGCAGTTTCCCATGGTACCTAATCAGCAAATGCAAATACCTTTGGCACCAATGAGTCAGCAGCAAGTGATGGTTCCTCCACAGGTCTCGGGTCAGGTAATGAGTACAAATGGCACCGTACAACAGTTCCCATTACACAGTGAGAGTGGAATAAACAATGTATGGGAGAGTGAAAGTTCAGAAGAAGAAGGAGATTGTGTGCTTGCAGCATCCTTGGAAGTTGATCAAAAGGGTCCGTACGTAGAGGGAAGAGTAATGGGTCATCGTGTTTCATTCTTGGTTGACACAGGAGCCACACGTTCAACTGTTAAGAGCAGTGAAGTACCAAATTTGCCACTCTCAGGGAGGACAGTTCAAGTGGTGGGAGTAGCAAACAGGCACCTGACGAACCCAATAACAGATCCGGTACCAGTTAGCATCGGTAATTATCAAGGGGTACATCAGTTTGTGGTATGTGACTCAAGCCCGATAGCACAGTTAGGGAGAGACTTGTTGTGCAAATTGGGTTGTTCGATTATGTGTTCGAACGAGGGAATCAAAATCCAGACGAGCAGTGATGGGGAAGAAGAGGACAGTGTAGAGGGGGATGAGATGGAAACGGTCGATGAAGATTACCCTCTGATTTGTCTGTTCCCGATGATGACTGAAGAAGATATTCCAGCTGAATTACGGGAAACAGTCGGAAAGGAAGTGTGGGATATGACAGGGAAAGAGGTGGGATTGATGAAAGGAGTGGAACCAGTGAAAGTGACTGTAAAGCCCAATGCAATCTTTCCCCAGACCCCACAATACCACATGGCACAAGACACCCTCATGAAAGTTGCCCAACTTATTGACGAATTTGTAAAACAGGGAGTACTGAAAGAAGTGTTAAGCAGTCCATGTAATTCACCAATAATGGGACTAATAAAGCCAAGTGGAAAGGTCCGACTTGTGCAGGACTTGAGGAAAATAAACGACATCATAGTCAAGTGTTGCCCTGTCGTACCAAATCCAGCTGTGATAATGTTCCAGGTCCCTTGCGATGCCGAGTGGTTCTCAGTCATCGACTTGTCACAAGCATTCTTCTCGGTGCCTCTTCATGAGGACAGCCAATTTCTCTTTTGTTTCAAATTCCTAGACCGAGTATACAGTTGGTGTCGAATTCCTCAAGGGTTTTCTGAGTCACCGTCAATCTTCAATCAGATTCTAAAGAAGGATTTGGAGGCATTAGAATTACCATTCGAGTCAACCCTAGTACAGTACATTGATGACTTACTGGTTGCATCAAAGACAGAAAGTGGCTGCACAGCCGATACCATTGCTCTGTTGAACCATTTGGGAAGGAATGGACACAAGGTGTCTCCTTCCAAATTGCAGTTCTGCCAGAAGAAAGTGAAATACCTGGGTCACCAAATAGAGAAAGGGTCACGGAGAATAATGAAGGAAAGAATAACAAGTGTACTTCAAATGAGTCCACCAAAGACAAGGAGGGAGGTGAGGAAGTTTTTGGGAATGGTGGGTTACTGTCGCCAGTGGATTCCCAACTTCTCAACTCTAGCAAAGCCTTTACTGAAACTGACCCAGAAGGATGCCTTGGATCAAATTGAACTGAAAGGAGATGAGATGGATGCTTTTGTTGAATTGAAAGAGTGCATGTGTAGGGCTCCAGCTTTAGGTATGCCTGATTACACAAAGCCTTTCACATTGTTTTGTCATGAACGTGACGCATGTTCTTTGTCTGTCTTGACTCAAGCCCATGGTGGCGTAAACAGACCAGTAGCGTATTTTTCAGCTACTTTGGATCCGGTCGCAGCAGCACTCCCAGGGTGTTTGCGCGCCGTAGCAGCAGTTGGTATCAGCCTCACTCAGAGTGAAGGAATAGTGATGGGACACCCAGTAACAGTCATGGTCCCTCACTCAGTTGAGATACTTTTGACCCGCTCCCGAACGCAACACATGACCGGAGCAAGACTCACAAGGTATGAAACGGTAATTCTGGGCTCACCGAATGTGCAGCTGAAAAGGTGCACTACGTTGAATCCAGCAACCTTGCTTCCTGGTGAAAATGCTGAAATTGAGAACGCTGAAGACGTCGAGCATGACTGCCTTCAGGTGACTGAATTTTGCACAAAACCTCGACCTGACATTAAGGATACTAAGCTTGATGAAAATGACCAAATTGTTTTTGTTGATGGTTCATGTCTAAGAGATGGGATGGGAATTTTGAAAGCAGGATATGCTGTATGTACTGTAACAGGTGTCTTGGAAGCGGGATGGCTCCAAGGAGTCTATTCTGCACAAGTAGCAGAACTTGTAGCCCTTACAAGGGCATGTCAACTGTCTGCATTGATGAAAGTCACCATTTACACTGATAGTCAGTACGGGTTTGGAATTGTGCACGACTTTGGACAACTTGGTCACAGAGAGGTTTCCTGACTTCTTCAGGATCCCCAGTGAAAAACGGGGAGAGAATAAGGGAATTGTTACACGCCATTCAAATGCCAGCTGAAGTTGCAGTGGTAAAGTGCAGTGCTCATACAAAAGGACAGGACTGTTTCTCTGGGAAATGCATATGCGGATCAAGTCGCAAGATTTTGTGCCTTGAACTGTATATTACTCAGGGATGAATGGAATTCGATAAGTGAGCCAGAACTCGAACCAGCTGAAGCATTTGCCTTAAAGGTCGTAGATACAATAGATTAACTAAAAGCATTGCAGAATAACGTCAGGGAGGATGAGAGAGATTCCTGGATTAAATCACAATGTATAAAAAGACCAGACGAGTTATGGGTTTCAAATGAGGGAAAATTTGTCTTGCCAAATAGTCTCTTATCACAGCTTGCGCGGTTCTATCATGGGCAAGCTCACCTAGGGAGAGATGCCATGATACGATTGTTCAAAACTGATTGGTTTAACCCCAGATTTTGTCAAGCTGCAGAAGCAGTTTGCCATCGATGTGTCACTTGCCAGCAGATGAACCCAGGAAAGGGAACAGTTGTGAACGCCAGCCACATTGGCAGGGCCAGTGGGCCATTTAGTAGGATGCAGATAGACTTCATTGAGATGCCTGTGCATGGAGGTCTGAAGTATGTGTTGGTGATTGTGTGCATTTTTAGTCACTGGATTGAGGCATACCCCACACGTAGAAATGACAGCCTTACAGTTGCAAAGCTATTGTTGAGAGAGTTGATACCACGTTTCGGATTCCCGATCTCTTTAGAATCAGATAGGGGAAGTCACTTCAATAACGAGGTGATAAAGTTACTTTGCGAAGCGCTGAACATTGAGCAAAAACTGCATTGTAGCTATCGCCCTGAAGCATCAGGATTGGTGGAGCAGATGAATGGTACACTGAAATCAAGAATGGCGAAAATATGTGCATCGACAAATTTGAAATGGCCTGACGCATTGCCCTTGGCGCTAATGTCAATGAGAAACACCCCTGATAGAAAGACTGGATTGTCTCCGCACGAAATTCTCATGGGCAAGGCTATGAGACTTCCTGCAGTTCCCGCAAACGCGCTTTTGAATATTACAGATGATATGGTGTTAGACTACTGCAAGGGTCTGGCTGACGTGGTTCGCTCTTTCTCTCACCAGGTGGAAGCAACCACCTTGCCACCGATTCAAGGTCCAGGACACGCACTGAAAGCAGGTGACTGGGTCGTGGTAAAGAAGCACGTGAGGAAGTCGTGTCTGGAACCCCGTTGGAAAGGCCCTTTCCAAGTGATCTTGACGACAACTACCGCTGTGAAGTGTGCGGGGGTTTCCAACTGGATTCACGCCAGTCACACAAAGAAGGTGTTGTGTCCCACAGATGAGGAAGTTGAAGCGCTGAAACTGCCAGTGCCTGATAAGACAGTGCTGAGTGCTGAGACAGAACAAAACAGAACTGAAAGCAAACAGGCAGAAGCAGGAGAGAGAGAGATATTACTGGAGGACGAAGAGACTAACTCACTTGGGGAAGACCAAGGAGAAAGTTCAGACAGCGACGAAGCAGCTGAAGGTGACGAAGAACCTGAAGCAGCTGAGGGTAGCAAAGAGCCTAAAGCAGCTGAGGGTGACAAGGAACCTGAAGCAGCTGAAAGTGATACAGAGCCTGACGAAAGTAACGGTGACGAAGGGCTCGAAAAGGGCGAAAAAGCAGGAGAGCCTGATCAGAGGAGGGCTTTCCCAGAAGCAGACGATACAGAAAAAGAAAAAGAGAACGTGATTGATTCCCCAGAAGGAGGGGACAAGGCAGAGCAGAACGGAACAGTTCAAACTTCTACAGAAAAGGTTGCAGGTCCAACAAATGGACATGGTGCAAAGAGGAGACTAAGTATATCACCAGTAAAACAAAGGACTGAAGAAAGTTTGAACGACGGAGGAAGGCCAAAAGTGAAAGAGAAAAGAAAGGAAGTGTCTGTCGTGGTACCACCCCCGAGTGAAGAAAAGGACTTGACAAAAGAGGAAAGTACCAGCGAGGCAGAATCGAAAAGAGAAGCAAAATTGAAAAGGAAAAGGATACCAAACAGGAGATATTCCGGTCCAGAATGGGCATATGCAGTCAATGACGATTGGACTGACGAGTTTGTATCTCTAAGCATCGAGAACGAAGAAGAAGAGATACCAATAGAAAAGAAATGTTTTATGGACAGTGTTGATTGAAAGGGTGATAAATGTCATTGCTTGCTACAATCTAAAGTGATAAAACCAGCTGAGACATTGCTAAGCCGGATGAGACATTTGCTAAACAGATAAAGACTGAGTTATTGCCGAATTGAGACAAATGCTGCTAACCGACAAGTGACTGGCCTCTTGAAGAAGACTGTGTGAACATTGCGCTCGTTCAGCTTTGTAACTGAATTGCTAAATAGTTTCATTTATAAGTGCTTCTAGCTCTCTGATTCTATACAGATCATGACGCAAAATAGTAGAAAGAAATATTGTAAATATGTGTGTATAGGATTGATAATTGCATGTGTACTAATAATAATGGCAATAGTGCTTGCAATGCATGGAAAGGGTGAGAATGAGAGGATTGACGCTTCTACTTTTGCTCCTGTTACTGTCACTGAACTAACTGCACTGAAAAGATTAGAATTAGATGAGAGACTCTTGCATGATAAGAAAGAGCTTTCGTATAATGTTTTCTATCGCTTGCTAACAGAGTATGTTGAGACTATGGATGCGAAAGATTGTTATGTGTGTACACAGATGCCGACATCAGTAAAGGAAGGGGTGACTTATCACCACATGCCTCTTACATACGGGATTACATGTAGTATAGTAATGTCTAGGTTTTATGGTCAGACTAACATACAGTATTTTTACTCAAATTATGATGTTACCTTTGCATATGTTCCTATAACAGCGCAGCTAAGCCAGATTGCTAAAGATTGGGATGCTAAAATAATGAGGGAATTTTTCGAGCCAATGCTACCTTTTGAAACGGCTCACGCTCATAGGGAAAATCTTACCTGCTCACTCTCTGCAGTAGAAATAAGCTTTTTAGATCGCACAGATGATAGAAGGGCACAAATGAATGCGAAATTAGAAAAAGAGCTACATAAGAGGACTTCAGTAGATAATTATGATTTTGCCGCAATAAAGACACAAGGGAGAATTGCTTTAGATGCTTGGCATGTAGGGAAATTTTGTATATATCGAGGTGAATCTTATTATGATAACATTTTTGTAGGAGCGAGTGAGTGTAAACATACGTTTATCTTTAAGACCAAATGGACATTCATGATGAACGGACTTGACCCTGTCATTCCAGGTGTATATTACATTTGTGGGTATAATGCCTATTATCGTCTTCCAAAGGGATGGTGGGGGAGATGTTATTTGGGTATAGTGTTCCCAAAGGTTTATCAACTGGATGACCTATCGATGATTGAAAAGACATCTGGATCCCATCGTATCCAGAAAAGAGAGACCGCAGCTGCTGTGGTAGGAGATATATTTGGAGCCATGATTCCTTCATTGGGAGTTGTGCTGAATTCCATCAAAATAAGAAAGTTGTCTACTATAGTGGATAACATGTTGACAAAGTTTTCAGGTGCTATAATTCTGATAGATGCTGAGCTTGCAGCGGAAAGAGCTATGACTCTTCAAAATAGGCTTGCTTTAGACATTCTTTTAGCAAAGGATGGCGGCGTTTGCAAAATGCTTGGTGCACGACACTGTTGTACGTATATTCCCGACAATAGTGTGAAGATTAAAACTATGCTTGCTAATCTAACAAAAGAGAGTGCAGATTTGAAGGAATTGAAAGAACCAGGAGTGTGGGAGAAGGTTGGAAAAGGACTTGCTTCAGTGGGAAATTGGATTGGGGGAATTTGGAATGGAATATTACTGAAAATAATACAAGTAATATTAATTGTACTGATTTGTATATTTGGAATTTGGGGAATAAAAAGGGGAATAATAATGATTATGGAAAGAATTAAAAGAAGAAAGGAAGAGAAAATAATGAAAAGAATGGCAGAAGAATACAAAGCGAAAACTAGGGGAATTAAAAGGAAAAGAGAACTGACAGAATTTTAATGGAATAAAATTTGTGGGCATGGTTTAGTGTGATGACAAGTAGTCATCAGAGGAGGGATTGATGAAGCAGAAATGAAGGTTTTACATTTATTAGCGCTTAAACGTAGTGTTGAAATAATCATGTGTGACTTTAACCGAACTAATAAAGATTGTACGGGGACAAAATGTGCCCTTAGAGTAGTTTGCCAACATTTATAAGCGTGCTTTATATAACGTGATGTATTAGAATTGCACTAATCCGACATAATTGTAAACGCGTGCTATGATTTGCTTGTTTGAAATGCTTTAGCTTAGCATAACTTTACTGCAGGCTTCGGCCTAGTTGCCTGGTCTCACGGTTTAGATGCTCGTATTTTTCCAATGTGCTATTAAACGTGTATTTTTTGCTTGAAGCTGTACTTTTCCACTGAGATCGTTCACATGCTTATCTTAAGGTTTCGTGCCAGCCTGGCATATTTTCGCTTTACTCCAAGGTCGATCTGCAGGTGCGGACAATGGAAGCTCTGAAAGTGAGTTAATTGGTATAAAATGTTGCAACTTGCGTACCCATCTCCAAGGATAATGTATGCTTAAGTAAAAGCTTGAGAACTGTCGTTTTTGATTGGACAATTTGAAGCTAACCTATGAACCCTCCAATGGAAGACCCTACTGGATTTGAACTGTTGTCTATAAAAACCAGGTGCACGAGAAGAAGGTAGCCATTACAGCCATTACCAGCTCGATACTCGCCATTTTGCAGACTTCGTAGCTAATATGGCCCACCTTGCTGCGACGCCATTTTGAGAGACTTTGATGCTTTCTCTAATCGAGAGAAAGAGACTTAAATGATTCTTACCCTAGAGACTTTAACTTTGATTTGTCCCTTTGCATGAAGTAGTAGTTTATTTTGCCGCCGTGAGGCAACTGCCCCGTCCACCCCTGCCCCTTTGTCCCGTCCCATGCTGATCGAGAAACGGTACCTGTGAGACGAAGACTTCCTTGTATGCTGATCGTAATTGGTAAATATGAAAGGAAATTGTACAATTGCATTGTGTTTCTTTTAGGTAACCAACTGCTGATTTTTGACAAGATCCCTAGTTAGGAGTTTTTCCAAATTAATGTTGCTAAATTGTTTTGCATGAAGTCCCACATGCCGATGCTAATTTGAGGACAGATGAGGATTCCTTTGTCGCACGATGCAATTTGAGATCTTGTTATGCTGACTAAATGTATGCAATTAGTTCATTACAGATTATCGTATTAGTGATTTGCATTGCTATTATCGAATGCCTTGTTATTCAAATGCTGCATAGATTACATTTGTTTCGCCGTTATGGACAGCTATTAATGTTCATATATGTTTATCATTTGGTGTTGAGACACATCTATATCGTGCTAGCTTTGTTAATATAGGGAAATAAATTCACTAACTTTGAATAAACTGGTGTGGTTATTCCTGACTGAAAGGTCAGGGTTCGCCGAAATGTATTCTGGATTAATTGTTAAGTGTTATGTTGATCAGGGTATTGCTTATGTTCGTTATTGATTATTGATTTGATTAAATTGACTGATTAAGAGTGCGGAGAGTCCCACTTACGCAAAAGATTCATCGGCCTAAAGAGCGTTCAATCACAGGTAAATTATTAGTACGGAACGCTCTATCAAGTTGAAATCGCTCATCACGACCCACATGTTGTCTGGGTAAGTGGCTGATAGATCTATCAGAATAGGAAATCTTGTGACTATCTTTGCCTCTCTTTTCGGAGTGGCTGAAAATAGATGCACCCTAAGATAATGGTTGTGAGCCCAGTTCTTGCATTGTCGGTCCCACCCAATGAAAGTTAATTGAAAATGTAGTCTCTGCCTGCTTTGCAAAGCATCAAGGCAGTTGCCGCCCAATCGTTCTTCACATAAATTGACAACCCTCTGGAGCCATGATCCCCTATTTGTGGCGCTACTGCATGTGGTTCATAGGCTGTGAAGTTGGGTAAGGGAGACAAATGGAGAGCCCAGGTTTTCTGTAAGGTGATAAGACCATTTTTTTTTTTTCGTTGATTGCTGCCCTCTTGGTTTCACAGTCATTTAGGCCTCCAATAGCCCATGAACTGATTTTCAAGTAAGAACGTATTGCTTGGGTGAGGTGTGCTGGTGGCTGATTGCTAGGGTTGGGTGCTGGGAACATTTGGGAGCCATGCCCAATCCAGAAATATCTGTGTTTGCATAATGCAATGAAGGGCACCCCCTTCTTTGTTTGCTGTAATTAATAGATTCCCTTCTGTGGTAAACGTAGGTCCTATTCTCTGTTAGGTGCCCTTTAAGATAGAACTGGTTGCAAACCTTGGCTTGTTATTGTTTCCCTTCACGTGGAGGGGGGGAGGAGGACTCATTTGGCCATCATCTTTCTCTGTTAGGAAGACAGAGTATTTTAATGGGGCCACTTCTCTGACTTGTATTCCGTAGTTCTCTAGATGCTTTTTGTTCCTTCTTAGTGACGCGCTTCCCAGTGCAGGATTGGTGACGTTTATTTCAGTGTGCATGTTTATTTCCCCGATATCTGAGAGGAGAAAGGCCACTCCATCGATGTCAGCAGAGGTCATATTTCCAATTCTGGTATAGGGGCACAAAGCTTCATGATATTACCTCTGTTTAGAATGTCCCACTTTCCTTGTGAGAAATACTCGGATTCTAATATGGGTTTGAGGTCATGTGGGTTCACTGTTGCCTGGTTGTTGTACTGTACCGTGTCCTGCCATTCGGCTAATTTCATGGGCAGACTGATGTCTCTTTCACTGCGCTACTGATCCAGGGGATTTTACCTGCCAACGTTCTGCAGTAATAGCTCGATAAGGCCACTTTGTGGGGCTGGTATCGTAGGGTTGCTCCAGGACAGTGATATAGTACTGGTGTCTTCCCCTAACCTTCTGTGCTCCATGTGATGTTGATCAGTTGTTTTGCATCACTTGTGTTTGCTTGGGTGGCTGCTGTTTGTGTCCTTATTGAGGGCTTTTCGGGTGCCATTGCAGTGTTGAGAATAGGGAATTACATTTTTGCAGCCTTATGTGTGGTTTGGGGCAGGCTTCCTATTTGTTGAGGTCCTCCTGTTTTTTCTTTTTGTTTCAAATCGGGAGCATCTGTTGTAGAGGAGTCTGCCTCCTTGTCATTATTTTTGCGGCCACAATTAGCGGAGCTGTTTAGATTTGCTATGTGACAATCTGTTTTCCCCTTTGAGACCTTACTATCAGTCTGGAGTCAGTACAGAACATTCACATCTCTAGTTTTGCTACTTTTGTTCAGTTTTTTCGTTTTTTTCTTGAATTTCCTAGATAGAGGCATACTTCCCCAGTCCTGAGTATTTGCAGCACTACTTAGGGTTTTAGGATCCATGGTAGGGTGCTCCCGTCCTTATTTATGCTCCTGAAGCTGCTCCCACTGGGCCACACTTGCGGCTGCCAGATTTAACAATTGGTTTATTTGATCGGGAGTTGCTTGGGTGGCCCTGTGGTTTTCAGTCTTTCGGCCTCATGAATTGGTCTTGGTGAAGCCGGCATGTTTTCTATGTCAGAGGCATTAAAGCTTTGTTGTATGGAGGAGTCATTCGTGACCACTGGGCCCCTTCTTCAAGTCCTCGGTCAAGGAACTAATATTTCAGGCAGCAATTCTAGTCTCTTTATAATTGGGATGCAGTGGCATGAGTCCTGTCTTTGAGTCAATTGTACCGATTCTTGCGTTCTAGTAATTAAACTATTCAAGTGGTCCAGCTTACTTGTGATTCTCATAATCAAAGATGCCACAGATTGTAATATATTTATTTGGACATCAAGCTCAGTGTATAGAAGTGCTACATTGGCCATCAAGTTCAGTGCCTTGTTGATGTTTATTAAAGTGTCAGAAACTGAGGATGGGGGAAGGCATTCCTCCTCCCCTTCCTATTCAATTTTGGAACCTTCATTTTGTTGATTAATGAAGCATGAACTGGAGAAGCATGAGCACCGATTCAACAGAGAGAATCCTTTGCCCTGCTCCGGCTCGTATCGATGACAACATTTTCCACTGTAGTGTCTGCTGTGAGTAATGGTCCCTGGATGGTATCTAGACCTGTCTCTACACCAGACTGTTCTCACCCTTGGGCTGACGTCCCCTCTGTGTCACTAACACTAGGTGCACAGGAACTCATGGCAGAGTTAGGTGGCGATTGTGCGTGAAGGCATTTTTGCGCCCCAGGAGCCACTAGAGCGCCTTTTATTTTAGCCCTTGTTATACTTTCCGCAAGCCAAACTGGACGTGCAGATAGTGGTGATGTTTGAATGTCCTGTGTCTCTAGAGTCTCCAGCGTTTCTGAGGTGTCTTTTGTGTTTCCTTTTGTGGAAATCTCTATGGCTTGAACTGAGGGTGGCATTGCTGTGGATTCCTATTCGGATTTCTTCCCCCACCTTATCGTGGTGGTGGCCAGTGTCACCTGTGTGCTCCTCTGGGTATTCGCTGTACTTGTTAGCTCTTTCCCTGTGATTATTACCTCTGGGTTCAGTGGAATCTTTTTAAGTACTGCAGTGTTTTGATGATTATCTTGAAACTCTGCATTGCTTCCTTGACAGGAGGGTTGGTCTAAACTTGTGGATTCCTGGGATGGGGCAAGTTGGCTCTCCTTAGCAGACAGTGCCAAGTAGCCTCTGATGTCAGTTCATCATTTAGTTCAATGGTGGTTGAGACTCTGGGCTTCCCCCGTCCCCCTTTACTGGGAAAATGCATCTTGTCCGTTTGGCTTTTGGCCGTCTTATGAATACATTGGCTTGCTTGCAGCTGGGTTAATATAGCATTTTGTGTTCTCATTCTCTTGGGTTACTATGAGGTTATCACCTTGTGTTGTTGGCTCTAAGAAGCCTTTTAACCAGTGGCTCTTCCTTGTACTTTAGGTCTTGATGACTTGAAGGATCCGGGACTGTGCCACTCCCCTCCCAGAATACGGAGTTCCAATGAGATGACCAGGAGGTGGAGTCGAACATTTAGCGGTCTCGCAGTGGCTCACTGTGAGGTTGGGATCCAAACACAGGCACAAGTGTGGATACTTAGATGCTCGAGTTGTAATTAGAGTGTTTGAGGCTGAAGTGCCCACACGATGCCACCCTGCTGTGCACAAGCAGAGTTAAAGACCAAAGCTGTTCTTTTGGTTGTGGCGTGCCGCTACGCCTTCCCTTTGGTATGAAATCTTGTTCGGCCAAGCCGGGGAGGGGCACTAGAACGCACTGGTATTTAGGTGGCCCATCTTCCTTTTGTCCTGTGATCCTGTGTCTGATGCCCTGGGTGGAAACTTTGACGCCAGAGAGCTTAGTTTTAGTTGGGCTGAATGGTGGAGAGTCTATTAATGGTTGTGCGGCTCTTGTGCATGCTGAGTTCTCCATAATTTGAAGATGGGGCACCAAGGGCAGAGCAGGAGCGCTGTCAGGACGCAAGCCGCACCCTAACTTGGTAGGGCCACTTCTGCGAACCTTAGGCTCAGCTGTATACAGTGCCTAACCCTTGCCCTACTGTTATTTTCAGATGCCCGCCCAGCTCCCTGGCCCTCTGCAGAACTCCTTGGCCACCTTTGAGTTTGAGTGCAGGGGCCCCTGGAGGCCCTCCTCAAGTGCACGTTGGTTAATTACATCACTGCGTGGACCGCTTTTATGTTTTATCCTATTTTATCCTGCTTGTGCCCCTTTTATGATTCTCCCGTTTTGCCCTGTGGGCACTTGAGCAAACAGGGGAGCAGAGGAGCAGAAAAGCAGGCACAGCAGCGGGGAAGCACAGCAGTACAGTTGTGGAGAAACTTACGCTGCGGCAGGTTGCGGTGGGCTTAGTTGTTGCAGTAGGTACAGGGTGCGGCGTGGAAGAACAACAGCAAGCAGCCAGGCAGGAAAGCACCTGCACTGTGAAGGGATGTGGTGCTACCGGTCACTACAATGGGTTGCGATATGACAATAAACCAGGGGGAGGGGCAGGGTAACTAAGATCAATACTGTGCAATGCACAGACATGGGACAACCTGCATTGTAGATTATCTCTGTTGATTTTATACACTCCTGCGGTCCCAGTGCAGGCTCATCTGCTGCTTGGTGCAGTTAGCAGAAATCTAATCTCTCTTGTATACAGCACTGTGCAAAAGTCGATAACTGGGGTTACACCCCCAGCTGGATTGCTGTGGAAGAGGATATTAATCAACTCTTAAGAGGGGAGATATGGTTCTACTGTTCTACACAAAAAGGAGAACTGCTCTTAAGTAGTAGATTACAATTTATACACTTCTATTACACTCCGTGGAAGTTGAACCAATGGGGACTGAGAGACAATTCTACTTGTGCATGCTATGGTTGTAGGGAGGCAGATTTTATTCACCTGGCATGGAGTTGCGAACTGAATCAGTGCTTCTGGCTACAGATTACATACACTCTGCAGGAAATGGCTGAATTGTAGGAGCCAATTACAAAATTAGTTGCGTTACTGTGATGGGTCCAAAAGATTACCCAGGTTGATCATATATGTGTTGTCTTTGCTTTGCTTTCAGCTAAGAGGTCAGTGGGGAGACACTGGGGACTTGTCAAGGCCCTGAAGAAAGACCAGTGGCTTCCGAAATTCACGTGCTGTAGTGAACAAACAGAACTTTATAGTGACTTGTTTCCTGCATCCTCCCGACTGTGGAATATCTGGACACCATTTCGGAACTTCTTGGTCACCTCATGTGCAGCGCAATCTGAGTAACCCTATTGGCTGTTCAACTGTATTCCCTGTTTGTTTGCCTACTACATTTGGGGGAGGAAAGATATTAATGTATTGCTGAGTAATGGCCAACGTATTGCTTGACTGGCTCCACTGGAGCTGTTGCGCCATGCTGATACTTATGTATTGTGCTGTACTTTTGTTTGTACTTCAGAAATAACAATAAAATATGATAGCAAAAAACGTCTTTCAAAAACAAAACATACTTTCCACCAGTGATCCAATCAAGTGTAATTATACATTTTATCCTTTATGATTCTGTAGGAGTTTCCCAATAGAAATATTTAAGTAAAAAGAAAACAAAATGTGCGCGGCATGCACTGGGCAACCCACCATTATTCAGTGTATTCTTACATCAAATGACAAGCAGATATTAGTTTCTTCTAGGAGCCCACCTCCCTAGCAGTGCGCTCCAGCAACCCATTAACGATGTAGGGGAACGATTTATGGCATGACATATTCTGCCTATCAAGGCACTTTACTCTGGATCCACCCAGGCATACACTTTCAAACTCGAACAACAGACATCGACAAGGACAGGAGAAATGTCATTGTGGAGGGCCATTTGGATGGTAATCTCCCACGACTAACACACATGAACTATCTATGCCGAGTCCTTTCTGACCCCGCTGCCCATATCATAGACATGGAATGGGCAGAGTCGCACCTTCCCAGTCCCCACCTGGCAGCTAACCTGGGATAATTTGGACAATCCATTTTTCTGCGACACTCAACATACCCCTATCATTCAGTATTTTGCTGAAAATCACATCACACCACACAACCCATATGTGTGATTGAGTCGGACTCCTTTAAGCTGGTCAACAGGGGACTTTGGGGCACATTTACAAGCCCCACGGTGCAGGGCAGCACACCAAGTGCCTTGCAGCACTGCTCTGCACCACCAGAAAATGGCAGCAATGCACCGTATCTATAAGACGTGCTGCATTTCTGCCCTCTCCACCTTTGCTGGTGCACAAATGGCTGCCATGCCCCAACACCGGGTGTCTACACTGTAGGGATGATTGTTTTGTACAGGAAAGGACAACTTCCTGCACAAAAACAATTAACGGGGGTGATTTCCTCTTTCGATGTGTTCCTTCTGTGTGTGCTGCAGCACAAATAGAAATAGAAAAAAACGGGGATAAAAAATTCTATTTTTCCCCGTTGTTCCTCCCTTACACCACCCCTGTGAAGGCGTAGGCTTTTAAAGCATTCCCAGACTTACGATTTCTTGTGAATCTGGGAATGTGTCAAATGTCATGGGTGTTACATGGGAACACACACTGTAATGCCCAAGGCACGCTTCACTAATGCAGTGCGTTTCAATGCTGTAACTTGTGCAGCGTTGTCTCATGCCATATCTACAAGGCCATGAAAAGCCACGCAGGGTGACTTTAACCTTGCAGATATGGCTCTGCAGTTTGCACCACCGAGGCGTCACAAAAGTGATGCTCCAGTGGCGCAAAGGGGCATGTAAAGAAGCCCCCTGTATCAAGAACATAGCCAGTGTCCCTCAGGAATTAGCTAGCGATCTCACGGACACTGAGGAGAAGATAGCAGACCTTGATTGTCACACCCACCCTACCAATGCTGATGCACACCAGGCTCTGACGGCCGCAAAAACAAAGCATGCCGCTCCAATAGAGCATCTCCGCTGCTATAATTTTGCTGAATACACAGCCTGGATATACACTACAGGGGACAAAATCAGCCACCTCCTGGCGTGACTCGCCCACCAGGAGACCGACACATGCCCTACTAAAGAAATAGCTCCAGACACTAGTACGATTCTATGCCTTCAACCATCGATACTGCATGTGTTCTCTCAATACTATTCAACGCTGTATGAAGCACCCCACACTACACTTCCCTGCATGATTGAGGGATTTTTTTGTCCCCCCTCCCATTGCCCTCCATCAGCACCATTGAATAGGAAGACCTAGATGAACTAATCACAGCGGTGGAGGTAAAAAAGGTGATCCATGACCTAGCCCAAAATACGACACCAGGGATGAATGGCCTCCCAATAGAATCTTATCATTGCATTTCCGCCCATTCTGCTTCCAAACTGGCTGAAGTATATAATGAGGCACTCACCACTGGAGCACTCCCGACCCCCCCGGAGGAAACCCTCCCTGTTTCCCTCCTGAAACCGGAAAGGGACCCAACTCGCCTATCCGCCTATTGCCTGATTGCTATTTTGGGCGCAGAGTACAAGATACTCTGCAATCTACTAGCTAAACGTTACCTGCAGATATTACTAGCTATTGTACACCCTGATCACAATGGGTTTGCCCCGGGAGCAAGGTGTCAAATAACATCAGAAGGCTTTTCTACATAATGGACCAAGGGCTAAAGCAATAACCTCTGGCAGCATGCCTGATAGTAGATCTAGAGAAGGTCTTTGATTCTTTATCTCGGGATTACCTCTTCGAGGTCTTGTAGACCGTTGGCCTCGGTAGACGCCTCCTGGCTTATACAAAACTGCTGTATGCCAATCATGTCTACCAGGTACGTATTGGCTGCCTGAACTTGCCTCCTTCCCTAGTCATTCATGGCACACATCAGGGCTGCCCCTTATCCCTGATCCTTATTGCCATGGAGCCATTAGTACATTGATTTAGGTCGGAAGGGCTACGTTGGGGCATCTCTCTAGACGGCACTACCCATGCAGTGTCATTGTATGCCAATAACTTGCTGCTGTACCCTCAGGATGTAGCAGCGAGCACTGAGACAATAACAGCAACGTTCCATGATTTCGAGGAGGTAAAGTCCTGCTAGTAAATTGGGGGAAATCATATGTCTTCCCCTTACAGAGAGATATGCCTCACCAAGCTGTATACCTGGGTGGTGTACAGCTGGCATGGGCGACAGCTGCAGTCCAGTTCCTTGCCATTCGATTATGCCACTCACAACAAGACCTATTTGAGGGCAACTTGACCCGCGAATTACAAACATGGTTTTAGCAAGGCCTGCCCCTTTGCCCTCACTGGGAAATTACCCTCTCTAAAAGGATAGCTATCCCTCTCCTACAATACTACTTTGTTAATGTGCCGATATGCCCCCTGACAATTTTTCCGGGGTTTGGATTTGATGCTGGGAGACTTGTTATGGGATGGTAAGTGGTGGTGGGTAGCTCTCATTAACCTCCAGTTACCAGTGGGGCAGAGAGGACTAGGAGCCCCATCCTTTGAGTCCTACTACCTTGTGACACAGCTTCATTGGTTGCCCTGATGGTTGGCAAGAAAGAAATTATATGAGACTAGCACTGGTAATAGCTCAGTTGACAGTCTTCGCCAGCTATTACAACCCACAACTAAAGTATACCACTCCTGGTCCTTACACGTCTGGGTAGCCTGGAAATGCCTTGCCAGGATCTTTCAACTGAAAAGACATATGCAACCCTATTACCCCAATATTTGGACAAAATATTGAATCAAAAATATTGAGTTTTTAATATTGTGACAAAAATATTGTGATGCAGAAATATCGTTGACATAAACATTGAATTTTAAGTAAGTAATATTGTCAACAATACATGTGTTAATATAGATTTCAATAATAGAGTTGTAAACAAATATTTTTTATTATATTTATGTTTTAGTTATATTTGACTTGTGTATGTTTTATATTGTTTGTATAATTGTTGCTAATATTTATAAACATAGTTTATACATTTTAAGTTAGTTATAATTTTTAATTTAATTGTTAATAGTCATTTATAGTGTAATAGCAGGTTGTGAGGGGTGTAGGGGTACAGGCTGGGAAGTTAATTAAGTAGAATTGATTAATAATTAAATTGTAATCATTATCGATTATTTAACTGATAATTATGTAATTTAATTACTTTCTTTATTGCTGCATAGACCTGCATGAGAATAGTGAATTTTATCCCTCCGGAATCCAACGCTTACCCTACTGCTGCATAGACAGGATTGGTAAATGTTACCCCTTCTAAGTCCAACGCTTTTCCTACAGTTGCACAGACTGGAGCGGGAATAGTAACTTATACCCCTACTGAGTCCAACACCTTCCCTACTGTTGCACAGGCTGGAGTGGGAATAGTACATTTAAACCGTCAAGAGTCAAATGCTTTCCCTACTGCAGCACAGACTGGAGGGGGAATAGTAAATTTGACCTGTTCGATAGTCCAGTGCTTTCCCCACTGCTGAACAGACTGGAGTTGGAATAGTAAATTTTACCTATCCTGAGTCCAGCACTTTCCCTACTGTTTTACAGACAGGAGTGGGAATAGTACATTTTACCTCTCTGGAGTCTGATGATTTCCCTATAGTAGCACAGACTGGAGTGGTGATAGTAAATGTTACCCCTCCGGAGTCCAAAGCTTTCCCTACTGTTGCACAAACTGGAGTGGGAACTGTAAATTTTACACCTCCGGAGTCAAGCGCTTTCACTACTGTTGCGGAGATTGGAGTGGGAATAGTAAATTTTACCACTCCAGAATCCAATGCTTTCCCTACTGTTGAACAAACTGGAGTGGGAATTGTAAATTTTACCTCTATTATTAAGTATAATGCTATTATTACCAGAGCTTAATATATTTAATATTTTTTTACATGTCTGTAATATTACTTGATTATTTTTTAAAATTTAATGATATATACATATTAATAATATTTTTTGTAAATATATTTTGCATTTCAAATATTTTGGTAAGTTATTTAATGTTTTATATTTGTTTTTTTTTACTTTTCTTATACTTTATATATGTATCCATATATAAATCTGTATATATACCAATAAATTGGAAAAAAATAGTAAAATAAAATATTTTTTTTTCAATAGTGGTATATTTTATATATATATATATATATACATATATATATATCAGACATACATAAATATGTAAACTATTTTATACTGTCTATTTAATGAAAATCAATATTTTTGTTACGATATTAGTGTCAAACTATTTTTTCCAATATTTATTTTTGGATTTACCATTATATGTATAGGAAAACAATATTTGAGTCAACAACATTTTTAACACAATATTACTATATCATGCTATTTTTGGACTGGTTACCGTGACCCCCCAGATCCTTCACATCCGACCAGCTGTCCCGCATGACATGAATACTCCTTGGAGACTATGGGCATCCTCTTCCAATGTGATCACCTTCTCACATTTGACCAGCTGTGTCAAGACTATGACATCCATCGGGCCAGTTCCTCCTCATGGGCAACTGCTGGTGGCAGTCCAGGCTCTGTGGGACAAAGTGGATGAAGAGCCCTCCACTCAATTAGTCAGAGATACTCTTCACTCCATAGGGGCAGGGTGTCACCAGATGACATGGTTGTATAAAGCCACTAGAGAACACGTGGGGACTTCCCTACTAAACCTCTGTCATGTATGAAAGGAGAACTGGGTCGCCTGCTACATGACACTGAATAAACCATGACCCAAGAGTCCTCCTAAACCATCTTTCGTAATGCACAATTCAAATACATCCAGTACATGGTGCTGCATAAGGCATGTCTCACACCCTCACGGTTAAACCATATCTTCCCCACAGCCCACCTAACTTGCCCCCGATACCAGGTCCAAACAACTGACCTCCAACACATGCTATGGCTATGCCCTAGCATTGCCTGTTATCGGCAAACTATACAAAACACCCTAGGCTCCTATTACAGAGCTTACCATGTGAATTCTTGGGAAGCAATGGTCTTGGGAATCTTTAAAAGGAAGAAGAACCATAAAGTACAGGCACATTTTGCCAATCTTGCTTTATTAGAAGCTACGCATATCCTCACCATGCACTGGAGAGCCCAACAACCCCCAGTGATTACCTGATGGCACAGGGCACTCCTCCGTTGGGGAGAAGCAAAGAGCACTGCTCTTCAGTGGGAAGAAGCGTGGCATCTCCACAAGCAACCCATAGCAGTGGCCTGGGATACTATGCATACCCAATTCTGAGAACTGACTTGTGAAGACCCCCCCCCATCCGCAGGCGCCCCCTTCAACAATGTATTACAGCAGTCACCTTCTGCCAGCTCCACAGCCCCTTATCTCCCTTTCGCATGCTGTATGCCTACTCTCCCCGGACACTATCATGAGAAAGGCACAGTTGCTCAAGTGACTACCACCCCAGCCACCACTGCACCCTGGAACCCCCTACTCACACTCACCTTTTCTCCTGAGGTTTTCCTCTGCAACCTCACTCATATCGTTCCCTCTTGTTATTCACCGCTCATTGAAACCCCCTTTGACTCCTCACTCCCCTCCATTAAAAATAGAGGTTCACACATTATACCAACCACCATAGCATAACCAGGACCAGCACACCCTAACCATCATGCAGTAGAATAACCTTCCCTGGCCTGCATACCCAATGATGGTCATACTATCATGCAGCGATGCATGTATCCATATGCTCAAACTATGGTATTGTACAACCTGAAATTCATGTCTCTATGAGTACCTCCAAAAATGTTTACACTGTTTTTTATCATTGTACTTCCTCCCGTTCAACATTGCTATGCTGCCGCCTGTTATTTTCATGCCTAAAACACCTCAATAAAATAATATATATATTTTTTTTTCAAAAGAGGAGCATGAGTGGTTGCTGGCTACTGCTGTTCGTGCCTAGTAGCACTTAGCACTATTTTCTTAGCACAAAATATACCCTCAGGCCCATTTTGGTAAGAAAATAGCACTAAATGCTGGATTACGTTGTGCATGTAATTACGCATAAATAGGAGTAATTTTGCAGTAATTATAAGCAATTATGCTAGAGAGAATTATGCAAGTTAAACCCACCCCCAGTGATAGAACAGGTAAAAGATTTTTGTAGGCACAGAGGGTTGAGGGTTCTCAATAGTAGGGACAGAGCGGTCCTTGTTAATTTAATTAGGGAACAGCTTGAGACATTGGATGAAAGGGACAAGGATGTAGTTGTAGGAAGAGATGCATGGTAGGAACCTAGGAAGAAAGTACTGAGGCTTCAGGCTCTACAGTCCCCTCAGTACAAATCTATCCCAGACAAACGCCAATTGTGTCCCTTAATGCATTTTTTAGAGCTTCACCAAGACACTCAACACCTTTCGTTTCGAGAATACCTCAAGTGTGTACACCACCTTGATATTCTAGGGCACCACAGACACCAATTCTAGGAATAAATCTCCTGGTGGGTGTAGGAAAGTATCATCTTGCCTGGCATGTTACCCCCATTTTTACTTGTGTGTCAGTTTGTTTTTGCCTGTCTCACTAGGATCCTGCTAGCCAATACCCCAGTGTGCATAGTTTGTGGCCTAAATGTGTTCCCTGTGTGGTGCCTAACTGTGTCACTGAGGGTCTGCTAACCAGAACTTCAGTGATTATGCTCTCTCTGTCTTTAAAATTGTCACTGCAGGCTAGTGACCATTTTCACCAATTTTGACAGGCACACTGTAACACCCTCATAATTCCCTAGTATGTTGTACCTAGGTACCCAGGGTATTGGGGTTGGTTCCAGGAGATCCCTATGGGCTGCAGCATTTCTTTTGCCACCCACAGGGAACTCAGACAATTCCTACACAGAACTGCCACTGCAGCCTGAGTGAAATGACGTCCACGTTATTTCACAGCCATTTTACACTGCAGTTAAGTAACTTATAAGTCACCTATATGTCTAACCCTCACTTGGTGAAAGTTCGGTACAAAGTTACTAAGTGTGAGGGCACCCTGGCACTAGCCAAGGTGCCCTCACATAGTTCAGGGCAATTTCCCCAGACTTTGTGATTGCGGGGACACCATTACATGTGTGCACTACATATGGGTCAATACCTATATGTAGCATCACAATGGTAACTCCGAATATAACCATGTAATATGTCTAAGATCATGGAATTGTCCCCCCATGCCAAATGTGGTATTGGGGTGCCAATCCCGTGCATCCCCGGGGCTCCAGCATGGACCCCGGGTACTGCCAAACCAGCTCTCTGGGGTTTTCACTACAGCTACTGCTGCTGCCAACCCACAGACAGGCTTCTTCCCTTCTGGGGTCTGGGAAGCCCAGTCCTAGGAAGGCAGAACAAAGGATTTCCTCTGAGAGAGGGTGTTACACCCTCTCCCTTTGGAAATAGGTGTTAAGGGCTGGGGAGGAGTAGCCTCCCCCAGCATCTCGAAATGCTTTAAAGGGCACAGATGGTGCCCTCCTTGTATAAAACAGTCTACACCAGTTCAGGGATCCCCCAGCCCCTGCTCTGGCACAAAACTGGACAAAGGAAAGGGGAGTGACCACTCCCTTGTCCATCACCACCCCAGGGGTGGTGCCCAGAGCTCCTCCAGTGTGTCCATGACCTCTGCCATCTTGAATGCAGTGGTGTGAGGGCACAATGGAGGCCTCTGAATGGCCAGTGCCAGCAGGTGACATCAGAGACCCCTCCTGATAGGTGCTTACCTGGTTAGGTGGCCAATCCTCCTCTGAGGGCTCCTGTGGGGTTGCCTTCAGATAACAAATGCAAGATCTCACCAGAGTGCATCTCTCTCTTCGACTTCTGCAAGGATCAACAGCTGACTGTTCCAGGATGCCTGCAAAACCACAACAAAGTAGCAATAAGACTACCAGCAACATAGTAGCGCCTAATCCTGCCAGCTTTCTCGACTGTTTCCTGGTGGTGCATGCTCTGAGGGCTGTCTGCCTTCACCCTGCACTGGTAGTCAAGAAGAAATCTCCTGTGGGTCGACAGAATCTTCCCCCTGCTAACACAGGCACCAAACTTCTGCATTTTCATCACTGGTCCTCTGGGTCCCTGAGGTCTTGACCAGCGTGGTCCCTGGAACACAGGAGCTGTATCCAAGTGACCCCGACAGTCCAGAGGTCTTTCTGTCCAAATTTGGTGGAGGTAAGTCCTTGCCTCACCACGCCAGGCAGCAATCCTGTGTACTGCATGAACTGAAGCTGCTAGGGCTTCTGTGCACTTTTGCACGGCATCCTTCGTGCACAGCATAGCCCAGGTCCCTGGCACTCCATCCTGCAGTGCTCAACTCACTGAGTTGACCACCAACTTCGTGGAATCCTCCTTTGTAGTGCTGAGATGACTGCCGTGCTCAGGTTTCTTGAATGCCTGTTCAAGTGCTTTGGCGGGTGCTGCCTGCTTTTGCGTGGGCTCTCTATGCTCCTGTGTGCTCCCTCGGTCTCCTCCTCCAAGGGGCGACTTCCAGGTCCTTTCTGGGCCCTAGCAGCACCCATTTTCTTGAACCACAACCTTTGCAGCTAGCAAGGCTTGTTTACAGTCTTTCTGCATGGAAACAACTCTGCATCTGGCAGCACAATGTGGGACATCTGCTGTGCAAAGGAGAAGTTCCTGGCATCTTCCGTTGTTGCAAAATCTTCAGCTTCTTCCACCCAGAGGCAGCCATTTTGCACCTTCATCAGGGGTTTAGTGGGCTACTGCCCCCTCTGGACACCTTTGTGACTCTTGGACTTGGCCCCTTTCCTTTACAGGTCCTCAGGTCCAGGAACCCATCTTCAGTGCTTTGAAGTCAGTTGTTGTCTTTGCAGAATCCCCTATCACGACTTTAGTGTGTTTCTGGGGAAGTAGGGTAACTTTACTCCTACTTTTCAGGGTCTTGGAGTGGGGTATCTTGGACACCCTTAGTGTTTTCTTACACTCCCGGTGACCCTCTACACACTACACTAGGCCTGGGGTCCATTTGTGGTTCGCATTCCACTTTCTTAGTATATGGTTTGTGTTTCCCCTAGGCCTATTGCATCCTATTGTATTCTACAGTGTTTGCACTACTTTTCTAACTGTTTACTTACCTGATTTCCGTTTGTGTGTATATTTTGTGTATTTTACTTACCTCCTAAGGGAGTATGTCCCCTGAGATATTTTTGGCACATTGTCACTAAAATAAAGTACCTTTATTTTTAGTGATTCAGAGTATTGTGTTTCTTATGATATAGGGCCTGATTACAACTTTGGAGGAGGTGTTAATCCGTCCCAAAAGTGGCAGTAAAGTGACGGATATACCACCAGCCGTATTAAGAGTCCATTATATCCTATGGAACTCGTAATACGGCTGGTGGTATATCCGTCACATTTGGGACGGATTAACACCTCCTCCAAAGTTGTAATCAGGCCCATAGTGTTATATGATATAAGTGGTATAGTAGGAGTTTTGCATGTCTCCTAGTTCAGCCTAAGCTGCCCTGCTATAGCTACCTCTATCAGCCTAAGCTGCTAGAACACTACTAATCTACTAATAAGGGATAACTGGACCTGGCACAAGGTTTAAGTACCATCAGGTACCCACTATAAGCCAGGCCAGCCTCCTACAGTGGGCTAAATAAAGCAGAGACCCTGAGCTTGCATTTGGCGCGCCAGAAAGCTAAGGCTCAATCAATCAATTTGTAAAGCGCTCTACATACCCGTGATGGTTTCAAGGCACTGGGGGGGGGGGGGGGGAGTGCTGCTACTGCTCGAAGAGCCAAGTCTTGAGGAGTTTTCTGAAGGAAAGAAGGGGTCCTGGGTCTGTCGTAGATCCGACGGGAGGGTGTTCCAGGTTTTGGCGGCGAGGTTTGAGAATGATCTGCCGCCAGAAGATTTGCGTCGGATGCGGGGGATGGAGGCGAAGGCGAGGTTGGCGGAGCGGAGTTACCGGGTGGGGGTGTAGAAGCTGAGTCTGTTGTTCAGGTATGTTGGTCCGGTGTTGTGGAGTGCCTTGTGTGCGTGGGTGAGGAGCTTGAAGGTGATCCTCTTGTTGACGGGGAGCCAGTGAACGTCTCTTAGGTGGGGGGTGATGTGGCAGTAGCGAGGGATGTTGAGGATGAGTCAGGTGGAGGAGTTTTGGATGCGTTGTAGGAGTTTGGATGAGATACCGGTGTAGAGGGTGTTGCCGTAGTCTAGTCTGCTGCTGACGAGGGCCTGGGTTACTGTTTTTCTTGTTTCTGTTGGGATCCATTTGTAAACTGTGCGGAGCATGCAGAGGGTGTTGTAGCAGGAGGAGGAGATGGCGCTGACCTGCTTTGACATGGAGAGTGAGGAGTCAAGGGTGAAGCCGAGGTTTTGTGTGGTCGGCCACCATGAGTTGTCCCAGGCGGAGGGGGTGCGCCCAAGGATGAGGACCTCTGTTTTGTCCGAGTTCAGCTTTAGCCGGCTGTCTCTCCTCCAGTCAGCAATGGCTTTTAGTCCCTCGTGGAGGTTGGTTTTGGCGGTGTGCGGGTCCTTGGTGAGGGAGAGGGTGTCGTCGGCATAGGAGATGATGTTGCGGTTGTGCTGACGGGCCACTTGTGCGAGGGGGGCCATGTAGATGTTAAACAGCGTTGGGCTGAGGGATGAGCCCTGGGGTACACCACAGATGTTGTTGAAGACTTTAGATTGGTACGGGGGAGGCGGACTCTTTGGGTTCTGCCGGCGAGGAAGGATGCGGTCCATTCGAGGGCCTGGTCCTGGATTCCTGCTGCGTGGAGACGGGATTTTAGAGTGTGGTGACAGACGGTGTCTAAGGCGGCTGATAGGTCTAGGTCCTAGGAGGATGAGGGCTGATGTTTCTCCATTGTGGAGGTGGCTTCTGATGTCATCTGAGGCGGCGAGGAGGACGGTTTCGGTGCTGTGGTTGCGTCTGAAGCCAGACTGGGAGGGGTCGAGGATGTTTTTGTCTTCGAGGTACCGGGTGAGCTGAGTGTTGAAAATTTTCTCGAGGACCTTTCCCGGGAAAGGGAGCAGAGAGATGGGCCGGAAGTATTTCAGGTCCTTGGGGTCTGCCTTTGGTTTCTTGAGAAGGGCGTTGATTTCGGCGATGTTTCCAGCTTTCCGGGAATCCTGCAGTTTCGAAGGAGATGTTGATGGCTTTCCGTAGGTGTGGTGCGATGGCTGTGTCTGCTTTGTTAAAGATGTGGTGTGGGCAGGGGTCTGATGGTGGTCCGGAGTGGATGGAGTTCATGGTCTTGCAGGTTTCGTCGTCTCTGATGATGGTCCAGGAGATCAGTCGGCTGGAGCGGGTGGAGTTCTTGGTGGGTGGGGTAGGAGCGTCCGGAGTGTGAAGGGAGTTGAAGCTGTCATGGATGTCCGTGATTTTTCAGTGGAAGGCGGTTGCTAGGACGCCGCATAGTTCTTGGGAGGGGGTGATGTCATTGACGGTGGTGTTTGGGTTGGAGAGTTCTTTTACAATGCTGAAAAGTTCTTTGCATTTGTGGGAGTTGTTTTCTAGGTGGGTCTTGAAGGAGGATCTTTTTGCTAGCCTGATGAGTTGGTGGTGTTTGCGTGTGACATCCTTGAGTGCCGTGTGGTTTTCTGGAGTGCGTTCGAGTAGGCGTATTTGCTTGAGTTTTCGGCAGTGGCGTTTGGAGGCTTGGAGGTCATCGGTGAACCAGGTGGCTTTTTTGCTGATGTGGTTGTTGGAGGGTTTTCTGAGTGGACCAAGGGGGTCTGCGCAGTCGTTGATCCATAGTTTGAGGTTGTGTGCAGCAATGTCAGGGTCGGTGGGGTTGACGGGCGGTTTCTGGGCTAGGGCGTTGGTTAGTTGAAGTTCGGTAACTTTGCTCCATCGTCGGCGGGGTGGTTGTTGTTAGGTGAGGTGGTGTTTTGTCTGCTTCTTGAAGGTAAAGTGGACTCAGTGGTGGTCGGTCCAGTAGAGTTCTGTGGTATGGTTGAAGGTGACGCGGTTGCTTGTGGAGAAGATGGGGTCAAGGGTGTGAAAGGCTGTGTGGGTGGGTGTGTTGACGAGCTGTGTGAAGCAGAGGTTGGCGAGGTTTTTGGTGATGGTGGTGGAGTTGGTGTCATTGTTGTTTTTGAGGTTGAAGTTCAGGTCCCCGAGGAGGATGTAGTCCGTGGAGGCGAGTGCGTGGTTGCTGGCCAGGTCGGCAATGGCGTTGCAGAAAGGTGCCCTGGGTCCTGGGGATCTATAGATGAGTGTTCCTCTGAGCGTGGTGTTGGGGTCCATGCGGACATGGAAGTGAAGGAGTTCGGCGGCGCTGAAGGAGTCGTCCAGGGTGGTTTTGACTTCGAGGGTGGCTTTTTGGATGATGGCTATGCCTCCTCTGGTTCTGTTGGTGCGGTCTCGGCGAGCAACTTTGTATCCATCCGGGATGGCTATGGCGATGTCGGGTGCTGAGGAGTCTTTCCACCAAGTTTCAGTTAGAAAGGCTACGTCCCGGGAGGTGGAGTCGAGCAGGTCCCAGACTTCTATGGCGTGCTTGCTTGCTGAGCGGGTGTTGAGCGGGTGTTGAGTAGTATGCAACGGAGGTGGTTGGTCTTGATCCTAGGAGGTATGTGGGCTCTGTTGCAGGTGAAGCTGCAGTTGTGGCAGGAGAAAGGTCCGTGCATGCTCTTTGGAGAGGCCTGGAAGCAGGTGGTGTCTCGACTGGTGTTGAGTCCGCGGAGGGTGTTGGCGTCGTAGATAATGCTGGCGGGGTGGCTGTTGCTGGGGCCACGGGTTCTGGTGCTGGGGGTGGTCCATACGCGGACGGGCGCAGACGGGCTTGACTTTGGCGCGCCAGCTGCGCGGCCGCACTGCGGCTGCCATAAGAGGAGGGGAGGGTGGGAGTGGCAGCTGGGAGGCAGGAGGGCCTGATGAATGTTAGGGCTGGGGGGTGGGGCCGCAGGGGACACAGCGGCGGGAAAGAAGGCAAAAAGGAACGGTGAGAAGGAGGGGGGAGGAGGGAGGGGCCGCAGCGGTGGGAAAGAAGGCAAAAAGGAATGGTGAGAAGGAGGGGGGAAGCGGGAGGGGACGCAGTGGCGGGAAAGAAGGCAAAAAGGAATGGTGAGAAGAAGGGGGGAGGTGGGAGGGGCCGCAGTGGGACGCAGCGGCAGCAAAGAAGGCAAAAAGGAACGGTGAGAAGGAGGGGGGAGGCGGGAGGGGCCACAGGGGACGCAGCGGCGGGGAAAAAGTAAGCAAAAAATGCAGAGTGGAGGTGGCGTGGAAGGCGGAACGGGGAGCGACCTGCCTGCAGAGGCAGGGTCAAAGGTTGCTCCCTGCTACCGCACCGCGGCTGCCATAAGAGGAGGGGAGGGTGGGAGTGGCAGCTGGGAGGCGGGAGGGCCTGATGAATGAGAGGGCTGGGGGGTTGGGCCACAGGGGATGCAGCGGCGGGAAAGAAGGCAAAAAGGAACGGTGAGAAGGAGGGGAGAGGCGGGAGGGGCCGCAGGGGACGCAGCGGCAGGAAAGAAGGCAAAAAGGAACAGTGAGAAGGAGGGGGGAGGCGGGAGCGGCCGCAGGGACCGCAGCAGCAGGAAAGAAGGCAAAAAGGAACGGTGTGAAGGAGGGGGAGGCAGGCGGGCCGCAGGGGACGCAGCGGTGGTGAAAAAATAAGCAAAAAAATGCAGAGTGGAGGTGGCGCGGAAGGCGGAGCAGGGAGCGACCTGCCTGTAGAAGCAGGGTCTGAGGAAGGCTCAGGAAGATAAGAAGTTTCAGAGATTTCGTGAGGGAGAAGACTAGCTCACTGTAGGAGGCTTCCTGTGCAGGGTGAAGGCAGACAGCCCTCAGAGCATGCACCACCAGGAAACAGTTGAGGAAGCAGGCAGGATGAGGCGCTACAATGTTGCTGGTAGTCGTCTTGCTACTTTGTTGCGGTTTTGCAGGCGTACTGGAGCAGTCAGAGGTGGATCCTTGGCAGAAGTCAAAGAGGGAAGTGCAGAGGAACTCTGGTGAGCTCTTGCATTCGTTATCTGAGGAAAAGCCCAGAGGATAGACCATAAATAGCCAGAAAAGGAGGTTTGGCTACTAAGAAAGGAGGCTTAGCTACTGAAATAGGTAAGCACCTATCAGGAGGGGTCTCTGACGTCACCTGCTGGCACTGGCCCCTCAGAGCAGTCCATTGTGCCCCAACACCACTGAATCCAAGATGGCAGAGGTCTGGGACACAGTGGAGGAGCTCTGGACACCTCCCCTGGGAGGTACTGGTCAGGGGAATGGTCACTCCCCTTTCCTTCGTCCAGTTTTGTGCCAGAGCAGGGCTGGGGGATCCCTGAACCAGTGTAGACTGGCTTATGCAGAGATGGGCACCATCTGTGCCCATCAAAGCATTTCCGGAAGCTGGGGAGGCTACTCCTCCCCAGCCCTTCAAACCAATATTTCCAAAGGGAGAGGGTGTAACACCCTCTCTCAGAGGAAATCCTTTGTTCTGCCTTCCTGGAACTGGGCTGCCCAGACCCCAGGGGGGCAGAAACCTGTCGGAGAGGTTGGCAGCAGCAGCTGCAGTGGAGACCCCGGAATGGTAGTTTAGCAGTACCCGGGTTCTGTGCTAGAGACCCGGGGATGCATGGAATTGTCCCCCCAATACCAGATTGGTAGTGGGGTGACAATTCCATGATCCTAGACATGTTACATGGTCATGTTTGGAGTTACCATTGTGACGCTACACATAGGTAGTGACCTATGTGTAGTGCACGCGTTTAATGGTGTCCCCGCACTCACAAAGTCCGGGGAATTTGCCCTGAACAATGTGGGGGCACTTTGGCTAGTGCCAGGGTGCCCACACACTAAGTAACTTGGCACCTAACCTTCACCAAGTGAGGGTTAGACATATAGGTGACTTACAAGTAACTTATGTGCAGTGAAAAATGGCTGTGAAATAACGTGGACGTTATTTCACTCAGGCTGCAGTGGCAGTCCTGTGTAAGAATTGTCTGAGCTCCCTATGGGTGGCAAAAGAAATGCTGCAGCCCATAGGGATCTGCTGGAACCCCAATACCCTGGGTACTTAGGTACCATATACAAGGGAATTATAAGGGTGTTCCAGTGTGCCAATGAGAATTGGTGAAGATAGTCACTAGCCTTCTGTGACAATTGTGAAAAGCAGAGAGAGCATAAACACTGAGGTTCTGGTTATCAGAGCCTCAGTGATACAGTTAGGCACCACACAGGAAACACATACAGGTCATACATTATGGGCGCTAGGGTCCTGCCTGGCAGGATCCCAGTGACACATGGGCAAAAACAAACTTACATACAGTGAAAATGGGGGTAACATGCCAGGCAAAATGGTACTTTCCTACACTCACTGCAAACAAGAACAGAAAATATGGGAGCGATAGGAGAAATGGGCCAGAGAGGAGAAGGGAAATTACTGGATGAGGGGAGAAAAAGGGAGAAAGGAAGGAAAAACAAAAAGAGTGGGAGGAGAAACAGAAGGAAAAGGAAAGAGATGAAAAGGGAAAGGACAGCCCTTGAGAGAGAGAAACCTATGATAACAGCAATGACAATTCCATCTGAGATAAGTGACTCTACATCCAGTCCAGGCCAGGTGAAGGCCAAAATTCCAAAACATTTTGTGCATGTGTATGGGGAAGGTCAGGACATTTCGGAGAGTTTTTGAGCTATGAGACAGCTTCCTTAATGGGGCACATACCATGGAATGGGACAGCTATCATTGGAAGGATGCCTGAGTCATACCAGGTGGTCTATGAGCAAATGTAGGTGGTTCTGATTAGGGGGTTTAAATTAAGCCAGTTCAGTACCTTCAGAGGTTCTGCGACTGCAAGAGAGCAGATGGTGTTCCGTTTGAGACTTGAATTCATTGTGTATTGTGGGATTGGAATAAGTGGGTAAGGGGGATGAAGGCCAAGGATGTTTCAGTCCCTTAACCAGTTAATGGTGACAGATTGACTAAATGAGGGGTACTCTACCTCACTTATGCAATACCTGTTTGACTTGGCAGAGAGAGAGCCAGAGAAACTTGTAATGTTGGCTGACAAGTGGTAAGCTAATAGGGTTCACAAAGGGATGGGGCAGCATGGTTCTAAGTCAAGAAGGAGAGGATCTCTCGACAGACTGGTTCCATACCGGAAGGTAAGGGCCAGAGTATTTCTTATAGGACTCTCAAGGGAGGGCAGGGAAGTCCTTCCAGGTCTAAAGTGGTGTCTTGCTTCAAGTGCCACAAGGTGGAACACTTTAAGAGAGATTGTCATACAAGACCCTGACCAAGCAGCACCTTTGATAGCAAGCATGTTACAGGCAAGTGAAGAGACACAAGAGGGTCCTGTTATGCTCAAAATAGAAGCTAAGGTTATCCGGGAAAGGGACCCAGATGTTCGGAAGCATATTCATTGTAATATCAAGTGGTTTGTGCAAGAAGCTAGTATCAATGAGAGGAAAGTGCCTGCCCTGAGGGATACTGGGGCCTTCCATGCTATGGTTCAAGCAAAGTATTGAGGAGATACTCCCTAAAATCAAGATTACAGATTTGGTAGCCACTGGGTTGAGATTGAGCTAAATCACAAGGTGACTGTAGGAAAGTACCAGCTTGCCTGGCATGTTACCCCCATATTTCACTGTATATATGTTGTTTTAGTGTATGTATCACTGGGACCCTGCCAGCCAGGGCCCTAGTGCTCATAAGTGTGCCCTGTAAGTGTTCCCTGTGTGATGACTAACTGTCTCACTGAGGCTCTGCTAACCAGAACCTCAGTGGTTATGCTCTCTCTGCTTTCTAAATTGTCACTAACAGGCTAGTGACCAATTTCACCAATTCACATTGGCATACTGGAACACCCTTATAATTCCCTAGTATATGGTACTGAGGTACCCAGGGTATTGGAGTTCCGGGAGATCCCTATGGGCTGCAGCATTTCTTTTGCCATCCATAAGGAGCTCTGACAATTCTTACACAGGCTTGCACTGCAGCCTGAGTGAAATAACGTCCACGTTATTTCACAGCCATTTACCACTGCACTTAAGTAACTTATAAGTCACCTATATGTCTAACCTTCACCTGGTGAAGGTTGGGTGCTAAGTTACTTAGTGTGTGGGCACCCTGGCACCAGCCAAGTTGCCCCCACATCGTTCAGGGCAAATTCCCCGGACTTTGTGAGTGCGGGGACACCATTTCACGTGTGCACTATACATAGGTCACTACCTATGTATAGCGTCACAATGGTAACATGGCCATGTAACATGTCTAAGATCATAGAATTGTCACCACAATGCCATTCTGGCATTGGGGAGACAATTCCATGACCCCCCGAGTCTCTAGCACAGACCAGGTACTGCCAAACTGCCTTTCTCGGGGTTTCACTGCAGCTGCTGCCAACCCCTCAGACAGGTTTCTGCCCTCCTGGGGTCCAGCCAGGCTTGGCCCAGGAAGGCAGAACAAAGGACTTCCTCAGAAAGAGGGTGTTACACCCTCTCCCTTTGGAAAAAGGTGTCAGGGCTGGGGAGGAGTAGCCTCCCCCAGCCTCTGGAAATGCTTTGATGGGCACAGATGGTGCCCATCTCTGCATAAGCCAGTCTACACCAGTTCAGGGATCCCCCAGCCCTGCTCTGGTGCGAAACTGGACAAAGGAAAGGGGAGTGACCACTCCCCTGACCTGCACCTCCAAGGGGAGGTGCCCAGAGCTCCTCCAGCGTGCCCCAGACCTCTGCCATCTTGGATTCGGAGGTGTGCTGGCACACTGGACTGCTCTGAGTGGCCAGGGCCAGCAGGCGACATCAGAGACTCCTTTTGATAGGCTCTTACCTGTGTTACTAGCCTATCCTCCTTCCTAGGTAGCCAAACCTCCTTTTCTGGCTATTTAGGGTCTCTGCTTTGGGGAATTCTTCAGATACCGAATGCAAGAGCTCACCAGAGTTCCTCTGCATCTCTCTTCGCCTTCTGCCAGAGGATAGACCGCTGACTGCTCAGGACACCTGCAAAACCGCAACAAAGTAGCAAAGACAGCTACTGCAACCTTGTATCGCTTCATCCTGCTGGCTTTCTCGCCTGTTTCCTGGTGGTGCATGCTCTGGGGGTAGCCTGCCTCCTTCTTGCACCAGGAACTCTGAAGAAATCTCCTGTGGGTCGACGGAATCTTCCCCCTGCAACCGCAGGCAACAAAAGACTGCATCACCGGTCCTCTGGGTCCCCTCTCAGCATGACGAGCGTGGTCCCTGTTACTCAGCAACTCTGTCGAAGTGACTCCGACAGTCCAGTGACTCTTCAGTCCAAGTTTGGTGGAGGTAAGTCCTTGCCTCCCCACGCTAAACTGCATTGCTGGGTACCGCATGATTGGCAGCTGCTCAGGCTCCTGTGCACTCTTCCAGGATTTCCTTCATGCACAGCCAAGCCTGGGTCCCCGACACTCTAACATGCAGTGCACAACCCTCTGAGTTGTCCTCCGGCATTGTGGGACTCCCTTTTCTGACTTCGGGTGGACTCCGGTTCACTCCTCTTCTAAGTGCCTGATCCAGTACTTCTGTGGGTGATGCCTGCTTCGGTGAGGGCTCCCTGACTTGCTGGGCACCGTCTCTGTCTCCTCTTCCAAGTGGCGACATCCTGGTCCTTCCTGGGCCACAGCAGCATCCAAAAACCCTAACCGCGACCCTTGCAGCTAGCAAGGCTTGTTTGCAGTCTTTCTGCGTGGGAACACCTTTGCAAGCTTCTTCACGACGTGGGACATCCATCCTCCAAAGGGAAAGTTCCTAGTCCACTTCGTTCTTGCAGAAACCAAAGCTTCTTCCATCTGGTGGCAGCTTCTTTGCACCCTCAGCTGGCATTTCCTGGGCATCTGCCCACTCTCAACACTGTCGCGACTCTTGGACTTAGCCCCCTTGTTTCACAGGTACTCAGGTCCGGAAATCCACTGTTGTTGCTTTGCTGGTGTTGGTCTTCCTTGCAGAAACCCCCCATCACGACTTCTGTGCTCTCTGGGGGTTATAGGTGCACCTTACACCTACTTTTCAGGGTCTTGGGGTGGGCTATTTTTCTAACCCTCACTGTTTTCTTACAGTGCCAGCGACCCTCTACAAGTTCACATAGGTTTGGGGTCCATTCGTGGTTCGCATTCCACTTTTGGAGTATATGGTTTGTGTTGCCCCTATACCTATGTGCTCCTATTGCAATCTATTGTAACTTTACATTGCTTGCATTACTTCCTTTTGCTATTACTGCATATCTTTGGTATTGTGTACATATATCTTGTGTATATTTGGCATCCTCATACTGAGGGTACTCACTGAGATACTTTTGGCATATTGTCATAAAAATAAAGTACGTTTATTTTTAGTATATCTGTGTATTGTGTTTTCTTATGATATTGTGCATATGACACCAGTGGTATAGTAGGAGCTTTGCATGTCTCCTAGTTCAGCCTAAGCTGCTCTGCTATAGCTACCCTCTATCAGCCTAAGCTGCTAGAAACACCTCTTCTACACTAATAAGGGATAACTGGACCTGGTACAGAGTGTAACTACCCCTTGGTACCCTCTACAAGCCAGGCCATCCTCCTACAGTGACCTTTACTGATGTTGGGGTGATAGAAAAGCAAGGCACTGGATGTCTCTTGGGCAATTAATTGATTGCCCCTGGCTTAGTGCCATGACCAGAACCCTTTATTGCTTGGACAACATCAGCTGTAATGACCAGAGCACAGACTGTACATATGTTTCAGATTGGAACTGAGATAATTTCTGATTTGTAGGGACAAGGTAGTTTGCAAAAAAAGATCAGACTCTGGGAAGGCAATGGCTGAGGAGGTCATGGCTCTGCTCCAGAGGGAGGGGAGGATAAGGCTCCTGAGGATAAAGTTGACATGTTGGCTCTTATTGTATCAATGAGACTGTTGGATTCGGGCAGCAGCACCACCAGGATGTGGGGATCTGAGTCCAGTTCCACACTTTGTGACAACTGTCAGCCTAAGCCTTTCAGCCAGCTAGCAGTACCTTACCAGCACCTAGAAGTGATGGTGATTTGTGGCAGCCATGAGCATGACATTCTGGTTTCTCAGGGGAAATTGTGTTGGAACAGATCTCATCCTTTTCTCTCAGTTACACTTGTCTCACATATGCAAAGACAAATAGAAGAAGAAATTGTTTCAATACATTTTATTGAAAAAAATTTGTTCTGATAAAATAGTGTGAACTGCACTGTTTCAGATGATAAAACATAACAATAAAAATACAGTGACAAGGAAAGTAAATCATAGAAACATTCCCACCATGTCAGAGTGCAAGGTATTGGGATTCCTACCTACCCACTAAAGAACTACAAGAGCACAGCAGTATTAGCCTATTCCACCCTTCAGGATCTCTAGAAAGACCCCACCCCCCCATATCTGAATGTGGTAGTAGCGAGGAGGGCTGTCGGTCTACTGAGAGTCCTCTGGAGGGGGCAAAGGGTCATTTTATAATAAAACAGCTGATGTTCTAGTAAAGATGCTCTCAAGGAAAAATATGCATGTTTGTGTGAAATGGCAGCGATCATGATGGAATGCTTTGAGGCCACCAATTTATTGATGACAGCCTTGAGCAAAGCACAGAATGAGAATATCAGAATAAAAGGAATGAAAACAGTTCCTGTTCTAAAAGTGTACAAGATAAAGGAAAAAAAAAAATCACCACAGAGAAGAGCTTATAAAATGAAATGTATCTAGGCTAAAGGGCATAAGCTGCTGGCCTGTGGCTAAAATAAAGTGCCCATAAGAAGCTGATAATTAGGCCTCAATACAGAGTCTGGGTTGCTTCCAGAACAGCAGGGTTCGAAAGCTGTTGAAGGGCGTACCCAGGAAGTTTTCTGCAACGCACATGTTGGACTTTGGAAGGAAGTCCACGAACAGCTCAGCAAAGAAGTGGCCGGGAATCACTATGCTGGTGTGAAGGATGACTACTTTATAGTGAGCCAGTAAATCCTGGGCCAGGAACTAAAAAGAAGCCACTGATCCCATTCCATCCATTTAGTGTGCAAGAACTTCCTGCTGTCACTGGTTCACAAAGTACCCTTAAAAGGATAATTATGGATTAATAAAACCCAGGATGCTGGGAGGGCCCCCAAACATTTGTAGGCACTTGGCCTACATGCTTGTTTGCAGGATAGCCCTCAACTCCAAGGTCGCCAGTACAGCCTCTTGGGTCACAGCTGTCAGGGTAAGACTCTGTTCAAACTCTTTACTTTCTCTGTGTACCTGTGAGTACCCTCACCAGCTCACTCTCAAGCTGCCTCATGTGAGGATCGAAGGCACCATGCCAACTCTTGTTCTCAGAGGTGCAGACTGGCACGAAGTCACGCCAACCTACAAACAGGATATGGTGCTTGACACAGTCCTTAAAGAAATCTCAGGACTGGCATCCACAATGTCTACTTTCGATGTCACAATGAATAATTGTCCTCTTAAATCAAATCCCTACACACCAGCTTTGCCACATACCACAAGTGTCTGAATGCAATGGTTCACCATAAAGATGATCTCGACAGACAGGTGATCCTGCAACCAGGCTAGGGTGCTGAACTGGGGTGCCTCCAACAGAGGTGACCAACACTGATCCTAAAGACCAGTCTTGGTGGAATAGCATCAGCATCCATAGGGTGTAGGAAGAGGCTAATTGTCTCAACATCATAGCCTGCCTCCAGTCCTTGATACCTTGCCTCCTAAACCTATACTTTCAAGAACCTCTGGAATTTTTGACATCCCACAGGCTATGCTCACATCAATCTGCTGATACCTCTCAGCCAAGAGCGATCACTTAATGTTTCTTAATCCATTCCCAGGTTGGGGCCATTGTACAGGGACGAACACATACATATCACTGCAGACTTTGCCCAGGAAAGAGCAATTAAACAAAATAAATTCCTAGCCCTGTGACCTCCCCTTCATCACCACAATATCAAGTATGGTTTCCTTGGCCCTGTGGTGATGGTCATAACCCACAAGGGCCACAGCCTGAAGTTTCATAGACCAGACAACTTGACAGAGTTCCTGAATGCAGAGGGTCTGTTCTTCATGGACACGGATCACCACCGTGTGCCAAGAGCATGGCAATGAGCACAAGCAATAGCCTGACTGGGTAGCCTCTAGATGCAGGCCCCACACCACGCACTTCAGGAAATAGGATGGGGTTGACTTCAATAGTGACTGAACCCTTGCACAGGACAGGGACAAATCAAGCTCAGCTCTGAAAGATAAGAAGGGTGTTGATCCAGAATCTACCTCCAAACATGACTGATAGATGGACATCCCTCTCCCAAAGAGGACACACAAAGGTGGGTCCCCGGGTTGGCGAGGAGCCTGAACCCAGCACTACCTCCCCTGAGCCCAGCACAACCACCTGATCTCTCAAGTGATCTTGGAGTTTGAAAAGTGGACAAGTGATTGATGATCACCTTAGCCGGAGGTTACAGCCATGTCTGGTCCCCTTCTAGGGCTCTCTGCTATCTGCGGGCTGTTTCCTGTTCTATGCCACTCTATAACCCACCCAGCACCATGGTCTCTCCAATGCAGAATTGCTTTTGATCTTGCTTATGTTGCCCTTACTGCTTCAAATGCTGTCAGCCGCGCTTGCTTCCAGCGAACTGCCTTGCCTATGTAAGATGTATCTTGCCACACACACCCCAGAAGTGCATACTGGGACTCCTGTTCCCACATCCAGTCCCGTCTGACTATGGCCACATACACCTCCTCCTCTTTGCCAGTCCAATCCTTTCTCTCAACGTTAATGGTCTTATCAGCTATGTGAAGCAGCAACACAAGACTCTGACTTACTTCAGACACCAACACTGTGACATAGCGCTGATCCAGGAGACCCACCTTACCCCGACTGAGGCCGACAAACTGAAAAGGGTCTGGGTCGGTAGGGTAGTGTATAGCTGCCGACCATCACTAAATCTATGGACCTTCCACCACCTGCCGCTACCTCTAAGAAGTATGGAGTTGCTATACTCTTCAGCAAATCATTCCCCAATAAATTGCTTTGCAGCTGGGAGGAGCGGGAGGGCAGATATACTTTTGCTAAAACAAAGATTCTGGGCCACACACTTATCCCTAGGGTCAGTTTATGCCCCTAATTAAAGTAAGGTGCACTTCCTCTCACTTATGTCCCACCTACTTACGGAATTCATTAAAGTATACAATAAAGTGTTGAACAGAATTCTTGAATTAATCCCAGCGACTGGTAATAACTTAGAGCCACATCCCAATCCATTGTTATTTTGCAAACAAAGCCACCTCAGATTGGACACAGTCATACCCTGCTCCAATGGGAACAATCCAGCCAGAACTGCCATGCCAGGTCCTCCTAGAACTAGAACAAAAGCAACCCAGGACCGGTTACACCCTAGTTAGGGCTCATTAGCCATATATAGTTTGGTTCCTGTGACACAGTGTTCATGGGACCCTTGTTTAGGTGCACCCATCCCACTTAAGATGATACATTAAAGTATTTTAAAAAGTGATAGATAGACTGCATGAATGAATCTTAGCCACTGGTAATTACTCATAGCAGCCTCCTAATCCATTATTATTTTTCATTGAATACCACCTTTAGTTTGGACTCGAAATGGTGCAGAGCAATTGCTAGTGGCTGAGATTATTTCAAGCACTGCATCCATCACTGAGTTAATGTTTCAGTTGCTGCCCTAAGTGTGAAGGATATGCCCAGACGTGGGCCCGGTGCTCACTGTGTCACTGGAACCAGGCTACACCTCACTACTGAAGAGCCCCAATAAGGGTGAAACCAATCTTAGTGCTTGAGTGAGTTGGAACAGACATAATTGGTCATTTGGACCCCCTCCCCACCACCATAGTCAAGCAGCAAGTATATGTTGGTTGTGGTGGATCATGCAACCATGTACCCAGAAGCTGTACCTCTGAGAAGCATTACTGCATTGGTGGTAGTGCGAGCTCTCCTGGGGATCTTTTCTAGGGTTGGATTTCCAAGGATATTAATTTCTGACTGGGGAACCAACTTTATCTCCTCTTGTATGAGGAAGAAATAGGAGCAAGCTATTGTGACATACCATTTCTCCACAGCTTACCACCCACAAACCAGTGGTTTGTTGGAGCAGTTTAACACAACACTGAACAAAACGATGAGAGTTTTGCCACAGAATCTCAGGAGAAAATGGGATCTACTCCTATCGGGTCTCTTATTTGAGACATTCCACAGAAGGCTGGCAGGGTACGATCCCATTGAGCTTCTGTATGAACAACCACTCACCTTAGTCAGAGAAGGTTGGGAAGGAACCTTGGAGTTTTCACAGAAGGATATCGTGGACCATATAACTGGCCTGAGGAAGTTGATGGTGCAATACATGAGACAGGCAAAAGAAAACCTTTGGGTCAGCTAAGTGCTGATAAAGAAATGGCATGACTAGAAAGCTACAGTGATTGGGTATCAGGAAGGTCAGGAGGTGTTGGTGCTAACATCTGTTTGTCCCACAGTTTTGGAAGACAAATGGTGTAGACTATGCATGGTAGTTCAGAAGGTTTCAGAGGTTAACTACTTGGTGGGCACAGGTGCCACATGGGAACCCAAGAGAGTGTGCCATGTGAACAGGCCAAAGCCTTACCTCCTGAGAGATTTCACAGTGAATGTCATGGCTATGGAAGTTGAGGAAGACAGTAAACCTCTTCCTGAACTGCTACATAGTGACATGAAGCTGGAACGGTGGATGTAGTTTAGCTAGCCCTTGAGTTAGTGCCTGAACAGCAGAGGGAATTTATAGAGGTGTTAGGACAGATTGCCAACCTCTTCTCATTGACTCCAAGGTTAGCACCTGTCGGTGAGCATTACAGACACAGGAGACAATCTTCCAGTGAAGGTCAGGATGTACAGAATGGCTGAATGGATTCAAGGATGTATTAAGGCAAAATGTGTCAAAATATTCGACCTGGGGGTCATTGAGAGATCGTGTATTCTGTAGTCTAGTCCTCTGGTTCCTTTACCAAAGCAAAGGTCTGCTGACTTGCAGTTCTATGTGGACTACCAAGCACTCAATGAGGTAAACAAAACCGATGCTTATCCAATTCCCAGAGAGGAGGAGCTTGTGGGTCAGTTAGATGTTACAAATTTCTTGAGCACCTTGGATCTGACCAGTGGCTACTGGCAAATGTCAAGGAGAAAAGTGTGTTTCCTATCGCAGAGGGACTATGGCCCTCCTTATGAACGTGGGTGGTGTGGGCCACCATGCTGGCGGTGGCGGGAAATCCCGCCAGCCGGCATGGCGGCCCACACCGTCATCTAATGAAGCCATGGAGGGATGCCATAGGGGGCCCTCACCCATCGTCAGGCTGCCTCCTTCAGGCAGCCTGGCAGTGGAAGGCATCATTATCCGACAGGGCAGCGCTGCTGCCCCTCGGATAATGATCCCTTTGCCTCCAGCCTTTCCCTGCGGGAGAGGCTTGCGGAAGAGGTGCACGGGGCCCCCCTTGGGGGTCCCTTCACTGACCATGCACTTGGCATGGGCAGTGCAGAGGCCCCTGTGCAGTGCCCAATCGCGCAGGTCACTACCCGATTTATGGGCAGTGATCTGCGTGACTGGTGCAGCTGCACCCGCCGCACAGAGACATTGACAGCGGCTCCATGTGGAGCCACCAGCAATGTCCCAGCCAGGCAATCCTCTGGGCCGGCGTGCAGAATAAATGTTTCCACCCACCAGCCCAGAGGAATGTTCATTACAGGGCCGGCAGGGTTCCGGGGGAGCTGGCGGTCACTGGAGAGACTGCCAGCATTAACATGGCGGTGTAAACCGCCGTGTTCATAATGAGGGCCTACGTATGTTGAGGTGATGCCCTTTGGGTTGAAGAATGCTCCTGCTGCTTTTCAGTGCCTGGTGAACCATTATCTCAAAGGGCTGGAAGAGTTATGTGTGGCCTAACTGGGTGACATTGCAGTGTTCAGCATTTCAGGGAGGAACCACCAAGACACCTATTTGGATACAGAAGGCAAAACTGACCATCAAGGTGAACAAATGTCAGATTGGGCTGTCCCCTGATCTGCCATTGGATGCCAACATTCAGTCTGTGATGGAGTGGGAAGTGCATACCACCCAGACTGAAGTGAGGGCCTTTTGAGGACACACCGGGTCTTATAGGAATATTTTGGTGAAGTATGGAATTATAGATGCCCCACTGGCTGCTTTGACCTCTAAAAAGCAGCCAGAGAAAGTGATATGGACTAAGGAGTGCCAGAAAGCATTTGAGGAACCAAAAAAGGCACTATGCACTGCACCAGAACTGAAAGCACGTAACTGCAGTCAGCTTTTCATGGTACAGACAGATGTCTCTGACAAAAGATTTGGAGCGTTGTTAGCTCCACTGGATAATAAAGACCATTTGGTAGCCTTTGTTAGGAGATTACTGCCCAGGGAATAGAACTAGGCAGCTCTGGAGAAGGAGTGTTTTGAAATATGGTGAGCCTTCCATAAGTTCTAGCTGTTTTATTTGGCACTAAGTTTGTGTAGCAAACGGATCGTAAGCCACTGAAATGGTTGATTGCTTTGAAGTGAGAAAATTCCAAGATGTTGAGATTTTCTATTTCTTTGCATATGTTAGACTTTGTAGTGGAGCACAGAGCTAGATTGAGCCATTGTAATACTGATGGACTTTCTTTCTGGTTTTACTGGTTTGACTATCCAAAATCTCCAGGTTAGGAGTTGGTTTGAGGTGCTCTGATCTGGGAGGAACATCTGTTGGGATTTAAAAATTCTCTGCATAGTAATGGGCTTGCATCCCTGTCATGAGTGCCTCAACTGTGCTGATGTCTGGATCCCTAATGCTGATTTGTGTTCCATAGGCAAAGACGAATCATGCGTGGTGAACCATGACATAGCCTGTAAACTAATGATAGGATGGATACTGCAAGGGCCGATCTACATGAAGGGAAGGGATATGTTTCCTCCTGTGTGGGGGAAAAAGGGTATACATTTCTCCCTGAATCACACAAGAAACCCACAAAAGGGGTATATGCCCCAGATAACACTATATAGAGTGCAAATGATTAGTGGTTGCTGCACACAAAATATGTTTTTCTTTCATATATAAATAACCCTCACCCAGTCTAGTAGTGGCATGCTTCATTGTTGGGTTCACATCAGCCCCTAAAAGCCAGGTTGGGCTCAAGCATGTTCCAGGAAGCACTTTAAATATTTTGGTGACTGAGGACCTAAGTGGTTTTAAAAGGCTCATCCACACCCAGGTATTCCTTTTTTTAGCAGAGTGGATGGGCATAAATGTAAATCTAAAGCAAGCATGTTCAATGCAATAGGTCTCGCATTTGCAAGAGTTAGAGTTATTGACATTGTAAATGGATAAGTGGACTTTTTTGCCACATAAATTGAAAGCAGATAGTCTGTACTTCTATTTTTCCATTTCAACCACTGTATGTTGGTATTTGAAGAGGGCAAACACAACTGAGCACTGAACAGCTGGCTTGACCTCCTGGAAGATACATTTGTTGAGGGAACATCTAGGGTAGACTGTGGGGTATAGGGAAGTGAGGTGGCGTGACATCAAAAGGTGCAGGCTGCACACTCAGCTGCAGTCAGTGGGATAGCTGCCAGTATACTGATGTAATGGTTTAAGTACATTCCGTGGCGCACAGGCACCCCCTTTTGAAGCATGCTCGTACTACCTGGTCATGGTATGCATGGTAGTATGAAGGTGTGTCCGCACTTTGTGCAAAAAAACTGAGATCCTGAGTCCTGCCACGAATGGCTAGGCTGTAGCGAATGACTTAAAGCCTCTCAGAGCCTGCTGCGGGGTCCCCTGCGGTGCCATAAAAAGTCTTTCTGCTTTGGAATTAAAAAACATCGTTCTGATTTACCGACTCCCCTGCCTTCCTTTCTGCGGCCCGAAGGCTGGGATCTAGTTCGGGCAGCGAGAGCCTGTGCCGAGCTGTACTTGCTGTGAGAGAGTCGCTCACAACGGGTAGCACCGGAAACACAGAGCGTGAGTCATGCTTGGGGGGGGGGGGGAGGGGAGCGCATCTTCCAAGACAGGCACTATATAAGGGAAAGGACTTCCTCGGCTGGTGCTTGGTCCAGCTTGTTCTTTCTCCTTAGGAGCAAATGTAAAGTGAAGCTTAGAGACGGGAGACTCGGCACCGGGCTCCCTGCCCCTTACCGACATTCTCTCTGTACTTAACACCTGTAGAGGTAACTGGAAATACGGCCCATGTCTGGGATCTGGTGTACAAACCTTACGCCGGGCAGCAATCTACTTCTAGTGCTCAGTGTGACACTGGGTTAAGGAAGCGCCCTGAAACGGGTCCACTACCCTATCCCCAGGACCAGGGAGGTCGTATTTTGCTACTGAGTGTCTGATGTGACACCGGGTAGAAGCAACAAAACCAGTGCTTCAATCTGTAAGTGCCTGGAGTCATGCCAGAAAAAGGCAGGTGTACAAACCTTCCTTCTGGGCCAGGTCAGTGTTATGTCCGCTATTGGGTGATAGCGGTAGGGGCCCGTCCTTAATGCACGCGTTTATTCAGCCGCGCGCGCTGCATAAATAAATCACACTGGACGCATGAGCTGTGTACTCGGCTGCCCGGCATCCAAACTGACTTCCGTCCGCCCAACACAGCCACTTCATTCTCCCGCCTCACGTCACGGGGTCTAAACCATTCCCAGCCCCATTAGCAGGGGAGGTGAACATTTAGCATATCCTGACACGGGGTATCGGAACAAACACCCCTGTCAGTCGAACAAACTTGGGGAGGTCCCCAAACATAACATTCCTCATCAACTATGAAATAACTGACAACTAAAACAGAAAACTCAATTCCCTCCCAATGCTCAGTTCAAATGGTGACCACAATTACCTTTCCACTGACCCTTTTCCCACGGTGGTCCAAATACCTTAAAATGTCCCCTTTACTCACACACATAGGGGGTCATTCTGACCCTGGCGGTAATTACCGCCATGGCGGAGGTTGGCGGTAGCACCGCCAACAGGCTGGCGGTGCTCCGCCGGGCATTCTGACCGCAGCGGTACAGCCACGGCCAGAAGCGGAAAGCCGGCGGTGTACCGCCGACTTTCCGCTGCCCATGGGAATCCGCCACCATGGGGATTCTGACAGCCCATACCGCCATCCTGTTCCTGGCGGTTCGCCCGCCGTGAACAGGATGGCGGTATGGGGTGTCGTGGGGCCCCTGGGGGCCCCACAAAGAATTTCAGTGTCTGCTTTGCAGACACTGAAATTCGCGACGGGTGCAACTGCACCCGTCGCACCTTCCCACTCCGCCGGCTCCATTCTGAGCCGGCTTCCTCGTGGGAAGGGTGTTTCCCGCTGGGCTGGCGGGCGGACTTTCGGCGGTTGCCCGCCAGCCCAGTGGGAAAGCCAGAATGACCGCCGCGGTCTTTTGACCGCAGAGCGGTCTTTCGGCGGGAACCGCTTGGCGGGCGGCGACCGCCGTCCGCCGCGGTCAGAATCACCCCCATAGTCCTTCAGCCTCTCCGGGGGTGATAGGCGGGATCGCAAATGGTATCTTCCCCTCCCTCTGCCTTGAATCACCCCCGGCTGTCTTCCTCCACATGCACCTCTGCAGGCTGATCCTCCTCAATCTGGGCGGGGCCCTCATAGGTGCCACTTCTCTCTCTCCACGATCATCTCGGGTAGGCGTGGAACTAGTCTTCAGCCCACTCTCATTGAAGACGTCTGATCTCTCGAAGTCTTCATCTTCTCTCTCTCTGCTCCTGTCTCTTCCGCTCCTTTGACAAACCGGGTGGTGCTCTCCGTGATAGGCCTTGAAACAGGAGATGTTCCTTGTCACCACCTCAGGTCCTCTTGTAACTGTCACGAGCGTTCCTTTTACTCGAGTGACAGTCCACAGGCCAGATTCAAAAGTTGTTTTTAACTTTCCTGCGGGATGTCGATTCTTCATGAGTACCACCTCACCTATGCTCAGCTGTCGGGTACACGCTCTCCTCTTTCTCGACATCCGAGCATTTTGGACATGTCTCTGCTTCAGTCTCGCTTCCGCTTGGCTTTGCCTACTTTTTAACTGTCCTGGTGTCTCTGCCATAGTTTCCACTTGGGGAATAGTGTCCCTTACTTGTCGTTGTATGCAAAGGTGACTCGGGGATACCCCAGTTGTACTGTAGGGGTCAGGCGATATTCTCTCAAAAACTCAAAAATCGCGTCTACATTTCTCTCCCTCACTACTGCAATCCTCAGCACTTTGTTCAGTGTCCTCATAAATCTTTCGGCCTCTCCATTGGCTTGAGGCCATCGTGGAGTGATTTTTCAGTGTTGGATGCCATGGGATGCCAGATATGCTGCAAAATCATGGCTCGAGAATGGAGGACCATTGTCGGTTCGTAGTTCTTGTATCATTCCATGCGTGGCCATTATTTTCTCCATGCATGGTATCACTTTCTCCGTGACCGTGAATTCTAAAATTTCGACCTCTGGATATTTTGAGAAATCATCAATCACCAATAGCATATGCCTTTCATCCGGTAGACTTCCCAGGTCCGCACTTGCTCTTTGCCATGGCGTTGCTGGAATGGATTCAGTAATGATGGGGGGTGGAGGATCCATCGGCCCCACCAGTTGACATGCGTGACATCTCTGTATGGTCCTCTCCACCCAGGTGTCTAGGTCTGGGAACCACACTTTGCTTCTCAGCCGAGCTTTTGTTTTTACCATGCCCTGGTGAGCTGTATGGGCGAAGTCTACTGTTCTTTGCTTCAGGCTGTCCGGGATAACCAGCCGACTTCCTCTTAACAGGCAGCTTTCAGGTGACACCGCCAGCTCGTGCCTGACTCGAAATAGTGCTTGTATATTGTGGTTGGCTTCCTCGATTCTGAGATTCAGATTCTGCTTCAACACATGCCATCTACCATCCCTGACACAGGACATTGCCAATTGCAATACTTCGTCTTCTTTTGTTGCCTCTTGTATTTCTTTCAGGGACATGGGCAGTGGTCGTGATCTCTCCACTATCAACCTCACATACTCCTCCGTGCTCTCAATCTCCTCTTTTTCAAAAACGGTAATCGGTCTTGCATGTCGAGACAGATAGTCTGCTGGGTTTTGTGCCCCAGGGCGGTACACCACAGAGAATTGATATCCTTGTAATTGGAGAATCCATTTTTCAATTCTCGGGGGGGCTGTGAGGCTGTTCTGTTGAATAATGGTATCAACGGCTTGTGATCAGTGTAGACAACGAATGGGTGACCATAGATATACAGATGATAGTGGCGACAGGCCCAGTTGACTGCTAGCGCCTCCTTCTCTATGTGTGAATATCTTTGTTCCGTTTCTGTCAATGCTCGACTGGCGTATGCCACGGGGGCCCAGTCACCTTCTTTTTTCCTTTGGGACAACACCGCTCCTAGGCCTGTTGGGCTCGCATCCACTGATAGCTCTGTTTCTTTGGCTGGGTCGAAGAAGACCAGGGTTGTCTCTGCCGATAGTGCTTTTTTCGTGTCCTGAAAAGCCTTTTCCTGCGTAGTATTCCATTCCCACGGAGTGTGAGCCTTGGTTAACTCCCGTAGGGGCGCAGTGAGGGAAGTTAGATTGGGAATGAACCTCCTGCAATAAGTTACCATTCCCAGGAAACTTCGCACCCCAGTGACTGAGGTGGGTGGTTGTGCCGACTTTATGTCCGCCACTTTCTCTGGGTCAGGTCGAACTCCTCTTTCTGAGAAGTGATATCGGAAGAATGCAATGTCCTTTCTCAGAAATTCGCACTTCTCCCGATGTAACGTTAGTCCACTTGTGTGTAATCGTTGGAATACTGCTCGTAACCTCTGTAGGTGTGCCTCAATTGTGGGCGCATGTACTAGGATATCATCACTCACATTTATGACTCCCTCCAGGCCAGCCAGGATTCCTCTTATAGTGTCTTGGAAAACTTCGGCCGCGCTGGCAATCCCGAAACTCAGACGTCTGTATCGTCTTAGTCCCACATGGGTGGAGAACGTGGTGATAGCTCGAGACTCCGGAGCCAACATGATTTGGTGAGATCCAGCTCTTAGATCCATTTTTGAGAACCATTTGGACCCACTGACCTCGGCCACTATGTCATCGACTGTCGGGGTGAGGTGACGCTCTCTCCTGATGGCTACATTTGGGAGGCGCATATCTACGCATATGCGTACCTCCCCTGGTTGCTTGGGTTTTCTGGTGACCACAATGGGTGACACCCATGGGGTTGGTCCTTCTACCTTCTCAATTATGTCCGCTTCTTCCAGTTTCCTCAGTTCGGCCTCCACTTGTGGGCGAAGATGGAATGCAATTCGTCGGTGTTTCAACGCGACTGGTTCTATGGACTTGTCGATGTGTAGTTTTACTTCACGGTCTTTTAGACAGCCAATTCCTCGGAATATATCTGCATACTCTTCCTGTAAGCTTTCTAGCTCCCCCACATGGATGCTGAACGCGAATGTTACCAATTTCAACTCTTCGGCAGTACGACAACTGAGCAGCATCCCTGTTCCTATCTTGGTGACATACACCTTAGATCGTACCGTTACATCATCATGATTGATGTCCGTCACGAAAACTCCCGCCATTGGGAGTGGTTTTTTCGACCCGAATGCAAATACTTGTACGGTAGTGCGCCGTAGAGAGGGGTGGTGCGGCATTTGGTCAAAGTCAGATTGTGCTAGTATATTAATGGAAGCTCCCGTATCAATTAGGGCCGTTACTTGGTGCCCCGCCACTTTGACTTGGCACTTTGGAATCTTCTTCCGGCTTTGACACCCTGGTTCCGTTGCGTGGATTATGTACACGGTTCCTTCTGGCTCATCATCATCATCCATGTCAGGGATTAGATCTGGTGGTTGTATCGCTTTAGCTCCTTGACTCGTCCTTTGTCTCTCTCCTCTTGTTCTGATGTTTGACCGGCAAACTTTTGCGAAGTGATTAAGTTTCTGGCAGTTTGTGCATTGTTTTCCCAGTGCCGGGCACTTCCCTTGGTGTGGAAATGTTCCTCCGCACATGTAGCATGAGCGGTGTGCACCTGTTGGTCTTGTTTTGTCCTTCTTTCATGTCGTACTGCCTGAGGCTATCGCGTTTATCGGTTCTGTCTTGATGGTTTGTGTGAGCGCCGATTCCATGTGTGCGGCTCTTACCCTGGACAACTCTTTTGACCTGCCCATCGTCAGCATGTTAGCCATCGTCATGCCTGGGATCTGAAGGATGTTCTCTCTTAATTTTGTTGAGTGGCATCCTTGGATAAATTGTGCTCTTATCTCATCGTCTGGGTCAGGCAATGTGCATGTGCTTGCTAGTTCCTTTAACCTTGCATAATACGTGTCTACTGATTCATCTGAGCTTTGTCTGGCTTGTCGTAGGAGGAATCGTTCGTAGTCGAGATTTGCCATGGGTTCAAAATACGCAGTTATCGCCCTTTTTAGCGTTCGGTATGTAAAAGGGGGCCCTTCTTCAGCCACTGTTTTGCTGATCCTGTGCAACATCGCTCCTCCCATGTGTAGTAGCATCGGTCTTTGTCTATCCGGGTCTAGTGCGACGGCTGCAAAATAATTTTCTAGACGTTCCACCCATGACTTCCATTTTGCGGCCTGTGCTGATGGGGGTCCTTCCATAATAAAAGGCTCGATGACCGGGAAAGTGGCCATTTTTTGTTTTTTTTTTATTTATTTTTTTTGTTTTATGTATTCCTCCTTTACTTCGTTGGCCTCTGTCTGATTTTCATATACTGTCTTATTGTCCCTCTTTGTTTCTCCTGTGTATCTTTACTTTTCTCTTTGTTTTTTTTTCTTTGTCCCCTTTTCCTTTCTGACTTTTTCTTAAACCCAAATTTCTGTGCTGTTTATGGGCCTCACTCTCCCCCTCACCTCCTTTCCGTGTTTGTCTGTTAGCCGGTCTCCTGGGGTCGTTCTGGGGGCACCGTAAAACGTTCTCTTCGGAGCGCACGTCCCTTCAGGCCTCACTCCGGTATGCCCTGAATGAAGACATTTCCCTTTGCGTCTCCTTGCTTCGGGCGGTTTATTTATTTATTTATTTTTTCCTGTGCTTTCCGAACACAAAAATTGCCGTGTTCACACCGCCGCTCATGCCCCCACGTGGGTTCACCTCCGGCCTCGTCGCCAATTTGTTATGTCCGCTATCGGGTGGTAGCGGTAGGGGCCCGTCCTTAATGCACGCGTTTATTCAGCCGCGCGCGCTGCATAAATAAATCACACTGGACGCATGAGCTGTGTACTCGGCTGCCCGGCATCCAAACTGACTTCCGTCCGCCCAACACAGCCACTTTATTCTCCCGCCTCACGTCACGGGGTCTAAACCATTCCCAGCCCCATTAGCAGGGGAGGTGAACATTTAGCATATCCTGACACGGGGTATCGGAACAAACACCCCTGTCAGTCGAACAAACTTGGGGAGGTCCCCAAACATAACAGTCAGCATGGATCTTCCTCTAGTACTGGGTGTGACACTGTGCAAAGGCAGTATGTTTCAGGTGTACAAACTCCACTTCAGAGCCAAGCATGAAACTCGGAGTACCTGGTGACATTAGGAAAATGTAGCCCCTGGAGGCGGAGAGGGAGATTTGGGCAGCACAGAGCAGCTCTCATTTTGGAGCAGTGTTGTGAAGAAGAGACTTTATTTCAACAGTTCCCTCCAGTTTGGTACATATGTAATTCATAGCGCCTTGCTTCTCTACAGACACTACAATTGTGAAATGTTCTTTGTATACTCGGAATGTCGAGATATAGGTCTAATGAAGTCACCCTGTCCAATATATGTTCTATTGTTTGCAAAGCATCTGCATGCATCATGTATGCACCACAAGAAGCTAGAGTGAGAGTGCCGCTCCCTGCCACAGAGAGGGACCTTTGTTAGCACTCTGTGCACTCGGCCTGGCTGTGTATAAACAGAGTGGGACGGAGAGGGCCCCCTTTGTTGTTTTAATGAACACTTAACCTTTTCAAAGTGATGTTTGCCTTGCAGCACAAAGCCTCAGATTTACTTTGAGTAAAGTGAAAACGCTGACCCTTTGCTCGTTGGGTACTGTAGCTCCTCCCCTCCCCCACATGCAAATCTAGTTGATGCCTGTGAGATATTTTAGGAGCTGATGCACACGTAGATGGGTGATTGGAGGGGTGTCAGTGAGAGATGCATCACCAGCTGCAGAATCTTACTTTGGTTCTGCATGAAAGAACATTATTGCAGTTCCCGGAAGCCCTGTTTACAACGAGTGGGACTGAGTAAAACCTTGAATTCACCAAGAAGCGCTTGGATAAACAATAGAAGTAAACTGATAGTCATGCAAAGCACTCAATTACTGCTGTGCGTGATCATTGTGTGTATGAAATAAAAATAAAAAGTAGTCTAGAAACCAGGTGGAAAACGTGGAGCTATGTATGTTTTCAGTAATTGGCGGGTGCTCTTGAGAAGGGCTAAACATCGGAAAATGCATGTGGTATGCTTGCCTTTCACAAAAAAAAAATCAAGGGATTTTAAAAGGCAAAGCCACAAACGAATGAAAGTGATGGGCGTGACATGGGTGTGGTTAAAAGCCCAACAGAAAGACAACAGGTCAGAAGCGTTTGTGTGCTCCACCTAAAAAGAGGCAATGAAGGATGTTGTTGGTCCCAAGACCCTTTCAACGTCAACATGTTTCTGCCCTACACTTAGGGGCAGGTTTAAGAGCCCCTACCACCTCCTTGCGCCACATTAGCATCTTTTTTTTTTTTTTACACCAAATTTACAAAGTGGCACAATAATTCATTTTTTCATAAAAATGAGTATTTGGTTGGATAATAATTTATTGCTACAGCTACATGTATTTTGAGTTGTGAGCCAGTGTTCACTTTCCTATCTAGCTCCCTCTCCCTCTGAGGGAGCCTTGGACTGTTCAGACAACTCTCTTCTGGGAATTAAGTGCTGAAGCATTACTTGGCCAATTTGCTGAGGATCCATAGTAAGTCGGGCACCAGGACATCAAGAGTAAATGTCCTCAAACAAACATTACAGTTGGATCTAGTAGCCAGTGCTTGCCCCATGGCACTCTGAATGGGGACAGAATGCATGTGTGTGTTTTTCTTCTTTCAATGGTTATTAAATCACTGATGGATTCTCCATATATTGTTTAGGGATATTTTGTCCTGATGAAGGCTGACTATCCCTTATGGGCAATATATCAAAGGATGTAACATGGACCAGACTACTAACACAAAGGTCATCATAATCTTTTGTGCATCCTATTTCAGTTCTACCAGTGTACTTTGGAGCATATTTTCAAGCCCCTAGCACCACTGGAGTGTCGCTGTTTGTGACCCTGAGGTGGCGCTGTGGACTGCGCCTTATTTACAAGGTGGAATTGAGCAACTTTTTGTGGCTTATAGCCACCTTGTAAATATGGCCCCTTCACATGAACAATTTGCGTGGAGAGGGCGTACAATGCGTTCCACAGCAACACCCATTGCATTTTGACACTGTCCCCATATGTACGAGATTTCATAAACCAGAGACAGCACCAAAATCTAACGCACTGCATTTCTAAAATGACGCTGCAAATTTTTACGTAGCACTGCGCAGCACCACTTTTTTGTAAATTTGGCCCTTCGTTTTAATCTTATCAAGATGATCATCAAATCTTTCTTGTACAGTTACAACCTAATAATCTTATTCTGCTTATCCCTACAATATCAGGAGCTCTCCACATCTTGGTTGAGCACACCCAGATGTATCATCATTCTGTGTAATGGGTCCTAAGATGAAGCATGCCTCAAGACATTTGTGGGTGACGACCCCTATAAAACTCGGCAGGATTAGAAGATTCCAATGGCCCTTTGTTTCTTTCATGTGCTAGGGTGACTTTATCCCATTTTTTCATATTTATCTTCTGAGATTCCCAGGTCTCTTATTTCTCTAATCTTTGATGGCAGGTGTATAAGTTTTCCTGAAACTGTGTCCTCCCTCCACTTACTGATGCGCAAGACAGCTCTGATGCTCATTCCCTCATTTCATGCTGCTCTCTGTTTCTCAGCCTACACTTACCTCTGATCCATCTCCTGCTTCATGTCAATGCCTTGTTTCTCTAGCAGCTCTCGCTGTGCAAAAGCCCAGTCAACAGGCTCTGTAGGGGTATCAGCACAAGGCGTTCGTTCCCGTTCCTGCCGCGCCTGCTCTGGGTGATTGAACCTAAACACATGGCTCTTTCCCATGATTATGCGGTTTCCTACAAAGAGAAAGAGGTAGTCATCAAAAAAACCTACTAGGGAAGAGAGGGTTTCAAAAACATTTATCAAACGTGCAGAGGTCTGCTAAGGAAGCAATTGATGCTTTTCTCTCTATTTTGCAAACAAGATCCACATTCAACCCTTTGTGAAAGGTAGTAAGAAAAAAAATGAAGAAATAAAATTAGGCAACTAGTGTATAGGATAACGTGAGCTGTGGCTGACGATCATAATGAATCTTTAGATGTATTATTAATAACGAGTGTTTTTCAAAACATGTTCAGTCTTTAGCGTGTGCAGAGATCAGCCAAGAAATGACAAAATGGGCACTCTGCAAGTACTGTGTGCAGGGCCATCATTGGCAAGACAAAACCTGAGGGGGACCCCCTGCAAAGTACCTCGAAAGGGCACCCTCTCCCCTGGACCCACTCAGGGGCCTGCCACCCGTGCACAGTGTATTGTGCTGAGGGGAACCCCTGAAGCTCCCCACACCAAACCGCAGGGGCTGCAGGAACCTTTGTTACCCCACTGAGGGCCATAACACACCTCCTGTTAACCAGTGGCAGCTGCCGCCAGGAATGGTAGAAGGGGCAGCGCACGAAAAGGTAGAGTGTTGGAGTAATAATAAAAATATTTTTTTTAAAACGTACCTGCTGCTGCATGTCACCTCGGTGTTCCTCGCTGCCCTGCTACCCAGCATGAGAGAAGCACCAGGATTGACCTAAGTGGGCTGAAATGCTGCTCAGTTAGGGAGTTGAAAGCCTGCCATTGGTCTCCCCCAGGCAGTGAAATACAGCTCGGGTGGAGAGTTCTAAGTGCCCGTTCCAGTTTGGCCGGCCTCTGACAGCCAACCAAACTGACATGCACACTTGGAGTGAGTGCACCTAGCACTCCTTCCCCCTGCTGATGCAGAGGATGCTGGCCTCACCCTACAGTCACAAGAAGGATAAAATTATAATAAAATACTTTCATTATAATTTTATTTTTCTGCTTTTTGCTGCCTTTCAGCAGTGGGGCGGCGCTCCCCTGCCATAGGGGAGGAGCTGCCCCTACCATTAACACAGAAACACAAGATGAAGAACAAATCACTCAGTAATACAATGCTCTCTCCTTGAGTAATCTGTAAAAAATATCCATGGGCATCAGTCAATGCCATACTAAGCCTCACAGTCAAGTAGTGTTTCCATGTCCCCTACCTTTGAGTCGCTTGGAGTTGCTGCAGAAATCTCTCAATTGTCAAGCCTTTTGCATTCAGGCAACTAACAGAGATTTAAGCATTTCAGGAATACAGCAAGTACCATCAAATGGTGGTGCAGAGTTATCTCTTTACTGTTTATGCCACTAGTGTGTGCACCTACATCCCTTTACTATGAATTGATGGATCAAGTTCCAATTCACATCTGCCAGTGCCATTTTACAAAGTCCTGGTCTGCCCATTGACCGCTACTACCCCTGTATGACCCATGTATTTTCTTGCGCACCTGATCTTAAGATGATGGGTTCCGTTACTTTCTTGCCATTGACATAGGTGTTAGCTCCTTCACAAGGCTCCAGGGTCACAATCACTGTGTGAAAAAAGACAGAGTAAAGATGAGCACAAGACAACGCATTATGATACTGCAAATATGGCATAATGAAAGATGCTAACGGGACTGATTAAAAGGAATAGGTGTGCTTTTCAGAGCACCAGTTCTGCAAATTCCAAGTCCATTTGGACATCATGGAAGGCAGGGCAGCGAAAGGTCATCAAAGGTGGCACATTACTTTTATCCAAGAAATTTAAGGGTTAGAGTACCGATTTATAAATGGAACCCTTATTCTGGCTTTGAAAGTCTCAAAGTATAGATGGTTCAGGTAAAATGTACACACAGTTCTGAATTGGTGGAGTGCAAAATCTTGAGGGGGACTTTTACCCGGCAGTTTAAAATGGTGGAATAGAGATGTGTGGGGTACTTTTACTCAGAGCTTAAGGTTTTGGATAAGGTAATGCCGAGGTAAAGTACTTCTTTCTTGTTGATGAACAAGAGCAATGTAAAATAGATCAGCATAACTTTCCATTTAGAAGAGTAAAAGCAGGGATTAATCATAAGGACCTTTACCACAGTGCTAACTTCGTTTATAAACAGAGGGTAAGATTTGCAAAGACGTTGCCTTGTCAATGGGTCACAAAATGTGATCCTAGGCAGTGTAATTCCTTAATTCGTATTTACAAGGTCACGCAGATACCACTCTCCCCAGCTTACCTCATAGGAGTTGACTGAGCCAACCTTGAGAGAATGCAGTATTCATCACTACAGCAACTGCCACTCATTACTGCACACCACAGCTTTGCCACCAAAAAATGAGTAGTAATGACATTGTACATCAGCATTCGTGTTTTACATGGCGTGACCAAGAGACAATAAGGGACAAATCTTGCACCACATGAAGTGACTACACCGAAGCAACAGTATACTCTCTTAAAGTCTGCCACAGAGCTGCAATACCATTTCTATTGGCACTGCTTGCTCATTACGCTCTGCTGCCTCCTACGCTCTTCCCTAATTTACACCATTGCTCAACGTGTTCCTCTTGCGTCTGCTCAATCTCCATCATGGGGACCCCATCACTTTGAATACACTTATTTTGCACTACCTATATATGCACAAGCTGGTTTTTCTTACAACAAACAATTTTTCCGGACCCATGGGGCTGCTCGTGCTCCCACTCTGCTAAAACCTGAAGATACCGGCCAGCGGACCCTTTTGTACGCACTGTCATTACTTTTCCTCAAGCTACTGGTGTGAAATGGAGCCAAATGGGGTAAATATGTACATCAGCACAAGGTTCACCCTCACAGTCCTCTGCGACCCCTGATGGACAAACATGTGCCCCGACATGCCAGCACACTCTGACCCATCTGCTTCTATCAGCAACAAACTAGACTCCATCCTTGAAACAGTACAAATGCTCAGTACTTCTTTGGCAAGCATGCACATATCGTTGGAGAACAAGATAGACGAGATAACAACAGACCTTACACTGCCACATGAGGACCACTGCAAACTAGCAGACAAAATACACAATGTAGAACAAATTCTCACTGAAATCCACCCAAAAACGCAGGAACTGGACGCCTCAATACAGACCCTCATGACACAGGTTAATGAGCCGGAACACTGTGCTGAAGTCGCTGAGGGTTGGTCTAAAAGAAAGGACGTCCGGGTGGTTGGCCTGCTGTAGGGACTTGAGGGATCAGATGCGGTGACATATATTGAATGATGGATGCACAAATTGCTCCCACAGGCATCTCTTTCCTATTTCTTTTCAGTGGAACGAGTTCACAGAGTACCAGCAAGGAAATCGCCCCAGGCTCCAGCTCCAGACCGCTTCTCTTTGGACTACTCCGTTACAGTGACAAAGACACTATATTGCGCGAAACCGGGAAACTCAGGGATATAACAGGGGAGAATGCCTGAATCATGTTTTTCGCAGACTACACTGCCATGGTCTAAAAACAGAGGCACTCTGTCCTGGCTGCGAAAAGACGCACCCCGAACTGGACATCTGCTTCTCTCTCCTATTTCCAGCATGCCTGAAGATCATCTCAGAAGGAAAAACACGTTTCTTTGATTCTATGGACTCTGCATGGGATTGGCTGGAATGCAAAGGGTTGTACTCAAGAAATCATGCAGTCCTCATGTCATCCCTCACATCCGAAAAGGGTCTCTGACCTGGAACAGGTCATCCAAGAACATAGCCAGGCATTCCGAATAGTGGCAACAATACAGGGAACTATGCCAGGCTTTGATCTCAAAGAAGACTTGTCTAAATCCATGAGTGATGACGGCTCCTCCACTACCTGGCTGTCTGGATCTGACTCAATGGTTTCCACCTATTTAATGCCACAGACATCGGAAGTTATTGTTTCATGACACCTCCTCCATCGTCTAGTCATGTGTGATGTTGTATGGTGCTTCATTATGTTGCGTACTTAATGTTTTCTCTAATTACCTTTGTTTTCGAGGGTAATCCTTGCTACCATACCATGACCCCACTTACATTTCATGCAACCGCCTGAATACGATACTAACACACCTCAGTACCTCCTTTCGCTTTAGCATCATCCACTGTAACAGCACACAGACGATTCCCCTTTACATAACAGTTCTAATGTTCAGAGCTGCCTTGCTACCACCGCCCACTGATTATTCAGTTCTAGGCTGTGTAACTTTTAACCAAACACATTGTTTGGCTGGGCGGAAACAGTTTTTTTTTTCCGCCCGGTTGGTATTGCCAGTTTGGGGCTTGTAGCATTGTTAGAAATAGCGTCTGTAGTTGGCAGAGGTATACACCCTTCTCCAAGTACAGACCACAATCCTAGTCAGGGTAAGTCACACACAATTCAAATTATCCTGTGCCCACCCTCTGGTAGCTTGGCACTAAACAGTCAGTCTTAACTTAGAAGGGAATGTGTAAACTATTTGTGCAATAAATCATACAATAACAGTGAAAACACCACAAAAATACACCACACACGTTTAGACAAATATTTATCTGAATAAAATTAGGTAAAAATGGCAAAGATCCAATAAGCACAAGTGAAAATATCACTTTAAAAGGTTTAACAAATTCTAAATCCTTAGAAATAAACAGTGTCTCTTTGTTACACACAGTACCTGGTATGCATCAAAAATAACAACACACAGAGACTGTAGAGGAGGAGATGTGTTGAAAAATCGGGTGTTTCATTAACCCCTTCCCCGCCACGGACGTAATGGTTACGTCCATGGCAGCGCCCGTGTGGCGCCATGGACGTAACCATTACGTCCTGAATGCTTCCCTCGGGAGAAGCGCTAGCGCTCCTCCCGAGGGCCGCCCCCCCACCCCCCTAGGTCAGGGCTGACCGGGGAATCCCTTCCCCTTCCACCCCCGACCCCCCCCACCCCCCCTGTGACGTCAGCGCGCGAGCGCGCGCTGATTTGTCACAGGGGCCTCCCTAGTCGCGCTGGAAGCTCTGCTTCCAGCGCGATTGAAAAAGAAATGCAAAAGCATTTCTTTTTCAATCACTTGGGAGGCCCGGAGGGGCTTCAAAGGGAAGGAAAAGTATTTCCTTCCCTTTGAAGTCCCTCCGAGGGTTTCAAAAGCCGGATTGCTTGCAATCCGGCTTTTGAAACCCCACTAGACACCAGGGATTTTTTTTTTTTCATTGAAATTGACCAAAGGGAGCGACCCCTTGGGCAAGGGTCGCTCCCAGGGGGGGCATTTTTTTGAAAAGGCCTTTTCTGCCCCCCCTGGGGGCAGATCGGCCTTACTAGGCCGATCTGCCCCCAGGGGGGGGCAGAAACCTCTAGGCACCAGGGACCATTTTTTTTTTTTTTTTTTCATTTTTTTTTATTGAGGTGGGGAGCGACCCCTTAGGCAAGGGTCGCTCCCCTTGGGGGAAAATTATATTTTGGCCATTTCTGCCCCCCTTGGGGGCAGATTGGCCTATTTTGATGAGGCCAATCTGCCCCCAAGGGGGGTAGAAACCACTAGACACCAGGTTTTTTTTATTTTTTATTATTGTTATTGACAAAAGGGAGCGACCCCTTGGGCAAGGGTCGCTCCCAGGGGGGGCATATTTTTGGGAAGGCCTTTTCTGCCCCCCCTGGGGGCAGATCGGCCTACTATTAGGCCGATCTGCCCCCAGGGGGGGCAGAAACCTCTAGGCACCAGGGACCATTTTTTTTTTTTTGTTTCATTTTTTTTTTTTTTGGTGGGGAGCGACCCCTTAGGCAAGGGTCGCTCCCCTTGGGGGAAAATTATATTTTGGCCATTTCTGCCTCCCTTGGGGACAGATTGGCCTATTTTGATGAGGCCAATCTGCCCCCAAGGGGGGTAGAAACCACTAGACACCAGGGAGTTTTTTCTTTGCGTGAATTTCACGCAAAGGGAGCGACCCCTTAGGCAAGGGTCGCTCCCTGGGGGGGAGGGCAATTTATTTTAGGCCATTTCTGCCCCCCCGGGGGACAGATCGGCCTATTATTAGGCCGAACTGCCCCCCGGGGGGGCAGAACACTCTAGGCGCCAGGGCAATTTTTTTTTGTGTTTTTTTTTTTTGTTGTTTCTTTTTTTAGAGATGGGGAGCGACCCATCAGGCAAGGGTCGCTCCCCTGGGGGGGCAAATTGTATTTAGACCATTTCTGCCCCCCTGGGGGCAGATTGGCCAATTTTAGGTCAATCTGCCCCCAAGGGGGCAGAAACCACTAGGCACCGGGGATTTGTTTTTTGGCGCCAATGTCACGCAGGGGGAGCGACCCCGTAGGCAAGGGTCGCTCCCGGGGGGGGGGTGGGTGTTGGGGGGGCAAATTTATTTTAGGCTATTTCTGCCCCCCCGGGGGGCAGATCGGCCTATTATTAGGCCGATCTGCCCCCGGGGGGGGGAGGGGCAGAAACCTCTAGGTGCCAGGGGAATTTATCTTTTTTTTCTTTTTTTTTTTTTTTTTTTTAGAGATGGGGAGCGACCCATCAGGCAAAAGTCGCTCCCCTGGGGGACAAATTGTATTTAGGCCATTTCTGCCCCCCTTGGGGGCAGATTGGCTGAGTTTAGGTCAACCTGGCCCCAAGGGGGCAGAAACCACTAGGCACCGGGGATTTGTTTTTTGGTGCCAATGTCATGCAGGGGGAGCGACCCCGTAGGCATGGGTCGCTCCCGGCGGGGGAGGGTGGGGGTTGGGGGGGCAAATTTATTTTAGGGCATTTTAGAGCAAAGTCAGAGGCCAGCAGGGCAGCAGAGCAACAGCAGGGCAGCAGTCCTTCTCAGCAAAGCAGTCCGGATAAGATAAGTCCTTTCGGCAGCCAGACAGCTCCTCTGACAGGGTGCAGGTGTAGGTCCAGAATTGTCTAGTTTGGTGAGGTCGGAGAACCAGTTTATATACCCAAAAATGTCTTTGAAGTGGGGGAGACTTCAAAGAGTGGTTTTTAAGTGCACAAGTTCTCCTTTCAGTTCAGTCCTGTCTGCCAGGGTTCCAATAGGGAGTTTAGCAGTCCAGTGTGTGAGGGCAGGCCACTGGCCTTTGAAATGTATGTGTTAGGCCCTCCACCCTTCCAGCCCAGGAAGACCCATTCAATATGCAGAAGAATGCAGGTGTGACTGAGTGTCACGTGTTTGTGGTTGTCTGGGTGAAATGCACAAGGCAGCTGTCAACCAGCACAGAGCAGACATTGATTGAATACAGACTGTAAGACACAGATGGTTTTAAGTGCAGAGAAATGCTCACTTTCTAAAAGTGGCATTTCTAAAATAGTAATATTTAATCCAACCTCACCAATAAACAGGATTTTCTATTATCATTCTGGCCATACTAAATATGACCTGTTTACCCCTTTCAGATCAGAATCTACCACTCAAAAGGTTTATGTGGGCAGTCCTAATGCTAGTCTATGAAAGGAGCAGGCCTCACAGTAGTGGAAAACGAATGTAGGAGTTTTTCACTACCAGGACAAATAAAACACATATGTACATGTTCTGCCTTTTTCCTACAAAGCACCCTGCTTTATGGGTTATCTAGGGCGTGCCTTATATGTAGAAAAAGGGGAGTTTAAGGCTTGGCAACTACTTTTAAATGCCAAGTTGAAGTTGCAGTGAAACTGCACACGCATGCCTTGCAATGGCAGGACTAAGACATGATTAAGGGGCTACCTAGGTAGTTGGCACAATCAGTGCTGTAGGCCCACTAGTAGCATTTCATTTACAGGCCCTGTGCACATGTAGTGTACTTTACTTGGAATTTATAAGTAATTCATATATGCCAATTGGGGATGAACCAATGTTATTATGTTTAAGGGAGAGAGCATAGGCACTTTAGCACTGGTTAGCAGTGGGAAAGTGCACAAACCTAAAACCAGCAAAAACTGTGTCAGAAAAGTGGAGGGAGGTAAGCAAAAAGTTGGGAGATGACCACCATAAGGCTGTCAGCTCTAACAACCATGTTTTCTTGTATTATATTATTGTTTGATGTCTATCACCCTCTCCCTTCCCCTTACAACCATCCTTACTCTCCGACACGCATACCTCTCCGTGACCAATTAGCATTAAATTCAGTAACCCATTGCTGCCAACATGACCCACCCTAACATTACCACCTGGAATGTGTGGGGAATGCACACTCCTGCATACCGCTATTCTGTATATTCATAGCTCAAACGTCACTCTGCTCAAATTGACCTGTTGCAAGAGACCCACTTGATGTCAATGGAAGCTATCAGGCTTCAATGCCGTTGGAGAGGACACATATTTGCTACCATCTTTGCTTCATACGGTAGAGGGATGTTATTGGGGATTTACCCAGGGACCCCTTTTGTAATAGAAGGCTCAGTCATAGACCCTGAAGGCCACTATGTATTTGTCAGAAGCCGACTTGATGGTAGACATATCTTTCTATGTTCGATTTATGCCCCTAATACAGAGCAAGTTGCAATCTTCCACAACCTGTCATTGATAGTGTCACAATAGTGTCACGCTGGAGCGGGCTACCGTGACTCTTAGCAGAGGACATCTTTGATACTGACTATTTGGGATGCGCCTACTCAGATCACAACCACCAATATCTACGAATCGCATGTTAAATATGTTATCCCCCTTCCCAACTTGGTGCCTACAATCAATGATTTTATAAGATGCTCCCTTCCGCGCCTCCTTGAACACAGCTATCACTGATTATTTCAATAACAATGATGATACAGCGTCGAATAAACTCAAAGAATGGGTCGCATTTAAAGTTACCCTATGGGGGCAGTGTATCAGGACCTAATGGACCATGTGCCAGAAACATCACAGAGATATCTACAAAATTGAGTGCACACTCTTGCGTCACGAAAATCAAACTCTAAGATAAACCACCGCCCTTCACCATCTCCTAAGTGCCTGACGAGAGCGCAATAACTTATTTAAAAGACTCTGATGTCTAAACTATGTTACCCACTCAGCTCACACGCATGCAGCAGTGGACAGGTCTGGCCAGCTCCTGGCCTGGCTTATTTGCCAAAAACCACCCTAGACATCCAATTCCAATGACATACTCCACCACTAGTACACCACTGTGCACGCAACAGGAAATACCTGAGGAGATGACCACCCATTTTGCACAATTATGTGTAACTTCCACTCTGGCAAATACCACCAATTTTGACCTCTTTTTTCTCCACACTATCGCTGCCACACATTATGCCGGATCAAAGTACAGAACTACAGAACTCAACAAACTCATTACCTTATTTCAAATACAAGAAGTAATAAAATAGTCGCTCACCACTAGTTAGTCTCCGGGCTCTGGCGGCTTGTCCATTGAAGTTTATATAAATGTATGTGCCTCTGTTGCCCCGTCTATTGACCTTATACGAAGAAACCCTTTCAACTACCTGCCTCTCTACTTCTTAATGCGAAGCCCTGCTGGTGTCTCTCTTTGGCGCACACAACCAATAACACTGGATGGATGAGTAGCCCTCCTGAAAATTGTGGTTTTACCCCGTTTCCTCTATTATTTCACTAACCTGCCTCTTTACATTCCAGCAGCCTTTTTCCACTCTTTTGACCACCATATTTGGGACTTAATTTGGCACAATTCCTGCTGCAGAGTTGCTTTGGTGAAATTACATTCCCTTTTAGGTTGGGGTGGTCTTGCAGTCCCCCACCTTGGACCATACTATATAGCCTCCCAGATTCAATAGCTAGCCAAATGGCTAGCTGGCTGGCAGCTGGCAGACACGGCCACGACCCTCCCAACTTGGACTCTATCCACTATCGCACATGTATTCCCTCGATGTACACATGCTCACATTCTCAATTCCTTGCTGCTAAATGTAGCTTACCACTGTTATCGTAGGTGCCTTCAACTCATGCACTCTCAAGCCCCTTATGCACCAGCACTTGCACTCTTGAATACACCTAGGGGAACACTTATACTCAGACACTGGGACTCACCACATGGCATGCTGTTGCCCTCCACACGATAAGCGAGCTATATCGCAAGGGTACTCTTGCCCCTTTTGATGTACTCACTGAAAAGGGCTTACCCCCTGGGCAATTTCTGTTATACATTTCCATGCTCTCTTCACTCACATCTCACAATTCAATATCTATATGTAATTGACACAGGCTGACATCTGGTGCATTGGTTCACTGATTCAATATAGTAGATATAAATTTGTTATTTGGCTTAAAACCTTAAAAGTATAAAACATAATAAACAGTACAATAGTTCATTACAATTATCTATTACATGATACATTCCCATACAATATTCTTGATTCATGCAAGTTCGTATTTACCATGACCTCATAACATAATTCAATTAAACTCAAATACGAATTTCATTTTCCTCCTAATTTTACAAAGTGCATTGTGCATACTCACTTATCCCGCTTATAATTCTGATGAGCCTTTGGTTCTTATAATTTCGGTGGGGGCACAAATTCTAAATAAAGTGCATTTTGTTTTGAACCTCATTTTAACAAAACAAATGTCCTATATTTCCATCAATCAATATACTTTTTAAAACAATCAATTTGTAGACTCTTCATTCATCTAAGAAAGTGCCATCTCTTGTTCAACTTCACTTCCTACATTTTACAGGACCCTATAGGACTAGTTAAAACCTCTTGTAATCCTATTAAATAACGGCCTAGCGCACACGTTACATTAAAAAATCTCACATCTACTAGTAACTTAAGCGCTTGATCCCGATTTATATTATTATATTCCTTATAAATTGATTTTAAAAACTTCTTACGCACTTCTGAAAACCACTGACAATCCAAGAGTATATGTTGAGTGCTACATTTCTGTTGAAAGCTACATGTGCAGATGCCCTGGACATCCTTAAGAATAGCTTTTGCTTTAGGGTCCCTTACTCTAAACTGTAACACTGCATCCCTTAATCTTGGGTTGGGTAGGGCCTCTATATAGGGGAAACTATTGGGATTCCTCCATCCACCTACCATAAACTGGGTGGAAATATTGCACTCCAGGTACTTCAGGTCTACTTCTTTTGTCCTATCCTTTACCATTATAAGTAGAGTCTGCTCCGAAATTTGATCTCCGCACCACTGGTTACCAGATAAACCTAAGATGATGCAAATCTTTTCTAAATATCCTCTTATTTGTGATTCCCAGTGTAACTCACTTGTTATTATTTCTTTTTGACACATTCTTGCGATCTTAGAGATTCCCTCATCTCATATGCTTAATCAAAATTTCAAGGAGGCTTGCAATCCCAAGTAGGTCTATGCCGTCATTTGACATTCTGCTCTTATAGCTTTTATCATGCTTGAGGGAGATAACAATAGCATACGCTTTACATGTGTGCTTTCCTCTCTCTCCCAATTTAATTTCCCAGAGAATGTTAAAACTTCAATCCCATATTGAAATTGAAGATGTACCATAGCGTTAAATGCAGAGACAACCAGCTGAAGGGATGGTCCCCCATATTTACTGCTAAACTGTTTCAATCCCTAAACCGACTGTCTTATCCAGGTGACTGGTTGACACCTGTTCGGTATAAGTCAATAAGGACACTCAATGATTATAAATACAATTTAGCTTTACTAGAATTTCAGGTAAATGTAGGCATTTAGCACATTAACAATAATAGAATAAGAATAGCAATGACAAGCATCTATTTATATATAAGTACACTACAAAGAGCATCTATGCATATATATAAGCAAAGAGTTCATTGACAGATATAAGATTTGATTAACTATATACCAAATGCATCACACTACAATGTTCAGGAAGCAAAATATAAATGAGTTGAATACTTCAGATAAGCTTTGATTTACTGCACACCAAAATGCATGTTTCAATTACTGCAGCAGGCTCACACTACGACGTTCAGGAAGCAAAATATAAACAAGCTGAATACTTCAGATAAGCTTGGATTTACTGCACACCAAAATGCATGTTTCAGTTACTGCAGCAGGCTCACACTACGATGTTTAGAAAGCAAAATATAAACAAGCTGAATACTTCAGGTTATAAACACAGTGCAAGCATAAATAATCAATCATAATAAGAGAGCAGAGAAACAAAGGCCTTTCATCCCTGTGTGGAACTTAACTTAGTCCACGAAATGCTGGGAAGCCCTCTACCGCCTGCTTGGACCTCTCTCCCCCTCAAGCATCACGGTCAGCAAAACAGGGAGGCAGCGCTGGGCCATGGCAGCTTTCACAACTCCATCTGCAAGCTTCAAATCCCTCAACCACACTTCAGTGCTTAAATAACTCGAAGCTTGGATTCCATCTCTTTCTGGCATTTTCTAGCTATGTTATCAGCACTTGGCTGCTCTACCCTTCCCCAGCCTTTGTTTTCATTCCATCTTCTCCCTGTACTCTCGTTCTCAAGGTTGAGACGGAGTCTTCTACACAAACAAGCTTGAAAATAATATCATGAACTTTTCCACGTTGTTCGGGGGGTTTCAGCAGGCATCACGCTCATCTACACTGCTTAAGCTACTTAACCCTTCGCGTCACAATATCTTCTGCACCATTCCCTATACTGATCACTCCACCCCTTAGATGAGCATGATGCATGCGAAACAGATATCATTTACTTTGACATTCCGCTAGCTAGGTTGCTACTAATACTGGTAAGCGTTAATCTAAGCGCCTGCATCTTAGTATAAAGCTGTTTTGTGCATACATATAGTCTACATAGGATAGTCATTAGCGTAACACAAACAATCAATAACCAAATTAGCTGTTGTAACACTATATTTAGCGTCTTCATAGCTCCTAGTGCCCAGCCTAAGAAGATGTCATACCAATGATGCTCATTTATTTGCTGGATGCATGAAGCAGTGTGCATAAGCTGTTTAACGTTTATGGTCATTAGTATGGCTGTATCCTTGGTATATTTAGCCGCCATGTCGAATTTAGCAAGTGTGATTTGTGCGTAGCGCCTGATTGCCTCTAGTCTAGGTAGCTTCACAACAAGCGGGATGTTCCATTCTAACTGTGCTTGCATTTGCGTCTGTAATGTGGTTGTGGTGAACTTAGTCGGTCGGTATAGGATGTGAGTACTTACGTCAATATTGCTGGTAATATTGCACATACACATTACCTGGTCTCCGGTGGTTTGTACAAATCTGTTACTAAGTAAGGGATGATTAGTAACGTAACATATACTCTCTGTTCCTATCTGATATAAGTCTGTGCTATTAATAGTATAAGGTAACCATTCACATTCTCCTGGTATTGGGTGAAGGCATGGATCTAGCACTCGTCCAGTGTATGTACATACCCACCCCTTAGACCAATCTGCACACCTAGTGGGATCTACGGTGTGATTTGTTTGATCAATCCATTTTTTGTCAGTATGAGGTATCCAACATTCTTTACCTATTACTACAGGGAGCAATATAAAGGGGAACCATATTTCAGGAGGAAGATCACTTCTAGCTATATCAAAATGAGCATAACACATCTCTCCCTCACAATGAAATTGTATGGGCTTTACCCATATTTCCTCAGGCAAATGCAATTGTTGTCTCAAATATTCACCCTGAAGCTGTCCCCATTCCATTTTAAAGTCTACATACTGTTGATTAACAATGCTTTGCCATAGTATGCACTGAATGCCACTGGACACTGTTTGTGTGCTGTGAAAGCTTTTTTCCAAATTGTTCACAAGTGAAATTATGCCATTGCCAATCACGATACAACCCACGCAGAACCTTCCATACTTCTTGTGAGTGTGTGGGCCCCCATTGTGAAATTACTTTTATGGCCTCCCCTGTACTATATCCTGTAGAAGACAGCTTATTCCTAATGGCTTCAATATCAAAAGTGTTCAGGGCCCCTACCCCAATTCCGGTGGCCCCGGCTATCAAGGATCCTAGATCTCTTCTGATGCGTAACTTCGGCAAGGGCCATAACTGTAGTGTCCATGGTGTGCATAACGGATCATACTTAGAAACATTCCCCTTGGCAATAGTTATCTGTAACACAATATGGTTAATTATGCTTGCATGCAAAGCTTGCTTACATCCTATTCTATATCGAACTATGGAAACATTGCCTACATTTCTAACCATGTGTCTTTTAGCTACATAAAACATAAAGGCGGGCGGTTTGGAGTATCGAACTCCTTTGGTTCCATTGGTCATTGTAACAACCACCATATGTCCTGGTAAAATGTTTTGTTTGTTAGAACAATCAGAAGGTCTACACGGATATGCCTGTACTGGTGTAAAAGGTACAATGGTATCACGATATTTTCATATCATGTTTAGCGTATAATTCAAAGCCTGTACTGTTGCTGGCATCCCCTGCAACTCGTTCAGTCCGTTGGCATGTCGGATTTGCTGTCCAGTTACCTTCCAGGTTACAGCTTTGGCTGCCATCCACTTGCCTCCAGGTACCTTCACGTTGCAAAGTGAAACATTTCCCTGGTCATCAGTTACGTTAGCGGCTTGAGGTGCACAAGTGACATGAAGGTCCGTAACGACATTCTCTGCTATATTTGGTCGGACCCATACACTTTCTCCGGTTATAATCATGACCAAAAACAGGAACCACGTCATCAATGCAGATGTCATCATTTACGACAGTGGGGTAAGTCTCACTGCAGGTACAAATACAGGTACATTAGAGTTTTTTAAAAGTACAATATACGTACTCCCCAGCCCTTGACTCAATATCTCTCCTACCTCTGGCTTTTTCCCTGGATGATGCACCCATACTTTTCTTCCTGTGCTTCCAAATCCTCCCTCACCTCTCTGGGTGTTATCGGGGAGGGGGGGGGGGCAGATCTTTCTTCAGTTGCTTGTTCACTTGTTCGCTTCTTTCGCTTGTTCACAAATCCATTGAGCAAGTCTGTCATGTGCTTGATACGATACAGTAGCATCTCCCTGGTTCAGTAATTCTACTTTAACCTCTCCTCTAAAATCTGGGTCTATGACTCCCCCTAGCACCGACACTCCCTTGATGGCTAGGCTGGATTGAGGGGCAATTCTACCATATGTTCCAGGTGGTACTCTTACTCCTATTCCTAAGGGAACAGTTTTCACCTGTCCTACGGGTATTTCTCCATCCTCTGGAGCAAACAGGTCCAGTCCTATACTGCCAGAAGTAGCCTGTAAAGGTAATCAAGCTCGAGAGTCTGTTTTCCAGACAATCATTGTGTGGGTGATTTCTTTATCATGCCCTGTCATCCGAAAGAAAGGAGTCTGCTGCCCAACTGGTCTATTGTTCAATTCGAACAAGGCTTTGTCTAAATTACTACTCCATCCTTTTAGAGTCTGATGCGCTGATAACTTTTTTAGCTGTTCTTTCAACAATCCGTTATATCTCTCAATCATGCCTGCAGCTTGTGGATAATAACTAAGGTGTAAAATCCACCGAATTCCCTGTTCCTGCACCCAATCCTGCACTGTTTTCCCTGAAAAGTGTGTGCCCCTATCTGTTTGGATTTTATCAGGTACCCCATAATGTTTTATCAGGTAGCTTAGCCCTCACAAAGTGGACTTTTGGTCTGAGGACTTACAGGGCATACCCAACATAAGGCCAGAGTAGGTGTCCACCATGGTCAATACGTAGCTTTTTCCTCCTTCCTTTGGTAGCGGCCCGATATAGTTCAATTGCCACACTGTAGCAGCTGCGGTTCCTCTTCTGATATGGCCACTAGGCTTCTTTTGCAGGGGCATTTGTCTTATCTAGTTGCATGTGGGGCACTCTTTTACTGCTTGTTGCACCTGTTCTTTAGTAACTGGAATCTGTCGTTGCTGTGCCCATGCAATAAGTTCCATTCTCTCCTATAGTTCCAGATGTTGCATGGGCCCAGTTTGCTAGAGCAGCTTCAGCCTCCTCATTGATGACCACCTTTAGCTTTTTGGCCAATTGATCTGCGGTGTTGTTGAATAGAGATGCAAGTGAGGTATCCGGTGGGCAATGGGCATCCACATGTCCCACATAGATTTGACATTTTTGCCCTTTCTCCCAATTCTCTTCCCATAGCTGCTCGCCTCCCAAAATGGGGGTACCTTTAATTTTCCATCCATCCTTGCGCGGAGTTGGGCCCAGCTTACTAGTCCTTGGTATGTGGCCCGACTGTCAGTGTACACAAATGTTTTCTCTCCGATGGGGGCTTGTTCGATCACTGCTGCTACCCCCTGCAGTTCTGCAAGCTGGCTTGATTCATTATCCCCTTCTCGCAGCAACATTGTTTCTGTAGCAGGCTGGAATGCCACTGTTTGCCATTGTCTTTTTCCTTGATAGTACCGGGCGGTACCATCTGGGAACTATGCATTTTGCTGTTCTTCTTCGGTGAGTCATTCAAAAGGCGGGGCTGTCTTAAATGGTGAGGATTCCATTTCAGAGGGCTCTGGCGTAGGGGCCATTGCCTGAAAATCCACTGCCCCTAGCTTATCTTCTTGTAACTTCAACACTCCTGCTGGTCCCGGTTTTGCCCTCTGCTGCAGATACCATTTCCACTTCACAATGGCAAACTCCTGCGCTCTGCCTTCTTTATTGCCAACCCCTCCTTCTCTTGTCCAACCTAGTAAGAGGACCCATGTTTTTAAGGTGACCGGCCGATCATCAGTTATGCGTTCTGTTTCCACTAAGACCCAATCTTGTGGCACCTTCTTTTTTCCCTGCCTCTGCCATAGGCTCCACATCACTACATCATCCTGTACTATCATTTCCAGCTCAAATGGGTCTCCTTCTGTGATGGGACCTAACGTAAAAGGATTCTGTAATGTATCTTTTGCTCTAGTGTCCCACAATCTCACCAACCATTTAGACAAAGGCTCTGCAGGCATCTGCCTAAACATACGGGGTATCACCAACAACTCACTCTGCGTATAATCTCTTACCAAACGAGAATTCTGTATTTGCCCACCATTCACTCCCTTTTCACCTTCAATTTCACCTACACGTCCCTTCTCCACTTTCAACGCCACCTATTTCTATTACACGTACTTCCACCTTATCCTCCCAATTCCAGTCATCATTGTCTGAGACTGTTCCATCACAAGTATATGGATCCCAATTTTCTTTGCATACCAATGCCCTCACTTGCACAGTTAAGGGTATTTTAGGCTTCTGCCTACTCTTCTGTTTGTGTACCAGTGCCCTCACTTGCACAGTTGAGGGCATTTTAGGCTTCTGCCTACTCTTTTGTTTTGCTACTCGTACTGCTAATGCAGTGCACCTTGCCTCCATTTGATCACCCCTAGTCACTGCACTTTCTTTGGTCTCTTTCATAAGTAACTGCCTTTCCTGCAAGACTGCAACCTCATCCCGCAGTTTTCTTATCTCTGCATCTTGTGTTAATGTTTTCCTGTATACCGTACGGAGCGCAGACAGGAAAAGCCATCCCACTTGCCCTGTTGCTTTCAGCTCCAACTTCGCCCCTCTTAGCTTCACGCTCTCAACCGCATCTTCCATTATGAGAGGAGTCACTTTCTCATCTAATGCCTCCCATAACACCGGTGCTGCCCACCGGTTCAGGAGTCCTGCCACACCAGAGAACGGGTCAGTTGCTAACCACCCAGGAATGGATCTGGCTTCCGCCCCATGCTGCCTTACGCTCTCTGCCTCACTTTTCTTACGTCCCCAAAGAGGCATTATTGACTTATACCCCACTTCTGGTACCAAAATGTCTTATAAGTCAATAAGGACACTCAATGAAGGACCACACGCCAATTATAAATACAATTTAGCTTTACTAGAATTTCAGGTAAATGTAGGCATTTAGCACATTAACAATAGTAGAATAATAATAGCAATGAAAAGCATCTATTTATATATAAGTACACTACAAAGAGCATCTATGCATATATATAAGCAAAGAGTTCATTGACAGATATAAGCTTTGATTAACTGTATACCAAAATGCATCACACTACGATGTTCAGGAAGCAATATATAAATGAGTTGAATACTTCAGATAAGCTTTGATTTACTGCACGCCAAAATGCATGTTTCAATTACTGCAGCAGGCTCACACTACGATGTTCAGGAAGCAAAACATAAACGAGCTGAATACTTCAGATAAGATCAGATAAATACCTTTATTTTTAGTAACTCCGAGTATTGTGATTCTTATAATATAGTGCTATATGATATAAGTGGTATAGTAGGAGCTTTGCATTTCTCCTAGTTCAGCCTAAGCTGCACTGCTATAGCTAATCTACTAATAAGGGATAACTGGACCTGGCACAAGGTGTAAGTACCATTGGGTACCCACTATAAGTCAGGCCAGCCTCCTACACCAGCCTTTTGTTTTTATTAGCAAAATGCTACTCCTTAGGGAACAAAAATGAAATGCCAAACAGCAGGAAGCTTTTGCTGTGGTTTGGGCTCTGAAAAAGTTGAGGCCATACATGTTTGGCTCTCACTTCACTGTTCAGACTTACCACAGGCCTCTCAGGTGGCTACAACAAATGAAAGGTGAGAACCCCAAACTGCTTTGGTGGTCCATTTCCCCTACAGGGGATGGACTTTAAAGTGGAACACAGACCTTGGACTGCCCATGCCAATGCAAATGGCCTCTCCAGGTTCCAATTAGAAGATGAAGACTCACTAGGGAAAAGGTAGTCTCATCCTCTTTCATTTGGGGGGGTAGCTGAGAGGAGGCCTCTTTTTGCATGGTTAGCCCCCACTTTTTGCCTGATGTTGTGTCTCCTAGAAGTTGTAGTGCCCAGGGTCCCTGCTAACCAGGTTCCCTGGGCCAGAGCTCTTTGCCTAAATCTGTTGTAATGCTTGGCACAATTGGATACACTCTTACATATCCCTGTAAGACCCTAGTAAATGGGTACCCTAGTACCCAAGACATGGGATCTTATGAGTAGGCCCCTGAGGGCAGCAGCACTGATTGTGCCACCCTCTGGGGCCCTGCACCTAGATGCACCCAGCACTGCCATTGCAGGCTGAGTGTACTGGGGCAAACCTAAAAAGGTAAACTCGACATGGCACACTCCCTATGCGCCCTGTCCACCCTACACATGATATGGATAAGTCACCTATCTGGTAGGCCTTACAGCCCTAAGGCAGGGTGCACCGTACTATATGTGAGGGCATGATTGCTTGAGCAATATGGCCCCACTGTGTCCTTGCCAAACCTGGGGCATAGTGAGAGAACAGAGCAGCCATTTTGAGTACATGTACTGGACACTGGTCAAACACAAGTTCCCCAGCTACATGATGACCACTCTGCACCCTGGGTTGATAAATCCAAACTGGTGCTAGTATTGGATTTAAACGCAAAATACCCTATGGACCACCTTAGAGGTGCCCCTACAAAAGCTAACATAACTGGCATAGATGTTGACTGGTTCCATCCAGCCTGCCACTTCCAGACAGCCAATATACAAACCTGGGGGAGAGCCCTGGCTCTCAGGTTTGTAAATCAATGCCCTTCCTGGGTTGAGGAGCTAACACCCCCTCCCTCAGGAACGTGCACTGTCCTGGTGGTGAGCTTCAAAGGGCTACCGCCCTTGGAACTCGGGCCCCAGGTCTGCTGCTAGCAGCAGATGGATTACCCCTTTGTCAACCCCCACTTTTGGCGAGTGCAAAAGGCGCCAAACCATACAAAGGGTAGGAGGAGGGTCTCACTGAGCATGCACTACCCCTAGAGGCTTGCAGGTGAAGTGGACACCCATTTCATTTTCCTCCATGTTGTATGGCAGGCAAATATCCAATGAGGTTTAGGGAAGTGACCCTTCCCACAAGAAGGGGTCACTGTAGGGCATGTAGCCACCCAAGGGTAGGTGTCCCATTGGACACTACCAGGTTCCCCCTAAAACGCCCACTAAATTCAATATTTAGTGGGCTCCCGTAGACCAACAAACCAGATTCATCAGGAAGAAAAGAAGACAGCACCAAAGAACCCAACCGACAAGAACAGAGGACCTGCTACACCAGAAGAGGCCCAAGACCCCTGTTTGCTGCACCGGAGTCCCGACAATCGTCACTGCAGAAGAGGTGACCACTGGGCCGACCTCAAAAGACCCTGAGGACCTCCTGGCTTTGCAAATAGCCTGAGATCTCCCTCCTGAGTGGAGGCACCATTCAGGAAACCAAAGAAACCTAAAAGGAACCATCAAACCAGTGAGGGTCACTTCACCGACCAGACAATAACTCCACAACCAGAGGTTTCAGTCAGACTCTACGAAACACCAATGATAGCCTGGATGAGACCTGCAAGTGTGTCAACTTTGACATCCCAGCGCCCTCCCGCGGCTGAGTTATGTCAAGTTTAGCACACTACATAGAGGGCCAGCCTCCTACAGCGACCCATTGGGAATGGCCTAAATCACAGGGATCGTGGCCTGCTTGTGCCATGTCTTCGATTGTTTTTTCAATTAAACCTAAAGGTAAACAGGATGCATTTCAAAATTAAAAAATAAAAGTTTTATTTTTTAAGAGTAGTCAGCGGTCTGTGGGGCCACTGCCTGCTCTTAAAAAATGTTGGCGTCCACATTCACAAAAGGGAAGGGAACCCATTCCTATTTGCAAATGGATTGCCACCAACATGAAGCTGGTGGTAAACCGCAAATGTTTTACAAATGTGTTCATACATGCCCCTGTGACTAGTTATTAGGAAGGGACAACCCCCTAATATGCCCCTTCCTCATACAGACTCACAAACTTTTTTTTTTCTGATTTGTTAATAGGTACCAAATCGCAAAATAGGGTTGGTACATGGCAAGGCTATTTAGTGGTCACAAATTGCCCAATTTGCCATTTACAAATGCTAAAACCTTTTGTATATCTCGCCCTATGTGCGCTAAGAACCTTGCGTTTCTTGGCGGACTCAACAGAGGAATTGCATAACTTGCTGCAAGATGTTAAGGTATGGTTATTAGCAGTTATGACTTAATCGAAGTGGAGTATGTGATTGTATGCTGAGGAATAAAGAAGTCTGTTACAGAGCTCCATGTGTGATGTGGTCCTTGGATGCTCTTGTGCTGGGGTGAATGCTACAACTGGAGGCGAGGATGGGACCCATGCCCTGAAGAAACAAGACTGCTCTCCTTGAGAGTTTGCAGTGATACAGCATTTGCTTTTGTGTGGCACAACATTTGCTTTTACGTGCCAAATGCGCCCAAATCGATAAGAAGCAATACAAAGTTGGCATGTGTGGAGTCAAAGCTCTGCTCCAGCCCCTATACGGCCCTCGAAGAAGTTGAAGGCTCTGTGGAGGAGTGCATTTGAAAAGCCCACAAGAATCCATTGGTAAGGCTAAAAGAAGAAAAACTATGTTGTGCCATAACACAGAGCTATCATTGATATAAAGTGAAACGCTAAAGGCAGTGACAATCAGGTACTATGCAAAAAGCTAAACGCAACAATGATCAAGTTTGAGAATCAGAACCGTTACCCAACATCAAGAAAGAAGAAGACGATATATAACTTGAGATTGGGCATGATGGCCAAAGTGCAAGTACATGGCCAGTGCTTGCAGATGGTAAGGGTCCAGGTGGACAGCAGAAGCCATGTAGCAGCATATGCTCTCAATGTTAGAAAGAGCGCTAAGTATGATGCATCTGTGTTTCTGAAAGCACCACCGCTGGCAAAATATTGGGGCCAGTTGGACTACATGGATCAAGACTTTCACTGACTTCATAGATGCTCTACAAGAAATAGATGGTAAGCAAATCATTAAATATTTGAAGAATCTTACCAGTGACAGAGTAAAAGAAATGCTGAGAAAAATCTTGCAGACTGATGCAATATTGTACCATCAGATCAAAGAAGCATTGGGTCCAAAGGACAATCCGATGCACAATGCCAACTATGTTGACTATGACAGGTACATTTTCAATTGAGCGAGACAGCAAACTGGTGAAACAATGGATGAATTTGTTGAAAGAATTGATGTGCTTATCAAACATTGTAAGTTTAGTGAATTTAATGATGCAAATTTTGTGAATTTAATGATGATGAAGCCAAACGCCACATAGTTTTCGCTGATTGTATTTCAGACTCTTTCACAAGACACACATTGAGAGAGACGCTCAGTTTAGATAAAATATTAATGGCTGCAAGAGCCAATGAAAGAGCAGATCAACAAGCTGCTGATATGGAAGCTAGAACAGTGAAAAATGAATCAGTTCTGGTCATGCAAAGCAAGGTAGATGAATACAATTTGACATCCTCAAAGAAGGAAAAATTCTGTTTCCAATGTGGGTTTTCATTTGCCCATGAAGGTAATTGTCCAGCCATAAGACAGATGTGCAAAGGCTGTGGGAAAGAAAAACATTTCATAATGGTTTGCCAAGTGAAAGAAAAACCAAACACGTCACAGCGAGAGGAGAAAATGGATGCTGGAACATTCCAGAAGCATTTTCGCCACACACAAGGCCAAAACCAGTTACAAGCAGTAGAAACCAGACAAAGTTGGTCATCAAGCTCCTCCTACAAAGGCTCTTCAACGTCATTACCAAGTGTCAGCAAAGAAGAAGGATATGTGATAATGGTATCGACCAAGGAACAACAGGCAATTGTTGGTTTGGCTGCTTGCATAGAAGAGCAAAAGACAAAGGCAAGTCATCAAATGAAGCCACCAAATTCATTTAGACATTACTCAAAGATTACAATAAACATCAACAGTTGTCCCATAATTTTTATCATAGACAGTGGTGTGTCGATTATTATCATGCCAGTCGAGAAGTTCACTAGATTGTAACATGCCCACCCCTCAGCCCGTCAAACACGAAGGTACACAGGTGAGTAGCTTCTAAACCGTTGCAGAGTCAAGGGTCATTCATAGCAACAATGCCAAGTAAAGCAGTATCAGGGAAAGACCCAATTCACGTTCTTCACGGAACTTCAGCCAGTGCATGGCCTACTCAGTTTTGCCATTGCTGCTGACATGGTATTGATATCTCTCAATTACAGACCCCACACACAATCTGAAATTGTGAGTCAGTTTCTGTCATTGTTTCATGGATTAGGAACGCTCAAAACAATAAAAAACGCAGCTTCACATAAATGAAGACATTCACCATATTGCCCAGCTCCACCACTGAGTCTCTTTTCAGTTGCAAGAAGCCATTGAGAAACAACTAAAAACGCTGTTGACGCATAACATCATTGAACGCTCCACTGGTCCTAAGTCATGGGTTTCGCCCATAGTGGCGGTGCCAAAAAAGGACAGTGGAGGTGCAGTGTGCATCAGTGTTGCCATGCGCCAGGCCAACAAAGCAATCCAGAGAGAAATACATCCTGCTCCACACAAACTGGGCATGATCATGCAAATGAATGGTGCCAACGCCTTCTACAGTCTTGACCTGAACAAGGGATACCATCAACTTGAGTTAGAAGAGAACTGCTTGCAATTCACTACTTTTTGGACTCATGTTAGTTAGTTCAGATACAAAAGATTGAGTTTTGAAGTGTCGTTAGATGAAGAAATATTTCAGGATGTTATACTTCAAATAATTCAGCCTGTCACGCATGCTTTTAATTACAGTGGTGACATAATGGGATTTGGAGCAATGCAAGACGAGCAGGACAAGGCTCTTACACAAGTGTGCCAGTTACTTGCGGATGCAGGTCTCACTCTGAACACAGCAAAGTGTGAGTTTTCACAAGACCAAACTCAAATTCTTTGGGCAGAAATTCTCTGATAAGGGAATAATTCCTAATCCAGCTAAAGTGCAAGCACTTTCAGCTACCGTCCTCCACAAGATGTCACCATGCTGCGATCCTTCTTATTCATGGCCAGTAACTGCTCAAGATATGTGTAGGAAAGTACCATCTTGCCTGGCATGTTATCCCCATATTTCACTGTATATATGTTGTTTTAGTTGTATGTGTCACTGGGACCCTACCAGCCAGGGTGCTAGGGCTCATAAGTGTGCCCTGTATGTGTTACCTGTGTTATGACTAACTGTCTCACTGAGGCTCTGCTATTCAGAACCTCAGTGGTTATGCTCTCTCATTTCTTTCCAAATTGTCACTAACAGGCTAGTGACCAATTTCACCAATTTACATTGGCATACTGGAACACCCTTATAATTCCCTAGTATATGGTACTGAGGTACCCAGGGTATTGGGGTTCCAGGAGATCCCTATGGGCTGCAGCATTTCTTGTGCCACCCATAGGGAGATCTGACAATTCTTACACAAGCCTGCCAGTGCAGCCTGAGTGAAATAACGTCCATGTTATTTCACAGCCATTTACCACTGCACTTAAGTAACTTATAAGTCACCTATATGTCTAACCTTTACCTGGTAAAGGTTGGGTGCCAAGTTACTTAGTGTGTGGGCACCCTGGCACTAGCCAAGGTGCTCCCACATTGTTCAGGGCAAATTCCCTGGACTTTGTGAGTGCGGGGACACCATTACACGCGTGCACTATACATATGTCACGACATATGTATAGCGTCACAATGGTAACTCCGAACATGGCCATGTAACATGTCTAAGATCATGGAATTGTCACCCCAATGCCATTCTGGCATTGGGGAGACAATTCCATGATCCCCCGAGTCTCTAGCTCAGACCCGGGTACTGCCAAACTACCTTTCCCGGGGTTTCACTGCAGCTGCTGCCAACCCCTCAGACAGGTTTCTGCCCTCCTGGGGTCCAGCCAGGCTTGGCCCAGGAAGGCAGAACAAAGGACTTCCTCAGAGAGAGGGTGTTACACCCTCTCCCTTTGGAAAAAGGTGTCAGGGCTGGGGAGGAGTAGCCTCCCCCAGCCTCTGGAAATGCTTTGATGGGCACAGATGGTGCCCATCTCTGCATAAGTCAGTCTGCACCGGTTCAGGGATCCCTTAGCCCTGCTCTTGCGCGAAACTGGACAAAGGAAAGGGGAGTGACCACTCCCCTGACCTGCACCTCCGCTGGGAGGTGCCCAGAGCTCCTCCAGTGTGCTCCAGACCTCTACCATCTTGGAAACAGAGGTGCTGCTGGCACACTGGACTGCTCTGAGTGGCCAGTGCCAGCAGGTGACGTCAGAGACTCCTTCTGATTGGCTCCTTCAGGTGTTGCTAGCCTATCCTCTCTCCTAGGTAGCCAAACCTCCTTTTCTGGCTATTTAGGGTCTCTGCTTTGGGGATTTTTTTAGATAACGAATGCAAGAGCTCATCAGAGTTCCTCTGCATCTCTCTCTTCACCTTCTGCCAAGGAATCGACTGCTGACCGTGCTGGAAGCCTGCAAAACTGCAACAAAGTAGCAAAGACGATTACTGCGACCTTGTAACGCTGATCCTGCCGTCTTCTCGACTGTTTTCCTGGTGGTGCATGCTGAGGGGGTAGTCTGCCTCCTCTCTGCACTAGAAGCTCTGAAGAAATCTCCCGTGTGTCGACGGAATCTTCCCCCTGCAACCGCTGGCACCAAAGAACTGCATCACCGGTCCTCTGGGTCTCCTCTCAGCACGACGAGCGAGGTCCCTTGAACTCAGCAACTCTGTCCAAGTGACTCCCACAGTCCAGTGACTCTTCAGTCCAAGTTTGGTGGAGGTAAGTCCTTGCCTCCCCACGCTAGACTGCATTGCTGGGAATTGTGTGTTTTGCAGCTACTCCGGCTCCTGTGCACTCTTCCAGGATTTCCTTTGTGCGCAGCCAAGCCTGGATCCCCGGCACTCTAACCTGCATTGCACAACCTCCTGAGTTGTCCTCCGGCTTCGTGGGACCCTCTTGTGCAACTTCGGGTGAGCTCCAGTTCACTCCACTTCGTAGTGCCTGTTCCGGCACTTCTGCGGGTGCTGCTTGCTTCTGAGTGGGCTCTTTGTCTTGCTGGATGCCCCCTCTGTCTCCTCACGCAATTGGTGACATCCTGGTCCCTCCTGGGTCACAGCAGCATCCAAAAACCCTAACCGCGACCTTTGCAGATAGCAAGGCTTGTTGGTGGTCTTTCTGCACGAAAACACCTCTGCACGACTCTTCACGATGTGGAACATCCATCCTCCAAAGGGGAAGTTTCTAGCCCTTGTCGTTCTTGCAGAATCCACAGCTTCTACCATCCGGTGGCAGCTTCTTTGCACCCACAGCTGGCATTTCCTAGGCATCTGCCCACTCCCGACTTGATCGTGACTCTTGGACTTGGTCCCCTTGTTCCACAGGTACTCTCGTCTGGAAATCCATCGTTGTTGCATTGCTGGTGTTGGTCTTTCCTGCAGAATTCACCTATCACGACTTCTGTGCTCTTTGGGGAACTTAGGTGCATTTTGCACCCACTTTTCAGGGACTTGGGGTGGGCTATTTTTCTAACCCTCACTGTTTGCTTACAGTCCCAGCGACCCTCTACAAGGTCACATAGGTTTAGGGTCCATTCGTGGTTCGCATTCCACTTCTAGAGTATATGGTTTGTGTTGCCCCTATCCCTATGTGCCCCCGTTGCATTCTATTGTGACTATACACTGTTTGCACTGTTTTCTATTGCTATTACTGCATATTTTGGTATTGTGTACATATATCTTGTGTATATTTGCTATCCTCATACTGAGGGTACTCACTGAGATACTTTGGCATATTGTCATAAAAATAAAGCACCTTTATTTTTAGTATATCTGTGTATTGTGTTTTCTTATGATATTGTGCAAGTGACACTAGTGGTACTGTAGGAGATTCACTCATCTCCTAGTTCAGCCTAAGCTGCTCTGCTAAACTACCTTTTCTATCAGCCTAAGCTGCTAGACACCCCTCTACACTAATAAGGGATACCTGGGCCTGGTGCAAGGTGTAAGTACCCCTTGGTACTCACTACAAGCTAGTCCAGCCTCCTACATTGGTGGCAGCGGTGGGATAAGTATTTTGCAACTACTTACCACTTTGTCATTTTGTACTTTTCATAAGAGAAAAATATACAAAACAAGTTCAGTGTATGTACACCTAACCAAAAAGTTTTGCTTTTCTTCTCTCACTTCTTTGCTAAGTGCTGAAAAGTACCTCTAAACTTTCAAAAAGTTCTTAAAAAGTTTTAAAAGTTTTTTTTTCTGTTCTTTAAAAGTTCTGAAACTTTTTCTTTCTTTTTCTGTCCCTTAAACTCTTGTCTATCATGTCTGGTACAGGCCAAACTCTTGATCTGGCCAGCATAGCTTATGACAACCTTAGCTGGAAGGAAGCGAGGAGTCTCTGCATAGATAGAGGTTTAGGGGTAGGGAAGAATCCCTCAAGACAACTGTTAGTTAATATGCTCATTGAACAAGATAAGACCTTAGTTGGCACTTCTGGTGCGAAATTAGCTGATGGTTCCCACTCTGATTCTGGGGCACCCCCAGTGAAAGATTTGGGAGGGAATCTTTCCAATCTGCCCCATAGCAGGCCACCTAGCATAGTTGGTACTGATGTGAATTCACATCACAGTAATAGTGTTACTTCTCATCACAGTAGGAGTGTTACTTCTGTAGGCCAGAATGTTAGAGTGACATCTCTTAGGGCCAGGTCGCCCTCTGTTCATTCTCACCATACTTCTGTGTCAAGGCATGTCCCACCCACCCACCCTGATGACAGAGTGTTAGAAAGGGAGCTCAATAGATTGAGAGTGGAAGAATCCAGGCTGAAGCTCAAGAAGCAACAGCTGGATTTAGATAGGCAGTCCTTTGATTTAGAAAAAGAAAGACAGAGGTTGGGGTTAGGACCCCATGGTGGCAGCAGCAGTATTCCAAATAGTCATCTTGCAAAAGAGCATGATTCTAGGAATCTGCATTAGATAGTTCCCCCTTACAAGGAGGGGGATGACATTAACAAGTGGTTTGCTGCACTTGAGAGGGCCTGTGTTGTACAGGAGGTCCCTCAAAGGCAGTGGGCTGCTATCCTATGGCTATCTTTCAGTGGAAAGGGTAGGGATAGGCTCCTTACTGTTAAAGAAAGTGATGCCAATAATTTTTCAGTTTTTAAGAATGCACTCCTAGATGGTTATGGCTTAACCACTGAACAGTACAGGATGAAGTTCAGAGAAACCAAAAAGGAGTCTTCACAAGACTGGGTAGACTTTGTTGACCATTCAGTGAAGGCCTTCGAGGGGTGGTTACGTGGCAGTAAAGTTTCTGACTATGAAAGCCTGTATAACTTAATCCTGAGAGAGCATATTCTTAATAATTGTTTGTCTGATTTGTTACACCAGTACCTGGTAGACTCTGATCTGACCTCTCCCCAAGAATTGGTAAAGAAGGCAGACAAATGGGTCAGAACAAGGGTGAACAGAAAAGTTCATACAGGGGGTGACAAGGATGGCAAGAAGAAGGATGGTAAGTCTTCTGACAAGGGTGGGGACAAATCTAAAAATGAGTCTTCATCAGGCCCACAAAAACACTCTGGTGGGGGTGGTGGGCCCAAATCCTCTTCAAATCAAAACAAAGAAAAGAAACCATGGTGCTATTTATGTAAAATAAAAGGCCATTGGACAACTGATCCCAGTTGCCCAAAGAAAAGCACCAAGCCTCCTACCACTACAACTCCTGCTGCTACACCTAGTGCCCCTAGTAATAGCAGTGGTGGTGGGAGCAAACCTACTAATAGCCAATACAAGGGAGTAGCTGGGCTCACTTTTGGTAATTTAGTTGGGGTTGGTCTTGTTAGGGAGACCACAGATGCTGTGTTAGTCTCTGAGGGGGTCATTGATTTGGCCACCTTGGTTGTTTGTCCCCTTAACATGGATAAGTACAAGCAACTACCCCTAATAAATGGTGTTGAGGTTCAGGCCTACAGGGACACAGGTGCCAGTGTTACAATGGTAATAGAGAAACTGGTCCACCCTGAACAACACCTACTTGGTCACCAGTACCAAGTGACTGATGCTCATAACAACACTCTTGGCCACCCCATGGCTGTTGTGAATCTCAACTGGGGGGGGAGGGGGGGTTACTGGTCCAAAGAAAGTTGTGGTTGCCTCAGATATACCTGTAGACTGTCTACTAGGAAACGATTTAGAGACATCAGCTTGGGTAGAAGTGGAGTTGGAGGCTCATGCAGCAATGCTGGGCATTCCAGGGCATATTTTTGCTTTGACCAGGGCTCAGGCCAAAAAGCAAAAAGGACAGGGTGACTTGGATCCTGGAAGAATGGACCAAGTACTCCCTAAAGCTAGGGTTAGTAAAGGTAAAACACTACCTACTATCCCTCCCTCTACAGTGGATTCAACTTCTGAGGAAGAAGAATTTCCACCCTGTGCAGAACCTACACCAGAGGAGCTGGAAGCAGACACTGCTGAGCTTTTGGGTGACGGGGGGCCTGCCAGGGAGGAGCTGAGTGTGGCACAGCATACCTGTCCCACACTAGAGGGTCTAAGGCAGCAAGCTGTCAAACAAGCAAATGGGGATGTCAGTGACTCTCACAGAGTTTACTGGGAGGATAACCTTTTGTACACTGAAGCAAGGGATCCAAAACCTGGAGCTGCCAGGAGATTGGTGATTCCTCAGGAGTACAGAAAGTTCCGCTTAACTCTAGCCCACAACATTCCCTTAGCTGGACATTTGGGGCAAATGAAAACTTGGGACAGGCTTGTCCCCTTGTTTCATTGGCCTAGAATGTCAGAGGACACAAAGGAATTTTGTAAGTCCTGTGAAACCTGTCAAGCCAGATGCAAAACAGGTGGAACTCCAAAGGCACCCCTTATTCCACTGCCTGTTGTTGGGGTTCCCTTTGAAAGGGTAGGGGTTGACATAGTTGGCCCCCTTGACCCTCCTACTGCTTCAGGCAATAGGTTTATCTTGGTGGTAGTGGACCATGCCACCAGATATCCTGAAGCAATTCCTCTAAAGACCACTACAGCTCCTGCAGTGGCAAAGGCCCTCCTGGGAATCGTTTCCAGGGTGTGCTTCCCAAAAGACGTGGTATCAGACAGGGGAAGCAATTTCATGTCTGCTTACTTAAAGGCCATGTGGAAGGAATGTGGTGTGACATACAAGTTCACCACACCCTATCATCCACAAACAAATGGACTGGTTGAGAGGTTTAATAAAACTCTCAAAGGAATGATAATGGGACTCCCTGACAAACTCCGCAGGAGATGGGATGTCCTGTTACCTTGCCTCCTTTTTTCTTACAGGGAGGTACCCCAGAAAGGAGTGGGCTTCAGCACCTTTGAACTCCTATTTGGACACCCTGTAAGAGGTCCCCTAACACTTGTGAAGGAGGGTTGAGAACAAACTTTAAAAGCTCCTAAGCAAGACATAGTGGACTATGTATTTGGCCTAAGATCTAGAATGGCTGAGTACATGAAAAAGCCCAGTGCAAACCTTCAGGCCAGCCAAGAGCTCCAAACGCAATGGCATGACCAGAAGGCTGTTTTGGTTTAGTACCAACCAGGGCAGAAAGTGTGGGTCTTGGAGCCTGTGGCCCCAAGAGCACTCCAAGACAAATGGAGTGGACCCCACATTATTGTTGAGAAAAAGGGTGAAGTCACCTACTTAGTTGACTTGGGCACTGCCAGGAGTCCCCTTAGGGTGCTCCATGTCAATCGCCTGAAACCCTACTATGACAGGGCTGATCTCACCCTGCTCATGGCAACAGATGAGGGACAGGAAGAAGAGAGTGACCCTCTCCCTGATCTCTTCTCTTCCACAGAACAAGATGCTCTAGTGGAAGGTGTAGTTTTGGCAGATTGTCTTACTGCTGAGCAGAAAGACCACTGCATAAATCTCCTGGGTCAGTTTTCTGAACTCTTCTCTATTGTGCCAGGCACCACTTCTTGGTGTGAGCACACTATAGATACTGGAGACAGCTTGCCTGTCAAAAGTAAGATCTATAGGCAGCCTGACCATGTCAGAGACTGCATAAAGCAAGAAGTGCAGAAAATGCTTGAACTGGGAGTGGTTGAGCACTCTGAAAGTCCATGGGCCTCTCCTGTGGTACTTGTACCAAAACCTAATTCCAAAGATGGTAAAAGGGAAATGAGATTTTGTGTTGATTACAGAGGTCTCAACAAGGTAACCAAAACTGATGCTCACCCTATACCCAGGGCAGATGAGCTAATAGATACACTGGCATCTGCCAAGTATCTAAGCACCTTTGATTTGACTGCAGGGTATTGGCAGATCAAGTTATCAGATGATGCAAAAGCAAAAACTGCATTTTCAACCATTGGAGGCCATTACCAATTCACAATAATGCCTTTTGGATTGAAGAATGCACCTGCCACTTTTCAAAGGTTGGTGAACACAGTCCTGCAAGGACTGGAAGCTTTTAGTGCAGCATATCTAGATGATATAGCTGTCTTTAGCTCCAGCTGGGATGATCACCTGGTCCACCTATGGAAAGTTTTGGAAGCCCTGCAAAAGGCAGGCCTCACTATCAAGGCTTCAAAGTGCCAGATAGGGCAGGGGAAAGTGGTTTATCTGGGACACCTGGTAGGTGGAGAACAGATTGCACCACTTCAGGGGAAAATCCAAACTATTATAGATTGGGTTCCCCCTCCAACTCAGACTCAGGTGAGAGCCTTTTTAGGCCTCACTGGGTATTACAGGAGGTTCATAAAGAACTATGGCTCCATTGCAGCCCCTCTTAATGACCTCACATCTAAGAAAATGCCTAAGAAGGTATTATGGACAGCAAACTGTCAGAAAGCTTTTGAGGAGCTGAAGCAGGCCATGTGCTCTGCACCTGTCCTGAAAAGCCCCTGTTACTCCAAAAAATTAACTGTCCAAACTGATGCATCTGAATTAGGGGTAGGGGCAGTCTTATCACAACTTAATTCTGAGGGTCAGGATCAACCTGTTGCTTTTATCAGCAGGAGGTTGACCCCTAGAGAAAAGCGTTGGTCTGCTATAGAGAGGGAGGCCTTTGCTGTGGTCTGGGCACTGAAGAAGTTGAGGCCATACCTGTTTGGCACTCACTTCATTGTCCAAACAGACCACAAACCTCTACTTTGGCTAAAACAAATGAAAGGTGAAAACCCTAAATTGTTGAGGTGGTCCATATCCCTACAGGGAATGGACTATACAGTGGAACATAGACCTGGGAGTACCCACTCCAATGCAGATGGACTCTCCAGATATTTCCACTTAGACAATGAAGACTCATCAGGGTATGGCTAGTCTTATTGTCCTTAGTTTGGGGGGTGGGGGGGTTGTGTAGGAAAGTACCATCTTGCCTGGCATGTTACCCCCATATTTCACTGTATATATGTTGTTTTAGTTGTATGTGTCACTGGGGCCCTGCCAGCCAGGGCCCCAGTGCTCATAAGTGTGCCCTGTATGTGTTACCTGTGTTATGACTAACTGTCTAACTGAAGCTCTGCTATTCAGAACCTCAGTGGTTATGCTCTCTCATTTCTTTCCAAATTGTCACTAACAGGCTAGTGACCAATTTCACCAATTTACATTGGCATACTGGAACACCCTTATAATTCCCTAGTATATGGTACTGAGGTACCCAGGGTATTGGGGTTCCAGGAGATCCCTATGGGCTGCAGCATTTCTTGTGCCACCCATAGGGAGATCTGACAATTCTTACACAGGCCTGCCAGTGCAGCCTGAGTGAAATAACGTCCACGTTATTTCACAGCCATTTACCACTGCACTTAAGTAACTTATAAGTCACCTATATGTCTAACCTTTACCTGGTAAAGGTTGGGTGCTAAGTTACTTAGTGTGTGGGCACCCTGGCACTAGCCAAGGTGCTCCCACATTGTTCAGGGCAAATTCCCTGGACTTTGTGAGTGCGGGGACACCATTACACGTGTGCACTATACATATGTCATGACATATGTATAGCGTCACAATGGTAACTCCGAACATGGCCATGTAACATGTCTAAGATCATGGAATTGTCACCCCAATGCCATTTTGGCATTGGGGAGACAATTCCATGATCCCCTGAGTCTCTAGCTCAGACCCGGGTACTGCCAAACTACCTTTCCCAGGGTTTCACTGCAGTTGCTGCTGCTGCCAACCCCTCAGACAGGTTTCTGCCCTCCTGGGGTCCAGCCAGGCTTGGCCCAGGAAGGCAGAACAAAGGACTTCCTCAGAGAGAGGGTGTTACACCCTCTCCCTTTGGAAAAAGGTGTCAGTGACCACTCCCCTGACCTGCACCTCCCCTGGGAGGTGCCCAGAGCTCCTCCAGTGTGCTCCAGACCTCTGCCATCTTGGAAACAGAGGTGCTGCTGGCACACTGGACTGCTCTGAATGGCCAGTGCCAGCAGGTGATGTCAGAGACTCCTTCTGATAGGCTCCTTCAGGTGTTGCTAGCCTATCCTCTCTCCTAGGTAGCCAAACCTCCTTTTCTGGCTATTTAGGGTCTCTGATTTGGGGAATTCTTTAGATAATGAATGCAAGAGCTCATCAGAGTTCCTCTGTATCTCTCTCTTCACCTTCTGCCAAGGAATCGACTGCTGACCGCGCTGGAAGTCTGCAAAACTGCAACAAAGTAGCAAAGTCGACTACTGCGACCTTGTAACGCTGATCCTGCCGCCTTCTCGACTGTTTTCCTGGTGGTGCATGCTGTGGGGGTAGTCAGCCTCCTCTCTGCACTAGAAGCTCAGAAGAAATCTCCGTGGGTCGACGGAATCTTCCCCCTGCCACCGCAGGCACCAAAGAACTGCATCACCGGTCCTCTGGGTCTCCTCTCAGCACGACGAGCGAGGTCCCTTGAACTCAGCAACTCTGTCCAAGTGACTCCCACAGTCCAGTGACTCTTCAGTCCAAGTTTGGTGGAGGTAAGTCCTTGCCTCCCCACGCTAGACTGCATTTCTGGGAATCGTGTGTTTTGCAGCTACTCCGGCTCCTGTGCACTCTTCCAGGATTTCCTTTGTGCACAGCCAAGCCTGGGTCCCCGGCACTCTAACCTGCATTGCACGACCTCCTGAGTTGTCCTCCGGCTTCGTGGGACCCTCTTGTGCAACTTCGGGTGAGCTCCAGTTCACTCCACTTTGTAGTGCCTGTTCCGGCACTTCTGCGGGTGCTGCTTGCTTCTGAGTGGGCTCTTTGTCTTGCTGGACGCCCCCTCTGTCTCCTCACACAATTGGTGACATCCTGGCCCCTCCTGGGCCACAGCAGCATCCAAAAACCCTAACCGCGACCTTTGCAGCTAGCAAGGCTTGTTGGCAGTCTTTCTGCATGAAAATACCTCTGCACAACTCTTCACGACATGGGACATCCATTCTCCAAAGGGGAAGTTTCTAGCCCTTGTCGTTCTTGAAGAATCCACAGCTTCTACCATCCAGTGGCAGCTTCTTAGCACCCACAGCTGGCATTTCCTGGGCATCTGCCCACTCCCGACTTGATCGTGACTCTTGGACTTGGTCCCCTTGTTCCACAGGTACTCTCGTCTGGAAATCCATCGTTGTTGCATTGCTGGTGTTGGAGTTTCCTGCAGAATTCCCCTATCACGACTTCTGTGCTCTCTGGGGAACTTCAGTGCACTTTGCACTCACTTTTCAGGGTCTTGGGGTGGGCTATTTTTCTAACCCTCACTGTTTCCTTACAGTCCCAGCGACCCTCTACACGGTCACATAGGTTTGGGGTCCATTCGTGGTTCGCATTCCACTTCTAGAGTATATGGTTTGTGTTGCCCCTATCCCTATGTGCCCCCATTGCATTCTATTGTGACTATACACTGTTTGCACTGTTTTCTATTGCTATTACTGCATATTTTGGTATTGTGTACATATATCTTGTGTATATTTGCTATCCTCATACTGAGGGTACTCAATGAGATACTTTGGCATATTGTCATAAAAATAAAGCACCTTTATTTTTAGTATATCTGTGTATTGTGTTTTCTTATGATATTGTGCAAGTGACACTAGTGGTACTGTAGGAGCTTCACACGTCTCCTAGTTCAGCCTAAGCTGCTCTGCTAAGCTACCTTTTCTATCAGCCTAAGCTGCTAGACACCCCTCTACACTAATAAGGGATAACTGGGCCTGGTGCAAGGTGTAAGTACCTCTTGGTACTCACTACAAGCCAGTCCAGCCTCCTACAATATGTTTATTGCTTTGCTACAGTGAGTGTCCCTTTGAGAGAGTTGACAAAATGGAAACAGTGTTCAATGAAGGTGACTGGGTCCAGGTCAAGCAGAAACAAAAATGGAAAATAGGCACACCGTTTGCTGTTGATCCTCTGAGGATGGTGACGTGCAAGGGACACTTGGTGGCGAAGCATCGTTTCAGAAAGTCAATCACATGGGACTCATCACACTTTATGCACCTGCCTCAAAGTTCGTCAGCTCCTGCAAATATGAATGAGTCAATCCCTGCCTAGCAGTTCAGATTAAGTATCAAAACCTGCGTCGTCAAAACCCAATCAGAGTGCATCTCAACCACTTCATACCACTAAAACAGGCCAATAGTGTGAGTGTCTTGACAACTTATAGAAGAAATGTAAAGTATCAAAACCTGCGTCGTCAAAACCCAATCAGAGTGCATCTCAACCACTTCATACCACTAAAACAGGCCAATAGTGTGAGTGTCTTGACAACTTATAGAAGAAATGTAATGTAAATGTTGCTTATACTTTTTATTTAAAAAAGAGGGAGCTGTTATGTCGTGAGACTATATGCACTAGGACATTTGTGATTCTAGGCGGACTCAGAAGAGGAATTACATACCTTGCTGGTAGGTGTTAAGGTGTTGTTATTAACGAATATGATGTAATCAGAGTGCAGTGTGTGATCTTATGCTGAAGAATAAAGACATCTGTTACAGAACTCCAAGTGTGACGTGTTGCTTTGCATGCTCTCAAGCTGGGTAGGATGCTACAATGAACAGTAAACAAAGGCAGTGGCTTGCCTCCTGCCAAGCTCAGTGGGGCTCCTAGAGCACTTTTGTCAAAGGCAGAAGCCTAGAGACACATGGTGACATTGGGGGCTGCTATCACTCCCTCTGACACACCTGGGTTTCTCCTGACCTATTACCATAGTTGAGGTCTAAGAAAGGGATGGGACAGTTAGGGCTGAATATTGACCTTTTATTCGCAATTCACATCAATTAATTGCATAGACCTGACAAAAAATGCTAATTGTCAATAGCAGGAGCATAAAAATGTACATCTCATCAGTAACACTTTTAGATAATCTTCCCTTTTGCCTAACTTCACTTTGCATTCTGGGACTTGTAGTTTGGCCTTTTTCATTCTAAATTGGGTTTAAAGTCCTGGTATATATCCGTTATTGCAATAATGTATTGAATTACCAGTAAAGCACAACTTCAGATTGCATTACAGCTCTTGGCAATTTGGATTTGTTTATATTTTGTGTAAGAGGCTAAACTGGGCTCCCTATTCACATTCAGCATTTCTTCTTATCACAGTCTGCCTCAAAAGAGAAGTAGCATGCAGTTAAGGAAATTCATGCCATACATTAAATTAGGTTGATATGACCATTTTTGCTCAGCTCGTGCTTTGGTTCTTAGAGCCAATCTGGACCCCTAGGTCAGCTCACCTCGAGTCCTCTGGTTTGCCCACCTCTACATAAAAAAAGGAACTTTAGCCTAATGGCAGTTTCAGAAGCTTGATGGACATTTCTTTAAATTTTATATGGTGCACTTCATGTTTACAAGGCTTGCACACCACTACCTAAAACAGGAACTTTAATTTAATGGAAGCTTTCAAGAAGCTTCAGGGACCTTTCTTTAACTAAAGTTGTAAATGACGCAGTATCTGTTTATATTTCACATTTTAATGCTTCATCTTGCATTCTCTAAAAGTATTTGTTTCCAAAATATGCATTTCTGTATTAGTTCATCAGCATGTGACTGTTACATAGTGCATTTTGTAAACTGAGTTGCCTTCAGATATCTGAGTAATTTTGGGTTGCAGGTTGGTGTTCATGGAATGGCAACTGTGAGAACGGTGGAGCTGACGCTGAAAGAAGTGCAAATTTAACATATTACCTGTCTGTTAGTCATAAAGGTTGTCAGATTTCATACACATTCAGAATTCTGTCAAGTGTACAAAGCATTGGTAACATATGTGCTAATTCCAACAGATTTTATGGGAAAATGTTAGAAGAAGGTACACAGCTGTAAAAGAAACCGAGAGTTCCAAGGAAAAAGATCATTGAAATTTGTGGGTTCTGTTTTTAGGGGGGTATTGAAATAAGGGAGATGAATGGAGGTAGGTGCAAAGTGAGACAGATAAAGGTACTTGAGAGGAAAGAGAACACGTGAAATTTGCAGACAGAAAGTTGCGGGGAGAAAAGGGTATTGAATATCTGAGAAAGATAGCTGCAGGTGTGGCTGCTGGCAGGAAGGCCTGGTGGGGCAGCGCTCGGAGTAGGGGACAAAAACAATAATAAAATAGAACACTTACCTGCTGTGCCGTACCACCTTGCCTCTGCTGCTCCTGACGCCTCTGTGCTTCTGCCTTCCTCCCCTCCCTACACAATCCAGATGCTTCTTTCAAGGTGTTATACAGCATAACAGAAGTACCGGGATTTGCTTAAGTAGGCTGAAATGCTGCTCAGGGAGGGATTGGGAGTCTGCACTTGGTCTCTACCTGGCTGTGAAACACAGCTGGGTGGAGAGTTCAAAGTGTGCATGTCAGTTTGGCTGGCTTCGGACCTCCCCGCCTTGCATAAGCAAAAAAATAAACTGATAATAAAAATGTCTTTATTATCATTTTATTTTTCTGCTTCCTCCTTTCAGCAGGGGGGTGGTGCTTCTCTGCCATAGTGGAGGTGCCACCCCTGGATAGCTGGCAGAGTATAGTGGTCTGAAAACACTCTCAGGACCACTACCGCTTTCACAGAACTCAATAATGTTTAAATTTTGTCTCAGGTTTCCAGAACTAAAACATGTTTTATTCTGTCAACAACAAAATCATTGTTATTCATTTTATAGACACTGCTAAAAACATTGGTCAATACTTTATAGGTCTTCTTGTTTTAAACGTATGCCCACTGTTGTGTTATATGTCTGGGTGCAATAAGAATAACAGAGCAGCACCCCAATTATAGTGCGGTGGTACAAAGTGTGAAACACAAGATTTTAGTTTTCATGTTTTTAAGTCACACCCATAATTACATAGGCCTTGCCTCTCGGAAAGGATTCCTAGATAGGATTATTTGAATATGTTCCTTTAGAGACCTTTTTCATTTTACATAAAGCACTAGTCATGGGCAATTTGGACCCTATTTCCACATTAATGGAGGAATTTTCTACTCACCCATACGTTTACTTTATGTATTCAGCATTCACTAACATTACAGTTAAAGAAAGGGTCACAAAAGTGGAGCCTGTAGGCACTAATTGGTTCTGGGCCAAAATGATGCAAATTGTTGTAGTTGCCAGGAAGTATTTTGCTGCATTGGTTTTGTGTTGACTTAAGTGTCATGTTGTCTATCCTTATTTAAAATAATAAGAATTTGCAATGTATATCCTAAGGTTCCTTCAAAGCTTTTTTTTTTATAACCAACTTTATTAGTTTTGAATAACAACGTAAAAAACAATAGGTCACATACTCACTACAGTGGGTAAGTTATAAACTATGGGAGTTGTGGAATCCTTGTAGAAAAAAGGATGTGCTCTCATCTGCTTAGTTCAGTAAATATATATTGGTCACCATGTTTGGCAATGGGTATACTTTTGGGCGAATAGAAAAACTGCTGGAAGATTACCAGCCGGCTGACATGCCGGTTGTTAGTGGTGGTTGGATGTGAGAGGGAAATTTGTTGGCCACAGACCAATAAAGTTGTGTTGCTCCATTCTCTGAACCTTGCACCTGTGACTAGTTCTACTAAGTAGTTAATGAATGATAGGAGCCAAACCTTGCTTACTGTAATGGATGCAGGCGTCCTGTGAATGGGAAAGCATGAGGTGATATCCTAATTCAAATGACCAATTACTTATGTACTTCATGTTTGTTGTTTGCAATCACAATCCCCATCTTGAACATTTGCCCTTGTGTTACCTTTTTTCCATAGTTGAGAGATTGTAAAGTGACATCGCATCAGTGTCTTTTTCACAAGTGGAATGAGAAAACATATGAGATAAAAACTCATGCATGTTTTTCAACCGGCATATGTCATGAAGGTGACTTTCAGCCAATACTGGTTTTAATCCCATAGTGCCAAACATGCTGGTACTTGAACACACTGGTTTGAAAGTCACCTTTATGATTTCAGACAAGTTGACATCTGTACTGAAGGTAGCAAGTTTATCTTAAAAGCAAAATTGTTTGGCTTTGTTTGAGACTATTGTGTGCTTCAATTGAATCAGTGGTCAGAAGACCGGAAAATCAGGCTCAGCCCTAGCCCAAAATAGGTCAGAAAAATATGGGCCCATGTCAGAATTTTCACATAAGCACTGACAAGGTAAATTAGTTTCATTTAACATCAATATACTTACATTTACCTTATTTGTATATTGATAGAAATTAGTTCTCTAGTTTGCACCCTGTCCAAGTGGGCACCCTCACTCTAGTCAGGGGAAGGGAGTGACACAGCGAAGATAACACCTGCTCACCCCCTTGGTAGATTGATACAAGCAGTCAGGCTTATCTCAGAGGCAATGTGTAAGGTATTTGTGAACACACAGTAACACAGCGAAAAAACCACAAAAGTACTCCACACCAGTTTTAGAAAAATAGCCAATATTTATCTGAGGTAAACAAGACCAGAACAACAAAAAACCCAACATATACAAAGCAACAATGCACATTTTTAAAGATTAAATGTCAGTAAAGGGCTCAGAAACACAATAACTCAAACTGGGGCTATCACAACATCTTGACGGAGCCATTCCCAACAGTCTGACGCCACTCGCGACAGAGTGTGGGCCGGTCACTGAGTCGCACAGACCCCTGTTACAGTACCCTTGGAAAGCAAGAAAACAAAGACGTTGCACGGAGTCTAGGAGGTGAGGCGTCGCTGGAGCCTTATTACTACAAGAAAGTGAGGCATTGGTTCCTTACTGCTAGGCAGAGGTGAGGCACTGGTTCCTTACTGTTTCAGGGGAGATGATGCTGCATCAGTGGCAAGGCGTTGGTGCCTTACAATCAGGCAGGGTCAATGAATCCAGCACGACAAGACACGTTGCATCGAGTTTGTGGTGTCGGGATCACACCACAGGGCCACAGGTACTGCAGCGAAGTCAGAGTCGGTGTCCTGGACTTTGGGGACATGGCACTCATGCTGTGGTGGGACTTTAGAGGTGCTGCAGCAGAGTCGGGCTAGTGGCATCGGTCACGGTCATTGCACTCCGCAGGGACCACAGCTCCAGTGTAGGCAGCAGAGCAGAGTAGGACAGTGGCCCCAGTTCTGAAGTCACTCTGGAGTCGTCGTAATGGTTTCTTCTGGGATACACCAGAACTCGCTCCCAAGTGCCCAGGAACTGCATTTGGCGTGACTTTGTGATGCAGAACCCACAGCAAGATAGCCCATGTGCTGGCTGATGAAGTCTTTTATGTCCCTGACACTTCACACAGGAGGCAAGCTCAGGCCAAGCCCTTGGAGAACCTTTGGAAGTAAGATGTATAAATCAAAGTCCAGTCCTTTAACTCGCAGGACAGAAGCAGCAACCAGCAGGCAACCCCAGCAAAGCAACAGGCAGAGTGGCAGTTCCTCCTACAGCATCTAGCTCTTCCTTCTTGCAGAATGTCCTGGGTCCAGAAGGATTCAAACTTTGAGTGGTCAGAGGTCCATTATTTATATCCGTTTCTACCTTTGAAGTAGGCAAACAAAAAAAAAAAGTATTTGTAGTGCACAAGACCCTGCCCTCCCTGCCTTGGCCCTAGACACACTCCAGGGGGTTGGAGACTGCCTTGTGTAAGAAAAGGCACAGCCCTATTCAGGTGCAAGTGTCTTCTCTACCCACCACTCTAGCCTATGAAGACCCATCAGGATATGCAGGACACACCTCAGCTTCCTTTGTGTGACTGTCTAGAGTGAATTCACAAACTGCCCAACTGTCATTCTGATCCAGATGTGTACCCCACAGTCAGGCAGAGGCACATATTGGTTAAGTAAGAAAATGGCCACTTTCTAAAAGTGACATTTTCAAACTTACAATTTAAAAACCAACTTCACCAAAAGATGTATTTTTAAATTGTGAGTTCAGAGACCCCAAACTCCACATCTCTATCTGCTTCCAATGGGAAATTACACTTCAAGGCAAGACCCATGTTACCCTATGGGAGAGATAGGCCTTTCAATAGTGAAAAACGAATTTAGCAGTATTTCACTACCAGTACTTATAAAACACACCAGTACATGTCCTACCTTTTAAATACACCGCACCATGCCAAAGGGGCTGCCTTGGGCCTAACTTAGGGGTGTCTTACATATAGTAAAAGAAAAGGTTTGGGCCTGGCAAGTGGGTGCACTTGCCAGGTTGAACTGGCGGTTCAAAACTGCACACAGAGACACACAGTTCCACCAGGCATGAGACATGTTTACAGGACCACACGTGTGGGTGGCACAATCAATGCTGCAGCCCCACTAGTAGCAATTAATTCACAGGTCCTGGGTACACATAGTGCACTTTACTAGGGACCTACTAGTACATTAAATATGCCAATCATGGAGAAACCGATCACCAATACAGCTTGGACAGAGAGCACTTGCACTTTGGCACTGGTCAGCAGTGGTAAAGTGCCCAGAGTCCTAAAGCCAACAAACACAAAATTCAGCACACAGTCAAAAACAGGTCAGAGGAAAAACGTTTGGGGATACCTCCACACAAAGGGCCATTTCCAAAATATACCCTGAACATTTGTCATCAATTTGACAGTCTTGAAGCTCTGGTAGATTACACTCTCCTAATAAAACAATCAGGATGCAACCATCTAGGTCATTTTACACCTCTTGCTCATTGTTAGGTTTCTGCCATAGTTGAGCACATTGTACATGGTGCTGATGTCACCATTTTGCAATAACATTAAAACCTTTGTTTAAAAGTGACTAATATATATTGAGAAATGTAATCAGAATGAACCATGTTGGATTAATTTTTATACAAAGTCTTTGGAATAAACACCACTAATTTTATAAGCTCTCGCACTTTGCTCGCTTGCCTACTGAGCAGCAAATCGGGTCCAGTGGCTGAGTTCAGTGAGGAAAATGATACTAACTGATCTAACTCGGGCATTCAAATTGCCAACAATGTCTGTACCTTTACACATTCGTTAGTAGCTTTCATTCGGAGACTTAGTAGACTGTTAAATACTGACATCGTGTGCATTTCTGGAACATGATGTAGGATAATTTTCTAGTGGGTAATGGTTAGGTGCAAAAAACGATTGTGTGTTTATCCCTAGGAAATATTCAGCAGTTCCTAAATGAATAGACTATCATGTAATTTCTATACCGAACTTTAAATTAAAAGTATAGCCATGTGCCCACTGAGTAGGTTCTCACAAGCGCGGAAACGTACTCGTGTCCCCATTAAGATGGTTCTGTTTACGTAATTAAATAGCAAATATAATTGGAAATTTAAACCTGGATCCTGTATATTTATTGTGTTCATAACATTATTCTGTTACTGATATATTAAAAAAGAACTGTGCGGTGTGGCGTGTGTGTCTTTTCACATTTATGTCAAGGAGCACTGTTTCCTTTATGAGTAAAACAAATTTAGTTCAGGTCTGTACTATAAATTTGCATTGTGTAATATGTGTTGTATTTTAATAGTTGCTATAGTTTCCCATGCACTGTATAAAAGGGTGGAGGCACTTTTCTTCTAGGTCACTCAAGGCATTTACCCAGGATGGTAAATAGGAAATGGGCTCTTTACCACACAGGATTATCAAAATTCAAAGTCAACTTGGTGTGTGTGCATATCCGTAACTCCTGGGGAGTACCATTGTGTGGGATAATGTGACAAAACACTAGCTTTAAGGAATAAGTAAAGTGAAAGCATTACCTTCACCACATATAGTGGTGTTGCTTCTGAAGATACAATGCTCTTCCATGATGAAGTGACCACTCAGTAGGATGTCTTGCCTCTTCTCCTCTCTGCCGACCCTGTGCACATTAACACATAAATGCTTACAAAATGAAAGGCACAGCAACATCAATAGTCCAGCGATGTTGTATACCTTTTTAGTGACATTCAAATTTGGCCAGAAAAAAAATATTTAGAAAAGAGCTGCCTCTGCTTAGCGAAATGGTTCCAAACACCGTGGAACAATAAGATATCCTGGATGAATCAGATACCAAGTCCAGGTTTAACACTCACAGCAATGTGGCACGAGGACTCTAATGAAGATATATATCTGGATACAGGACCTTTTCAAGTATGCTAGAAATCCTAAGTCAGTGAGATAACTTTGCCACAGAGTGAAGTATCAGATCCAGTGTATAAAGGTGGTTGCATTTGCGAATTTGTCTGGCCACAGAGTAACTTTTTTGGTCTCATGTTCTGCCTATTATGAAACATTACTCACCTGGTAACCCCATCTTTAATATAATACAGAAGGCACTCGGACATCAGCGGGTCTTCATTGAGATTGACCAGATGAGGAGTCTGTTTGAGAGAGCAAAAGATAAATTTATTAAGGTGAACTTTATGATGAATCCCACTGTCCTCTACTTACAAAGAAGCCTGCCCTCTATAAATTACAGATGCGCACAGCTGTTTGTCCTACTGGGGCTGACCTGTCAAGGAACTGATAAAATACGTTTTATATCTGTAGCTTTACAGATGTGTCAGAGTTCTGGCGAGAGGAAGTTATCTCAGATGAGCTTTGAGAGTTTAGACATAGAGCACTGCTACAGGGAAGCTTGCCCTCATGGAAGTCTTACAATACTCTCCATGCACAGTGAGAGCAAAGTTCCACTGCTATCATTCTGTGATAATAACAGTGAAATCACGTGCCTTGAGAATACAGCTTAACTACAGACAGGACAAAGATGGAGCCCTGTAGCAGTGAAGGGGTGGTGCTGGGAGTTAGCTCATGCTTTTGGAGTGCTAAAGTACTGGCAAGACAGAGATCGGAAAACCACACTCTAAGAGTACAACAGTACTGACAGGTTGACCTTAAGAAGAAACTCACACCACGGCCCTTGAATACTCACATGAAACCTCAGGAGAAACCTCACTATGTGGGAACATTAACAATGAGAACACACTGAAGACGCTTTTATTACTCGAGTTCTATATCACTAATAGGGCAGTTCTGGGAGGAAGTTCACACTGCTGGAGTCCTATAGCACTGATACAGTAGGCCTACGATTATGGGAGTCCAATAGTCAGGTTTACCTGTTGGTTCCAAATGGGAAGGTTCCAGTTTTTACCAAATCTGAGGTTTTACTTAATCTCCTTCTTGCTGGAAGATGTAGGCTTTGTTCACCTCAAACTAAATTCATGTAACCCCATACCTATATAACAATGCATTGTTAACAACAAGCCAAGGACTGGAAACCCAATGTTTTGCATCTAGAGACATCTGGCAGTCCTACCTACAGTACTTACATGGCAATCACACAGAAGACATTTAACACAGCTGGATTATAGCACTGACGAGGTACTTTTAAAAGGAAGCTCAAACTGTTGGTCCCCCAAAACTGATAAAGGGCTGCTAGCAAGATGTTCATATATCTGAACCCAAAAGGCTGAAGAATAATGATAGCAATAAGCTCTCACTGCTGGAGTCCGAGATAAGATACAGCTAGGTGGAAGCTCACACTGATGGTGGCCAACTGCTCTAACAGAGCACTAACAGGAGGAAGGGTATGGTACCAGAGTCCTTATGAACGGCCGTATGTTTGAATATCGTCTTCTGGAATATTGTGCTGCAAGAATATCACAGCAAGAACACGGACAGCCAAAATATTATGGAGTTAAGTGTCTACTGTTAAATACAGATTTGCTCTTCTTAACTCCATATCTACATACCTTAAAGGTATATATTTTGTCAAGGTACATATATGTGGAGTAAAGTATTGTAAACCTATAGTTACCTATATGTACATACCATGTCGATATTTTTGTAGACAATCCTTTTGCCACATTATTCTTATAGCACAATATCTAAAACTCATTGTTCTGGCACCATGCTTCAGGCACATGCGTGACTGGTATAAGAATGCTTACACTGCTGTAGTAATAGAGTCTAACAGGAAACAGATGGATTTCAGCACTTTTTGGGTATGTGCAGTGATGTTGCTAGGGGAATCAATGGCAGTGGTTAAGACCAAGATCATGCAGCAACAGCAGCTACTCTGAAGATCTTTCAAATTAAAAACCTTTGCAAGAGTCAATAGATTCCCTGGTAGGAAATGGAACACAACCACCGTGTAAAAGGGGACCCAAGTAACCTCTTCTCCCCCCATCACTTTGAAATAGCTTAACTGGCCAGTGTTTAGAGTAAGCTGTGACCCAAATCACCATTTCTGATATCTGTTTCCTAGTCCACAGGTCGGTGCGCAGACAAAACAATGGTAAAATGGTTGTGGCTCTGCCCATACAAAGTCCATGCTTGATCCAAAGTCACTCACAGAGGTGCAAGAATAACGGAAGATGCAAGGAAAGAGAAGAAAGTTATCACTGCTCTGCAGCCTGCACCAGAGGGACAGGAACCAATGGGAGAGTGAGTACAAAGCCACTGATGTATAACAAGTCAGCAATGAAGCTATGGGGCCTACTCAGGTGTATATGTAAGCGTAACACAAAGGATGTGAAACTCTAACAAGATTTCATATACTGTATGTACTGGGAAGTAATGTGGAAATTAAAAACTCAGTTGAAGATATTGAAATCAGTGTGCAAAATGTATAGACACACTGAAATGAATGCAGAGCACAGTATATTATTGGACATTCAAGTTCTTGTTCCTCTGGTGCAGAAAATAGTAGTTTTCACATACATACACAATGCAATCCTCTCCAAAGGGGATAAAATTGAGATCAGTATCACTCAGATCACACCCTTAACCAACCTCCTTGGGGGAGTAGACACCAACTGTTTGGTGGAAGACCACCCTGGGTTTAACGAGTAGCTGCTGAAAAACCATAAAAGGAAAATGTTGAAAGAAATTTAAAATAGAGCAAGGAGACATTCAAGCAACACTTGTTGGCAAGGAAGGCATGTATGATGAGGGAAGAGGAAGAAAGGGAGCTGCAGCATGGAATACATATATGGAATTAAAGACATAAGGGAAATGGAGAAGGGAAGTGTGGACTTATAAGAAATGCAATCAAAAGGAGAGAGAATAAGGAATATCGACCTGAAAGTGAGGCATCACGAGGGATGAATAGGACAGAGGTGATAATGATATCCTTGATAAATCGATCTAGCAGCTTGTGTGGGGCCAGACCCAAACCTACACATGAAATGTCCAAGGGGTAGTTCTGTAACCTGGTAAAATGATTAATAATAATAAAAAACTTGCCAAATTTTATAAGGTGAGATCACTTCCAAAGAAGCACCCATGCATTTGCCATGTTACAGGCACTCACAATCTAGACAATTGGGAAGATAATTGTACAAGTGCAGGTGACAATTGTTTGATCTAAAGTGACAAAAGTTAGAAAGGGGAGGGCAAGCCAAGCTTAGTAGGAGTTTAGCACAAAGTAGAAGGGAGACTACAGAGAAACAGTAAACAAATTAAAAGAACTCTACCAAAAATACTTCCGAATAGCTTTTTTGCTTTTCAATGTTAGAAATGAGACAGAGACACTGTGTGTTGAAATTGGGGTCTCTGGTTGGCAGTCAGTTTGCATTCTGTCCAAGCAGGGACGCTCTCTCTAGTCAGTGTAAGGGAGATACATACAAACCTGCTCACTCCCTTGGTAGCGTGGCACAAGCATTCAGGTTTAACTTAGATGCAATGTGTAAAATATTTGTACAATCACACACAGTAATACAGTGAAAACACCACAAAGGAACTCAACAGTTTAGAAAAATAGCCAATATATTTCTGAGTAAAACAAGACCTGAATGACAAAAATCCAAAACACAAGCAAAGTTATGAATTTTCAAATATTAAACTTCATGATAGGGCTTAGAAACACAAATGCTTCAATTTGGTGTCATCAGAGCGACTTGACGGAGTCATTCCCAACAAACTGATGCCAATGGTGCCGGTCACGGAGTCGCATGGACCCCCAGGTACAGTGCAAAATGAAAATGAGGAAACAAGCCTGTGCACCGAGTCGGGGTTGAGGCATTACTGGATCCTGTGTGGCCTTAGTTCAGTTTCTGCTGAGCTGAGGAGTGGAGGCATTGCTGCAAACAGTTGGGTCCTTGCTGCTGCAGAGTGGAGATGAGGCGGCATTGGTGCAAAGCATCAGTTTCTTACACTCCGGTGGGTTCGATGTCTGGCGGTGAAGACGTGGGGGGGGGGGGAGTTCAGCCTCATAGGGTCGCGGTCACGCCACGAGGATGCAGGTGTCAATCGGGGTCGTCACACTCCAGCGGGCACCAGGGCTTCAGTTACAGCCCACGCCGCGGGATCCGGCAGCGACATCAGTCTGGAGTCGCCTGAAATCGGTGCATTTGGTTTTTCACCAGCTTTCACTCCCAAGGGCCAGGACCCGGAGTAGGCACCACATGGCAACTTATAGTCCACAGCAAGTGACTCCAGAGGCTGGTAGGTGAAGTCTTTGCTGTCCCTGAGACTTCTTAACAGGAGGCAAGCTCAGTCCAAGCCCTTGGAAAAACTTCACAAGCAGGATACAGAGCAAAGTCCATCCTTTGCCCTCTCTAAGGCAGAAGCAGAAACTGCAGGCCAACCCAGCAAAGCACACACAGCAGACAGGTAATACTCCTCCTCTAGCTCTTCAGCTCTTATGCTTGGCAGAGGTTCCTCTTGATCCAGACTTGTTCTAAAGGTTTGGGGTTTTAGGTCCACTACTTATACTTTCTGCCTTTGAAGTAGGCAAACTTAAAAGGAAAGTCTCTGTTGTTCACAAGATCCTGCCTTGCTCAGGCCTGGCCCAGACACACACCAGGGAGATGGAGACTGCATTGTGTGAGGACGGGCACAACCCTTTCAGTTGTGTCAGCCTCTTCCTTGCCACTCTAGCCCAGGAGACTCATCAGGATATACAGACTACGCCCCAGCTCCCTTTGTGAAACTGTCTAGAGGGAATTCACAACAGTCCAACTGTCAGTCTGACCCAGACATGGAATACACAAGCAGGCAGAGGCACAGAATGGTTTAGGCAAGAAAATGCCCACTTTCTAAAAGTGGCATTTTCAAACTGACAATCTAAAAACCAACTTCACCAAAAGATGTATTTTTAAATTGTGAGTTCAGAGACCCCAATCGCGACATCTCTATCTGCTCCCAAAGAAAAACTGCACATAAAAAATATTTAAAGGCAGTCCCCATGTTAACCTATGGGGAAGATAGGCCTTGCAACAGTGAAAAATGAATTTATCAGGATTTCACTGTCAGGACATGTAAAACACATCAGTACATGTCCCACCTTTAACATACACTGCACCCTGTCCCTGGGGCTAACTAGGGCCTACCTTAATGGTCCTTTTCATGTACAAAAAGGGAAGGTTTGGGCCTGGCAAGTGGGTACACTTGCCAGGTCGAATTGGCAGTTTAGAAATGCACACACAGACACTGCTGTGGCAGATCTGAGCCATGTTTGCAGGGCTACTCATGTGGGTGGCACAATCAGTGCTGCGGGCCCACTAGTAGCATTTGATTTACAGTCTCTGGGCACCTCAAATGCACTTTACTAGGGACTTTCTAGTAAATCAGATACGCCAATCATGGAAAAGCCCATTACACACACGGTTGACACAGAAAGCACTTGCACTTTAGCACCGGTCAGAAGTGGTAAAGTGCCCAGAGTATCAAACACCAGGAAAAACAAAGTGCAGCACAAGGTCACAGCATAGGAAGCAGAGGCCAAAAAGGCAGGGGAGACTACGCCAAGGATGCCAGGTCTAACATTGAGGCATAGGTGAATAATGATTTCCCCCAAGTCACATGCAGTTGGATGGTAAAAGAAATGTATGTAATAATACAACTGACTGTAAACCAGGTGCACTTACAATCCACATAACTCAGTCATCAGGAATGAAAGGGTACAAGAAGTATCAGAAGGCTCAACTGAAAAACAGAATGGGTTGAATGCGGAAGAATAAATGCAATAATGGAGTGATGATGTTTAAATTGAAAGGTCAACACGGGAGGGGAGTGCAAGCATAAGAAAGGAAAACTCGAGCATATGATGTGAGCAGTTTAATGTAATATGTGAGAATTTATGCTACAAAGAAGATATATGCTACAACGAAAGGATAAGCATGTATGTATGACGATATCAAGGGTAAGAGCATAGTACAGTTGAGGACTTCAAAGGGTACACTGCACATCAGCCTCTGAAAAGACTCAGACATTTTGCCTTCCTGCCACCACTAAACCACATGAATGCACCAATGTAAATGATTTGATCAAGTTACAACCTTTTTATAGAGGGCAATTAGAGTGCAACTCCTTGGCATACCTTTTTAGGGGAGAACACTCCCAGTGTGCCTCCATCTTCTCGCATTGCAACTCCCATTTCAGCCAACAAAGCTTCCCTAAACAGGAAACAAAACAGAGCATCGTCGAATGTGAGGAAGGATTACAGTGAGGGTAAATGTGGGTATGATTTGTTATTATACTAAGGAGTGGGCTCTTTAAATCAAGCAAAAGATCCTTTTTAGAAAACGACAAAAATATGCTCCAGACAATAAGGGGAGTCGGTTCCTGGATTTACTATATGAAGTGAGCCATTTAATCCGGAGGTGTAAAACACCCATCTCCACTCCTCTCTCGTGAATATTTCACCCTTCCTACAGGAATGTTCCTGTGAGCAACAATGAATGGCTGCAGCCTTGTACTGCCCTATTGCCATGCCTCTTCATAGATCTACTTTGCTAATTCGTTGTATTTTATTTTGTTGTACTGTTGTATACGGTAGGAACCAGGACAGCACAACTTTACGTATGCAATTAATAAAGTACAGAGATTACAGAATGGCAAAATATACAGTACACAAAAAAAGTCACAAATGAAGGAAAAGTCATCTAACAAGTTGCCTAATAGGGAAACCCGTTGGGAATGTCTACTTGAAATGTAAGACTTCATTTATATTGTGAATGATAGCATGGTTTGACAGAAATTCTGCTTAGTATTTTTTTATGGGTTCTGGAAAAGCAGGACTTTCTTGAAAGAGACAAAAAAGTGGTTAGTTCCTAAAGGCATTGGATAGAGTCCCTAATTTTGGGAGTAGTTATGGGAAGGTTTGTTTCAGAGTTGAGGAGCTTTTAAAAGGATGGAGATTCAAGCCAGAGAGAGTAAGCACTTCAAAGATGATAGGGCCTAACTGAGATGGCTAGTTTTGCTGTGCCAGCCAGAGTACTGCTCCCCTCTGTAGACGTGGGGTATAAAAGTGTGATGTATTTCCCCCTTGAAATGACATATAGAAGCAGTACTTTGCTCTTTCCCAGAGGCCATCTCCGATACCTAGTGACTATTACATCATTAGGAGTTATTTTTAATTCCTCATCAAGAAATCTGGAACCCTCTGAGGCCTTATGACTCATTACAAGTTTGCTGGATATTGGTGCAGGGATACTGGAGGGCAGCAGTGTGGGGCAAAATAGGGCACTCTAGGCAGGGCAAAATAGAGCTCTTCAAGTCAGGTCACATAAACAATACATTGAGAGAGTCTGAAAAATCTATCTGTGCAGCCTCACAGAGTGATTAGTGGTCCCAGCACAAAATCCCAGCTGACTGCTTTGCAATTCCATCCCAAGTAGTAGGATCCACAGAACATGGCACCTCAGAATCTGCTTTGGGGCAGCAGGATCATATGATGTTTGCTTCCAGTTGCAGCTTACTTGCCTCACCACGTCTTGTCTGTCTGGCGCACAAAGGGATTTTCATCACCAGCATTTAGTTGATCACTGCAACGGTGTCATGCAGACAGGACATTGGAGGGACAACCAATTTAAACCGTTTCCCTTTGCTTTTTTCTGCTTGTCTCATAAGTGCTCTTCTCTTGACTCGACAAGGCCTCAGAAATTGGACAATCTATGCTATTCAGTGCCACAGATTGTCTTCTCCCAACCCACCAAACACTCTATCCAGGTCTTGGATCTCAAACAAGTACTTTGCCTGGCTGGGTTCTTTGATGCACTGACATCAGAGTAACCCGGCATGCAGTTCACAGGCTGCTGGGAACATCATCCATGCCATATGAACACTCAAAGGAAGGTGGGCACCATATTAAGTGCAGCATCTTGGCTGGAGTTGAGCTCAATTTAACAGTCCATGGGTCCCATGCCAGCACGTCCCGTCTCTTGCTGATATATCTCTTGAACCTTTACCTAAATTATGCAACCTCTCATTGTCAATATAACTGCAGGATTTATATGAGAACATGGCAATTGTTCGAATATATTGGGAAGATGCATCCGTCTCCACCTGCTGGCAGCCATGCCAACCCCTTACAATAATCATTGAATAGGTAAATTTACATAGAAGTGCAAAACCCAAAGTTTATGAATTTGAAAAGTTGTTTTGCCCTTATACATCTGGCTATTTGTGTGTGTAAGTCTGTCTTAGCATCACAAAGTTTTTAGGTTTCAGCCTTAATGTTACAAGTATTAATCCAAATGCAAAATTCATTACTGAACCTTAGTCCAAGTGCAGGGCATCCAGGTACTGAACAGAGCTGGAGATTAGAGAATAGGTAGTCCAAAACAAGAGTCATACCATGATTTAGGAGTTTTAGGAAATTCATTTGTTGTCAGCAGATGCCCCAATGAGTGGTGGACAAGACAAACACTATTGTGTCAATCTGTAATTTATCCTTCTAAAAACATAACTAATGCTGCACTCACTTCTCTATAGATATCATAAGTTCCATCCTCACAACTCTATACATATCCCTTTTCAGGATACATAAACCTCATAATTTCTCCCTATAGAATACTGATACCACAGTCAACACACTGTACAGATCCATGATCCAAATCTCACCTCTCCTTGCAGAATAGTCTGCCCACACTCACCTCCCTAGACGAATCACTGATCCTATGTTCACTTTTCACTGATCCCACTCTGGCATCTCTATGCAGATCACTCAGCCTACCCACGGCCAGTGATATTATCCATGGATCCCACCTGCAGCTCTCTACATGTTCCTTGGCCCACCCTTACCACTTCATTTAGATCCATCACCCTAACCTCATCACCCTATCCTTATCAAGCACTTGTCCCTCTCTTACCATCCATAAAAATCCCTCACCTCACCTTCACCACTCCCTCTGAATCACTGCATCCCCATCACCTTTCAATAAAGGCTCCTTGTTTACCCCTATGTGTATCACTAAGCTCACCTCTCCATACGGATTGCTTCGGTTCGCCTTAGCTTTTCTTCCCAGGTCTCATTCAGCTCTGCAATGATCTTCTCTGTTTCCTGTGAAGAAGAAGAATTTGTAAAAGGAGTGAGGGAAACTCCCCTGCTGAACAAGACATATTTAATAGCTCATATTCAGCTCATTTACTATGTGAATTTTTCAGTTCTCATGGGTAACAACAAAAAGAATCAAACGTTTGATGGCAGGGACTATGTAGCAAGGTTGGAATAAGCTTTAATCTGGACTCCCCTTCTCCAACATTGATTGCAGGCTTATTCTTCATGCTACATAGATAAGAACCTCTAGCCTCAGGGCTTACACTTAAATTATTCAGTTCTAACTCCTTAATATTCAATATACTGTGGCCAACCCCCCCAAAGTAATCTGGTGAAACTCTCTGTCCCTTTAGAACAACTCTGAATGTAAAACATGTTGCCGCACTGAAAGCTAAGTTCGCGTACTCATGCAAATCTAATCAAATTCTGTGCCATAAGCAGAGAGATATCTGCATTTGTGTTACAATACTTTGAATAACCAAGCCCTGTTGATGGAATAGTCGTAACAACTGTGGCAATTCCCTGAATCTTGTTGCACTAAAAGTAAAAGTTTCCTGAATCCTCTGCCAGCCCACTGAGTAAATGATACACAGATTCAGCAACTGCTGGAAGATTACAAACTGCATTTTTATACTGATTACTTGGCCTACCCTCCCTTATCTACAGGGCTTGTCACTGTTATCCTCAGGTTCTCTTCCAGATCTCTTCCCATCGAACCCTCACCAGCATTGCTTCTTGAATCATCCTAGCTGTCCTTGCTATGATGAATCAAGAGATAGGCCAAATCACTGAAGATCAACTGATAATATGTTTTTATGAAAGGGAATGAGCAGTATATGACTGTGTACATCGTAAGTATGGAAGCACATATTCCACGTCTGACTGCACCCTTGGCGGACCAAAATATAGTAGACTAATGGAAACTAAATGGAAGCAAATAGGGATGCCAGCGGACTAAAAGAAACTTCTAAAAAATACAATTTATAAGTTAACAAACAGGATCGTCATAGAAAGAAGCATAATGGAACAATTGTACACCAAGCTAACAATCATTTTTACCCCATGCTGTCTTGCTCCTTGAGTTGTAATGGCAACAGTTTTTAACAATTATTTAATAAATACAGCCATTTACATCTAACTTCCTATCATGCAAGACTGGGGGTTGGAGTGAATGTGTATGGGATTTTATACAACTCACTGCCACCTGAAGGTCTCTGCCAAGTTCGCTAAATTTACTATCAGGGGTACCGTTAGTCATACTGTTTTCCCTCGAGGAGGTTGATGTCAGAGACCCATCATGGTCCCTAAAGAAGCCTTAGAGCACGTATTAACCCTTGTTTGCGAACCTGGTTAACCTTCTAGATAATTACCAGATTGTAATCCAAAGTTTAGGTTGAAGGCTACTTTGTTTGAATTGTTACTAGATGGCGTTGCTGAAGCAGAGAAGGCCCAATTGTATTCTACTACTATTGTATTTGCATATTTTTACACTGTTGCCTCTGACACACTGATGTGTTGATCAAAGATATTTGGTTTACTGTACAACTGGGCTCTGGAATTGTTTTTCTGCATTTTAAAAGAGAATCCAATGTGTTAGACTAAGGAATCTTCTCATGCATGCCAGTGGACCGTGGGGTCCTATAAAGCTCTCCACTTTCTCCCCAATTATTTAACATAGTTATTACGCATGTATATGCTTCTATTCTCATTGATTAAATGCAAAGGATTTAAATTCCTTACCCATGCTTATCACATACAGATGTATTTGTTTACCTATTAACCTCAATGTCACTGCATCACCGTGTCAAAGTGGTTGGGGGGGGGGGTATAAGGAGTGAGCAAGAGTACCAGGCACAGAACGCCTCCAAAAATCAGTGTTTATCTCTCACAGCACTTACCATTGGGCTCTCGTTACTCGTAGAGATCTTGTCAAGTTGCTATGTTTAGCATTTATATGTCTACAAGGTCCTTCCCCATTGCATCTTTGTGAGAAATTCCAGTTATACATTGCATCGCACACTAAAGCTAAGCAATCTCGCATGCAGTTTCCTTCCTTTAACTTGAGCGCTTAAAAGTTCCCATTTTAGATTCAATGCTTCCGCAGCCAGCATTACCAAAACACCCTTTAGGACAGTGAGCTCTTTATAAATGCAAATACGAGGTCAGACAGTCAGATTGAATTTCGATTCATGCTATCTGCATTTCCATCTCATCACTCTGAAGTGGGTGATTAGAGACAACTTAATTTGTAGTTGTGAAGGCATAAATAAATACAAATAATAAAATAAAATCTCCTCTGCCACAAGATCGTAGAAGTAAATGGCTCTAAACCACTGAGAGAATCTTATAAACTGTCCAGCCATAGAAATGAAATAGTCTGCATCCAGTATTACCTCAATATTTCAAAATTAATACTATCTAATTATAATACTGCTAACATACAACAGGTCTTAAGTTAAACCCTTGCTAAAGTATTACTTCTAAATATGCGCACTTAGAAAAAAACATACTTCTCAAATTGTTTCTATAATGCATTTTTAACTGTGGTAAAGGAAGACAGTGCTCGTTTATTTATGCCAAAATGTGTTTTGAAAATGGCACAATTTAGGACAGTGTTTGTTTTAATTGAGCAGGAATTCTCTTCAATCATAGATGCTATAAAGGTGGAGTCACGATATATAATATAACCAGCAGTCCTCTACTGTCCTCCTCCATATTTCCGAGAAATTTACTCATACGTGTATAGTAGAAGACGGATTCCTGGACCTGAGGACCTGCAAGGCAGGGGGACCAAGTCCAAGAGTCGCAATAGTGTCCGGGGGGGCAGGAGCACAGGAAACCTCGGATGAAGGTGCAATAAGGCTGCCTCTGGATGGGAGAAGCTTAGGGTTCTGCAACAACGAAGAGAGCTAGGAACTTCTCCTTTGGATGGAAGATGTCCCATGGCATGCTGGAGGTTGTTGAAGTGTTTCCACGCAGAAATACTGCAAACAAGCCTTGCTAGCTGCAAGGGTTGCGGTAGAGGTTTTTGGGTGCTGCTGGAGACCAGGAAGGACCAGGATGTCGCCCCTTGGAGGAGGAGACAGAAGGGGTGCTCAGCAACTCAGAGAGCCCCCACAGAAGCAGGCAGCACCAGCAGAAGTACCAGAGCAGGCACTTAGAAGATTTGTGAACCGGAGCTGGCTCAGAGTCACAAAGGAGGGTCCCACGACGTCGGAGTCTAACTCAGAGGGTTGAGCTCTGCAGGACGGAGCGCTGGGTGCCCAAGCTAGGCTGTGCACAAAGTAATCCTTCAAGAAGTGCACAGAAGCTGGAGCAGCTGCAAATCACGCAGTACACAGGTTTGCAGTCTAGCGTGGGGAGTCAAGGACTTACCTCCACCAAACTTGAACTGTAGGATCACTGGACTATGGGAGTCACTTCGATATAGAGCCTGTGTTCCAGGGACCACGCTCGTCAGGATGAGAGGGGACCCAGTGGACTGGTGATGCAGTCTTTTGGTGCCCTCGTTAGCAGGGGGAAGATTTCGTCGACCCACTGGAGATTTCTTCTTGGCTTCCAGTGCAGGGTGAAGGCAGACAGCCCCCAGAGCATGCACCACCAGGAAACAGTTGAGAAAGCCGGCAGGATGAGGCGCTACAATGTTGCCGGTAGTCGTCTTGCTACTTTGTTGCGGTTTTGCAGGCATCCTGGAGCAGTCAGCGGTCGATCCTTGCCAGAAGTCGAAGAGGGAAGTGCAGAGGAACTCTGGTGAGCTCTTGCATTCATTATCTGAAGAATTCCCTAAAGGAGAGACCATAAATAGCCAGAAAAGGAGGTTTGGCTACCAGGAAAGGAGTATTGGCTACCAAGAGAGGTAAGAGCCTATCAGAAGGGGGGTCTCTGACGTCACCTGCTGGCACTGGCCACTCAGAGAAGTCCAGTGTGCCCCCAACACCTCTGAATCCAAGATGGCAGAGGTCTGGGACACACTGGAGGAGCTCTGGGCACCTCCACTGGGAGGTACTGGTCAGGGGAGTGGTCACTCCCCTTTCCTTTGTCCAGTGTCACACCAGAGCAGGGCTGGGGGATCCCTGAACCGGTGTAGACTGGCTAATGCAGAGATGGGCACCATTTGTGCCCATCAAAGCATTTCCAGAGGCTGGGGGAGGCTACTCCTCCCCAGCCCTTCACACCTATTTCCAAAGGGAGAGGGTGTAAAACCATTGTTCTGCCTTCCTGGGCTGGGGCTGCCCAGACCCAAGGAGGGCAGAAACCTGTCTGAGGAGTTGGCAGCAGCAGCAGCTGCAGTGGAAACCCCGGAAAGGCAGTTTGGCAGCACCCGGGTTCTGTGCTAGAGACCCGGGGTATCATGTAATTGTCCCCCAATACCAGAATGGTATTGGGGTGACAATTCCATGATCTTAGACATGTTACATGGCCATGTTCGGAGTTACCATTGTGACGGTATACATAGGTATTGACCTATGTATAGTGCACACGTGTAATGGTGTCCCCGCACTCACAAAGTTCGGGGAATTTGCCCTGAATGATGTGGGGGCACCTTGGCTAGTGCCAGGGTGCCTACACACTAAGTAACTTTGCACCCAACCTTCACTAAGTGAGGGTTAGACATATAGGTGACTTATAAGTTACTTATGTGCAGTGAAAAATGGCTATGAAATATCATGGACGTTATTTTCTCAACTGTTTCCTGGTGGTGCATGCTCTGGGGGCTGTCTGCCTTCACCCTGCACTGGAAGCCATGAAGAAATCTCCCGTGGGTCGATGGAATCTCACCCTTGCTTCAGCAGGCACCAAACATCAGACCGGTACTCTGGACCCCCTCACATCCTGACGAGGATGCCCCCTGAAACACAGGTGGTGGACCCAAGTGACCCAGACTGTCCAGTGGTCCAACTGTCCAAGTTTGAAGGAGGTAAGTCCTTGCCTCCCCCCTCCAGATAGTAATCTTGTGCACTACATGATCTGCAGCTACAAGGGCTTCTGTGCACATTTCCAAGAATTCCTGCATTCACAGCCGAGTTAAGATCCCAAGCACTCTGTCCTGTGATGCTCAGCTCCCTGAGTTGATCTCCGGTGTCGTGGGACCCTTCTTTGCAGTGTTGAGATGACCGCCGTGTTCAGACTTCTTGAACCTGTGTTCAAGGACTTCTGCGGGTGCTTCCTGCCTGTGAATGGGCTCTCTACGTTGCTGAGGGCCACCTCTGTCTCCTCTCCCAAGCGATGACATCCTAGTCCTTCCTGGGCCCGACAGCACCCTTTTTTCCCCAACTGTGACTTTTGCAGCCAGCAAGGCTTGTTTGCGGTATTTTGCCAAGGAAACACTTCTGCATCCTCCAGCAAACCGTGGGACATCCTCTGCATGAAGAAGAACTTCCTACCTCCTTCTATTGTTGCAGAATCTTCAGCTTCTTCTAACCGGAGGCAGCCATTTTGCACTTTCATCCGGGGTTTAGTGGGATCCTGCCCCTTTGGACACTTTTGCGACTCTTGGACTTGGTCCCCTTCCTTTGCATGTCCTCAGGTCCAGGAATCCGTCTTCAGTGCTTTGCAGTCTGTTGCGGTCTTTGCAAAATCCTCTATCACAAGTTTAGTGTGTTTCTGGGGAAATAGTAGTACTTTACTCCTACTTTCCATGGTCTTGGGGTGGGGTATCCGACACCCTTAGTGTTTTCTTACACTCCCAGTGACCCTCTAAACACTACACTAGCCTAGGGGTCCATTTGTGGTTCTCATTCCACTTTCTTAGTATATGGGTTGTGTTGCCCCTAGGCCTATTGCATCCTATTGTATTCTACAGTGTTTGCACTACTTTCTGACTGTTTTACTTACCTGATTTGGTTAGTAGTGTATATGTTGGGAATGTTACTTACCTCCTAAGGGAGTATATCCTCGAGATATTTTTTACACATTGTCACTAAAATAAAGTATTTTTTTTTTTGGTAACTATGAGTATTGTCTTTCTTATGATATAGTACCTATATGATTTAAGTGGTATTGCATGAGCTTTGCATGTTTCCTAGTTCAACCTTGGCTGCTCTGCTATAGCTACCTCTATCAGCCTAAGCTGCTAGAACACTACTACACTCTACTAATAAGGGATAACTGGACCTGGCACACGGTGTAAGGACCATTGGTACCCACTACAAGCCAGGCCAGCCTCCTACACCCCTGCCCTCACCAAATCCTCAAGAAAGCAAGCTCCGTCATAGCACCCCAACTACTGAAGATCAACAACAGCTCCTTCGAGTCCGACACCATCCCGGAGAGCTGGAAACACAATGAGATCAAGGCCCTCCCCAAAAACTCAAGGCAGACCCAAAGGACCTCAAGAACATCCGGCCTATCTCCCTGCTTCCCTTTCTGGCAAAAGTCATCGAGAAGGCTGTCAACAGACAACTAACCCACTTCCTTGAAGAGAACTGCATCCTGGACCCTTCCCAATCTGGATTCCGCAGCAACCACAGCACCAAAACTGCCCTCATCGCCGTCACCAACGACATCAGAACCATACTGGACAGCAGCAAAACCGCTGCCCTCTTCCTCCTGGATCTCTCGGCCGCATTCAACATCATCTGCCACCACACTCTACGCTCATGCCTCATCAATGCTGGAATCCGCAACAGAGCCTTGGACTGGGTCATCTCCTTTCTCACCGGCAGAACCCAGAGAGTCTGCCCACCTGTCCCAGACCAAAGACATCCTTACCTTCAGGAAACTTCTCAAGACCTGGCTGTTCGAGCAGTAGCAGCTGTGAACAAAGAAGAGGGACCTGGGAGATTGATGGTCCAGTGCACAGTCTCCCATATACAGTAGTAAGAAAAGAAGGGTGCACTGTTCCAAAATAAATGGGACTATTTTCTACAGGAGCGAGAACCCTCAAGCATCACATTGGATGTAAGATTTCATCATTGGGAAAAGCTCCTCGTTAGGCCGGTGCTGCAATGCCTAACGGGCTCCACTGAGGGGGCTCTTAACCGTATGTGCTCTACTGATAGTTAGAGGTAAGAAAGGGTATCGGAGATTACCCAAGTAATATAGGCGAGAAAACAGAAGTAAAATTGGTTATCCATCTACGCTCAATAATCATGATTTTAATCAATACTATTGTGATGGAGACCAAAGTTAAAAACAAGAGGGGAGTAAGATTGAGTTATAATGCTCATCTACTCGCACACAAAATATAAGTTTGAGGAAAACCCAAAAGTGGCTTCTCAAAAAAGGGGTCTACATGTTTCGCGTCTGGTGGTCCATATGGATCCCTCGACGCTTCATCAGGACCATAGAAAAACTTCTCCAAAAAATCAAGAATCCAATTAGGAGCAAAACGTACAGTCACTTACTGTGAAGTTGTTTATGTCAGTCAAAGTCGCCCATCCCCGGTCTGTGGATAGAGCCCCATGGGAATCAAATATCAGTAACCGGAACAAAAATTTCTGTTACCGGTGTGTAGGGCCTATAGCACCTACCCTCCTGATAACGTCCCCGAGCAGTAGCAGCACCACCCTCCAGCCCTTAACCCCCCTCCCCTCCTCAGTGCCTTGAGACCCTCACGGGTGAGTAGTGCGCTTTACAAATTCCTGATTGATTGATTGATTGATTGATTGAGTAATGATTTGTGGACCAGCAGCTTCATGAAAGAATTTCAAGGCTTTTCAATTTGACTTTTGACTTTTGAGGAAACACCTTGTAAAGACTAGTAGAACTGCGGCTTCATGTAGGAATTTCAATGCTTTTGCATCTGACTAAAAAGGGACACTTAGTGATAAGACATAGGACAACAGCTTCATGAAAGAATTTCAATCGTTTGACATTTGACAGGAAAGGGATCTCTTGTAACTACCTGTACAACTTTATCCTTCATGAAAGAATATTGATCCTTTTTCATATGACTTGAGATGAGGTCCTAGTAACAACTAGCCAAACTGCAGCTATATTAAAAAATTTAAATGCTTTTGCATCTGCTCCATAAATTTGCTCTAGTAACGGCTTGAGGAGCTGCAGCTCTGGGAAAGAAAATTAATAAAAGGACCCTAAACCAAATATCTTTGTCTGTTGACTTGCACTTTGCTTCTTCTTACCAAGGCTCATTGCATAAAACAGTGGGCATTTTATTGGGACATAAATATAGTGTCACTCAAAAAAACAGTTTCCTAACAATACGGTTTAAGGGCCAGATGCACAAATGGAAGTTGCATTTCTTAATGGACAGAATCACAATTTTGGTCCATTAAGAAATGCAATTCTACATTTCCACATGTACAAAGGCCTAAACACAGTTGCAAAATGTGATTTCTACCCAGAAGAAATCTCATTTTGCGATTCGCACATCTGTCCATACGGCACTTGACCTAACCAGTGAATGCTAATACATATGTATACTAGGTTGTCTTCACAATTGTTACATAGTAATCAAGACATTTATAAATATTTCTTTATTGATTCATCACATTCCATCATTAGTAAATGTATATGTTCAATTGAAATCAAGTACAATTTATTAAAGTAGCAAAAGTAAATTTTTAAGTTGAAGCCACACCCCCTCAAGTTTGTGAAGGACATTTAAAGTAGTTGCACTTTACCCAAGAGGGACATTTAGCAAAACAGTAAGGGTTGCAGCTTTTTGACAGACTTGTTTAACAGTTGTGTCTGATTTAAGAAGGACATCTAACACTACATGAAATACTGTAGCTATGTGAAAGACCTGACTGTTTGGTTTTGCAATCCTTGTTTTATTTAGTGCCTTTTCTTTGAGTTGGGTGCCCTACTGCTCGGCTAAGTTAGGAACTTATTTCTTTTTGCTTGAAAGAGGAAAAGCTGCTTCTATCCATCCCCATCTAGCCGAGGTCACTGTGTAGTTGGAAAATAGTCTGGCCTCCATGATTCTGTCTCAGACTCCCTAATCACTATGATAGACCTGTGGAGGTGCCTGAAATTAGAAATAAGAAAGGTGGAAGGTACCTACCTGGCAAATGTCCTACTTGGTTTTCCTCTGCATAAAGGGAAGTAGAAATCTGTTTTCTATAGCAACAAGAATGTTGTGAGGGCCCTCTAGTGGGGCCTTTGCTCACTTAACCACGAGAGGGGATGGCAATGGATGGAAATGAGGCTGCCTGTCTATTTTCCTTACTAAAACTAATAATATTTTGTTAAAGGGCAGTGGCAACATGTGGCCACCAGGTTCTTTTTAATGAACTGTGGGGAATGAATCTGTGCTGGCTCAGAACAGTGAGGAAGAGTCTATCTCAGGCAAAAGAGGCCAGGCAGCTATGTGGCTAACTCGTGTGATTGGTCCTTGTAAGCCTTACTTAAGGTCACCAGGGTGATTGGTGCATGTTGGCATGCTTTGCATTAAGTCAAAGCATTCACATAAGCAGCATCACATCCCCTCTCCTTGTCCCAGGAGGGAGATGAGTCACTCTGGCAGGTGGTCTTGTTCAAGGGAGCAATAATCTACTCCTCCTCTATTTTAAAAACAGATACAAGTATTGATGTGGTGTCTGTCTGAAGTCTGGAACAGGAGGAAGCTCAAGACCTGGCTCTTTGAGGACTAACCCATCTGCCTGCAGCCTCATCTCATAGCGCCTGGATAACCTTTGGGGTGTTAAGTTGTACTATATAAATCAATTTGGATTTAGAGGTCCCTTCACCTCCACCTGGGTCTCCTGTTCCTTCAGAGATATCACAGATATCTGTTTTACCTCTTCTGTGGCATCATTGTGGTCTTTCACTGGGTGTGATGATGAAGAGGCATATTTGCAGCATATATTTCTGTTCCTAAATGGCAAATATGTACAGAAAGAGAAGCCATTTAGTGTAGTGCCATATTAAACAGTTAAATGTCAATTGCCACAGAAGGAGTAGCCAGGACCTAGTGGAGAGTGATTCTGCCAACCTTGTAGGCCACAGTTTCTTCACATGTGATCTGGTGGTTCCTGGGGTCTGCAAAGCCTAGTCAGGGGGTCCATGACTGCTTAGAAAATTAAATAATATTAACAGACTAAGGGGCTGATTACATATTTGGAGGAGGTGTTAATCCGTCCCAAAAGTGACTGTAAAGTGACGGATATACCACCAGCCGTATTACGAGTCCATTATATCCTATGGAACTCGTAATACGGCTGGTGGTATATCAGTCACATTTGGGACGGATTAACACCTCCTCCAAAGTTGTAATCAGGCCCTAAGTGTGTATGAATGAACAAAAAAAACATGTAAAATTGAAAATTTTGAAACACTCTCCTAATGTAAAAGAAATTTGAAATTGGTAGCTAAAAATTAAGTCAGTATCCTCACATTGATTAGTGGAAGCAGCGCAAGTGCTGTAAAAAGAATAAAGCATGGACAATGAGTGGTTTCAATTACATTTTGAAAAGCTCTAACCTCTCCAATAAAATTAAAGTTGTGATTTTTTTTTGTGATTTAAAAAAATATTTAATCATTTGTATATTTATTTGATGAATGTTTGTTTCTGTATTTTTTTGTGTATTGTTTTGCAGTTCAAATCATTGAAAACACTTAGACCAGTGTCCCCGGCTTCCAGTAATGAGTAGGAGGGTGTTCCCAAAGTCCAGTAATGATCCAGTGGGGGTCCCCGGGCTCCAGTAACAATTAAATGATGGTACACAGGAAACAAAAGATTAAAACCATCGGTCCCAAATTTACAGTAATCTTTTCTGTTAAAGATCTCTTGGAAGGAGAATGGAAAGACCCTGAAAGGTCATTGCTTCCTTCATTTATTGATCCTTTATATCCCCTTGCAAAGGTTAAAATGAACCCCTCTCAGGTTTTGGGAGAGAATCCAGTTTTGGTAACCCAGATAGGTCAGACAGGATTTCTCATACAGGTTGTGATTATTTCAGTTCCAGTGGACAATAAAGTTGAATCCTTTTTAAAGGGAATATATAGTGTCTGAGCTTGTCCATAGGAACAGAATATATAAGATTTATGCATTACAATCCTTGGCGGAGAACTTTCAATCTCTAGCCACACTGTGAAATACAAATTATTGCCTTAGCATAACTGTAAATACAACAGCCATCTTTATTTGCTGATGGTAACAATGCAGAAAGGTAGTGCCTATCTGAGATGTTTGAAGCCTGTATCTCATATCTTGGTTTTTGAGCAAAGAAAAACCTGATTAGCCTATGCGGCCATTTTTTTCCAACTAAACGTTGTCTTCTTCCTTTCTCTGTCATGCTGCGGGCATCCATAGCGTCTGCCATCAAGCCGCAGTGGGGTCGGTGGTCCGTTTTTTCGGGCCTCTGGTCCTACCACGGCCTTTTCCCTCAGCTGTTGCCTGCGGTGAGGTTGGAGGCCCAGGGTTGGGTATCGGGCCTCACCACGGTCAATGTGTGGAATGGAAGGTCACTGCAGGGAGTCCGCACCCCCCCGACCCTTCACTTACCTGATGCCTACACATGAGGGTTCTTTTTCTTCCCCTTCTTTTTCCTGCTGTGGGGCCATATTTTCGTCTTCCCAGGGTTCAGTTCTTGCACCAGTTTCCTTTTTTCTTCCTTTTCTATGATGGTGCTTTTTCCTATGGCGTTTTCCTGCATGTCACTTCCTGTTTAGTGGTATATAAGGAGTCAGATTCTTGCTCTCCTTGTGTTGCAACACTTCCCTTTGGTGGTGGTTCTCGCTATGACTTGCTATCCTCTTCGAGTCCAATCCTGTTCCTGTTTTCTTCAGCTACAGTCTGTTTCCTGTTTTCCAGCCCTTGAAGTCCTGGTATCCTGATGTGGCCTTTTTCTGTTCCAGGGTGTTCCAGGTAAAGAGGTTTCTTTCCTTTGGGTTTTTCCTGTGGGACTCCTTCTGGAGGGCAAGAACTGCAGTGGTGTTCCCTTGTCAGCAGCACCATGGCTACTGGAAGGGGTCATCCCTAACACGGCCAAAGCAGAACGTACAAGAACCGAGGCCACACTCCAGCTTCATCTGAACAGGGCAGTAAGCAGAACGTGACATTCTCATGATCTCATTCTCTCACACCTGTTTAATCCCTTTGTTATATAAAGATGTGATCTCCATTGGAAGACTGTGTTTGTGCTTTGCCTTCAGTTGCTGAGTTTGTTCCAAAAGATGTTGTTGGAGAATCCCCCGGTTGATTGATCTGTAAATTCATAGCATCTGACCAAGTTCAGGAGCCCATAGGCAAAGAAGGAGCTATTGGTTCGCAGGCTTGAGTGCTGGAGTTGTTTGCATTTGATATCTTATTATGGCTCTGAAAACAAGGAAAGTGCAACCCCTTCAACATTTGACCCTCAAGTAAAGTAGTATGACGATGCTTCAAGCTCAGATCTCAACAATCACCCAGCAGCACAATAACCGACTGTCCAATTTGGTTCCTGTCTTTGTTAATGGAAAGTGCTTTAATTACTATCATTATTCCCAACAATTGCCTCATCATTGCACAGTTTAATCTGTGGTGCAGTCTGCCTGGGACCAATTTCACAATGTTGCAATGGCACAGTCAAGTCAAGCACAACTTCACGATGTCACAGCAGCACAGTCGGCTAAGGCACAACTTCACAATGTCGCAGCAGCACAGTCCACTCAATCACAACTTCACAATGTTGCAGGGACACAGCCATGATATTGCCACAGGTGTCAGCTGCTCATCAGGAGAGACTGTGTTTGGTCCCTGGCGCCTGCAGATCACTCTCCTTCATCTTCCTGGGTGGACTGACCCTAAGGATCCAGGGTCAGCTGCTTCTCACCCACCCTGGAAATCACCTCTTACGTGGTTAGCATGCTCCTTCTGTTTCTCAGCTCACCACCAGGTGTTTCAGGACAGGGGGACAGCTTCTTCCTTCCAGGTCAGACTCCAGGTGATGTCCCTTCACCTCTGTGAAGCTGGCTGTCAGGTAGCCACCAGCTCTGGTTGCGCAGCAGTCCTCTGATTACTATGTGGAGCACTCCATTCCTTGGTCTAAGACAACTTGAGAGTGGTTCAACTAATGAGTCTGTGGCTCATACTTTTATACAGTCACAGCAGACTTTACTTCTAGATCAGGTTCAGGTCAGTTCTCCTTTTCTCTTCTTACAGCAGGGTAGTCTCCAGTCTGGTGTACTCACAACAGAAGCACATGGAAGTGTGAGTTTCTGCACCTGACTATCTATAGCCACATTAAACAGTGATCAGGAAACAAAAAAGTCCAATCCCAACTAAAGGACCCTTCACACTTTGAAGAGCAGAGTCTGCAGTCCCACCCTTTACTCCAACCATCTATCAAATGGAAGTGCTCCAGAAGACCAATCAGCAGACCCCTACCAGCAAAATGACAATTTCAAAAGGAAGCTCTGTCTCCTCTTTCCCCAATTCATTCTCTAGGCCTCCTGCCTCCAGGTTCAGTAATGTCACTAATGCACCTCCACTGTCAAGAGAAACAACCTCACCTCTATCTTGTGCACATGAACAGGTCATGGATTTCCAAAATGGAATCTGGAGGCCTCCTTCACTCTGTTTCACTCATACACACAGTATATATACCACACAGGCCACACACGCACATACATAATATACACTTGGGATGTTAGCGGTGGGATCTGGATTAGCACACAGAAGTGGATCTTTACACGAGTGGACCAGTAGGGCTCGACTCCGTGTGGCACAACTAAAGATCTGGTGACAGCTACTGATTTACAGAACATGGTAATTTGCCTCAATCACTCTACACGCTAACCCATCACAGGGATGGTAGTCCTCTGTCAGTTAAATGAGGGTGTCCTTAGTGTGCCCCTCCAGGTCACAGGACAGGTCCAGGATCTCACTTATGTCAAAAGACGGGCTTATACCTTCTTGCACAAATTAGATTAGCATGAGGCTGAGACCACAATCAAACACCAGGATACCAGATACTTGCAGCCAGTCAGTGAGGGCAGAGGAACACAGCTGCAGGGGGCATTCCTGTCTCAACACTTAGACTTTTGATTTTTTGTTTGTTAATAAACTGGTTTGGACTTGGAGAGTGTTCTGATTTTAACCAACATTTGTACATTAAGGAGAGGACTGTATCCAGTTGTTATCTTAGATGGAAGCCCAAGAAAAGTTCTCAGATAATACACCTGGAAATCTAACAGCTTCTGCTGGGTCTTCAAGCCAAGTGGGCGCATGTTGTCAGCCATTACATTGGAGGAAATGGAAGGAGGAAGAAAGTGTTTCTACTGTGAATGCCCTTTTCTGGCAATGGAGTACTTGGAGAGGAATAGGAAGCAGTTATGTTGAAGTAATTTAAGCCATTTAAGAACCGGAGACATGCTGAACTGTTTCATCCACTCACTAGATACACTAATAGAAACAATAAAACATGTGAACGAGTCGAACCTAGAACACATGAGCAGTCATCAAATCACTCCTGTTTTCTGTCCAAAGTTGTACAAGAGGGGCCTCCTCATCCTCTTCCTGATCTAAAAGAATCCATATTGGCGTTGTTGACTATGCCAAGATTCACTGGGAGCCCTGTCAAGAAGGAGGTTGTGTATGTCCGTTTCTGAAAGCATGGCAACAGTCAATGTCAGACCGATCGGTTCCTGATCTGGGATCTCTAGGGTAAGCTATAACCTCAACTGCTCCAGATATTGCCTGCATTCTAACCCACTGGCCTCAGCATCTGTTGAAATGGCAGGCCCTACATGCCAGTATTAACTCCATGATCTAAAAGAATTCATCATTCAAGTTCCTTCCCAGGAGCAGGGTTTAGTGTGATATTCCATAGTGTTTCTGGTCAGCAAGACACTGGGGGACTAGAGGCTTATGATAGCCATGTGAAACAATTACTTTGTGCACCAACTCACTTCAAGATGACTACTCTCTGGCAGGGGTGGGGTGGGGATAGGGGTTGTGGGTGTGTGTGGGTGTGTGTGCGCGTGCATGTTTGTTTTTTCTTTCTTTAAATCATCACCTTGGTTATACACCAAGATAATGGATTCTTTTATATTAGTGCTTCAGGACATGGGCACCATAATCTGGATGACCTTCCAGTCCATGCTCCTTCCATGGATCAGGCTCTAACGTACTCTCCTAAGGAGTGTCCAGGTTCCCTGGGACCACAGTTTCCTCATCAGTTGCTCAAAGTTCCACCTTTATCCAGCTCACTTTCTAGAGAATACTGAAGCCTGGCTTTGGACAGACCTGGGGTTACGTTTGGTCCCCTCATTTGGGTAACCAAACTATGCTCCAAGTTGCTTAAGATGAACCAGGCTTCAGCCAAGGAATGTCTCCTGGAGCAGATAGATATCAGCCCTAATGAAAGGAAAGGTGGTCTCCTTTAGAAAAAATGGTCATATCTACTTTTCTTATTATTTATTACCTTTTAAGCCTCATGTGGTGCTGTGGGCTCATCTATATTTGAATCCATCTGCTCCTTCTAAATTGCAACATTGAGCTCCAGTGCTGAGAAATTCAAAAATCATTCAAGCAACAGTGAAAATTTGCACACTCCTTCAATGGTATCCGTATCCAGCCTGATGTCAGGAATATTTCTTTGTCCTCCAGCCACAGGGATACTTACAACTGATGCCAGCAGTCTGGGATGCGAGGCAATGTTATGTTCAGCCCTGGATTCTTGGTTGTTTCAGGAAATGAAACATTCCTCCAAGTAGAGGGTTATAGTATAATTAATGTTTTTTAGGTGTTTGCTCAGGGGATTCAGTTGTCAGTCTTGGTGGTCCACAATGAAAATGGTGTAACCATAAAAATACCCAATGCACCAGTCTGTGAAATGATCTGAGTCGCTGAATAGTCTGTTTTTTCAGATTCTGTCTTGGGCAGAAAAAAACGTAACAGTTATAGCAGCTCCTAGTCAAGAGTTGACATTTAAGAAAATGCTTTAAGTCCACTGTTCTCCTTTTCTTAGGATGTTGCTATGGCTCTTCCTGTGTTTCAGAACATATGCCATTGGTTTGGCTACATCTTGTTAGATCTGTTTACCAATCAACAGTATGCGTTACTCCTTTGATTCTTTATATGGTTTAACGATGCACTGGCTGTAGAGACAGATGTACTCATTAATTAATGGCATGTCACCTTTTCTCCAGTACCCTCTTTCTTCATCTTCTGGCACAGATATAGATAGAAGATGAGAATGAGTGATTGTGGTCCTTCCTTGCTGGGGTTTTCCACTGTTTCAATAGAAAGCAATATTCTCAAAATGTGTACTACCATTAGTTGTTATCCTCTACATCATCTGCCTCTGACTTCTACATCTTACCTACGGCTGAAGCTGTTGGGATTGATATTGAAAGGACAGAGCTTCTGAATCTAGGTCTTTCTATGCTTGTGTCACTCTCTACTCCGGCATCCTGGATATTGTTCACTCAAAACATCCTATGGCCATCATTGGGCTTGCTTTTGAAAATTGTGTCATCTTAGGCATTTCTTCCCTATACAACTGTCTGCTGAAAAGGTGCACCAATTTTTACAGGATGTTTTTGATGAGTCTTTATCAGTTGTCACCTTACGTTTCTAGTGGGTGGCAATTAAAGTTTGTTTTCCCCTCTTTGGGTAGTACATCATCCATTGTGTTCTTTTACTACACAGTTATTGAGAGGGTTTTCTTTACTGAGGTCAAAAGTATAGATGTTCACACCTGCTTTGGATCTCGTTCTTGTTGTTTGCCCAGCAGTCTCCTCCATTTGAATCCTTAGAAGAAGTCTCAGATAATTCTCAGATTTTTTTTGCATCTCATGTTCTTCTTTTTAGTATCCATCTCTGCTACATGTAACTCTAGGGATTTGTGCTCTCTGGCATGCCCCCCTCTATATCTCCCATATCTGAGGATGTTTGAGGATCAGACGGTGCTTCCTGTGGGCCCATATTTTGCTTCAAAAATAAACTCTGCATTCCCCATACACAAGGGGTTAATCTCTTGGCCCTTTGCTCTAACCCAGCCTCGGAACGAGAAAAACTGCCATTTGTTTAATGCAGTACAGGCTATTAATATTTATCTTTACAGGTGTGCTGAATAAAGGCACAGTGACAGACTGTTCATTAACTTTGCCACAGCCAAGAAGAGTTACAAATTTTCCAGGGTGACCTTGGTTCATTGTAAAAGACTGTAATTTCCTTATCCTATTGTCAGGCTGGATTGGACCCAGGCAGTCCTGTTTCACTTGGGGGATGGAGGCATCCCGAGCAGAGTGGGGTGGGGCTTCTATTTCTAATATCTTAAAGGCGCTACTTAGGCTACACCATTTACTTTCACTACATATTAACAACTGGATGTCTCACAAGAAACTGTATTAGCTTTATTCATATAGATGTGTGGCTTAAATGTGGATTTCAGTTTGGAGTAAAGTCTAAATAAAGTCTGACAGGTTTCTTTACTGCTGATTTTTTGTTTGTCTTTTTTGACTTATTGTGATCACAATGAAGGAATACCAACCAATTATGTGTGAAATGGGACGAGGAAAATGAATCAGGCATGCAACTGACATTGGGCTAAAAGGTCATGTGTCTTGGCAGGGCTGGCCTTAGGGCAGTCTGACCGGTGCAGCTGCACTGGGTGCTGACCTCGAGGAGGGGGCACTGACCTCAGGGGGTGCTGTGTTTAGCAATAACTTATGATTTAAAAGAACCTGCTGCAGAGTTCTTTGTGCGTCCAGCTTTCAGGCAGCAATAAATATCTCAAGATACTTTGTGATTAATGTTCCTGCTAGAGAGAGAGAGAGACATCGAGCTTTGTCTAGTGGCAGTTTTGACTCACCATAAAGTAGCACAGGGGATTACTATGCCTACTGCAGAGAACAGATCTTTATTTAATGTGGATAGCTGAGTGGATTAGTAAAGCCATCAATGCTTTAAATCAAATGAAATATATGTGAGAGAACTTCTAGAGAGATGGGGGAAGCTTTTGTCAAATGGTACTGAGGGAATCTTAGGAGGAGGTCATGGGGGGGCCCTAAAAAAGAGTGTCACTCCAGGTGCCACCAGCATTAAAGCCAGCCCTGTGTCTTAGCCCTGGCTGCTGCAGGTTTCAAGACACACACACTCATTTGGCTGAGGTGTGCTGGGTTATGCTGGAGATGAGGCCTCAAAGAAATCCTTGTACAAAGAGCATAAAAAAATATGAGAACTTTGATCCTGAGTGCAATGTCAGATGGGTTAGAGACATGGCTAAAAAAGATCAAACTATTCTGCAACTATTTTGTTGACTTCACCCCTTAGGTAAATACATATAAAATATTCTTTCATGTTTACCTAGTTGGTTAATGTGGTTACCACCAACATTTGTGTGTGTAACCTGACAGTCATACAACTGAATCCTGGATGGAGCACCAGTAGAGTAGTGACCGGTATTTCTAGTGTCATAAGGTTCACACCTGCGACTGAAAGCACTGTTAATATGCAAATCATTACTTTAAAACTGTATTACACACAGTTTAATAAAGGCTGCCACAAAATGTGCACAGAGATTAACGGGCAGATTTCTTAACTTTGCACACAACGCAGCACAGCAACCAAAGTCGCTGCAGTGCGTGAGACAGAGAGAGCAGGAGAGCACCAAATCTACTAAGATAGGCAATGTTTTCTTCTCTCCCTGCATTGGTCAACTCTAGGCTGACATGCACCAATGCACACACTCTTCCACCATAGTACAAGGGTGTGTGTATTTTAGCAAGCATATGTTTTGTATCAGAAGGACACTCTTCCTGCACAAAATATTGTGCTTAGCGTTTAACACCTTTTCCATTTTGAAGGATTGCTGTACAGTGCACCAGACATGCAAAGTTCTAAAAGCGTGGAAAAATAAAAACATCTCTCAACATTAAGGTCGATCTCAAAGACCATTATTTTTCAGCTCAAAGCACTAACCTCAAATGTTAGTAGATTGGACTGTATGTCAAAAACCATACGTATGCACATGTAAATGCAGTTGTATGCCCCCTTGACAGAAAGCAGTGGAAGAGTTACTTTGCTTTACTTTGGGGCTATTTCCCAGCACAAATAGAGTTTTGCACTGGAAAGTAAATCCCAAAACAACAGCTGGCAGTGGTTTGTACCACCTTTGTGATGCTAACCCAGACCAATTGTTAGTAAATCTGCCCCTACATGTTTAAGATAAAAACAAGTGTGTTAAATATATTTTTAGTAATATGCAATCTTAATACCTAGTGCAAACCTTTTTTTATAAGTTTCCACTGAAAGGCAACACAGCATATAACTTGCATGGTATTTTATGTTATCTTATATTGATTTGCATAGCACCATAATCACCTAAGAGGGTATCCAGGCACTTGTGCAGGGGAGTAGGTGTGTTTTCCCTAAGGTGCTTATATGAAAAGCCAGGTCTTCAGCTTCTAATGGAACTCAAGAAGTGAGGAGGAGGCTCTCAGGGATTTTGTTTCAAGTCTTGGGTGCAATGTAGGAGAATGAGCAACCTCCTATTTTGCTTTTGCGGATGCAGGGAGAGTGCTTGAGTGAGACTGAGGCAGAGTGTAGCTGTGTGGTGGGTTGGTGGAAGTGTATGCGGCTGTTCAGATATTCTGGTACTGTGTGTGTAGGGCTTTGTATGTGTGCATTAAAAGCTTGAATTGGCTGTGCTTGTGAATGGGGATCCAGTGAAGCTTCCTGACTTATGGTATGATATGGGTGCGGCATGGGAAGTCAAGTATGAGTCTTGCAGCAGTGTTGTGGATGGTCTGGAGCCTACATAGGAGTTGTTTAGAAATTCCGGTGTAGCAAGTGTTGCTTTAGTTCAGCCTACTGGTAATGAGTGCTTGCATGATGATCCGTCCAGTGTTCTCAATCAATCAATCAGATTTTGTCAAGCGTGGCTGCTCACCCATGAGGGTCTCAAGGTGCTGGCGGGCAGGGGATGGACCTCATCCAAAGAGCCACGTCCTGAGGTTCTTCCTGAAGATGGTGAGCGACAGGCTTTGTCTGAGGTGCTGGGGGAGGTTGTTCCAGGTCTTTGCTGCAATGTAGGTGAAGGATTGTCCTCTGGCGGTGGTTTGGCGGATGTGAGGGATGGTGGCCAGGGCCATCTGAGCGGAGTGGTGGGATCTGGTGGGGGTGTGGAAGATGACACAGTGGTTCAGGTAAGCTGCTCCTGCGTTGTGTATGGCCTTGTACATGTGGGTGAGTAGCCTGAAGGTGATTTGCTTCTCAACTGGTAGCCAGTGGAGGGTCCTCAGGTGTTCTCGGCGTGGGAGGTCCAGAATGAGTCTGGTGGTGGTGTTCTGGATGAGTTGTAGTTTTTTGATGTTTCTAATTGAGGTGCCGGCATAGAGTGTGTTGCCGTAGTCAAGCTTGCTTGTGACTAGGGCATGGGTGACTGTCACGTGACAGTCTGCTGGGATCCATCTGAAGATCTTTCAAAGTTTGCAGAGTGTGTGCCAGCAGAAGAAGGTGACTGAATTTACCTGGCGGGACATGGATGGGGAGGAGTTGAGGATGGTTCCTAGGTTATGGGTGTGCTCAGTCGGTGCAGGGGGGACGCTGAGGGATGTGGACCACCAGGAGTCGTCCCAAGCTGAGGTGGCGTTTCCGAAGATGATGAGCTCAGTCTTGACGGAGTTGAGCTTGAGGAAGTTTTCTCTCATCCAGGTGGCAACGGTTTCCATTCCTAAGTGGAAGTTCCTTTTGGCCGTGTCCAGGTCTTCGGTGAGGGAAATGATGAGTTGTGTGTCATCAGCATATGACACGATGTTCATACCGTGGCTTCTGACGGTGGCAGTGAGAGGGGCCATGTATACTTTGAACAGTGTGGGACTCAGTGAGGATCCTTGGGGGACTCCGCAGTTGACTCCTGTGGGTCTGGAAGTGTAGGGTGGGAGTCTGACCCTCTGTGTCCTCCCGGAGATGAAGGAGTGGATCCATTCCGGGGCTCTTCCGTGGATTCCAATGTTGTGGAGTCTGGTGCGAAGAGTGCAGTGGGAGACCATGTCAAAAGCTACTCAGAGGTCGAGGAGTATGAGCGTTCCAGTGTGGCCACAGTCTACGAGTAATCGGATGTCATCAGTGGCTGCCAGGAGGGCTAGCTCTGTGCTGTGGTTGCTGTGGAAGTCGGACTGGGAGCTGTTCAGGGAGTTTTTGGCCTTGATGAAATTCAGTAGTTTTACGTTGATTGCTTTCTCCAGAACTTTGGCGGGGTAGGGTAACAACGGGATGGGCCAGAAATTCTTAGTTCTGATGGGTTGGCTGAAGACTTCTTCAGGAGAGGGAGTATTGCTGCGTGTTTCTAGTCCTCGGGAAGGTGCCAGTGTTGATGGAGCAGTTGATTGTGTTCCGGAGCTTGGGCGATGGATGCGCTTGCTCTGATGTATCTGTGGTGCAGGTAGGGGGCTCCAGTGTGGGTGCTGTTCATGATGCTGACTGTTTCCTCTGTGTTCTGAGGCAACCATTTCAAGATCTTTTGCAGAATGCATAGAATGTGAAAGCAAGAGATGCACATTGAGTTAACTTGAGCCATCTAAGATGATCCTTAGGGGCATATTTAAGAAAGGTGGCGCTGCATCGAATGCAACACCACTTTTCTAGCGCCTCCCTACCACCACCATGTGTGCGCCGTATTTAATATGCACCGCACCATGGCACAGGATAGGGGCAATAGCAACAACATTTTTGATTCTATTGATATATTTCGCCGGACTAGCACCAAACATGTTGGCTCTAGTCTTTCAAAGTACATAAAGGCCCATTTTAATAAATGGTCTGCCTCCTTTTAATGCCTGCTCAGAACATGCGTTAAAAAATGCAGCTAAAATTGGCACAGTTGAATCTCTTAGATTCCACTGTGCCTTTTTTTACAGTCTCCCCAAATGTGGGACGCCCCCTTTGCATACATTATGCATGGCACATGCATAATATGTTGCAAAGTGGCTCAATGCATGCACTGCACCACTTTGTAAATATAGCACTACAGTTTTTAAGCCTAGCACCACATTAGTGTAAAAAAATGACAGTAATGTGGCGCAAAAGCTTCTTAAATCTGGGCCTTAGTTTCTTGTGTGGACTGTGGGTGTAGGTGTTGGTCCTGGCTCTGATGGCCACCAGTTGGAGTCCCATGGGGAGGTCTTGATGCCTAAGGCAGGTACTTCCATGTTGCCAGAGTTGATGGTTTGCATCCAGTCTACTACCATGGTCATGCAGTTGGTGAAGTTGGTTCTGGTGGTGGTTGTCTTGTCCGTCAGGTAGAGAATGATTTGGGTTTCACTAGCATAGGAGATCACAGTTATGTTTTGAGATCGAATGATGTTGGCGAGTGGTGTCATGTGCATATTGAAAAGGGTCGGGCTGAGGCACTATCCCTGTAGGACTCTGCCTATCTTTTTTTTTTTTATAAATAATTTGAATAGTTTTTTCATACATATTAAATAGTAACAACAGAAGCAACACTGCACAGCTACCAGACCCCTCATCTTCAGTGAGGATGGTTGGTTTAATGCTATCTCCTGTGTGCCACCTGTTGGAAAGTGCTCCATTTTTGACATGCTTATCCCCACTTTTTGCCAGGTATTCGATGCAATTTTGACTGAAAGCGCACTGGGTTCCTACTAACCATGTCCCCAGTGCCAGATCTATTTCCCTAAAACTGACAATTGTTCCCTAATTTGCATTACCTTTGGCCCCCTGTAAGTTCCTAGTAAATGGTACCCTTGGTACCTAGGGCAGGGTACCAAAGAGTGCCACCAGGGGCTGCAGCATGTATTGTGCCATGCTCAGGAACCTCTTGCTTGGCACATGCAGACTGCCATTGAAGGCTGTGTGTCTTGGTGCAGTCAAAAGTGAAAACATGACATGACACACAGCCTTTGTGACATGTCCCGTAACACTGCATGCAATATATGTAAGTCAACCCTAGTGCAGGCCTTACAGTCCTAATGCAGAGTACATTGTATCACATGTGAGGACATATCTGCAAGAGCAGGTATGTTCCTGCTATGACTCTGTTGATTCTTAGACCTAGTTTGTGAACAGTGAAGCCATTTTAAGTACATGTGCTGGACACTGGTCATGATGAGTTCCCCAGCTATATGATGACGTCACTGAAAATAGGGATGTTTGGTATCAAACTTCTCATATTAATAAACTCTCACTGATGCCAGTGTTGAAATTTTCATACATGCACCCAGAGGGCACCTTAGAGGGGCCCCCTGAAAACCTACTATCTACCCATGTGCAGACTGACCAGTTTCTGCCAGCCTGCCACCACGAGACACAAGTCTGATCCCCCAGAGGTAAGAGTCTTTACTCTTGGGGTGGTCATAAACAAAGCCTGCTTTGGGAGAGGTGTCTACATACCCCACCCAACAGGATAACCTGCGAATCTGCATTCCAAGACAGGGGGCTTCAAAGACGCCCAGTGTCCTTGGTATGCATATCTAGCTTCACTCGAAGGAGAGATGATGACCCCCCTGCCCCAGCACCCATTTGGCACCAGGACAAGTGGGAAATTTAGTATGCAGGTCAGTCCCACCCCTAAAGTGAGCTGCCTGATGTGGACACTACATTTAGAAATCTACCATCTTGTGTTGGCAGATGTAGGAACTCTGAGGTAGGTTTATGCACACTTCCCACAAGAAGTGGTCATATAGGGGATGTAGTAACCCCAGGGTAAGTAGTCCATTGGCAAATACCCTACACTCCCCGAAAAGTCCCTAAATTTAGTGTTTAGGGGAGCCCCTGGCACCAGGAAATCAGATTCATGGTGACCCATGAAGAAGGATACCTAAGAGCCGTAAAAGCAAAGAAGCACCTAACTTGGCTTCAGCCCTTCTGGGCTGTCTGCTGTTCCCAACGATTTGCGTCAAAGTTGACTTGTCCTGCAAGCTGCTGTGCCTCCAAAAGCCTGGGAGGCCTGCCTGCCATCAATAAAGACCTGGGAACTCATGTGGAGCAGCTTTCCTCCATCTTGCAGGCACCGCAAGACTGACTGTGAGGACTCCAGACTGCCAAAGACCCGACACATGGAAGCACCTGTGCCACACAGCCTGAGTAGAAGTGGAACAACAGTGCTAGTGTGGTGCCTCAGCCCTCCAGAGACAAAGTTTACCTTGGACTTGCCACTGTGGACCCTCCGACATCACCTGCAGCTCCTGCATGCAGGACCCATCAACTGTGATGGCTCAGGTAGAGGTAAACCTGATGCCTCAGGGCACGTTTGCATCCGTCGCCCCTGCCCCGTGGTGAAGAGGACTGGAGGTGGCCCATCATCTCCAGACATCTCAAGATTGGAACTGCCATGTTGGTTCCTCCCAACTGGATCATTATTCCTCACCTACAGCAACTTTTCTACCAGACTGATCCCCATAGAATCAAATTGGGCATTCAATGCTGTACTACACCTCTGCACCCAGCTGCCACAGTGCTGCCCGGTCTGACCTGTTGGTGTGGTCCTGACCTTTGCCCAATACTTACCTAACTTACAGCAGATTAGCCTCGTCAGTCGCTGTACTGTACCTGTTTTGACGTCTTTGTTTTTCCTCCATGAGATAACAATGAAGCTTCCAGAAATTGCATTGTGTTGACTTTTCAAAACTGGAAAGATTTCTCTTGCAAAGCGTACCTATCTGATTGTATTGATTGTGGTGCCAAAACATATATAAAGATACTTGTTATTTTTGTAACCTTCTTGAGCCGTGTGTCTCATTTATTGACTGTGTGTATATTTGCAGCTGTCTAATACTACTCTCTGATAAGCATAAGGCTACTCGATCCCTCTAAACCCTAAAAGGAGCACCGTGGGATTGATAGAGAAAGCCTCTGTCCACTAGAAAGCAAACCCTTAGACTCTTTCCACACTTATCTCCTTTTGATATATCTTATAAAGAGACAGCTGCCTACACCAACCCCATGAGATAAGGCCTTCTGACATGGCTGTCCAGAACCCCCCATATTTTATGATGTTTCTCTGGGCAACCACTTGATTTATATACAAGTCTTTCTTTAGCAGCACTATAATCCATCCCACATGTCCAGTCAGTCATAGTAGGCATGTCAGTGTTGTGCAATGTTCCTCTTGGCGATAATAAAGCACATGGAGACAAATAGTCTTGTAGAGAGACTCCCTCCCCATTCGTCCATCAGCCCCAATAAAATCTATTTTGTTTTGGGGTGGTCCTACCCACTAGTCAAGACAGTGCACTACATATGACCCTGCAGTGTTGTGCAGCAAAGGTACCAAAGGGATGACCACATTGCAGGCATCAGGGGTTAAGGCCTCCCTTTATCCTGCTCAACCCTTGGACTGTAATAGGCTCGATGCAGGTATTTGAGTTGGATCATTCCTAGTTCCCTGGCAGTGGCTAGGACTCTAAGTTACATCTTGGCCTCCGCCCAGTGCTCCCTGTCCAGAGGAACCACTTTGTGTTCCATTCTGTCCCTCAATACCTCCATAGGATCAGGGGTGTTATTCACAAAGGAGCGGTATGGGGTAGAGATCTTCTTCCTATCTATCTAAGTTTCTGTAATGTGAGTTTCTATGACATTACACTGTGGGAGGGCACAAATGGGGTTGAAGGATGCATCAAGCGCATGGAGCAGCTGTGAGTAATGGTAGAATTGTGTCTTGAGCAAAGTCTAAGTGTCAATAAGGGATTGGAATGTACACATGTTGATTATGGGATAACATTAGATATGCCAAAGTTAAGCCTTGCTCAAATATCCTAGAGTGTCTAAGCCAGTTTCTGGCCCATGGTGGAGTTTCCAGCGTCAGCACGACATGCCACCTGATACACCGTTGTCTTGATGCCAGCAGGTTAGGAATGTGTATGTTGGTGGCTGGAGTGTTGTGGGTATATTCGAGCCAGATTATAGGTTGAGCATGCCATGGAGTTCCAGATCGCGAAGTTCTACTACTGGGTAGAGTTCATCTCGACCTGCAAAGAACCAGTCATTAATTGGCTGAAGATGGCTGGCCCAGAAGTATAGTTTTATGCCAACAAGCCCCAGTTCACCACTGTAGGGGATGAGCAGGCATTTTCTGAAGGAGATTTGTGTCAGGACCCTACCCATATGAATTGAACCATGCCTGCATGTAGGGTGTGAAAGAAGGAGAGTGGTACATTGTACATGTATGTCTCTAGTGTGTAGAAGAAGCATGGGAGCAGTGACATTTTAAACAATGCTCCTGTGTCTGCTATGTTGAGTAGGAGTTTTTCCCAGTGGGTCATATCTTTTCATGTCTGGTTAATTAGGGGTGTTATGATTAGGTCCCATACTCACTGGATAAGTGCTGTTTGCATCCCTAAGTATTTAAAGTGTTGGGTTACCCATTGTAAGGTGATGGAAGCTTTGACATCTTCCTGAGGGTCAATTAGAAAGATGTTCATGGATTTGGGCCAATTCACGGTGAGGCCAGAAGCATCGATGTATAGCAGCACAGTATCAACAGGAGGCGAGGTACTGAGGTCTCAAGGTCAGTAACATTAGACTAGAAGATAGTCAGCATATTACGATCGGCTCATCAAAACCCACTATATTGTACATCTCACTAGATCCACTCTGTTAATGGTTCAATTGTGAGTAAGATCAAGAGGCATGCAGATGTCATTTCTCTGGTTCCTGTCTGGTTCCTCCTTCAATAGCTATGAAATTGGAGAGATCCCCATTTATCCTAACTTGAGACCACGTCTATGAGAGTAGAGTGTGCGGACCCATTGAAACTAGAGGTGGACAAAGTTCAGGTATTCCTATAGGTGGAACATAAAGTGCCAGTGTACCAAGTCTAAGGATTTTTTTTTTTTTTAGAAGTCAGCCGATAAAACGCCTCCTTTCTCCATGGTGTGTTTGTTTCGGCTATTGCTGTATTCAACCATCGAAGATAATGATAGGTGCTGCGCCTGGGCATATATCCATTCTGGTATGGGTTTAGTAGGGATGTAATGCTCTTTACCAGCCAATTCACCAGCACATTTGCAAGAATCTTGGTCTCTATGTTAAATATAAAGATAGGTCTATAGGAGCCACAGTCATCAGGTGGCTTTAGAATTATTGAGATCCCATTGCCCCTTAGACAGTAGGGAGTTCTCCCTTCTGCAGAGAGTCATTGTACATGTTGAGCAAGGGGGAAATTAGCCATGAGGTGTACCTCTTATACATTTCTAGTGCATACCCCTTTGGGCCATGGTCTGCCTTGTAAGGAGTGCCTGAATGGCCTCCAACACGTCTTTGGCAGTGTGTGACTCTTCCAGATGTCTCTTGTCTGTCTCTGTGAGTCTAGAGACAATTAGGTCCTCAATAATCAAGGTAATGTTCTTGATTGACTGTGGCTATGGTGTTTTTATCGTATAGGAATGATAAGTACTGGGCAAATTCTTCAGGTATGAGGTGCAGGATGTAGTCTTTTGGCCCGTGTTTGTGGTTAGGTTAGGTACTAGGTGGAAAACTTGGTCCCTGTTTGCCAGCCAGTGTAAATGTTTTCCAGCCTTGTCCCCTACTTCATATAGCCTGTAATCAAAGGTGAGAAGTGCTATGTTCACTGTTTTGAGTATTTTATGTCTAAGTGTAAGCCTTTTTATTTCTAGAGTGTCTCTCTTTTGGTCATTGGGGGTTTGTCTATGTTCCTTCTCTGCCAATCATATTTTGAGTTCAAGGTCGGTTAACTTGCTGTTTTCAAGGGTATTTACTGCAGTTTGGCTGCATAATATTTGTCCCCTCAGGAGTTCCTTTAGGGTCTCCCAAAGGATTGCCAGTGAGTCTACTGTGGCTTTGTTCATGGTAAAGTAATCTGAGATTTGCTGCCAAAGGAATTCACTGACTGTCGTATCCAGGACACCAGACATTCATCAGCCACTGCCATCCATGGTCGTCTTGGCAGTCTAAGGGTAATGGTTAGCAGGCAGGGTCAGTCAGTGCACGGGGCAGAATTTGGGAGTCCACCAATCTGAATATATTTGATTTGTTGAAGGCAAACGACATAATTGATTTGAGAGGAGGATTTGCGTGAGAGGGAGTAGAAAGTATATTACTGGGTCGGAGGGTGGAGTAGATGACAAGCATCTGTCAATGCCAGTGAGGAGGCCCATCCCACCGGGATGATAGTTCTTTGCATTGAGTGGCTAGGTGGGGTCCATGACCGATTTAAAATCACCACCCAACGTTGTCATGCATGGGGGGATTGTAATAGTAATGGTGAGAGTGCCTGCAGTGTAGACAGCACAATTGTAGGGAGGTAGTATAGATGGATGCAATAGTTCAATGTGCACCCCCCCCCATAACGCCCTCAATAATGACAAAACAGCCCAGGGTTTCGCTATGAGATCTGGAGACTTGAAGGGGAGAGCATTTGTATAAGAGGATAGTCGTGGTGAGGTGGAATGGCCTGCATGATATGCTCATGTGTAACTACCCCAGTGTAGAAAGGGGCATTTGATTTCTAAGCAGATGGTACTCATGCAGCAGCACCCCTAGCGGGTCGTGGTGCCTAAGATACTGAAACACTGTGACCCTCTTGATTTTGTTATTGAGGCCATCAACATTCCCTGTAAGTATTGTGAGTGATTCAGGTGATGACATCAAGGAGGTTTGGCACTTAGTGAGTGTGTTAGGGGTCCCACAAGCAGAGCAGTATATGACGTAAGCAAAGTGAATGGTTAAAGAAAAACAATAAACATAACATTCCCCTATCTCACAAAACATCATCCTCCAGCCCTACATTCCCACTCCAGAAGTATCTGTCACCCTCCCATAACCTGAGTGTTGTTTCTATAACTGGAACCCAAACGTAGCTGAGCCCAGTAAATGTCAAAAGGATTTAATGGTTCTGGCAGCATTTTTAATAGTAGAAAAGTGGTTCAGTCATTTTGATGGCAAAGGGTCAGGACCGGCCACACACATCTGGTTGTGGAGGCAGCATATGCCGTGACGGTGAGAGGGAAACTATAGGATCACCACCATTATGGTCATCTTCATAGGCAGATGCCTGCCACGTCCGGGAGCACTGGCACCTCTGTATAGCTTATGTATAAACCATTGGGCATTGTCATCTGGTTTCTGTTTCATCGTGGGGCGATTGCACCCCCTGGGGGTGGTGGATTACACAGGAGGAGCTGTTGTTCAATCAGCCATGTCCAGGCTGCTTCAGGTGTCTCAGAGAAGAGAGATTTGGAGTTGTAGAGTATCTTGAGCTTTGCTAGGAAGAGGAGCATGTATCTAAGTATTTAGGTGTTGTTTGACCTTATTATAAGTCTTCAGTTGTTAGACTGAGGGAGTATATTCTGGGAAAATCATAATCTGACTCACCTCGAACTGGAGATCCCCTACTTGCGATTCTCCCTGAGCATTGATTCTCTGTCCCAGTAGTTCAGAAATTTTGCAATCATTGGGCATGTGGGAGCCCTGGGGGGTTTCTGTGTCAGAGAACAGTCTACTCTCTTTACCACAAAGCAGGTTGAGAGTAGAGAAGTGGTCACACATGTGGTTAGCCAAGTTTCTAGGAACTGTTTGGGTGAGTGACCCTCCGATCCCTCTGGGAACCCAATAAAACATAGATTACATCTTCAGGTCCTGCCCTCAGCATTTTCCACAAGGGCCTCAAGGGTTTTGCATTCGCTAGAAAGTTGCGAGACCATAGGTTTCAAAGTGGCTTGAATTCAGAAACTCGTCCTTCTGTATCGGTCACCTAGTCTGCCACCTTACTGAGATCTTGTTGCAGGAGGGTTACCTCTATCCCGACTGTGCTGATTTTAGACTCAAGCACTCCACATAAGGCCTGAATGTCTTGCAGGATAGTATTGGTGCTGTAAGGGGTCTGAGGCATTGGTGGTCAGTTAGATGTGTCCATTGTTTCATGGGTGATGGAGATTAGGACCTTATATTTCTCTATCTTAGAATGAGTCCCAGTGGTTTGCCTCTGCCCATTTTTGTTGTGGTGGCTTTTGCCGTCCCAGTGGTGAAGCAGGGTTCATAACTGTGTCCTCTCTCCTGTTCATCAGGATATGGAGGTAGGGTGAAAGAGTCTGTGAAGCAGCACCCTTGCGGCCAGCTGTGTCACCCATCAACGGTGCACACAGGAGGTGGTAGACACAGGCCCACTTGCACTGCGAATAGGCCATGCAAGGGCAGCAGTGCAGGTGGAGGGGTGAGGGCGGCTCACTCTAGTCGCTGGGCCACTGAATTAAGCTTACAGGGCGAGGGTAAGAGATACTGAGGGAAGGATCCCCCGTTTATGTCTGCAGGATCACAAAGTAGTGAGCACTCCTCTTAATGGGTCCACACTGGGCTACTATGTTCAGTCCTGCTTGGCACGCTTCGAATCCTCATGCAGCAACCAGGCAGCTTTCAGTGCTTGTTCCAATCACCAAGGAAAAGATCCTCACTTACTGTAGCTAATGTCTATGTTCCACGTCGGTCTGCCCCTCATGCCGCATTGGAGCCTGCCATCCTCTGGATGATGCCACGTTAGAAGTTTGCAGTGGGAGCTGCCGTCACCAGCTGCACTGTGGCTCACCTGAAGTCCAAAGGACAGCTCCTGGGTGTTGGAAAATGGCCCTCTTTGAAGAGTCACCCCACAATTCTTGACTTCCTCCTCTTCTTTTTCTGGCCTAGTTTTTGTTGCCTTTAGGACTCTGGGCACTTTACCACTCCTAACCAGTGCTAAAGTGCATGTGGTGTCTCCCTAAAACATGGTGGCATTGGCCCATACCCAATTGGCATATTTAATTTACTTGCAAGTCCCTAGTAAAGTGCCCTACATGTGCCCAGGGCCTGTAAATTAAATACAACTAGTAGCACTGATTATGTCACCCATGTAAGTAGTCCCATAACCATGTCTCAGGACTGCCACTGCAGAGCCTGTGTGTGCAGCTTCACTGCCATTTCTACTTGGCATTTAAATCTACTCACCAAGCCTTAAACTCTCCTTTTATTATATATAGGTCACCCCTAAGGTAGGTCCTAGCTAGCCCATAAGGCAGGGGGCCATGTAAATAAAAGGTAGGACATGTACGTTTAGGTTATACATATCCTGGCAGTGACAAACAGGCCATTTAGTTTTTCACTACAGAGAGGGCTGATCCTCTCATAGGGCAGCGTTGTAAATTCTCTTATATACTTTTAAGTGGTAATTCCTGATCTGAAGGAAGTAGCAACACCATGTTTGGTATGTTCGGAATGGCAGTGAGAAATCCTACTTTCTGGTGCAGGTGGATTTTACATTACTATTTTAGAAATGCCACTTTTAGAAAGTTGGCATTTTTCTGTGCTTATAACTCTATGGGGCAGATTTAAGAAAAGTAGTGCTGCACCCAGGGCAGCACCACTTTCCTTGAGCCCCGTAGCAGCCCCTACAACCACCATGTGTGTGCCATATTTAAAATACGGTGCACCATGGTGCAGGGTAGGGGGCAATAGCGTCAGAATTTTTCACGATATTGATGTACTGTTCAGGGTTAGCGCCAAAACTTTGGCTCTAACCCTGAACAGTGCATAGGGGCCCATTGTAAGCTGGGGTGCCCCCTTTTAATGGCTGCTCTGAGCAGGCGTTAAAAATGCCAAACAAAGTTGTAAAGAAATCTATTAGATTTCTTTGTGTCATTTTGTTGGCCTCCCCCCAACGGGGGAACGCAGGCATAATATGTCACTAGGGGCTACAAAGTGGCACAATACATGCATTGCGCCACTTCTTAAATCTGGCACTGTAATTTTGGGCTCGTTGGGCCACATTAGCATAAAACAAATGACACTAATTTGGTGCAAGGAGCCACTAGGCCTTCTTAAATCTGGGCCTATGTGCTTTGCAGTATGACTCCAATACACATCTGGTATGTGCTGGATGAGAGCTCCTCTTGTGCATTCCATCCAGAAAGCCATAAACACAGGACAATCATCTGCATACTGACTGATCTTCCTGGGCAGGAAGGGTGAAGGGGCTAATACATACACTTCAAAATGTAGTGGCTAATCCCCACACAAAGGACTGAGAATTTCCCTTATATAGCCTGACACACAGGACTGGCTAAAACGGAACTGGTGCACTTTAAAGCCATTCTCTAAAGTCTCCCCCACTTCAAAGGCACATTTGTACTGGGACTCTGACCCCATCAAATCAGACACTGCTTGATCTCAACCTTTGTCAGAAAGACTACTGTGCTGCTCAAAGTACTCAACTGGACAGCTTTTCTGGAAGGACTGATTTTCTGCTTGTTGCCCTGCTCCATGATGCTCCCTGACTCTGCTGGAAAGACTCTACTTTCTCACCACAAGTGATCTCCAAGGGCTTGTTAGCTTGCCTCCTGTTCCCAAGTCTCACAGACATCAAAGATATGACCCGCCTGCACCTGGACTCGACAAGCTCTGAGTCTGCTCTGCCTTGAAAGTAGACCTAGGTGTTCTACCCTTGGTGGTGTTGATTGGAACTGCCATTAAGCAATGCGGTGCCTCACCAAGCCTCGCCAGGTAGTTGCCAGCTTCACCGGATGCAATGCTGGGTGGGCCAAAGCCTCACTTCACAGATAGAACAATCAGAACTGACACACTGTGAAGTCTCTCGCTGCAAATCGTCGTCACAAAACTCACCTGGGTTGACACAACGCAATGCCAAACTCGACAAAACCTTGCTGCACAGCTTTTCAGAAGCAAAGCCGGATGACATGAAGCCTCACAAAGCAACGCCACACAGACCACACATTAGGATTGAAGGTGCTGTGTTCAGTTGATCAAGTGGGTCCCTGGAGTCGGCCCCCTCTCCATCACAGTCAGCCTGAATTTGTGATTTTACTACTGTCCAGCGTGACCAGATAATTAAAGTGGCGCTTTGCTCTTCTATGTGCTATTTTCACCTAAGACTTTAAAATTGCATATCTCAGGACCTATATATTGAATTTTTGTGTTTTGGTCTTGTTTTCTTGAAATCACAATACACTTTTCTAACCTGGTGTGGAGTCTTTTAGTGATGTTTTAACTCTGTTACTGTATGATTTATTCCATAAATAGTTTACACATTGCAATCTAAATTAAGCCTGCCTGCTCTGTGCCAAGCTACCCGAGGGTGAGCACAGGATAAATTAGGTTGTGTTCAGACTTACCCTTACTTGGATTATGGTCCCTACTCGGATAGGGTGCATACCTCTGCCAACTACAAACCCAGGGGCGTATTTACAACATTTTAGATCAGGGCATTTGTGCAATGCTTCTTATTGTGCTACCCTGCATCAAACATTAAGGACGGGAATGTGTTGTATTTATGACATATGGTGCATTTCTGTCTTTTCTGCCTGCTCTAGCTGCAGGAGGATGGGTCTCTATATAGTGTAGGAGAATGATGTGCACTGTGCAGCGAGTCCAAGCAACACCACCTTCATATCCAGAGAAAAAAAGCAGACCACCTAATACTTTGTTTTTATGGTAGTGTGGGCGAGCAGTTAGGCTTACCTTGGAGATGATCTGAGCAGTTGTTGTACTTGCAGTATCAATAAATGTGGGCACACACCTCGAAGAATAACTCAAGACCAATTTGCAAACATAGTTCAGATTTTTATAAAATGTTGAAGACCAATACCATCAACATACAGAGTATTTTAGTTATTGTAGCAGGCTGGCCTGGTGTGTAGTGGGTATCTATGGTACTCACACCTTATACAAGGTCCAGTTATCCCTTATTAGTGAAGTGTAGGCAGTGTCTAGAAACCAGGCTCTCTTGAGGTAACTGTGGATGAGCAGTCAAGCCTTATCTAGGAGACATGCAAAGCTCATGAAATACCACTGTAGTCACACTTAGTACTTACACACATGAAAGAAAACACTCAGGGGGTCATTCCGACCCTAGCGTTCAATGACCGCCAGGGCCGCAAATGACGGAAGCACCGCCAACAGGCTGGCGGTGCTTCCTTGCCCATTCTGACCGCGGCGGTAAAGCCGCGGTCAGAAAACCGGGACCAGCAGTTTCCCGCCGGTTTACCCCCGGCTGGGCGAATCCGCCATGGGGATTCTGACCCCCTTACCGCCAGCCTGTTTCTGGCGGTTGTCACGGCCAGGAAGAAGCTGGCGGTAACGGGTGTCTAGGGGCCCCTGGGGGCCCCTGCACTGCCCATGCCACTGGCATGGGCAGTGCAGGGGCCCCCTAACAGGTCCCCAGCATGCTTTTCACTGTCTGCCTAGCAGACAGTGAAAAGCGCGACGGGTGCAACTGCACCCGTCGCACGCCTGCAACACCGCTGGCTCCATTCGGAGCCGGCTTCAGTGTTGCAGGCCTCTTTCTCGCTGGGCCGGCGGGCGCTACCTTGGGTAGCGCCCGCCGGCCCAGCGGGAAAGTTGAAATGGCACCAGCGGTCTTTTGACCGCGGTGTGGCCAAATGGCGGTTCCCACCAGGCGGGCGGCAATCGCCGCCCGCCAGGGTCAGAATGACCCCCTCAGTGTTACAAAAAAAAAAAGGTACTTTATTTTGGTGACAAATACCAAAAATACCATAGGAGGTAAGTAATACGCAAATTATATACACTAGTATGCACAGGCATAAAAACAGTTAGAAAACAGTGCAATTAGTGAAAATCAAAATAGTTAGTATATGGTTTGTGCTCCCCTTAGGCCCATTTCTAAGAAAGTGGAATGCGAAAGTCGGTCCTCCAACTAGGCAATTGTAGTGTGTAGAGGGGAGCTGGGAGTACTAGAAAACCCCAAGGTAAGTATCACAACCCACCCCAGCGACCAGGAAAACAGGAGTAAATCACAGTAAGTTTCCCAGATCATACACAGAGAAAAAAAGAAGAACTATGCAAAACCCAGAAGAGATTGCAAGACACCAATAGTTGATTCCTGAACAAGAAAACCTGTGGAAGAAGGGGACCAAGTCCAAGAAGTACAGAAGAGTCCAGGAAGAGCAGGAGCCCCTGCTAACCCGGTTGAAGGTACAAAAGGTGAACTACCGGTGGAGAAGAAAAGTCAGCACTGCACCCAGGAAGATGAAGTCTGGAGGGTGCAAGTGATGTCCCACGCAGGATGGAGGATTGCAGTCTGGTTTGCGTCATTGTAGTCCGTTAACAAGCCTTGGCACACACAAAGCTCACGGTTAACAGAAAATGGCGCTGCCGGGGACTGGGAATGAACAGGTGGACTCTACCCAGGAGGGGGAGTCAGAGGGAGCCCTATGCAATACAGAGAGCCCACAGAAGACCAGGCAGCACACACAAGAGTACCACAGGAAAGGGACAAGAAAGTTGCAGAAGAGCCCTATGCAGCACTACCACAAAGGTTTCCACGCCGCCAGAGAATCACTCAGGAAGATGTGCATCACATGATAGAGTGCTGGGGACTGGAGGTTCAAAATGTACGAAGATCTTGGAGGAAGGATGTCAACAAGCCTTCGCAGCTGCAAAAGACGTGGTGCAAGGGGGTACTGTCTTGTTGTGGGAGGCAAGATCATACCTCCACAAAAGTTGGACAACTGGAAGAAAGGACCGTCCATGATGCAGAATCCATGCAGCTCAGCAGGAGAGGGGATCTACATAGCCAGTCATTGTTGCAGGTAGTGTCTGCAGAAGCAGGGTGGTGACTCCTTCACCCAAAGGGAGATTACTTCTTTCTTCTGATGCAGACTGAAGACGGGCTCTCCTCAGAGGATGCACGACTGGGAAATGTTGCAGTTGCTGGAGAGAGCCGGAGATACATGTTGCAGGAGGTGTCTTGCTTCTTTGTTGCAGCTTGGAGGGTCCTGAAGAGACCAGATGTAGTTTCTTCGGTCAGGAGTCGAAGTGGAGGATGCAGAGGATTCCTGCTGGAGTCTTGCAATCTGAATTTGAGGAACCACCCAAAGGAGAGACCCTAAATATCCCTGAAAGGGGGATTGGTCACCTAACCAGGTAAGCACCTATCAGGGGAGAGCTCTGACGTCACCTGCTGGCACTGGCCACTCAGATGCTCCCAGAGTTCCCTGCCAACCTTGAATCCAAGATGGCAAAACCCAGGAACCCTCTGGAGGAGCTCTGAGCATCACTCCTGGGGTGGTGATGGACAGGGGAGTTGTCACTCCCCTTTCCTTTGTCCAGTTTCACAGCAGAGCAGGGACTGGGGGTCCCTGAACTGGTGTAGACTGGTTTATGCAAGGAGAGCACCAATATGCCCTTCAAAGCGTTTTCAGTGGCTTGGGGAGGCTTCCCCTCCCAAGCCTGTAACACCTATTTTCAAAGGGAGAGGGTGTAACACCTGTCTCCTTTGTTCTGCCTTCCTGAGCTTGAGCGTTTCAAGAAACAGGAGGGCAGAAACCTGTCTGGGAGGTGGCAGCAGCTTGGGCTGCCTGGAAACCCTCAGAAGGCTGCAATGGCAGTACTGGGGGTCCTCTAAGGAGCCCCCAGAGTGCATGAAATCATAGAACCAATGCTTGCAAAAGCCTTCGGTATGATTCCAACATGTTTGATACCAGACATGCCTATGCTCAGCGGTACCATTATGAAGTTGGACATAGTGACCTATGTGCAGTACACTCGTAAAATGCTGTTCCCGCACTCATGAAGTCTGGGAAAATGGGCCTGGAGTTCGTGGGTGCACTTCTGCTAGTGCAGGGGTGCCCTAACACACAGGTACTTTGCACCCTGCCTCCTGGGCAGGAAGGTCTACCATAGGGGTGACTTATAAGTAACCTGGTGTACTTAAAAATGGCACTGAAAGGGTGCTTGCCTTTTGCACACTAGAGTTCACCCACTGTGCGTTTCCATTTTGCAGCTGCCATTAAGTAGGTCTTGGGAGGTGTGCAGGGTGTGTGATGTCCTTTACCTGTACTGATGGCTGATGAGAAATGAAGTCCTCCTGCTTGGCTTCTTCTTTAAAGACACTTTTGGCACGAAGATCAGTAATGTCACTTCCTGTCCAGATAGATGATGGGAAATTCAACTATGTTAATTCCTTTGCAGGTGGATAATGGGAGATCATGTGATGTCACTTCCTGTGCTGGTGAAAAATGAAGTAATCTGTTTTGGCTTCTTCTTAAAATGATATTTTGGCAGGAAAAGTAGTAATCTCATTTCCTGTCCAGATGAATCATGGGAAATTCAGTGATGTCACTTCTGTTGCTGGTGGTGGTGGTGGGGGGGAATCATGACCTCTCAAAATGAATACATCTTTCTTATTATGAAGCTTTTAATGACTCAATCACTTAAAAGCATATAGTGGCTCCCAAGCAGCCTTTAGATTTGCTGGTAAACCAGTTGCTCACATTTACATTTCTTTCAGGTTACAGGCACACTGACAAAAAGGTTTGTTTCTTCGTCTGCTGTCTGCTTCTCCCTTGCCTTCACCGAACAGGAGAGACAGACAAATTCCCTTCAGCCAGAGGCACCAGAGTTCGGCATCATCTGTTCTGGAGTGGTTGTTTTTTTATATAAAAATGTATGGAAACTGTTATTGTTAAAATTAAAAAGGACTGAGACAGCTGTTTCCAATTGATTCTGTCAAGTCAACCATTAATTCATGCAAAAGATGTTTACTGGTATAGGAAGCAAGGTTTGTGCCTAATCAGCCCACTTGCTAGTTGCCCATTAAAGACAAGGGCCCAGATCAATTACTGTGGGGAGCAGAATTCCCATATGTAATTTGTTCTGCACAATTGTAAGAGTTGCAGGGTTCCTGTTCCCAGATTTACTGAGTTAAGGCAAGGGAGAGGCTGGTACAGCAAACTAGATTTTACTGACCGAAAAATGCAGCAGGTAAAATCACTGTGGAAAAAGGCTGCTTTGTACCATGAACTCCTATTAACCCTGCCCAACCTCAATTCAAGGCATGGTGGATGCATTACTCGCTACCCCCTGCCAGCCAACATTCTCAACCTCCTAATCCCCCTTACAACAGCCCTCTGCACAATTATCACAGCCCTCTGCAAACTTCTACTGCCTGATCAAAGCAGGTGGTAAATGTGTGTGTTAAATGGCATGGAAATGGGAATTCCATGCAGAATGCGGTCAGGCAAATCCTGATCCACACATTCATTCCACATTCTTTGGGGTTTAACTCCTAATTGCACGGTAATGGTGGGTTGTTACTGCACGGTACTGGCAATAACTGATGCAGCGTTTGCACCCTTCCAGTAACGTGCGCAGTCCAATCAAGGCCATGGTTGGTTACTTCAAGTGGCTTGGGATACAGCAGGGACGAAAGGCCTTGTTATCACATCCCATCACATTTCAAATCTACAAGAGGGTAATTCACCACACCTTAATTTTAACAAAAGACAGGGAGTGCAATATTCCATTATAATGTAATAGAGAGGATCTTGAAGAAAAATATTTTTATTCCATGGCACTGAAAGCACGTGTGTTTCATGCTAACATAATTCCTAGCTTGAACTATGCCAATGCTTGCTATTTTTACTTCCCAGAGTCAGCTGTTTTACAAGCTTCAAGGCATTCTGAATAGGGCAGCACTACGTGCCATTAATGTTGAGGACATTGCAAAACTATACTGGTTGCCAGTTTCTAGAAGGGTCTGTTATATGATGCACTACTTTGCCCACAGAGCCTATTAAGAAACAGGCACCATGCTGTTCATGTATTCACTTCCAAGTTTAAGTGATCCCTTAGTTTTGGGTATTCCCTCCTGCTGTCAGTCCCACAATTTAGAAAAGGCTCACTAGAGTGATAGAGAATGTGCCTTCTCTTTTGTTGCTTCTTCTATTTGGAATGCACTCAGTTTAGCGCCAAGATTCTCTAGGTTGTTACTTGCTTTTAATAGGTAACAACTCAAATCATATCTCGCATGTATAGGTTTTCAGTATATTAGTGGGTACCATCACGCACTAAACACAGGTGTGGGGGGGCAAATTTTAGAAGAAATAAATCAGTAACTATAGGGCATATTTAAGAAAAGTGGCGCTGCACCCAGTACAGTGCCACTTTCCTTGTGCTTCGTAGCACCCCCTTAACGCCACCATCTGTGTGCCATATTTAACATATAGTAAAGGAACTAGCTGCAAAATGTTTGATGCAAGTTTGGCGCTATGACAGATTAGCGTAAAAAAAGCAATTATGCTAATCCTGCAAGCACCTAGAGGCCCATTGACAACAATGGTAGCCTCATTTTAACACCAGCTTTGTACAGGCATTAAAATGCCGAAACAAATGGCGCAAAGAGATCTTTCAGAGTGCCATTTTTTCGGCACCCCTAACGGAGGAATGTCCCCTTACATACATTATGCCTGGTGCAGGCATAATGTTGCGCAAGGTGTTACAAAGTGGCGCAATGCATGTATTGTGCCACTTTGTATATATGGTGTGTGGAAAAAGCCACTTTAGCGCTGCCTTAGCATAACAAAAATGATGCTATGGCAGTGCAAATGTGGTGCTAGGGATCTTAAATATACAACTTTTCATAAACCTGAGGCAGCGCCAAAATCTAACACTACCCCAGAGGTGGTGTTAGCAGGGCACAACGAGGAGAAATGCTTTCTTTTCTCCTCATTTTTTTCTCTTTCTATGTGCTGAATTCTGCGGCACACATAGAAAGAGCAAATTGCCATTTAATATTGTTTATGTGCAGGTAGGTGTTCCTTCCTGCACAAAAACTATCTCCACCTCAATGCAGCCATCCTTGCACAATGGGACAAGGGTGGCTGCATTGGCGCACTGCAGCACCTGCACAGGGGGAACACAGGGGTGCGCCATATTTTTTCAAATACAGCACATCCCTGCGTTGTCAAAATGACAGTGCCTGACAGTGGCAAATTTGGCGCAGCGCCACGTACCATCATTTGTTTGTTAAGTCTGGCCCTAAATTTCCACATCGATGACCCCAAGGACAACACTGCACACCTTCTCAACAGTATGACAGCCTCAAATGGATCCTGATCATCCACAACTCTACACACACCGTAGGACACATGCTAGACCCCATTTTCACCACCAGCAACTGCATCAAATATAGCCATGTCACAGAACTCACATGATGGATCTCTCCATCATGCACTTCAGTATCTCTAACCCCTACACCTCTACCCCCAAGATGGCCAGCACCCCCCTTCGGAGGTGGAACACAATCTCAGAGACCAGCTGGGTGAACACCCGTAACACTTCCAACCCTGATTCTGACACTAACCTCGAACAGTGAGTGAAAAATTGCAATACCTGGATCACTGATTACACCAACAGCATCATCCCCATCATGAGCAACACCCTGAGAAAATCCTCCAAAAAGGGCAGCTGGTACACCCAAGAACTCAAAACAGTGAAATGAACCAGCAAACAGCTGGAGAGGAGATGGCACACGAGTAAGGATGCCTCTGACAGGGCAGCTTTCAAGACCTCCCTCAACCTTTACCACCGCTTGCTGAGTGCAACAAAGAAGATAGCATTTGCCACATGCATTGAAACCAGCACCAACACCAAGGAACTTTTTTACATCGTTAAGGAATTCTCCAACTTGGCTGTTAGTGAAAAGAACATTACACCCTCACTGGAGCTGTGCAAAAACCTCACACCCTTCTTCCACGACAAGATCACAACCATAAACAGAAACTTTGAAACCCAATCCACCCCTTTGAACTGCCTTGGCATATACACCACCACCATAAATAACAAACCACACACTGACCACCTGGAACATCCTCTCCACCTAGGACATCACCTCTACTATGAAATCCATCTACTTGGTATAGGAAAGTACCATCTTGCCTGGCATGTTAACCCCATTTTTACTGTATGTATGTTTGTTTTTGCCTGTGTCACTGGGATCCTGCTAGCCAGGACCCCAGTGCTCATAAAGTATGCCCTGTATGTGTTCCCTGCGTGGTGCCTAACTGTATCACTGAGGCTCTGCTAACCAGAACCTCAGTGTTTATGCTCTCTCTGCTTTTAAAATTGTCACTGCAGGCTAGTGACTAATTTTACCAATTCTGATTAGCATACTGGAACACTCTTATAATTCCCTAGTATATGGTACCTAGGTACCCAGGGTATTGGGGTTCCAGGAGATCCCTATGGGCTGCAGCATTTCTTTTACTACCCATAGGGAGCTCAGACAATTCTTACACAGGACTGCCACTGCAGCCTGAGTGAAATAACGTCCACGTTATTTCACAGCCATTTTACACTGCACTTAAGTAACTTATAAGTCACCTATATGTCTAACCATCATTTGGTGAAGGTTAGGTGCAAAATTACTTAGTGTGTGGGCACCCTGGCACTAGCCAAGGTGCCCCCACATTGTCCAGGGCAAATTCCCCGGACTTTGTGAGTACGGGGACACCATTACACGCGTGCACTACATATAGGTCAATACCTATATGTAGCGTCACAGTGGTAACTCCGAACATGGCCATGTAACATGTCTAGGATCATGGAATTGTCACCCCAATACCATTCTGGTATTGGGGGTACAATTCCATGCTTCCCCGGGTCTCCAGCATAGAGCCAGGGTACTGCCAAACTAACCTTCCAGGGTCTCCTCTGCAGCTTCAGCGGCTGCCAACCCCTCAGACAGGTTTCTGCCCCCCTGGGCAGCCCAGGAAGGCAGAACACAGGATTTCCTCTGAGAGAGGGTGTCACACCCTCTCCCTTTGGAAGTAGGTGTGAAGGGCCTGGGCGGAGTAGCCTCTCTTGGTCCCTGGATTTGCTTTGAAGGGCACAGATGGTGCCCTCCTTGTATAAGCCAGTCTACACCGGTTCAGGGATCCCCCCCAGCCCTGCTCTGGCGCGAAACTGGACAAAGGAAAGGGGAGTGACCACTCCCCTGACCAGCACCTCCCAGGTGAGGTGCCCAGAGCTCCTCCAGTGTGTCCCAGATCTCTGCCATCTTGGATGCAGAGGTGTGAGGGCATAATGGACAGCTCTGAGTGGCCAGCGCCAGCAGGTGACGTCAGAGACCCCTCCTGATAGGTGCTTAATTTTCTCTGTAGCCAATCCTCCTCTGTGGGCTATTTTGGGTCTCTCCTGTGGGTATCTCACCAGATAACGAATGCAAAAGCTCACCAGAGTTCCTCTGCGCTTCCCTCTTCGACTTCCGCCAAGGATCACCTGCAAAAGCGCAACAAAGTAGCAAGAAGACTTCCACCACATTGTAGCGCCTCATCTTGCCGGCTTTCTCGACTGTTTCCTGGTGGTACATGCTCTGAGGGCTGTCTGCCTTCACCCTGCACTGAAAACCAAGAAGAAATCTCCAGTGGGTCGACGGAATCTTCCCCCTGCCAACGCAGGCACCAAACTTCTGCATCACCAGTCCTCTGGGTCCCCTCTCATCCTGATAAGAGTGGTCCCTGGAACACAGGAGCTGGGTCCAAGTGTCCCCGACAGTTCAGTGGCCCTTCTGTCCAAATTTGGTGGAGGTAAGTCCTTGCCTCCCCACGCCAGACGTTAATCCTGTGTACTGCATGAACTGCAGCTGCTCGGGCTTCTGTGCACTCTTGCAAGACTTCCTTTGTGCACAGCCTAGCCCAGGCCCCCAGCACTCCGTCCTGCATTGCCCAACTCGCTGAGTTGGACTACGACATCGTGGGACCCTCTTTTGTTATTCTGAGCCGACCATTGTCCTCAGATCTTCTAAGTGCCCGTTCAGGTGCTTCTGTGTGGGCTCTCTGTGTTGCTGAGCACCCCCTCTGTCTCCTCCTCCAAGGGGCGATCTCCTGGTCCTTCCTGGGCCCTGGCAGCACCCAAAATCCTCAACCGTGACTCTTGCAGATAGCAAGGCTTGTTTGTGGTCTTTCTGCGTGTAAACAACTCTACATCCTCCAGAACACCATGGGACATCTTCTGACCAAAAGAGAAGTTCCTGGCACCTTCCGTTGTTGCAGAATCTTTGGCTTCTTCCACCCGGAGGCAGCCCTTTTGCACCTTCACCTGGGGTTAGGGGGCTCCTGCCCCCCCTGGACACTTGTGTGACTCTTGGACTTATTCCCCTTCCTTTGCACATCCTCAGATCCAGGAATCCATCTCCAGTGCTTTGCAGTCAGTTGTTGTCTATGCAGAACCCCCTATCTCAACTGTACTGTCTTTCTGGGGTAGTAGGGTAACTTTACTCCTACTTTTCATAGTCTTGGGGTGGGGTATCTTGGACACCGTTAGTGTTTTCTTACACTTCCAGTGACCCTCTACACACTACACTAGGCCTTGGGTCCATTCGTGGCTCGCATTCCACTTTTGGAGTATATGGTTTGTGTTGCCCCTAGGCTTATTGTCTCCTATTGCATTCTATTGTGTCTTACAGTGTTTGCACTACTTTTCTAACTGTTTACTTACCTGAGTTTGGTTTGTGTGTATATTTTGTTTATATTACATACCTCCTAAGGGAGTATATCCTCTGAGATACTTTTGGCATATTGTCACTAAAATAAAGTACCTTTATTTTTTAGTAACTCTGAATATTGTGTTTTCTTCTGATATAGTGCTGTATGATATAAGTGGTATAGTAGGAGCTTTGCATGTCTCCTAGTTCAGCTTAAGCTGCTCTGCTATAGCTACCTCTATCAGCCTAAGCTGCTAGAACACTACTAATCTACTAATAATACTAATAAGGGATAACTGGACCTGGCACAAGGTGTAAGTACCATTAGGTACCCACTATTAGCCAGGCCAGCCTACTACAGTGTGTTGTAGACGGACATGATCAATGTAGACATTAGCATATCATAGGTATTCTAGCTTTTTCTGGTGCCTTCATTGACTTTACTTATAGACCCCACCACATCATTTATATATTGTATAACTTTGAGATCTACATTTTTAACTTTATTAAGTCACAACACTGATATTCAATCATGCCTAAAGACAAGGGTGGGGTGATTGTGATTCAACATCCTGAGACAGAGTTGTGAATAATGTACTAGATGCAGGGTACATCTGTTAAAACGAACATAAGTTCCTCATTAAACTCCATTCTAGAAGACCTGTGATATATTCATTCCTGAAAGTACACAAGAAGTTCATGAACCACCCGATAGAACTATAATCTCTGGTTGTGGTTTGGGTCTGGAGCTATTGTGTAACATTCCAGATTTCTACATAAAACAACAGTCCCTAAGATCACTTCACATGTCAATAATAGTACTGACTTCATAAATTGCATTGATGGCACTGCGTTTAATCACAAACAACTCATCCTAAACTCTTGTTGTATAGTCCTTCTATAAAGATGTTCCTTACACTGCATGGGCATTATTTGGCTGCTGCTGTATTCTAACAGGATGAACAATAATGTCCCTGCTGAAGCCATCAAGCAATTAAATGAGACAGCACTGGCTAGGAGCTACGTCATTTTCAAATCTGCATATTGCCTTCAAATCAAAGGTATGATTATCGGAGCTTGTCTAGCACCAGGTGCAGCAAAATGTTGTATTGCAGAATTTGAGTCATACGGAGTATTGTATCCAGACACCCCTTACAGCAAAGACACATGTCTATGGAGAAGATAAATAGCCAATATTTTTATGAGGTGGCAGAGTTGCACAAGAAAGCGCATGAAAAGGAGAACTTTACACCACATTATGCCACAAAACGACTGAGGGAAATTCCTTCCTTCTAAATAGCAACTAGCTTCCTCAGGCATTGAGGGCAATGAGGGATAGCCTACACTATGATCAATTCCACCACTGACACTTTACCGACTACCACTTATTGTGTTTCAAGTAAGTATCTTTGATTGTCAATTCTCTTGTATGCATCGTCCATCTGGAAATGCTTATGAGATTATTAACTATCACTGTTCTAAAACTATCAACCATGATTTTGATGAAGCGCTCATTCTCATAGACTGCCAAAGCTGGACTCCCAGTTATACACAATCTATGTGATGTGGATGAGACTTATATAAGTGAAGTCTAATAAGGCACCAGATTAACATGGAATAACCGGGGTAGTCTCATGTCCAAATAGATCCTGTCAGACCACAACACATTTACAAGCATCATTTCAAAACTGTATGTAGATATACACTGTAGTGTTGGCTGAAGTCTACATGTACATCAGGTCCTCGCTTCCTTGCAGGACTCAGTCCACTGCAGATCTGTACAGCCTTTGCCAAACTGTCATCATGGCACCTCTGTTGAGGATTTTAGTGCTTTAGCATCCACAATTTGATTCCTAATTTTAACTCTAAGGCAGTTCGAGATCAGGAAGGGGACCCGGGGTAATGTGTGAGAAAGTAGCTTCTTTCTAGCATGGTTACCCCCATTTTTGGCCTGTTTGTCAGTGTGTTTCACTGTTTTTGTCAGTATGCTTGACTGTGTCACTGGGATCCTGCTAACCAGGACACCAGTGCATATGCTCTCTCTGGTTCCAAATTTGTCCTTCCATACTGGTAACCTAGTATTTCACTCTAAATTGGCATACTGGCCCCCCATTATAAGTCCTTAATATATGGAACCTCGGTCACCTGGGTATTGGGGTTCCAGGGGATCCTTATGGGCTGAAGCATTACTTCTGCCACCCATTGGGAGACATGCAAAGGCTCCTACAGGACTTCCATTGCAGTCTCTGTGAAATAGTGCAATGCACTATTTCACATCCATTTTCACTGCAGCAGGTCAATTATACGTCACCTATATGTCAGGCCTTCAGACCCTGAAAGCTGGGTGCAAAGTACCTGTGTGTGAGGGCCCCTCTGAACTAGCAGAGGTTCCCCCACGTCATCCAGGCCCATTTTACTGGACTTCGTGAGTGTGGGGATTCCATTTTAAGTGTGCACAGGACAGAGATCAATACCTATGTCCAGCTTCACAATGGTAACTCAGAATATGGCCATGTAAGGTGTCTAACAACTGGGAATTGTACCCCAATACTGATTCCAATATTGGTTGCACAATTCCATGCACTCCGGGGGCTCCACAGTGGACCCCCAGTACTGCCATACCAGCCTTCTGAGGTTTTCCAGGCAGCCCCACGTGCTGCCACCTCACAGACAGGCTTCTGCCCTCCTGGGGCTTGAGCAGTTCAATCCCAGGAACGCAGAACAAAGCATTTCCTTTGGGAGGGGGTTGTTACACCCTCTCCCTTTTAGAAATAGGTGTTACAGGCATGGGAGGGGTAGCCTCACCCTGCCTCTGGAAATGCTTTGAAGGGCACAGATGGTGCCCTCCTTGCATAATCCAGTGTACACCGGTTTAGGGACTTCCAGTCCCTGTTCTGGTGCAAAACTGGACAAAGGAAAGGGGAGTGACCACTCCCCTGTCCATCACCACCCCAGGTCTGGTGCCCAGAGCTCCTCCAGAGGGTACTTGGGTTTTGCCATCCTGGATTCCAAGGTGATGGGGCACTCTCAATCAATCAATATAAATCAATAATTTATAAAGCGCGCTATGTACCTGTTAGGGTTTCGAGGCGCTGGGGGGGGGGGGGTGCTGCTATCGTTCAAAGAGCCATGTCTTGAGGAGTCTCCTGAAGGTGAGGAAGTCCTGGGTCTGGCGTAGTGAGGTCGGGAGTGAGTTCCAGGTCTTGGCGGCGAGGTAGGAGAAGGATCTGCCACCAGAGGTCTTGCACTGGATTCGGGGGACGATGGCGAGGGCAAGGTTGGCAGAGCGTAGTTGACATGAGGGAACGTAGAAGTTGAGTTTGGTGTTCAGGTAGGTGGGTCCGGTGTGGTGTAGAGCCTTGTGTGCGTGGGTGAGGAGTTTAAAGGTGATCCTCTTGTCCACGGGGAGCCAGTGGAGGTCCTTCAGGTGAGGGGAGATGTGACATCGGCGGGGTATGTCGAGGATCAGGCGGGCGGATGCGTTCTGGATGCGTTGGAGTCGTTTGATGTCTTTTGTTGGGATGCCTGTGTAGAGTGCGTTGCCGTAGTCGAGTCTGCTACTGACGAGGGCTTGGGTCACCGTCTTTCTGGTTCCTGTTGGAATCCACTTGAAGATCCTGCGGAGCATTCGGAGGGTGTTAAAACAGGAGGATGAGACTGCGTTGACCTGTTTGGACATGGTGAGGGCGGAGTCGAGGATGAATCCGAGATTTTGTGCGTGGCTGGCTGGGGTGGGTGGGGGGCCCAGGGCGGCGGGCCACCATGAGTCGTTCCAGGCCAAGGGGGTGCGCCTGAGGATGAGGACTTCCGTCACTCTGGGGGCATCCGAGTGGTCAGTGCCAGCAGGTTAAGGTAGAGACCCCTCCTGATAGGTGTTTACCTGGTTAGGTGACCAATCCCCCTCTCAGGGCTATTTTGGGTCTCTCCTCTGGGTGTTTCTTCAGATTCAGATTGCAAGACTCCAGCAGGAATCCTCTGCATTCTTTACTTCATCTTCTACCGAAGGAAAAATCGCAGACCACTCCAGGAATGCTACAAAACTGCAACAAAGAAGCCAAGACGACTTCTGCAACATTGTTTTTTCTGTTCCTGCCAGCAACTGCAACAGTTTCCAGGCTGTGCATCCTCTGAGGACTGCCTGTCCTCAGCCTGCAAGAGAAGAAACAAAGGAATCTCCGTTAGAGTGACGGAGTTACTTCCCTGCTTCAGAAGGCACCTCACTGCAGTGACGACTGGTGGCTTGGGTCCCCTCTCCAGACAACTGGTGTGGATCCAGCAACACGGGTGGTGGACTAAATTGACTCTGACAGTCCCAACGTCCAGCTGTCCAACTTTGGTGGAGGTAAGGGCTTGCTTCCCCATGCTAGACAGTACCCCCATGCACCGCGTGATGTGCAGTTGCCAAGGCATGTGTGCGACCTTCCAAGAAGTTCTTTGTGCACCCCACAGCTTAGGCCCCCAGCACTCAATTCTGCGACGCACAGCCTCCTGAGTGGTTCTCCGGCAACATGGGAATCCTTTGTGTCATGCTGCATAAGCCTCCATTTGCACCTTCTTTGTCCCCAGGCTGTGGGACTCTTGTGCACGCTGCGTGGTCTTCTGAGTGCTCTCTGAGTTGCTGAGAGCCCCGTCTCTCTCTCCCTCCTGGGTAAAAGCCACCAGGTTCCTCCTGGTCGCCCGCAGTGCCATTTTCCATTAACCGCAAGCTTGGTGTGCGCTAAGGCTTGGTGGTGGAATCCAGCGATGCAAACCAGACTGCATTCGTTCATCCGGCATGGGACATCTTCTGCACCAACCAGGAACCCGCATCTGTCTTCTTTGGTGCAATACGGACTGTCTTCTCACCAGTGATTCTTCTTTTGCACCTTCATACGGGTTAGCAGGGGCTCCTGTTCTCCCTGGACTCTTCAGTACTTCTTGGACTTAGTCCGCTTCTTCCACAGGTCTTCAGGTCCAGGAATCCATTGCTGGTGTCTTGCAGTCTCTTCTGGTTCTTGCATTATCTTCTATCACAACTTCTAGTGTGTTTTAGGAAACTTGCTGTGTTTTATTCCGGCTTTCCTGGGCTCTGGGGTGGGGTCCATTGCTTACCTGTGGTGTTTTCTTACACTCCCAGCACCCCACTACACACTACACTTGCCTAGGTGGGAAACCGACTTTCGCATTTGTAGGAAAGTACCATCTTCCTTGGCATGTTACCCCCATTTCTACCTGTATGCAAGCATGTTTTTGTCTGTCTCACTGGGATCCTGCTGGTCAGGACCCATGGCTCATAGTTTATGACCTAATGTGTGTGTCTGGATAGTGCTTGACTGTGTCACTGAGGCTCTGCTAGCCAGAACCTCAGTGCGTATGCTCTCTCTATTTCTAAATGTGTCAATGTAGGCTAGTGACTTCATTTACCAATTTCAATTGGCACACTGGACCCCCCTTATAAGTCCCTAGTATTGGTAACCAGGGCATTGGGGTTCCAGGAGATCCATATGGGATGCAGCATTTCTTTTGCCACCCACAGGGAGCTCAGACAAACCCTTGCACAGGCCTGCCATTGCAGCCTGCGTGAAATAACGCACACGTTATTTCACGGCAGTTTTCACTGCACTTAAGTAACTTATAAGTCACCTATATGCCTAACCCTCACTTGCTGAAGGTTAGGTGCAAAGTTACTAAGTGTGAGGGCACCCTTGTACTAGCAAATGTTGCCCGACATCATTCGGGGCCACTTCGCAGGCCTTTGTGAGTGCGGCAATGCCATTACACGGGTCAATATCTATATGTAGATTCACAATGGTAACTCCGAATATGGCCATGTAACATGTTTAAGATCATGGAATTGTTCCCCCATTCCAAACCTGGAATTGGGGAGCCAATTCCATGCATCCTGGGGCCTCCACTATGGACCCCCAGTACTGCCAAACCAGCTCTCTGAGGCTTGCACTGCAGCTGCTGCCATCTCACAGACCGGGTTCTGCCCTCCGGGGTCTGAGCAGCTCAGTCCCAGGAAGGCAGAACAAAGCATTTCTTCTGAGAGCAGGGTGTTACACCCTCTCCCTTTGGAAATAGGTGTTACAGGCTGGGGAGGGGTAGCCTCCTCCAGCGTCTGGAAATGCTTTGAAGGGCACAGATGGTGCCCTTCTTGCATAAGCCAGTCTACACCGGTTCAGGGACCCATTCTCCCCTGCTCTAGCGTGAAACTGGACAAAAGAAAGGGAAGTGACCACTCTCCTGTCCACCACCCTAGGGGTGATGCGCAGAGCTCCTCCAGTGTGTCCCAGACTTCAGCCATCTTGCTTTGCAAGGTGTGGGGGCACTCTGGAGGGCTCTGAATGGCCAGTGCCAGCAGGTAACATCAGAGACCCCTCCTGATAGGTCCTTCTCTGATAAGGTAGCCAATCCCCCTCTAAGGGCTATTTAGGGTCTCTCCTGTAGGTTCTCTTCAGATTCTGCTTGCAAGTTTCCTTCAGGAATCCTCTGCAACTACTACTTCATCCTCTGACCTCGGATCAACCGCAGCCTGCACCAGGAACAGCTGTAACAGCAACAAAGTATCCACATGGGATACTTTTCCTCTGCAACTTGAGCTCCAGCCAGCAACTGCAACCGTTTCCACAGTGTGCACGCCCTGAGGACTCCCTGTCTTCATCCTGCACCAGAAGGGCCAAAGAAATCTCCTGTGGGGTAACGGTGTCACTCCCCTGCTCACGCAGGCACCTTCCAAGACATCGACTGGTACACTTGGACCCCTCTCACAGCAACAAGCGTGATCCTAAGGATATAGAGGGTGGAACCCATTGACACAGACTGTCCTGAGGTCCTGCTGATTCAATTTGGAGCAGGTAAGACCCTGCCTTCCCCAATACTGGCAGTACCCCTGTGTACTGAGTCTTTTTCACCTCCTGTGGACTCTGTGCACTGTTTGCAAAATTCCTTTGTGCACAGCCTGGCCAAGTCCCCAGCACTCCATCCTGCAAAGCTCAACTCACTGAGTTGTTCTCCAGGCAGCGTGGGACCTTCCTTTGTTGTGCTGCACCAACCATGTTTTGCACCTCCTTTGTCCCCATGTCCTGGGACTCCTGTGGGTGCTGCCTGGCATCCTCATGGGTCTCTAAAGTGCTGAGAGCCTCCTCTTCATCCTCTGACAGAGTTGAGGCCCCCAGGTCCCTCCTGGGTCCAGCCAGTGCCATTCTGGGGCAAAACACATATTTTCCGCAGCCAAGGCTTGTTGGTGACTTCCAACACAAATCACTTCTGCATCCATCTTCATGTCGTGGGACACCTTCTGCATCATGCAGAAACCTGCTGGCATCTTCCTAGGGTGCATTTCTGTAGTCTTCGTCCAACCAGGGACTCTCCTTTTGCACCCTCTTCTGGGTTGCCAGGGGCTTCTGCCCTTCCTGGAACTTCTTTCGACTTCTGGACTTGGTCTTTTGCAGGTCTTTGGGTCCAGGAATCCAGCAGTTGTTGTTTGCAGACTTGGTTGGTTACTGCAAAATCACAATCACGAGGTGTAGTGTCCCCTAAGGAAACTTGCAATACTTTACTCCTGCTTTTCTGGGCTCTGGGATGGGGTAATTTACTTACCTTTACTATATTCTTACTCTCCCAGCAATTCTGCACACACTACACTTGTCTAGGGGGGACTTTGTGATTCACATTCCACTTTCTTAGTTTATGGTTTGTGTTGCCCTTAGACCTATTTTCTCCCATTGCTTTCTATAGCATTTCCTATTGTTTGCACTATCCTATGTCTAATTACTTACCTGATTTTGGTGTCTAGTGTATATATTGTGTATAATACTTACCTCCAGAAGGAGTATTGCTGCTAAGATATTTTTGGTACTGTGTCACCCAAATAAATACCTTTATTTTTGGTAACACTGAGTATTGTCTTTACTTGTGTATAAGTACTGTGTAACTATAAGTGGTATTGCATGAGCTTTGCATGTCTCCTAATTCAGCCTAAGATGCTCTGCTATAGCTACCTCTAGCAGCGTAAGCTACTAGAACACTACTACTTCACTAATAAGGGATAACTGGACCTGGCATAAGGTGTAAGTACCCAAGATACCCACTACAAACCAGGCCAGCCTCCTACATTGGTGGTGCAACTGTGGCATAAATGCTTGCAATTGCTTTACTGTAGCTGTAGGTAGCGAAAAGACTGCAAATTGGGCATTTGGAAACCTGTGAGGAGGTCCTGAAAGGACTTAATATGGTCCTGGTCACATACATCTCCCAAATGAGATATCCCTGTACAGTCTTATCCCTGGAAACCCTCCAGGGACGCCACCTGGGCCAGCCATCAGCCCTCTCATAAGGGAGTCTCAAAAGTAAGTGTGTTGTCCCAACCTATTCACCTCAGTACCACCCTCCACACCCAAAACACCATCTGAGACAGTTCTGGACAATGAAATAGGTGACCCGTACAAGATCCTTATCATCTTGTTCAGATCAAGCTGGGACAAATTTCCTTGGTATGCTGGATTCCACCCGCCTATGTAACCAGTTAATTATGGACAGTAGTGGAGCCGCCCAATGGTAGATGAAAACATCTGCCATGGCCAACCCTCCTTCGTACACGGAGTGGGCAAATGTGCCATAAGTTACTCTGGGGGTTTGTGTGCCCAGATAAACTGCCACCTCATGGCCACCAGAGAGTTGAACCAGGTCTGAGGAACATGGAGATGATAATTTTGGAGAACATACTGTAGCCTTGAGATTCATTGTTTTGAAAAGGGCTGTACTAATCATAAGATTTATGAGGAGCCTATCCCATTGAGACACGTCTTCCTCATCATAGGACAAAGATTGAAAGTCTGGGTAAGTCCCAGCTCTCTGAAAATATGTATGCAAGATACAGAAAGCTAAATCTGTGTATGGGACACCTGGGTGCTAAGTTTAGTCTTGGCAGTCACCATGTATAGACACCAGGAGGGATTTGCCTCAATTAACCTTTAGGTGGGAGGCTGCCCTAAAGGTGTTAAGGATATGAATTAAATAAAGCCCGCCTTGGTAGCAGGAGAAAGGAACAACAGCACATTATTTGGGTATAGGGCTATTGGTCCTCCCCCGTTAATCCCAAATCAAACCCCAGACCTATGCATCACATCAGATCCAGACCACTGAGGGTTCAATAGCCATTGTGAAAAGGAAAGGCAGCAGCCCTGTCTGGTGCCTCGCCTGATAGGAAACCTAGGAGACAAAACCTTGTTAATTCACACTTCGGCTTACGGGGCAGCATAAAGGACCCTTACTTTTGCCCGGTATTAGATACTAACATTTGAAAGCAGCCTTGAGTTATTAGAGAAAATTGTGTTAGCATGATAACCTATACTTAACATGGAAGAGTGTGTGCACCAAGTACTAACCTATGTACAGATGCTTGTTTTGCTTCAGAAGAGGGGCTATCTGTAAAGTTTTCACCACAGTATGAATGGTGCAGGTAATAAGATTTTTAGCACCATCAGATCTTGGTTATTAGCAAATAGTGTCTGTTTTGACAGTTGGTGCGGTAAAGAATGAACTCTCTCCATTGGGCAAACACTGTTTACAGTTTTCAGTTCTCGGCTGATATCAACTTCATTTCTTAATGAAGGTTTGGTGTTAGTCAGGGGTATGATACATATAGAAGCTGTCTGTGGTAGGGTATTTGTTTTGGAATTGCCATTCACTATTTTGGCTTTTTCTGAACAGTTGTTTACAGATTGAACACCGTACTCAATAAGGGCTTCTCATATAGCTGAGGTTGATTGTTAATGTGAATTATGCTACATGTGAAGCCATAGCAATTTATACATCAATATGCGGGAAAACGAAGCTTGTAAGAGGTCATCAGTGATGTCATCAATGATGTCATTTGAAGTGCTGAACTTTGACTAGGGGCCTACACATCCCAGATTGCTCTTGGCCCCTGGAGGCAGCCATCTTACCTGCTCAGCTGCTCACACTTGTGCCGATGACAAGCTCTACATATCGCTATCAATATCACTGCTGCGTGGTACGCACTGATCTTTGGCTAGGGGACTACACATCCCAGACTGCTCTTGGCACCTGGAGGAGGTCATCTTACCTGCTTACACTTGTGCCGATGACAAGCGCTATATAATGCTACCAAGATCACTGCTGCGGGGGACGCACTGAACTTTGCCTGGGGAACTACACATCCCAGACAGCTTTTGGCCTCTGGAGGTGGCCATTTTACCTGCTCAGTTGCTCACACTTGTGCCGATGACCAACGCTATATAGTGCTAACAAGATCACCGCTGCGCGGGACGCGCTGAACTATGCCTGGGGGACTACACATCCCAAACTGCTTTTGATGCCTGGAGGCAGCCATCTTGCCTGCTCAGCTGCTCACACTTGTGCCGATGACAAGTGCTATATAGCTCTACCAAGATCACCGCTGCACAGGATGCGTGTGAGACACGCGCGTTACCGCACCCAGGCAAGGTTGCACCTGTCCACGCCCATCGGAACATGAAGGAGACTGGGCTGGGCCACACCTCTAAGATTCCCGTTTTTTTTATTTGCTTAATCAAACTCGCCTCATAGGCTACTGTTGTATTTTGGTAGGGGGGTTACTGATCCAGCAGGCCCATCTGGGGCTTATTTATTTACTATTCATTACATGTGATATTGCCGATTGGTAAAAGAAAGGGGGCAGAGGATGGGACGGGGGCAGGCCAGAACAAAAAACGTAAAAATTGTAGGCATGCAGCAGACAACTGTGTGCTGACAAGGACTGACAATCTACTAGGTGAATGTGAGGAAATACTGACCTCCCCCTAGATAATGTCCCCGAAAATGCCCAGGGTTTTTGTGCCCCCATAAATTTGGGGGTTAAATGCAGAAAAATTGCTGACATGTTTAAAGCACGAGAATTGCTTTCTTTTTTTTTCTAATACTGTATTTTTCATTGACCTCTGAACAAACTATTGTTCTTTGCACTGATTTATGACGTTTAATATTTTTATGTGTATGGTGGTAGAGTACTCTGTGCACAAACCTTGTTTAGAGACTTGGGCCCAGTGGTATTTATTATTGTATGGATCTTATTCCTGTCTTAATCTATTTTTATCCATATGAAATCGGGTGTTTTTATATCTACCGAAATAAAGCTTATTTGAAATTAAATTGAAATGTCATTTGAGATGTCCTCAGATATGTCATAAATGATGTCATAGAACATGCCAAGAGTGATATCATATAAATGAGGTCATTAGCAGTGTATGGTGGGGGCACTGTAGGAGGCTGGCCTGGTTTGTAGTGGGCACCAATTGTACCTACACCTTATACCAGGTCCAGTTATCCCTTATTAGTAGAGTGTAGTAGTGTTCTAGCAACTTAGGCTGATAGAGGTAGCTACAGCAGAGCAGCCAATGCTGAACTAGGAGACATGCAAAGCTCATGCAATACCACTTATATCATATAGGTACTATATCATAAGAAAGACAATACTCGTAGTTACTAAAAATAAAGGTTCTTTATTTTTGTGACAATGTGCCAAAAATATCTCAGAGGATATACTCCCTTAAGAGGTAAGTAACATACACAACATATACACAAATAACTAAATCAGGTAAGTAAACCAGTCAGAAAGTAGTGTAAACACTGTAAAACACAATAGAATGCAATAGGCCTAGGGGCAACACAAACCATATACTAAGTAAGTGGAATGCGAACCACGAATGCACCTCTAGGCAAGTGTAGTGAGTGGAGGGTTGCTGGGAGTGTAAGAAAACACCAAGGGTGTAAAGGAGACCTCACCCCAGGAAAGCAGGAGTAAAGTACTACTATTTCCCCAAAACACACTAAAGTCGTGATAAAGGATTTTGCAAGGACCACACCAGTCAGCAAAGCACTGAAGATAAATTCCTGGACCTGAAGCCCTGTAAAGGAAGGGGACCAAGTCCAAGAATCGCTAAAGTGACTAGGGGGGCAGGAGCCCACTAAACCCTGGATGAAAGTGCAAAATGACTGCCTCTGGTTGGAAGAAGATGCTGGTTTTGCACCAACAAAATGAGGTAGGAGGTTCTGCTTTGTGCAGAAGATGTCCCACGGCGTGCTTGTGGATGCAGGGTGGTTTCCTCGGCAAAATACCACAAACAAGCCTTGCTAACTGCAAGAGTTGCGATTGAAGAAAAAGGGTGCTGCCCGGGCCCAGGCAGGACCAGGATGTCGCCACCCAGGAGAGGAGACAGAGGGGGCCCCTCAGCAATGAAGAAAGCCCACTGGAAGGAGGGAAGCACCCGCAGGAGTCCTTGAACACGGGTTCAAGAAGACTGAACATGGTGGTCATCTCAACACTGCAAAGAGAGGTCCCATGACACCGGAGGTCAACTCAGGGAGCTGAGCATTGCAGGACAGAGTGCTGGGGACCTAGGCTCAGCTGTGCATACAGGAGTTCTTGGAAATGTGCACAGAAGCCAGAGTAGCTGCAGATCACATGGTGCACTGGATTACTGCCTGGGGAGGGGAGGCAAGGACTTACCTCCCCCAAATTCAGACAGTTGGACTGCTGGACAGTCGGGTCACTTGGGTCCACCACCTGTGTTCCAGGGGCCACACTCGTCAAGATGAGAGGGGACCCAGAGTACCAGTGAGGCTGTAGTTTGGTGCCTGCTGGAGCAGGGGGAGGATTCTGTCGACCCACAGGAGATTTCTTCGTGGCTTCCAGTGCAGGGTGAAGGCAAGCAGCCTCGAGAGCATGCACCACAAGGAAACAGTCAAGAAAGACGGCAGGATTAGGTGCTACAATGTCGCGAGTAGACTTCTGGCTACTTTATTGCAGTTTTGCAGGTGTCCTGGAGTAGTCAGCGGTTGATCCTTGGCAGACGTTGAAGAGAGAAGTGCAGAGGAGTCCTGGTGGATTCTTGAAAGTCGTAACCTGAAGAGAAGCCCACAGGAGAGACCCTAAATAGCCTTGAGAGGAGGATTGGCTACCTACCCAGGTATGCACCTATCAGGAGGGGTCTCTGACATCACCTGTTGGCACTGGCCACTCAGCGGACCCCAGAGTGTCCTCACATCTCTGAAAACAAGATGGCAGAGGTCTGAGACACACTGGAGGAGCTCTGAGCCCCACCCCTGGGGAAGTGATGGACAGGGGAGTGGTCACTCCCCTTTCCTTTGTCCAGTTTCGCGCCAGAGCAGGGACTGGGGTTGCCTAAACCGGTGTACACTGGCTTATGCAAGGAGGGCACCATCTGTGCCTTTCAAAACATTTCCAGAGGCTGGGGGAGGCTACCCCTCCCTAGCCTGTAACACCTATTTCCAAGGGGAGAGGGTGTAACACCCTGCTCTCAGAGGAAACGCTTTGTTCTGCCTTCCTGGGACTGGGCTGCCCAGACCCCAGGAGGGCAGAACCCTGTCTGTGAGGTGGCATCAGGTGTAGCTGCAGTGCAAGCCTCAGAGAGCTGGTTTGGCAGTACTGGGGGTCCATTGTGGAGCCACAGGGATGCATGGAATCGGCTCCCTAATACCAGGTTTGGAATGGGGGACAATTCCATGCTCTTAAACATGTTACATGGCCATATTTGGAGTTACCATTGTGAAGCTACATATAGGTATTGGCCTATACGTAGTGCACACGTGTAATGGTGTCCCCGCACTCACAAAGTCCAGGGAAATGGCCCTGAACTATGTGGGGGCACCTTTGCTAGTGCAAGGGTGCTCTCACACTAACTTTGCACCTAACCTTCAGAAAGTGAAGGTTAGACATATAGGTGACTTATAAGTCACTTAAGTGCAGTGAAAATGGCTGTGAAATCACATGTGTGTTATTTCAAGCAGGCTGCAATGGCAGTCCTGTATAAGGGTTTGTCTGAGCTCCCTATGGGTGGCAAAATAAATGCTGCAGCCCACATGGATCTCCTGGAACCCCAATGCCCTGGGTACCTAGGTACCATATACTAGGGACTTAGAAGGGGGTGTCAAGTGTGCCAATTAGAATTAGTAAAAGTAGTCACTAGCCTATAGTGGCAAATTGAAAGGCAGAGAGAGCGGGGGCACTGAGGCTCTGATTAACAGAGCCTTAGTGCCACAGTTAGGCACTACACAGGCATACACATTCAGGCTAAAACTATGAGCACTGGGGTCCTGGCTAGCAGGATCCCAGTAAGACAGGCAAAAACATAATGACATACATGTAAAATTGGGGGTAACATTAAGTTATACTTAGTGCTGCTAACTATAACTGGTGAATTTCTGCATTTTTTTTTTACTCAAAACATTAATCCTGACAATGACAAATACACCTAACCATAATGTTACTTTAACCTTTGTTTTGTTAGTGAATTTCTAAGGGTTACTGTTTAATGTAAAATAATAATTAATTACCATACAAAAATGCAATCCCCCGTCCCATATGGCCTTTGGCTGTGTGCAACTGACGGCTGGCTACAGGGTCTGGTTACAGACCAGACCCTGCAGCCAACCCCCCATACAATCAATTGCACACTATGCAGAGCGTTTGGCTGTGCACAGTGGAGGGCTGGCCATAGAACCTGGCTGTGGGGACCGCATCCCCCAGGGCCACTCATTAAAATTGAGGGGAGGGCCACGAGGCCTCCCTTCCTGAATCTTAATAGCGCGAGGAGACCCCATCAACCAGGGCCACTCTTTAAAATTAATGGGAGTGGGGCATGTGGCCGCCCTTCAAAGGGCTACTTTTGGCTCTGTGGGCCCTATCTCCTGGGGTGCAGCACCACTGTGAAGAGGAGGAGGGCACGTGTCCCCCTCCCGGGGCCAACTCTGGCCAAGAAAACCCCATCCTCTGGGGCCCAGTACTATATTCAATACAGAGGAGGGAAAGCAGCTCCTTCCCTGGCCTGATTTCATCCTCAGGCACCCCATCCCCTGCCATTATATTACAGGGCAGAGGGGCACGTGGCCCCCCCACTCTCCGGGCTGATTTTGACCCCGGGACCTCAACCCCCAGCGGTATGGTGAAGGAGGAGGGAGCAGGCGCCACCCACCCTGGGCCGATTTCAGCCCTCCTGGCTGCATTTTAAAGGGGAGGGAAGCACATGGACCCCCTCACTGGTCTGATTTTCGCCCTTAGAACACCATCCCCCAGGGCCCGACGTTATATTAAATATAGAGGGGGACACGCAGCCTTTACTCTGGGCAGATTTCAGCCCAACAGACTGTAGTGAGAAATCCAAAAGAGCCATCATGGGAGGAATGATGAAACAGACAGACAGCGCACTAGACTTTATGCATGGGGCTGACACTGAGAACAAATCAGAACCAGACAGGAGGAGTAAAAATATGGACTGTGAATCAGCAGCAGGTGGTGTGAGATGATGGCCAAGGAGGACAGCGATGGGGCAGATGGAGAGAAGGAAGGAGAGTTTGAGTACTCTGGGGCCGAGGGAGAGGAGGAACCGCAAGTGACTATTGCAGATGAGTTGACCCATGAGGTGCCCATAACCCAGTGATCAGAGGAGGTGGAAAGACGTGCGTAGACCTGGGAGTTAGACACAGAGAAGAGCCAGAAGGACCTAACAACCGCAGTTCACCCCTTGAGTCGTGGGCAAGTCTGGGGCTCCCTAATATTTGCATGCTTGTGGGGGTGGTAGGTTGAGCCATTTTTTAAAGATGTGTGCCAGCTCACAGGGCTAGCAGTGTGTAGCCTGGGTGAGAAGCATCTCATAGGCACAGCTCCTACAAAACCATTCACTGTGTGGAACACGTAGGTTGTGGTGATCCAACACAGCATAACCAGGTGGATAGACCTCTCAGGCACCTTTATTGTTCTCTCGAGGGTTGCTGACAAGAAGCATACCGTGACAGGAGGCCTGTGCTGAGCGGGAGAAGAGATCAGGAGAGGAGAAGCAACAAAGTACCCTTTTATTTTGTTTTGTTTTTCTTAACCAAGCAAACCACCTATAAGCACTTCTCTTACTGTTTTGTTCACAATAAAGCACATCAAGAACTCCAAAGCCTCCCAGTGTGTAGTGTTAAAAAAGGGCTTGCTCTATAGATGCAATGAAAAGGATGGATAGAAACATATGCCGTTAGTGGTACTGCTATCCTTTCACAAACAGGCACTACACCTGGCCCATTGCCAGGCAGGGGTGATCACTATGCCCATGAGAAAACTGAAGAATATCTGTTAAGGAGATTCTACTGGCCTAGGGTTTACCCAGACAGTAGGATATATTGTGCTAACTGTGAGCGATGTCAGTTAGTCAAAGCCCAAAACGGTGGAAAAAGCGCCTCTGAGACCCCTTCCCTATTATAGACATCCTCTTCTCCAGAGCAGGGATGGACCTAGTGGGGCTTTTCTTACTGTCATCAAGGGGATACCAATATGTACTGATGCTAGTCGATCATGTCAGTAGATATCCAGAAGTGGTACCCTTAACTAGCGTAACTACACAGGTGGTGGCTCAAGCTATGATTGAATTATTTTCCAGAGTGGGCATTCCAGAGAGAATCTAACTGATCGGGAGACCCCCTTCATGTCCAGGTTAATGTCCCAGATCTGTAAAGTATTAGGGATATACCATCTACACGCCTCAGTATATCACCCACAAACTGACAGGTTAGTGGAATGGCATAATCACACCATGAAGACCCTGCTAAGAAAACTGGTATACAATACAGAGAAAGACTGGGACAAAAAAGCTTTCACTTGTTCTGTTTGCAATCTGCTGTCACTCACAGAGCTCCACAGGGTTTTCACCCTTTAAGCTTCCCTTTGGAAGACATACGAGATATGGCAGCTGAACCATGGGAAAAAGAGAAAGATGAGGGCCACAAGTTCCTACAATATGCTTCATCCATAAAAGAGAATGTACAAAAACTTTGGGAAGAGGTATGGATGAACCTAGAAAAAGCACAATAGAAGCAACAGGTGGAGTATAACAAAAGCAGCAGAGTACAGCATCTCAAGGTACTGATCTTACTGCCCTCTTCCAAAAGTAAGTTGCTGGCCTGTTGGAAGGGACCCTATGATGTTCTCCAACTAGTAAGCCCTGTCACCTAGATCTCTGTACCACTTAAGGGACCTAAGGGGGAAAGTATACCATATAAACCTCCTTCAACAATGAGTGGAGACAAACAAACCTTTGTCAACCAGCCATGTTGGTCACAACTATATAGCCCCTTCCAATTATGTTGCTTGCTACAGGAGAGACAGAACCCCTAAACTAGGTACCCATAGGCTCGCACCTTACCAGTACCCAAAAAGAATGATTACAAACCCTGCTATAGGAGTTTGCCTCGGTCTTCTCATGGACACCAGGGCCAACCCCCTTGATGGAACACATCATCACTGAAGGTGGCCGAATGGTATGCCTAAGCGCATACAGAATACCAGAGGCTAGACGTAAAGCAGTAGAGAAGAAGTATAGAAAATGCCAAAGGACAGCATAATAGAACCTTACCATAGTGAATGATGTTCCCCTATGGTGCTAGTTCTGTAACCTGTTGGGAGCCTTAGGTTTTGCATAGACTTCCACCAACTCAAGGCTATATCAAAATTTGACACCTATCCTATGCCCACAGTGGATGACTGATGACTGATGAAGAAACTGGGAAAGGCGGTCTTTGTGACCACTCTAGATCTCAAGAAATGTTACTGGCAGATTCCCATAATCAACAGTGCCAAGCAAAAGACAGCCTTCTCCGCTCCCACCTTCCAGTGGCCCATGAACATGATCTTACATCCTCAAAGTAAATATGCTGTGGCATACATGGATGACAGTCCTCTTTAGCCCTTCCTGGTCCCTGCACACACAGCACCTGTCAGCTGTTCTGTCCGCCCTGAAAGAGGGCAGTGTCACAGTAAATCTAAAGAAATGCAAGCTTGCCACTGATTCCAATCAATATTTGGGGTATACCATTCAAGGGGGCAAAGTAAGTGCCAACTTGATAAGGTACAAACCATTAATGAAATTCCACTGCCCCAAACAAAAAAAGTGAAACGTTCCTTCCTGGTGCTCGTGGGTTACGATAGATGCTTCATACCCTCTTTTTCACAGTTGGCAGCCCCTCTGACAGATTTATTAACAAAGAGACAGCCCACTGCCATTTGGAGTTGGAACACAGTACACCAGACAAGCTTCAAACACCAAAAGACTGCTATGTGATGCTCTTGTCTTGACATGTTCAGAGTTTTTGAAACCTTTTATTTTGTAAACAAATGCCTCTGGTAAGGGTTTGTGAGCAGTATTGTCCCCTGCTGATAATCAGAACCAACTCCATCCCGCTGTCTATATCAGCAGAAAACTACATTCTAGAGAACTCCACTATGTGAGTATTGAAAAGGAGTGTTTAGCTATAAAAAGCGCTGTTGATGCCCTGCAGTACTATCTGTTGGGTCCTCAGTGTCTGCTGTACGCTGATCACACCTCTTTAGTATGGTTGGACAAACCCAAGGACACTAAGCATCATATCCTGAAATGGTTGTTAGCTTTCCAACCCTTCTTCCAGGTACACCATCAGGCAGGGCTGTCATTGTCCCATGTTCATTTTTTTTTCCAGTGATGCGTTTGCTGATTGGCCCAATCAGTCAATTCTGAGGGGGGAGGATCTGTAGCAAGGAATCCAAAATGGCCACCCTGGGAGGACTGATGAAACATACAGACATCTCACTAGACGGTATGCCTGGGGCCGACAGAGAACAAATTAGAATCCGGCCAGAGGAGTAAAAATATGGATGGCAAATCAGGAGCTGGTGGTGTGAGGAGGCGGTTGGAGGAGGATGGCAACAATGCAGACAGAGTGAGGGAAGGAGAGCTTGAGTACCCTGGCCGGAAATGAGGAACAGCGAGAGACTATTGTGGACAAGCTAACACCTGAGGTGCCTGGAACCCAGCAACCTGAGGAGGTGGAAAGACATTCGGAGGCCTGGGGATGAGACTAGGAGAAAAGCTGGGAGGACCTGACAGCCACAGCTTGTCCCTCAAGTTGCTGTCTAGGGCATGTCTGGGACTACCCGATATTTGCATGCTTGCGGGGGTGGTAGGGAGTGCTGTTTTTTTTTAAAGATGTATGTCAGCTCACCGGACTAACAGTGGGTAGCCTGGGTAGGCAGTACGTCATAAGCACAGTCCCTCAAAAACCATTGACTGTGTGACGCACTTAGGTGTTGGTGATGATACACAGCATAACCAGGTGAACAGACCTCTCAGATGCCTTTATTGTTCTCTTTTAGGGTTGCTGACGAGGAGCATAGCATGAAAGGAGGCCGGTGCGAGAGAAGAGATTTGGAGAGATGGAGCGACTAAGCCCCCTTTTGTTTTATTTTGTTTTGTTTTTGAACCAAGCAAGCTACCTATAAACACTCCCTGTACTGTGTTGTTTACAATAAAGCACAATAAGACCTCCAAAGCCTCTCAGCATCACCACCCTCTCCCAGAACCCACCCATCGACACCACAGCTGCCCACAACTTCAGGCAATGGATCGACACCTGTGCCAACACTCTCGTCCCAATTAAAAATCCCTCCAACAGACGCACCAACAGAAAGGCCTTCTGGTTCACCACTGACCTCCAAGAATCGAAGCAGACTTGCCTAAGACTAAAAAAAAGTGGCACCATTGTCAGACACTGGCCAACCATACAGCCTTCAAAAACACCATCTGCAGACACCACCAACTCATCCGAACTGCCAAGAGACCCATCTTCAAAGAAGGCATCAATAATAACACACACAGCCACAAAGAGCTCTTCAACATCATGAAGGAACTTTCCAACCCCAGCTCCAACGCCAACGACATCCCGCCACCACACGACCTCTGCAACTCCCTAGCCACCTACTTCCACTGCAAGATCGCAGACATCCACAACAGCTTCAGCACTCAGACCCCCGCGGCAACCACCGACACCAAAGACTCACCACCCACCAGCCTCCTGCTCTCCTCGACCCCCGTCAAAGACAACACCACCATCGAAATCATGAACACCATCCACTCTAGCTCACCATCCGACCCCTGCCCTTACCACATCCTCAACAAAGCAAGTTCCGTCATCGCACTCCAATCCCGGAAGATCATCAACAGCTTCTTCAAGTCCACCACCTTCCCAGAGAGCTGGAAACACGGCAAGATCAACGCCCTCCTCAAGAAACCCAAGGCTGACCCAAAGGACCTCAAGAACGTCCGTCCCATCTCTCTGCTCCCCTCCTAGCAAAAGTAATCGAGAAGGCTGTCAACAGACAACTGACCCTCTTCCTAGAGGAGAACACACTCTTGACCCTTCCCAATCTGGATTCCGGAGCAACCACAACACCGAAACTGCCCTCATCGCCACCACTGATGACATCAGAACCATACTGGACAACAGCGAAACCGCAGCCCTCATCCTCCTGGACCTCTCAGCCGCGTTCAACAGCATCTGCCACCACACCCTACGCACACGCTTCAGCAATGCAGGAATCCGCAACAGAGTCCTGGATTGGATCACCTCTGATCACAGGCAGAACTCAGAGTCTGCCTCTGTCCATTCTGCTCTGAAGCCACCAAAATCATCTGTGGCGTACCCCAGGGTTCGTCCCTCAGCCCAACCCTCTTCAACATCTACATGGCTCCGCTTGCTAACATAGCCGGACCTCACATCCTCAACATCATCTCATACAGAAACGACACCCAGCTGATTCTCTCCCTCACCAAGGGCAACGCCAAGACTAGCCTCCACGAAGGAATGAAGTCCATCACCGAATGGATGAAGGACAGCTGTCTCAAACTGAATCCTGACAAGAATGAGGTCCTCATCTTCAGCTCCACATGAGATGACTCCTGGTGGCCTGCCACACTCTGATTCGACCAAGCACGCAACCTAGGATTCATCTTGGACTCCTCACTCTCCATGACCCAGCAAGTGTACGCCATCTCCTCCTCCTGCTTCGACACCCTCTGCATGCTCCAAAAGATCTACAAATGGATCTCCACGGAAACCAGAAGAACAGTCACCCAAGCCCTGTGAAGCAGCAAACTGGACTACGGCAATGCCCTCTATGCAGGAACCACAGCCAAACTTTTGAAAAGGCTGCAATGCATCCAGAACGCCTCTGCACGCCTCATCCTGGACATCCCCCGCCACTGCCACATCAGAGACCACCTGAGAGACCTGCACTGGCTCCCCATGAACAAGAGACTCCCCTTCAAACTCCTCACCCATGCTCTCGGGTGAGTAATGCGCTCTACAAATTCCTTGACCCAGGCTGAGTTTGCCCCAGAGACCCCATCCCATCCCCCAGGGCGTGGTTCAACACAAGGTGGGTGCTTTGGTGCCCACCCAGAGCACCCACCATATCTTCGCTGGGGGCCGTGGGGAGATCCCCAAGGACCCCCCTGCCCCAGCAGGCTACCTGCACCCAACAGGAGCCAGCACTGCTCTCACCGCAGGGAGCATGTAATAATGCTGCTCCCTGTGAAAGGGGCAATATATAGATTAATTTCCTTGCCCACATTACAGCATTTTTTACACTCCCACCAGCTGGGAGCAAACATGGTGTTTAGTCCCACTTGGCAGGAGAGTAAACACAGGTTTTCCTGCCCACGCTGCTGGGGGCTGGGAAACTGCTATGTCCTGGGGTGGCCACTGAGCCAGCCTCAGGGGTGGGGTTTCCAAGGCCATTATTGGCTCAGAGAGGGGGGCCATGAAGCTTTTTTCTACATTTTTGGTCCCTGGAGTGGGCTCCCCTGGGCCTTTAGAGGCTTGGGGAGGGGGCCAGATGGACCCCCTCCCCCTAAAAAGTTGGGCTCCCAGGGGCCTCTTGAGGCATAGGGAGCGGGCCACATGGCCCTCCTGCCAATAAATAATAGGATCAGCCACTGGGGTGGGCACCTCTAATAACTCTTGGGAGGCCGCAAGTCCCTCCTCCCCATAAAAATACTTTTTGGCCCAGGGGGTAGGCTGTCCAAGACACTTTGGCGGCACTGCAGACATTTTGTTTCCCCAATCCTGTGAGAGTCTTGTGGATTGTGGCAATTTCTGGCATTTTTTTTTTCTCTTTCGCCGCCCCAGGGTGTGTCCCTGGGGCCTAGAGGGTCATGGTATTTCTACCCTGCCCCTGAATATATTTTTTTTAACACAACTTTAGGACACTGGACTAAGTCCCAGAGTGCTGTAATGTCTGCCAACAACATTTTTCTCATATTGCTGGCAGCCAGTCAGAGCAATCACACTTGCTGGAGCCTGACTCCCCACAGGAGCATGATGGCCCAAGGGAAATAAAGCTTCCAGGGCCAATCAGAATGCTCTATTTTTAAATTGGCACTCCCACAAGAGTCCTGGAGATTCTTGCAACCCCAAATGCCAAAAGATACAATTATTTTTTACCCTTCATTTCACAAAAACTAATTAACAAATGTACTCAAAATCACAAAAAAACACAAGCTGCAGACCAATATCTAACTTCCTGCCAAATAAGTTGTAAGCAGTGTCTGCAGTTTTTGCTATAGTCCTGCCTAAAGAAGTCTATGGAAAATTTATGGGGATTTTACATTTTGGTACCTCGCGCTTTTTCTTGGCCCTTGCTTGTCGGACTGCCTTGAAACTTTCAAGGAAGGAGCTGAGATGGATTAACTTTTTTTTGGAAAGTTTTGTGAAGATTCGTCAAACATGTCTAAAGTTATTAGCAAACCAAAATGCACTCTTTCTATGGAAAAACAGACCTAACTAAAGCCCTAGGTTCTGGAGCAGCGTGCTGCCAGGCATAAAGTACTACACTACCTCTTCAGCAATAGTAGGTGCTAAATAAATGCAATTACAGTACAATAAAATATATAAACCTCCTGCTTCATACTAATACTAATTCCATACCACTCAGCAGTTGATTGTTGATAACACAGACTTATAAGAATAATGTCCTTATATTCCTTGACACTCCTTGACAGTGTCACACTCACTTCGGACAAAACTACTATGGATCATGTCCATCAACCAATACTGTACCAGTCCACAACAATGAACAACCCATCACCAACTGAACATGAATGTATAAACTGAAGAGATCTGCCACCTGCCAATGGTTAATAGAGAACTTTTAGTTCAACACTGTGGGTCCCAACAAGCTACATGCTAGGACCACTTTTGACATTTCAAAATGGCAATTACATATGGGATGATGGTCACATCACAGAAGTCCATCCCAGCAGATCGCTGATCTATGTCTTTCTCTAACCTATGCCTGCTCAGGACTGCAAACTTGACACAAGATATCTCAGAATTGACAACTCAGTGCAGTAACCAGCTAGGTGGACTATGAGAATAAGAAATACCATAAAGGGGCCTGCAGAGTTGCTGAAAGCTGCCAGCTTGCTGAAAACGATACAGTGTGCGCCTCTCTCACACAGTTCTTAATCCATTACACTGCGGAGCGCTGTGTGTCATAACACGATAACCACATCTCGGTGATCATCATACATGACATGGAAACATTTCCCACATAGGATCAAAACATAGACAACATCCTTCCAATCACACATTCTACACGGTGTACGGTACTACACATGTAGGCAAGCACGTCAGCGCTCCACATAGGGGTAGTAAACATTATATCAATATTGCAATGCAACACAGAGAAAATAAATTTAAAAATTCAAAAAGTAAACATGCAGCGATATCATGGAGGTCTATAGGAAGAACGTAAATCATATAAAACATTCCATCTGGAAGAGCCTCACCCTGGCTGTGTTTTCTGAAGGTGATGACAAAGTTGATGAACCTTACCTTTAACCGTTCAATGGCCTCTTCACTGCCTGGGGCAAACAGGATGCGTTCGTGGAGACTGGAGATGGATGCAGCCCGACTTGAGAGCGCCGAGAAAGAGGACGATGGGCTGATACCAGTCATTGCATTTGTCACTGTGAAAAGAGTGTCAGGGGTGACTAACAGGTGCCATATTGTCTTGTTACAGTTGGGGAGGTCTACAGAGAAGAACACGAAAAGGAGACGGAAAGAGCAAGAAAAGAAAATACAGGGAGGAGAGACAGAATGTAGCAAAAAGGAAGATAGGATTACACATTTTCGTAGGTTGCGCTGGATATAATGAATGCCTAAACATTCATGGGGGACATACCAGTATCTCTTATGAAAGCACTGATATCTCTTTGTCCTTTTTGATAAACGCCCTGTCACTTTTCATCATCATCGCCAAACCCCATTATTCTCATTCACGTGTACCTCTTATCAGCACCAATGACCTGTCACAGTTCCACTGCTTCCAGTCTGTGGAGCTTTGTGGTGGTGGGGCGGTCCATAACCCCTTCCACCATGCTTACAGCCCCATGGACTATTACTAGTCTGATTAGATACACATGAAAAGAACATTTTAGGGAAACTTGTCACCAGCTGCTTTCAAGGATTAACAACCCCCAAATTGCGGCCAGGTCTATCACTCTCACACTACATTTGAATAAGTGCCACTGGGCAGCTGTGGCATCCATCCTTAAATGTGTCCTTTAATTCTTGGTTTTCTTCGTCAAAGTTGAGCTTGGCACACATTATGAAATTTCTCATTGTAATGCGCATCAATTAATTGTTTAGAACTTCAGGAACAAACTAATTACCCGATTCTGAATGTCGATTTGTGGTAATAGCTTAGGTTTTATTCCCCCCTATCATCTATTCTATTATTTCCCATGTAGTACTTCTGTGGGTATATTCATGATTTTGCGCTCTGTTGTCTTCCTTATCTTATAAATAAAATGTAATAGTACAGTGCAAAAGAGTCCATATCTACAATCCATTCTACAACTCATTCCAAGCGCACAACTCACATCAATATTTGTTTCTTCTTTCTCGTCCTCCTTTAAGAAGAACCATCCACTAGATATTAACTTTAGACACAACATCTAGCTCATGTTCTCCCTTTCCAGGAGCTGCACCAACCATGCAGTTGAAGATAAACTGACTTCCAGCCCACTCTAAAATCTTCTATGGGAGGTTGAGGTTGGGGGAGGGGGTCCAGAACCCTTTCCATCAAGTAAAGGTATTCAGTTAGGAATCAACTCTCTGCATTTAACCTCCAGTGAAGTTTTTCAGCATGTGAAAGGCATAGAAATGTGTTCTCATACTAAATGAAACCCTTATCCAAAGAGAAGACAGTGCAGAGTAAATATTTTTTGTTTCATTATAATTCCTATGACGTTGACAGATTGAATTTTATGGGTATGTCTTACCTAACAGGTAATATTTTACACTGCTTTCCTTCAAATAATATGTGACAAGCTTCTTGGGATTTAGTGTAAAAAGCATCTGACTCAATTGTAAAGAAGAAATTGATAATTAATTTCCATAAAGATATACATACTTTCTCAGAAGGACCAGCCTTGGAACTGTCAACACTGGAACTTCCAACTTAGAACCTCTGACAGAACTCCACAGTGTCAGTACTAGGCTGCTAATTATATGTTCCTAATGGTACATGATGCTACCTATCTCCTTTGGTTATAATTGTGTAAAAACACATAGCTTACAATTAGTCTGGGTAATAGCATAGTAACATGTATTTAAGATGATCAGTTAAGCACCACTGCAATAGCATGAGAAGTATAACCAAGACGACAAGACAACCTACACTGAATCATTTGTTTTAATTTGTTTATTGACTTTCATTGACTATAAATCAAGAGCAACAATAGTTGTGACATGAATTCATGCCCATACACCTTGGTAGACATAAAACCCTACCCACATACAAAAAGCAGCAATGGATACAATTGCTGAGCACCATTAGAAAGGGTAGGGGGAAATCCGGGGTCACAGGCACCATATTGCCAACAAATGAAATAGGAAAGGGCACAATGTTATTCACTCAGATCTAAATAGTGCCTGTATGGGGAGCTTCAGGGGAGTCTACATGGAGAACAGAGGAATATCCTGCACCAATAGGTAAGTGCGTAGAGGGAATCAGATATCTTGAGGTCGTGAAGTGGGACGCAAGAGTTCAGCATACAATGTTAATTGTTCACTACAGTATATTAGATCTATCCAATTCTTAAATTTAGGCCCACCTCCATGCAAGCATTAAGGCTATTGCCACATGCCTCCTAAACGCAATATCTAAGTCTTTGACATGCCCAAGAACTGCCATGAGGGTACTCAGCGAGAAAGTTTCCTCTATTATGATGCAGAGAGGGGCACGCACCTCCTCCCAAAATGATTGTACCAACCCACAGGACCATGTCAATGAATAAAGTAAGCACTGGCCATATGATTTTGGGGGGGAAGTATTATCTGGCTGAAGTATGAACCTGCACATTCTAGCCGTAATGCAATATGCCCTGTGAAGGAATTTGTAAAGGATAATCCAGAGACTACCACTGGACGCTATTTGCCCTGTCTGAGCACAGCAAAATCTCCACTGGTCATTCATGAGTGACCCCCCCAAGTTTTATTTCCTACTGGGAACGTGCCTGCCCCTGATTTCCAAGAGATTTCACCTGTACAGAACTATACAATTAGGCGACCAGGGGCATCTTTACAAGAAAGTGGTGAATTTGCTATGATGCACTGCTTTTCTTGCGTCGCCCTTGCACATCTAATGACACCATGGTTATGCCTTATTTACAATACAGCACACCATGACAGTCGTTAGAACAATAGCGTCACCATTTTTGATGCTATTGTGGTGCTTTGCTGCACTAGTGTCAAAAATGTTGATGCTAGTGCAGCAAAGTGCAGGGAGGCCCATTGACTACAATGGGTGCATCATTTTAACGTCGGAGTAAGCATTAAAAATGATGGAAAAAATGGTGCAGTGAAATGTTGCAAATTTCACTATGCCATTTTTTCAAGCCTCCCAGTGTCAGAATGTCCCCCCCCTTGCATACATTATACCTGACACAGGCAGAATGTGGCGCAAGGGTTGCAAGTGGCGCAATGCAAGCATTGTATCACTTTGTAAATATGGGAGGTAGAAAAGCCACCTTAGCGTAAAAACAATGACGCTATGGCAGCGCTAAGGTGGTGCTAAGGGCTTGTAAATATGCCCACAGGTGCCATGTACTAGTTGCTTGGAGCAATTTATGAAGGGTATTGGATATGGGGGTGTTCAGTTGGAAAGTTGGGTACAGCCGTCTTGGTGTTACATTTTAGACGAATATTTCTGAAAACCTCCACAGGGAAGGCTGGCACATCTTTCAGATAATAGCTTGTGAAATGAAGAGTCAGTCACGGTATAAATAAGCTACACTGAATCCGGATATTTCATTATTTTTCAACCAGATCGGCATTTTTTTACTTTTTGTTGAGGCTTTTTGAGTGTTGACACTTCTAGTGCATCAAGATATTTTCACGTAAGACTGGGTTCAAGTTCTGCGGATCCTGTCATTGGGCATTGTCCGTGACAGATCTGCACCTCATGTGATCGTGGGGTTTGCAGTGTGACTACGACCCTAAGTCATGCTCCGAGTGCCAGACCACGAATCTGAAAACTTTGAGGGAGCGGTCCATAAAGCTCATTGCGACCCAGCGCTCAGCTCCGCTTTGCTCCAGATCTCGGTTGAGATTAAGGTCCCGAGAACGGTTGCAGAGTCCCCATTCTTCATCATCCCACTCCAAGTCCTCGGGATGGTCAGGTAAGTTGAGGCACAAAAAGAACTCAAAGAAGAATAATCGTTCTTTGACTTCACCCTGCCAGTCAGTCATTAAGACAAAGGAAAAGGAGTGGTGTTGTTCCAGGGCTCCATCCTCAGAGCCTGTGTGTCGGCTTCGCACCTCCCCGAGTTTCCAGAAGCCAAAGCGACCCCTGCCCAACTCCATGAGTTTTAGGAGGACATGCGCCTCATATATGAGCAGTTCAATTCCGCCAGATGGCCTTCAGGCTCTGTGGGATCAGCAGGGGAACTCTTCAGTTCCATGCCGGTGGCTTCAGCCTCGGCTGAGGAACACCCATGGATCTGTTCCTTGATCAGAACCGGCATTGGTCGTATCACCTTGATCTTCTCCGATGACAGTTCTGATGTTGACACTCTTGACGCCTGTGCTCCTGGTTGGCATTGACCCCATCCTCATTGCTGACTCTAACAGGGAGCTGGGCCGGCATCATGCAATGCTAGTTCTGACTTCATCAGGGACCTTGCTTCCTAGGTCAGTTCCTGACCCTTATTCTCTTGGGTTGGGGTAAGTTGAGGATTGGAAGGGGTCGCTGGACCCTTTGGAATACCAGCTGGAAGATCCCATGGACTGGCAGATACACCTAGGTGAGGCTAGTGGTCTGGACACTTCCCCTGACACTGGAATGCTTTTTCCACTTTCTGTGGCTACAGAGGAGAAAGCGTCCTTCTGAATGGTGGTGAAAAGAGTGGCCAAGGTCATGGGCCTCGAGCTGCCTTCAGGGGCAGTCAGGACTAACCTCCTGACAGAGGTGCCCTTTTGCCCTTTAATGAAGTCCTCACAGATGTCCTGCTGGTGACCTAGTCAAAACCCAACACAGGGGCTCCTGTGAACAGGACTATCACTTGCCACCATAGACTCACTCCAAATGACCCAGTGTTCCTGACTCTAGAACAAACCCCTGAGAGCTTGGTTATCCAAGCCTTCACGTCCCCAGGTGCTTTCCCTTCTGCATTCCCAGGTAGGGAATCCAGGAGGCTGGATTAGCTTGAGAAGATGTTTCTTCCCCCAGCTTGGCACTGCAGTCTGTGAAGACCACATGCCTTTTGGGCTGTTACACTCGTACTTTAGGGGACTTGGTCACGCAGGAGCTGCCACACGTCCCAGAGGAGGCCCAGGCCATTCGTCCCCCCAAGCTATTGCTGATGGGATAGATGCAGCAAACTTCAACAATACGATGTGGGCTGGATACGACCGAACCACTATACAGATCAGTTGCATTGACTGTGGCCTTGAGGTGCCATGCTTGGTTGAGAACGTCTGGCTTTTCAGGGGATGTCCAATCCACCCTGTGGACATGCCCTTTGATGGTACCCACCTCTTTGGAGACAAAGCAGACTCAGTGCATGAATGCTTTAATGAGTCAAGTCCTTGGGCCTCACAGCTGCCCCTCGCCCTCAGTCTGCTTTTCATGGCTACGGAAGCAGCGCCCAGCCATACCTGTGCCCCTCCAGCCACTATGCTGCACATGCTGCCCAGTTTCTGCATGGCTAGGGACGTGGGATCCAACATCCATATGAATCAGGGAGCCAGTGGTCTAGCCAGTTTACTGCCCTCCTGCTGCGGTGGCCTCCAAACCTTCCTAGTCTGACGCTTCTCCATCAGGGACCAGTCTGAGAAAGGATTCGCCATCACCTGTCCAACATTGGACAGGTGTTTGTTTGCAAATAGTCTGAAGGGGCTACTCCCTTCCCTTTGTGACTACTGCTTCTTTTGTGCCACTATCCTACAATCAGATGGCAGAGGATCACCTGGCACTTCTCCTTGAGGAGATTACGTCTCTCTTGGCCAAGGAAGCCATGGAGAGGGTCCCTGCGCCAAAAGTAGGTTGTGGTTGCTATTCCAGCTACTTTCTGGTTCCCAAAAAGGACAAGGACCTCCCCCCTACTCTAGACTTTGGTTACTCAATCTCTTCCTCAAGAAGGAGTTATTCAAAATGATCACTTTGGCTCAGATTATATCTGCCCTGGAACCAGGAGACTGGATTGTACTGTTGGATTTGCAAGACGCCTATTTCCATATTCCCATCCTGACGGCCCACAGACGTTACTTGCAATCCATGGTAGGTCACAAGCGTTTTCAGTTCTTCATGGTCCTATTTCACCTTACCAGCACCCCTTGTGTGATCACAGGTCATCTGCGCAGGTCAAGATTTTAGTCTTCCCCTATCTGAATGACTGGCTGTTAAAGTTCAGCTCACCCCAGGCTGTCGTCTCCCACCTACTGAATTCACTGGGTTCACTATAAACATGCCAAAGTCACACCTGACTCCCTCTCAGATGTTCCCTTTCAACAAAGCTGTTCTGGACACAATGCAGTTTCAGGCTTACCTTTCGAGCAGCGAGTCCCAGATATTCAGGCTATGATACTGATGTTTCAGCCTCTATCCTTGATTTCGGTGAGAACGACTCTGAAGCTGCTGGGCCTCATGGCCTCCTGCATCCTGCTGGTAACACATGCCAGATGGCATATGCAGGCTCTGTAGTGGGACCTGAAGCTCCAGTGGGCACAGCATCAGAGGAATCTCTCCGACATGGTCCAGATCTCGGCTGAAACTGCGCAAGATCTGCAGTGGTGGCTCTCGAACTGTGACTGGGTCACAGGCAGATTGCTCTTCCTTCCCCAACCAGATCTAACAGTAGTGACATATATGTCACTCCTGGGATGGAGTGGCCACATAGGAGAGGCAAAGATCAGAGGCATCTGGTCACCGGCAGAGTCCGGGCTCCACATCAATCTTTTGGAGCACAGTGTGATCAGACTGTCATTGGAAGTATTCCTTACCTCTCTCAAATGGAAAGTAGTGCAGGTGTTAACAGACAATACCACCGCCATGTGGTACTTCAACAAGAAGGGCAGAGTGGGGTTACGGACTCTTTTTCAGGAGGCTCTGCACCTCTGGACGTGGCTGGAACATCAGGGGATTCCTCTGGTGGTTCAACACCTGGCAGCATCTCTGAACACCAGAGCGGAAGAACTCAGCCAACAATGCCTGGTCAGTCACGAATAGCATCTCCATCCAGAGGTAGCGCCAAGTCTCTTTTACCAGTAGAGAGAGCCTTGGTTAGATATGTTCGCCTCCGCAAAGAATGCACAATGTCAGCAGTTTTGCACACAGGAGTTTCCAAGGCGGTACTCACTCTGTGACACTTTTCATCTCGAGTGGAGTTCAGGCCTTACTGAACATCAAAGAAATGTTAGAAACATTGAAGCATGCAACAGAGTTTTACTTTACATTATGGGACAGATTTGCTTACATTTCAAGCAACACAAGGCAGCAAGCAAGTTGTCGTATTGTGTGAAAAGAAGACAGCATAAGAACAAGTTACTTACCTTCCATAATGCCTTACCTGATACAGACATGTTCTAGTTGCAGATTCCCTACCTTAGAATTTTACCAGACGTCAGTCTGGATCTGGAGATTTTTCACTAGCAGTACCCCTGGTGCCGTCATGTTGCGCTGGTCAGCTCTGCATACATTCTCAGCGTTGTGCGTCCCAGATGTATGTACTCTGTCTGCACTGAATTCTGTTGTCAGGGAGGTTATTTCATTGATTCCCTGGAATGTGGCTGTCATCAAGTCAAAGTTTATTGAGAACGAATGGCTGTCTTTCCTTGGGGGCTTTGATGTTTGTTTGTTGCAAGATACATGGGCAACACAGGAGATTTTCATTAACAGCTTTGTAACATATAAGATCTCCCACCTAGAAATTCCAGTCGGGCGGTGGGAGGCATGATGATTTTGGTCAAAACAGACATGGCTTGCACTCACCATTTATTGAAGATTGACTCCCCTGACTTGATTGGTATAATGCTTAGCTTTCCAACTGGTCTGAATCTGGTGGTATTGAACATCTATGCCAGGACCATACCAACTTGCAATGATTCACCAACTGTTGCCTTATTGGATGATCTGATTGCTCAGTTTGAGCAGAAAGCCAAAATATTGGCAGCAGTTGATTTCAATACCTCATTTGAACCCTCGTAAACCATTCATTTAATAACTGAGATGGAAGATAAATATTGAGGTATCCCCATTAAGAACACTAAAATATTTTTCATTCTAGTGGAGACCATCTCTGCTATTGATAGCTTGAAGGCATCAAAGGTACCTGGTCCCGATAGTGTTCCGGATGACCTATAAAAATCAGAACCTTGCTTATGGGCTTCTTGCCTGAATATTTTATCAAACACCATTGCAAAAGGAAGAGTGGTTCCTGAAACATGGAAAGGGACAGAGAGAATACCTATTTTTAAAAAAGGTAATCCAGGCTGCCCTAGTAATTACATCCCAATAAACTTAATACATAATCTTCAGAAGATCTTTGCCAGGCAGGTATTAAATAAATTACAACATTGGATGGAAAGTGAACAGATATTGTCCACACTTCAGGCAGGATTTTGTGCTAAAACAAGTACATTAGATAAAGTATTCAAATTTTCCCTCTTATACTAGAAATATACCCTGCTCAGTAGTCAAAAATTATATGTGGGATTTGTTGACCTGCATGCAGCGTTTGGTCCCACAAGTAAAGCTTTGGAGTGTTCTAGTGAGTATGGGGGCTCCATGGTGTTTAACAGATCTAATAACTAGATTGCACAAGAAGAATTACACCCAGATAAGGCAGGAAACAAGGGGAAATTGAAGAAGCATATCTCTATTTGTCAGAAGTCCACCAAGATTGTGCATTGGCACCTACCTTGTTGACCCTATACATCAATGACATGTTTAAGGTGGTATTGAAATTTGTCAATGATTCCCCTATTTTGAATGGGAAAGTAATACCCATTCTGATGTTTGCAACTGACTCCTTATTAATATCTAAAACCTTGTTGGGTCTGCAAAATTTGTTGGACAAATTTATGGAGTTTTGTGTGGATAGGGGACTAGAACTTAATACGACCAAAACTAAGTTTATGGTTTTCGGTAAGAACTTAACCAAAAATCATACTGTTAAGGCTGGAATTAACTATTGGAGAGGGGTTATGGCAGTGATTATTTGGGGGTGGCCTTGACCAATAAATACAAGTAGGGGTCGCAAATTAATAAAGGTTCCTTGGTAATCTCTCCTAGATCCAAAGCCATACTTCGTTTCCAAAAGAATACTTACACTTTTCCGTCTCCCCAGTTCTAGAGGCGTACAGGGACAGAGCCCAGAGTGCTTGTCTATATGGAGCAGAAATTTGGGGTTATGTTGACTCACTTAAGTTGCAGGTGGTTTAGAATAACTTTATTAGAGAGCTGATTTCTGTGACAGTAAGTACTCCCCTTATTCCACTCTGTTTTGACCTGGGCATGAGACGAGTATCTGGTTTGGCCCAAGTGAAACCCTTGTTATTTTGGATTCGCATTTGGTCGACCCCTGAATTAGTGGACTACAGGGACTCTTTAAGAGATGTATTATCTTCTAAGGATGCCACAAATGTCTTGTGGTTAAGTTTTATACAAGAGTGGTGCAAACCAGGGATTACTTAGATTATGGAAAGCACCAAAGTTTGTTTGCAAAGAGAATGTAAGGATCTTACATACATGGTATTAGTTTTATGCCCTTGAGAAATTAAACTTAAGGGGGAATCTTGGGCACCTGACCAAACAGTTTTTGGCATTTAAACCAGTCTCAGCCTTACCTTATCTTACCTGGTAACATTTCTCCGCCTCTGGCTATGAGTCTGTATGTGAGGTTTAGATTGGGTTATTTACACACACAATTTTTTTCAGCATGTTGGCAAGGAGATCAAGTCTCTACAGCTTGCCCAGCGTGTGGTACAGCCCTGAAACAATAGACCATGTTATATATGTTTGTCCTGCGTATTGTGAAGTGCACCGTAAATGGCTCCATCCGATTGGTTTAACTGTGGGGGTCACTCGTTGCACTGATGCACAGTGTATCATGAGAACTGATGTCAGGTCCAGTAGTATTCTCTAATAGTCGCTTTCTGTTAAATGTGTGGATAAAATGTGAGAAGCTACTGAAATCACTTATGTCATTATAACTGAGTCTCTGACCTATTTACTGACTTATGCAAAATAGGTGCCAGTATGCACTATTAGGCACCAAGCACTTTATTGCAATTTATTTCTTTTTAATGGTAGCCTGAATGAATTAAATGATTTGAATCATTTGTTATAGCCCTTCCCTCCAGATTGCTCAGATGGTTCAGGATATAAGGGTGTAACGACTATTTGGAAAAAAGTTTATGGAGGTGGTTTGCTGTACATACATGTTTGCCAGTTTTTACAATGTTTTTATCTTTCTATTTTTTAGTAGCTGTTTTTTGTGTACAGTTTTATGGATGTATTTTTAACTTGGTGCTTTTAACAGTGTAACTTGATTGTGGTATCTTTGCTTTATGTAAAGTTGATAACGACGACTTTGAATTACATTGTATTGATGCATGTTTATCAACTTTGATTGTCAAGGTACCGTATAAAATTTGGTATTTTTATTTGTTTAGCAGCCAACCACTTTGAGGACCTTATTTATGGGTTTTGGAGTAGGGTAGTGCAGCAACTCACCTTGCTGCCCTGCCCTTCGTCAAAGTGAAACTGCAGGAATGCACTGTGTTTATGCAATACCATGCAGTCCTGTCCCTCCCCCACATGCTGATACCGCTTTGGCAGCCTAGCGTCAAGGCAGGAACTCTTGCACTATGATGCAAGGGTGACTGTGTCGTCGGCTGCATTGTTTAAGTGCAGGAAGGGGCTCTTTCCTGCACAAAAACAATACAATAGAGGTGTTTTCCTCTTTCTATATGTGCAGAATGCAGCACACATCGAAAGAGAAAAAACAAAAGATATTTTTCCTAGTGATGCCTGGGGAGGCATAAGATTTTGGCGCATTACCAGGTTTACAGGTCCTTGTAAATCTGGGAATGTTTCAAAACCCATGAAAGTTGTGTGGAAACATCCACTGCAACGCCCATGGAAATCCTCCCATCTGTAGAGTAATGCGACGCAGCGATTTGCGTTGTGGAGCCTGACGCAATGAGTCTTTGTGTGGCTTCATAAATCTGACTCAGAGCCCTGCGTGCAAACATGATGCAAGGCTCTCATAAATATACCCCTGAGTCTTTCATAGCCTTGATTATTCCTTCATTGCACAACTTATCTAATTCCTGTTTCAACTCCACCATCAGCAGCACTGAACACACTTTAAAAACCTTTGGCAATGTTCCTTCTCGAAGTATGATTATCATACTGGAGCCCCCTTCAACAGGCCTAATTCACTTCTAAACATGTCAGGATATTTTCCTCTTCACCCATCTCATACAACCAATATAGTACTTCTATAATGAAAAACACTTGGTAGGGATAGCTACAACCACCTTGGAAAAAGTATATTGTCCCACAAACTTTACACTGTTCAAATGAAATCACCACCTCTATTCTTATCCTACTGTTAGTCATTAATTCAACGCCTGGAAGCCCACTACAAAAGCCGGTCTCTAATTTCCTTATTACAAGCGACCTGTGTCACTAGTCACCTGTAATAATGGAATGACGTAGCTGCTCAACAGTAATAAGTTATTACGGTTGAGTTGTAATGTCACAATGCCCGCTTTCCGAGTGACTAACCAAGGTGAATGGCAAGTCAGAGCTTAATTACAGCTGCAGCTTAAACAACACAATTAATTCCAGAAGGAAACCAGGTATCTAAATGACACTGAGTGGTAAGGAGGTTGGCATGCACTGCCAAAAGGAGGGCACTTAGGCAGCAAACGCGTAACCTAAACCGACTCAGCACTGGAAGGCACAGAAACACTAGGAAGTGAAATAGAACGCTCTCATTCTGGCATTTCAAATAATTCACAAGGTTGCATTCACAGTGGGAGGAGATTATTGTTTAACAAAATGTTATCAACATATCATAAAGTAGTTTTTACACTTATGATGAATGCGCATGTGTTTTCCATGTCTGAGAACGGAATCGCTGAGAAAATTTCCATTGCTGGACAAGGGTATAAGTTTTTGTCAGATATTTTGCTGGAGCTGCAGGAGCTCCCATGCCATTCAGCTGAATATAGTTTTGCTATCAAAGAATGATCCTGCTTGGTAATTCTATTTAAGGTTCTGGTCTTCACACTATCAATTGTTTGTGAGGGTAGCACCAGTTATACAAGAGGAGAACTGATGTGTGCATCCCCTCACAATGCGATTGACGGTGTGACCAGTAGCGTAACGAATACTGAGGGGGCCCCCCTGCAAAGTACATGGAGGAACCCACCTCTGAACACACTAAGGAGCTCTCAGGCCAGGAACTCTGCTGAGGGACGGCTTGGAGATAGTGCCCCCCCCTTCCCCCGCACCACAGGGGCTTTTGTTATGCCACTGGATGTAATATGGCATAAAGTTGTATCACACAATTAATTATTCTATCAAAAGATAAACTGCAAGTGATTTATGCCATACAGCAAGTAGGAATCGCTGGTCTTAAATATGTCAATGACAGTAGACTTAGCTTTCCCATACCAAGTTAAGAATTTTTTTTTATGGAAGCTACAGTACTCTAACGTACATGAGTTATTCTAGCTAGATTTTCAGAAGCATGTGAATAACATGCCCTTTACTGCCAACAGCATTTGATCAACAAGCCCCATAAATACCAACACTTTGTTTGACCCTTGTTAGAAATGGGGTCTTTGGGTGGCAGTCAGGTTACCCTCTGTCCAACAAGGACCCTCACTCTAGTCAGGGTAAAAGAGAATCACCCTCAGCTAACCCCTGCTTACCTCCTTGGTAGCTTGGCATGTGCAGTAGGCTTAACTTCAGAGTGCTAGGTGTAAAGTATTTATACCAACACACACAGTAGGTTAATGAAAACACTACAAAATGACAACAGGTTTAGAAAAATAGGAAATATTTATCTAAACAAAAGACCAAAATGACAGAAATCTACAATACACAAGGTCAAGTTACCAATTAAAAAGCAAAAAGAGTCTTCATGTAGTTTTAAACACACTCCAACACTGTTAGCGTGAAAATGTACCTTCGGTGCGTCAATAATAACCCAGCATGGGCGAGTGTGCGTCAAAAAGGGCGTGCGATGCATCGATTTCACTTGCGCGAGACCTTGCATCGTTTCTGCTTTTAACAGGTCAGGGCGTTGTTTCTTTTCTCCGCAGGAGAGTGATGCATCGATCCGGTCAGCACTCTTGGGTACGGGCAAGCCTTGCTTTTTTGTTTTTTTTTATACACCCAGTTGTGTTTGGGTAGGAAATCCAGCTGCACGATGATCCGAAAACCAAACAGGGCAGGTTGCAATCTCCCTGCCTCCGTCAGCGATGCTGCGCATTGTATCTCCAGCTCCGTGCATCAATCTTTGGATCGCGTTGCAGGTGAGCGTCTATTTTCCGCCGCGAAGCTGGCGGCGCATCGATTTTTCAGCTGCAGATCGGAGTCACGTCGATCTTTTTCCCCACAGGCATTCTGTGTGTGGATTTCTTCCTCTTAGGCTGCCAGCTTCTCCTTTCAGGGTCCAGGAACTGGATGGGCACCCCTTTGCAGAGTAGGAGTCTCTCCAGAGACTCCAGGTGCTGGCAAAGAGAACTTTTTGCTGTCCCTGAGACTTCAAACAACAGGAGGCAAGCTCTAAATCAAGCCCTTGGAGATCTTCACAAGATGGAAGGCACACAAAGTCCAGTCTTTGCCCTCTTACTCTGGTGGCAGAAACAGCAACTGCAGGATAGCTCCACAAAGCAGTCACAGGCAGGGCAGCTCTTCTTCCTCAGCTCTCCAGCTTTTCTCCAGGCAGAGGTTCCTTTTGGTTTTCAGAAGTGTTCTCTAGTCTGTGGTTTTGGGTGGCCTTCTTATACCCAAAATCTCCTTTAAAGTAGGCCTCCGTCAAAGCAATGTCTCTCTTGAATGTGAAATCCTGTCTTGCCCAGGCCAGGCCCCAGACACTCACCAGGGGGTTGGAGACTGCATTGTGTGAGGGCAGGCACAGCCCTTTCAGGTGTTAGTGACCACTCCACCCCTCCCTCCTAGCACAGATGGCTCATCAGGAAATGCAGACTATACCCCAGCTCCCTTTGTGTCACTGTCTAGTGTGAGGTTCAACAAGCCCAGCTGTCAAACTGACCCAGACAGGGAATCCAAAAACAGGCAGAGTCACAGAAATGGTATAAGCAAGAAAATGCTCACTTTCTAAAAGTGGCATTTTCGAAACACACAATCTTATAATCAACTTTACTAAAAGATGTATTTTTAAATTGTGAGCTCAGAGGCCCCAAACTCCATATGTCCATCCGCTCCCAAAGGGAATCTACACTTGAATCAGATTGAAAGGTAGCCCCCATGTTAACCTATGAGAGGGACAGGCCTTGCAACAGTGAAAAACGAATTTAGCAATATTTCACTGCCAGGACATATAAAACACATTACTATATGTCCTACCGTAACCATACACTGCACCCTGCCCTTGGGGCTACCTAGGGCCTACCTTAGGGGTGTCTGACATGTAAGAAAAGGGAAGGTTTAGGCCTGGCAAGTGGGTACACTTGCCAAGTCGAATTTACAGTTAAAACTGCAGACACTGCAGTGGCAGGTCTGAGACATGATTACAGAGCTACTTATGGGGGTGGCACAACCAGTGCTGCAGGCCCACTAGTAGCATTTGATTTACACAGAGTAAAGTCCAGCATGCCTGCAGCTATGTCCATCAAACAGATTATCACCACTACAAATTCCAATAAGGATATGCTTGTGCTCAAAAACATCAATTGAGTAGAGTCATGGAGATAGAGCATTTGACCTCTCAGTGACGAAAATTAATTTAAAAAATGCTAAAATGTCAAAGATGAGCTGTCTGTCACTAAAGAAGGCATTGTGCAAAGAGGATCGCATATAGTCATACCTGCAAGTCTAAGGTAGCAAGTCATTGACCTTGCTCATGAAGGACATTGTGGCATTGAAATGAGTGATCCAACATGCATCGATGGAGGGAATTGATCTGAGTTAGGCATTATATGAAGCCCTCCATGCTTATTGATCGACTTCTCACTCTACCACTGGTTAAAGTCCTGTCACCCTGATGTTCGGGAGAGCTAGAAGAACCAAGCTACTACAGTGGACCCCCAAGCGAACGTTGAAAGATGACGAGGTTTGTGCCACTGACACTTCTTGGAGACGTCAGATGAAGACATATGCTGATCATCGGCACTGAATTCAGGAGATAGCGAATAGACAGATCCTCCATTTGACGCTGAGCCTTTGAAAGTTGTGAACACAGGGGACACATGATAATGGCACATCGTCCCAGCACATCCTTCACTAGGGACTCGTCACATTTCAAACATCTGTCTCACCAATCATCTGTCCCTGCAAACTCAGAGGAAACTGTTCCACCTGAAAGCCCTAATCAGCCCTCAGACCTTGTACCCTCAGAGTTCACTTCATGTACAACTATGTTACCTCATGTCACACAGTTTGGCTGAACTGTGCAAGCACCCAAATGGCTGATTAAGAAAATGTAATGCTGCTATTTGTTCATGCTTTTTTTGTTTATGTCCATTTGTTAAACAAGGCGGGATATGTAGTATCATATGACTGTGAACACCAAGACCCCATGGCATGGGGCGGACTCAACGAAGGGATTACATAATCAATCTGGTAAGTTTTAAGGTGTGATCTTTTGTAAGAAGCCTTTTGAATGTTGTACGCTGACGAATAAAGATGTTGACTACAATCTCCGTGTGTGGCGTGTTCTTGTACATGCTCCTGGGCTGGGGAGGACATAACAGAAGCAAGACTGTTTGCCTACCCTGACAGAAGCAGGACTGTTTGATTAATTTATCAAAAGACCTCCGTGCCTGTCTTTTTCAAGTAGATGAGGAAGAGACAGAGCTGTGTATTGTCTCAGTTTAGCCCTCCCAAATGCCAAACGTGTGTGATAGTATCCCATTCTTGCGCAGATTCAGATATATCACTAATGTGCATTAAACGTATCCAGAGATGTGTGGCACTTGGAAGGACTTGAGATGTATGGCACTTTACAGGGCTGCTAGATACACAGAAGACGAGTTTCCACGGTCGAACCGTTTCACCTCCGAGAAAGTACCCACAACATCAATGACTCCTCTATTACATGTAGCCTGTCCCAGAGAATGCACACAGCACCACTGATCTATCCTCAAAAAGCCCAGGCTTCACCATCATCCTGCTTGCCTCGGATAGTGCTTACACCACCACCATCTTGCCTGACCCCCAGCAAGCTCCACCCATGATAGCTCCAATAGCACTAGCAACCTACCCCAGAAGGTCCCCAGTGGCACCAACATCCCACCTGTCTGCCACCAGAATACACTTATATCGTTGACCCATCCAACTCCAGTAGGTTGAGCTGCTGCACTTGAGAAGAAGCACCTGGTGTGCAAAAGCAAGATGGAGGTGCCTCAGCGTAAGCTTCCTATCTGCAGTATTTTGTGTTCTTAGCAACTCCCTACAGCTTGTAAATGGCTCCAGGGTAAAGAGACGTGAAGGAAAGAGTCCAAGTGTGGGCTGGAGGGTATCATCTTGCATGAGTTGGGAGACGGGAAGAGAGGAGAATCAGTGTGTAGAGTGCCTTGCTCTGTCTGAGGCATTTAAGGGGCAGAGGAAATTCAGTGGCCTCAAGGCATGGGGATATGAACACCATGTCAATGGTGCAAATCAACAACAGCCAGTCTGTCCGACTGTCTGGGATTGACACTTAAACGTGTCCAACTCACTCTGCTATATATTACAGTGCGGCAGGTGGCACACTATGGCCCAGATTTACCAAAACTTTAAGGCATGATTGCATCACTTTTGTGGTGCAGACCCAATGCAGCCTCTATTTTGGAATTTAATAAGCCACAAACTGTCAATTTGAATGGGTTTGCGTGGTTAGGTAAATGCACGGTAATGCAACACAGTGCATAGCACTGCCTTGCATTGTTTTGCATCAAGTAGGCATTACGTGGGTGAAGGAGGCTGACCTGGCTTATAGTGGGTACCTTGTGGTACTACATGAACAACTTTGGGGAGTATATTATTTAGTCCTGAAGAAGGTGGTGAAAAATGTCTGGAAGCCCACCGAAACGCATCAACGCTTTATTCTCACTGGACCCATAGGAGGAGGCTCCTATCGAACAAGGACTGCTGACAATTATCGATAGGCCCATACCTACCAGAATTGGGACAGTTTTATTTTATAGACTCTTGTATATGTCTTTTTCTTTTCTCCCTTTTATTGAATTTTATCTGGTTTCATTGATGGTTTTAGTATTTGATGTGTTTGTCTTGTTATTGTGAGATCTTGTTTTTTTTGGGGGATTATATTAAATATATACCTTTGATTCCTTTGTCTTTAGGCTGATCAATAGAGAGATTCATTGACTGTGTGAAGTGATTGGTGTGGTTTTCCCGTCGGGTAATTTTATGATTTCATTGTGTTACGGTGCCCTGTCCCCCTCGGGATATCGGATATAGGAGGGTCCCCTCTCTATCTTTTCGGTACTTACACCCTGTGCCAGGTCCAGTTATCCCTTATTAATAGAATAGAGGTGTTTCTAGCAGCATAGGCTGAAAGAAGGTAGCTATGGCAAAGCAGCTTAGGCTGAACTAGGAGACATGCAAAGCTCCTACTATACCACTTATAGCACAACATCATAAGAAAACACAATACTCAGAGTTACTAAAAATAAAGGTACTTTATTTTTATGACAATATGCCAAAAGTATCTCAAAGAATACCCTCATTTAGAAGGTAAGTAATATACACAAGTTATATGTACACAAACCCAAAACAGGTAAGTAACAGTAAGAAAAGTAGTGCAAACAATGTACAGGGAGTGCAGAATTATTAGGCAAGTTGTATTTTTGAGGATTAATTTTATTATTGAACAACAACCATGTTCTCAATGAACCCAAAAAACTCATTAATATCAAAGCTGAATATTTTTGGAAGTAGTTTTTAGTTTGTTTTTAGTTTTAGCTATGTTAGGGGGATATCTGTGTGTGCAGGTGACTATTACTGTGCATAATTATTAGGCAACTTAACAAAAAAAAATATATACCCATTTCAATTATTTATTATTACCAGTGAAACCAATATAATATCTCAACATTCACAAATATACATTTCTGACATTCAAAAACAAAACAAAAACAAATCAGTGACCAATATAGCCACCTTTCTTTGCAAGGACACTCAAAAGCCTGCCATCCATGGATTCTGTCAGTGTTTTGATCTGTTCACCATCAACATTGCGTGCAGCAGCAACCACAGCCTCCCAGACACTGTTCAGAGAGGTGTACTGTTTTCCCTCCTTGTAAATCTCACATTTGATGATGGACCACAGGTTCTCAATGGGGTTCAGATCAGGTGAACAAGGAGGCCATGTCATTAGATTTCCTTCTTTTATACCCTTTCTTGCCAGCCACGCTGTGGAGTACTTGGACGCGTGTGATGGAGCATTGTCCTGCATGAAAATCATGTTTTTCTTGAAGGATGCAGACTTCTTCCTGTACCACTGCTTGAAGAAGGTGTCTTCCAGGAACTGGCAGTAGGACTGGGAGTTGAGCTTGACTCCATCCTCAACCCGAAAAGGCCCCCCAAGCTCATCTTTGATGATACCAGCCCAAACCAGTACTCCACCTCCACCTTGCTGGCGTCTGAGTCGGACTGGAGCTCTCTGCCCTTTACCAATCCAGCCACGGGCCCATCCATCTGGCCCATCAAGACTCACTCTCATTTCATCAGTCCATAAAACCTTAGAAAAATCAGTCTTGAGATATTTCTTGGCCCAGTCTTGACGTTTCAGCTTGTGTGTCTTGTTCAGTGGTGGTCGTCTTTCAGCCTTTCTTACCTTGGCCATGTCTCTGAGTATTGCACACCTTGTGCTTTTGGGCACTCCAGTGATGTTGCAGCTCTGAAATCTGGCCAAACTGGTGGCAAGTGGCATCGTGGCAGCTGCACGCTTGACTTTTCTCAGTTCATGTGCAGTTATTTTGCGCCTTGGTTTTTCCACACGCTTCTTGCGACCCTGTTGACTATTTTGAATGAAACGCTTGATTGTTCGATGATCACGCTTCAGAAGCTTTGCAATTTTAAGAGTGCTGCATCCCTCTGCAAGATATCTCACTATTTTTGACTTTTCTGAGCCTGTCAAGTCCTTCTTTTGACCCATTTTGCCAAAGGAAAGGAAGTTGCCTAATAATTATGCACACCTGATATAGGGTGTTGATGTCATTAGACCACACCCCTTCTCATTACAGAGATGCACATCACCTAATATGCTTAATTGGTAGTAGGCTTTCGAGCCTATACAGCTTGGAGTAAGACAACATGCATAAAGAGGATGATGTGGTCAAAATACTCATTTGCCTAATAATTCTGCACTCCCTGTAGAATCACAATAGGCAAACATAGGTCTAGGGACAACACAAACCAAATACTCCAAAACTGGAATGCGAATCACGAATGGACCCCAGACCTACGGGAGATTGTAGAGGGTCGCTGGGACTGTGAGAAAACAGTAAGGGTGTCCAAAGTACCCCAAGATCCTAGAAAGTAGGAGTAAAGTTACCCTACTACCCCAGAAAGACACAATAGTCGTGATAGGGGGATTCTGCAAGAACCACAAGCACCAGCAAAACAATGAAGACGGAATCCTGGACCTGAGGACCTGAAAAGGAAGGGGACCAAGTCCAAGAGTCGCAATAGTGTCCAGGGGAGCAGGAGCCCAGGAAACCCCGGATGAAGGTGCAAAAGGGCTGCCACTGGGTGGAAGAAGCCAAAGATTCTGCAACAACAAAAAGGGCTAGGAACTTCTCCTTTGGATGGAAGATGTCCCACGGCGTGCTGGATGTTTCAGAAGTGTTCCCACGCAGAAATACCGCAAAGAAGCCTTGCTAGCTGCAAGGGTCACGGTAGAGGTTTTCGGGTGCTGCTGGGGACCAGGAAGGATCAGGATGTCGCCCCTTGGAGGAGGAGACAAAAGGGGAGCCCAGCAACTCAGAGAGCCCCCGCAGAAGCAGTCAGCACCTGCAGAAGTGCCAGAGCAGGCACTTAGAAGATCTGTGAACTCAGAGTCACAAAAGGAGGGTCCCACGACATCAGTGTCCAACTCAGAGGGTTGAGCACTGCAGGACGGAGTGATAGGGATCCAGGATAGGCTGTGCACAAAGGAATCCATGGAGAAGTGCACAGAAGCCAGAGCAGCTGCAAATCACACAGTACACACATTTGCTGTCTGGCATCGGGAGGCAAGGGATTACCTCCACCAAATTTGGGCAGAAGGGCCACTGGACTGTGGGAGACACTTGGACCCAGCTCCTGTGTTCCAGGGACCACGCTCGTCAGGATGAGAGGGAACCCAGAGGACCGGTGATGCAGTCTTTTGGTGCCTGCGTTAGCAGGGGGAAGAATCCGTCAAGCCCTCAGAGCATGCACCACCAGGAAACAGTCGAGAAAGCCGGCAGCATGAGGTCTTACAATGTTGCTGGTAGTCGTCTTGCTACTTTGTTGCAGTTTTGCAGGCATCTTGGAGCAGTCAGCGGTCGATCCTTGGCAGAAGTCGAAGAGGGACGTTATTTCACTCAGGCTGCAGTGGCATTCCTGTGTAAGACTTGTCTGAGCTCCCATTGGGTGGCAAAAGAAATGCTGCAGCCCATAGGGATCTCCTGGAACCCCAATACCCTAGGTACCTAAGTACCATATACAAGGGAATTATATGGGTGTACCAGTGTGCCAATGAGAATTGGTAAAATTAGTCACTAGCCTGCAGTGACAAATTTAGAAAGCAGAGAGAGCATAAACACTGAGGTTCTGGTTAGCAGAGCCTCAGTGATACAGTTAGGCCCACACAGGGAATACACACAGGGCATACACTATGAGTACTGGGGTCCTGCCTATCAGGATCCCAGTGTCACAAGGGCAAAAACAAACATACATAAAGTGAAAATGGGGGTAACATGCTAAGATGGTACTTTCCTTCAATGGGTGGGGCATGGGTCTTCCTGTGCATCCACCCATACATTTCAACACAATCCCTGATTTACAAAGACTTGTGAACCTGGGTTCGAGCCAAAATAGTGTGCTTACCTAGGAGAAATATCTTCTTTTCTTATTGCAGGCTTTCCCCCCACCGCCTTTTCCATGTTTGATGTAACACCGTAAGTGGCCAAGGGTATGTTCAGAAATGGATCCCTTGCTTAGTGTGCCATTGAAACCAAGGTACACTAAACTGTAGAAGCTAAATGAGGCAGAAACCGGTTTTGAGTTGCTTGAGTTCTGATTTAGAGAGGAACTGGGTTGACAGATCAGACTGACTCGAATATGGCCGAGTCTGATTTGAGGTGGCACAGTAGGCAAAAGAACGATGGGTTGAAATGCTACCCCGAGTAATTGCCAGTGGTTAGACTTATTGCAAGCATTCCTCCTTTTACCTTTTCTGTGTTTCACATTTGCAGGCACGACTGCAGATCCTGCGCTGTCTACTTTGAGATTTGAATGGAGTTTAATGGTCAGCCTTAATGCTGGGCCCACCGGGATCAAATGGTCCATTTCAGGGATTAGATATGCAACCTGGTGCTCAGGATGAGGATGATGTATGATGGCAGGAGACCAAGAAGCCTCAACGCCATCCTCACAGAAAAGCAGGACTGATCCTAAACATTGAGATTATATCTTGAATGTCCCAGACTCTGTGGTGGAAGAAAGGCCTCAAACAGCACTGTGTCCAGAATTCTCCTCATGAATGGAATCCTTAGTGAAGGGCTCAGGTGGTACTTTGACTCATTGATAGTGAAAGCCATCAATGTCAGGAGTTCAGCCGCAGTCGGGAAGTGATCAAGGACTGATTGTAGCAGGCTTGTCTTCAACAGCACCAACCACCGCCATCACTTTTGGGGACACCTGAGGGACCAAGGTAAGACAGAATGGGAGCATTGTAAATTATAAGTGCTGCTGACCTACCTGGAACCACGAGACATGTATACCTAAATACATGTCCTAATGCTTCTAGTCTGCTGCATCCAGAGCTGGCAGGATCTGAGTGAGTGAACATTTTCAACCTGTCCTTCTAAAGAAAGGAGATTAATGATGCAGGTCTAAAATAGGCCTGATTAACCCATCCTTATGAACAAAGAAGTTGGGTGAATAGCATCCTTCTGATTAACATTCCCTCTCGAAGACACCCCTGGACAACAGAAGGTTGACTTCCTGCACTAGGATAGTGGAGTGCTCCTCCATGAGTTGCCACAATCTGGGAGGAATGTGGGTTGCTGGAACGAGTCAGATTTTATTAGGGTGAGACTGGCCCGGTCTGGTGAGAGAGCTTGAGCTGCCACAGAACAGATCTTCTGTTCATTCAGAAAATGAATGAGCAATAAAGATGTCTTTAAATCTTGGTTTTATCACATTTGCTGTCCTTCAAAGACGGGTGAAACGTCAGCCTATGACATATTACAAACTACTAATTCTTTTATCCTGGAAATTGATGTTTACTTTTCTTTTTCTGATGTTAAAGAATTTTATGAAGTGAACATGACAAAGAACTGTATACATATTTCAAAATATATTTCGGTAACTAGGAAAGCTCTTTTTTGTAATTCTGAACTGAGATGGCAAAAACACTTTTATTAGGACAAAGACAAATCAGAATAATTTACTTGGTGATGTGCAAATGAGAAATACTTGCTGAAACCTGATTTCCACACATTACCATTTGTACTTTATATAGTATTATCAGAAAAACTGCATGCCAGCAGAAACGTTGAGACCAAAATAGCTGTCTGTAAATGACACTGCATTACCATATCATGCTTAAATAACACATGTATCAAAAGTGAGATTTTTTAAAACATGGAATGATAAAGTCTTGCTCCTACACTTGGTGACAGTCCTATTAATGAACCAATAGGCAAATCTGGGGTCACATGTTCTCTATATGTGGATTAGATTTATATTATACATGAGGCAAAGGTTTAAATCAAACGAAATAGTTTTTTGTACAGCTACATGCTGAACTCACGTATTTGTAGGTGTTCTTGTATGTGGTAAATAAGAAAAAGGCGATTCAGTGAAATATAATATTTGCCTAGGATCACATAATTTGAGACATTTTTACTTCACTTATTGAAGCTTGAACATCAAATCAAGCTAGCAAAATGTAAAAAAACATTGGCAAAGCCAATAGAGTTTGCATAGGCAAACCATGTTGGATTTGCCAATGCTTTTTCTGTTGTAGATTTCTACCTGATAAAGACGGGATCGCAAGGGACAGTTGCTGGTCCAGTATTTGTTGCCTCATATTCAGACACCAGTCTGTGCATGGTGGAGAGCCCCAGGGACATCTTAGGCATCATTTCTTGATGTTATTGTATGCAAGCCATGGCACATTTTAAATAAAAAAGTTTGCTAATGTGGCATACACAGCTCTTCTGACCTAAGTCCTCAGCTTATTTGGATATGCCAGGGTCTTTTTAGTTTGCAAAATATGCACTGTATGTTCGCTGGAATGGTAATATGTGCAATAAATCTATGAGAGGGGGAAAAAACAGCATGATAAACATCTGCGGGCAGAGAGTGGGTGACAAACAACAGCAGGTGGGTGTGGTTAAAAAACAATGGAGGGCAAGGAGGAAACACAGGCAGGGGTGAAGGAAAGGGACTGCAGAGACATCCACTCCTAAGAGCGCATGTCCAAGACTATCAAAGGAGTCTGTTGGAGGGCACTGGCCACAGAAAGGAATACTTGGTGCAAGCTCCACTGTAGGGACCGAAGACGGACGCCTGTACTGTATGGGGGTGCTTAGCAGAACCACACCTGGCTGTACCACTCACTGGGGGAATCACAATAACACCACACACATGGTCGCACTTTGAGTCTCGTGGAACGAATCCCCGTTTATTCTCTCACCTCGTCCACGCCTGTTTGAGGTATTGCGTGCTTGCATCACAAACCTTGTGGTGAGCCCTGGTGTCCCACCACATCCCATTCAAGTTATATGTCTGGGGTCAACCCCACATTAGTACACATGAAATCCCAAAGTCTCTAGCAAGGTGCTAGGTTTGGCCTCAATTTGTACCAATAGCTGGGAGGTCTCTTCCAGTCCTCAGATTCCAGATGCTGGTGAAGTTGAATATTTCCCCTGGACCCCTGGACTCTGTTGTGTTGGCTCTTTTTGCCCCACAGATGCTGTTGCTCCGTTTTTGCATGCCGGTGTCATCATGGCCTGAGTGTCCAGCTCATCATCATCCTCTGCCTTCCTTACTCATGGGGCCATGGTGGGACTAAAGCATGAAATGTTTCTTGTTGTTACCTCTTGCACCCTCTGAGCGGTGATCATGGTTCCATTTATCTAAGTCACTGTCCATGGTCCCCTCCAAGAGGTGCGCAATTTCCACCCGGGGTGGCGATCCTTCACTAGAATGTGGTCTCCCACTTCCAGACATCTATCAACAGCTCTTCTGGCTCGATTGGCTCTCTCATTTGTCTTCTGTCTTCTCCAATGGCCATCCCCCTCTATGAGGGATTCTGGTTCTAACCTGGGCCTGTTGGGATGCTGTCCATGACTGACATTTGGAACATGTGGTGCACTGGGGTGAACTGCGTCGTACAATAAGGGATGTTGTGATAGACTCTTAGAAAATGGGGCAGTTCCTATTCCCTGTTGTTATTCTGATCAAGGGCCACAAGTAGCACTTTGTTCAGCATCTCCATGAACCTCTCTACTGTGTCATCCACCTGGGGCCACTGCAGAGTTATTTTCTGGTGTTGGATTCCCAGTGTTGCCAGGTAGGCTCTGAATTCTGCCCCTTGAAAAGGAGGACCATTATTGGTTTTGATTGTTTTAGGTATGTGGTATCCTTCAAATGTTTTCACTAACAGGGATTTGAGATAGACAAATACTATGGTTGCTATCAACCCTACCACTGGATATTTAGACCGGTCAGCCTCCCAGCTTGGAAACTTCCCAAGTACAGACATACTTTCTCCCGCTTGGATGTGGTAATATCTTCCATTACCACAGGGGCAGGTGCATATGGGCACCCCATGATCTGAAATGTCTGGCAGAGCTGCATGGTTTGCTTGATCTTCCCCTCCAGACCTGGAAACCATACTTTGCTTCTCATCTTTGCCATGTTTTTTTATACACCTTGGTGCCCTTCATTTGCCAGGTCAATGACTAAGTTCTCCAGTGACTTGGGGACTATGATGTGGTGACCCATCATGATAATACCATCAGCCAGAGAGCTTAGCTCCTCTCTTACCCTCCACAGTTATAAGAGCCTCAACTTCTCCTCAGGGTGCCATTGATTTGCATCTCCTCCACGCATTTCTGCCTATGACCTAACCAAGTTGACGGAGAACATTGTCCTCCACCGTCACCTGTCTGATGTCGTTAAGTATCATAGCTCATGGACATGCGTCTGTGGTCACCATGCAGGCGATCTCTTCCATCCCTCACTGTCTATGTTCAACACCTCCACTTTTTCAGGCAGGTGCCTTGAGAGGAAAGCAGCCAGGTTGATGACTCTTGTTCAATTATATCACGTTGAATCTGTATGATAGCAACTGCACTGCCCAAAGTTCAGTTCCTGGGAGTGGTTGGGGTGCTATTCTTGCAAACAGACACCAGAGGCTTGTGCTCTGTTATCACTTTGACATCTTGCCCGCAGATGTGGAGATGAAAATAGTGATACGCCCACTTGATGGTGAGAGCCTTACATTCAATTTGCATGCAGTGCACTTTGGTGGCTGTTAGTGCACAACTCGTGAATGTGAGTGGAGCCCACACTCTAGGCTCTTGTTCCTGTGTCAGGACAGCCTCTAGACCCACGTGGCTCGCATCTACCACCAGTTCAGTTGCCTTGTCCGGGTTGGAGTATGCCATTGTGGCATCTGCCAACAAGGTGTACTTGATCATCTTGAACACCTCCTTCTCAAAGTTGCCCCACACTCAGCATGCTTCAGTTTTAGTGAGCGATCTGACTGGCTCTGACAGGCTGGCCAGATTCGGGAAGAACCTGCTGCAGTAGGTCACCATTCACAGGAAGCTGAAGTCTTCTGTTGCATTCCTTGGCACTGGCACTTTTTGATTGCTGCGGTTTTCCCAGGGCCAACTTGCGGCCCCTCCTGAGAGAACACTATTAGACCTGGCATCCTTGGTATGGTTTCTCCTGTCTTTTTGCCTCTGCTTCCTGAGTTTTTGACTGTGTGCTGGACTTTGGTTTCACTGGTTTTGGTACTCTGGACACTTTACCACTGTTGACCAGTGCTAAAGTGCATGTGTTCTCTGTGTAAACTGTATTTGTAATTGGCTTTTCCATGATTTGCATATTTGATTTACTAGTAAGTCACTAGTAAAGTGCACTAAAGGTGCCCAGATCCTGTAAATAAAAAATGCTGGTGGTGGGCCTGCAGCACTGTTTGTGCCACCCACATGAGTAGCCGTATAAACAAGGCTCAGATTCTGCCACTGCAGTGTGTGTATGCAGCTTTAAACTTCCACTTCAATCTGGCAAGTGTACTGCCTTTCCAGGCCCAAACTTTCTATTTTTGTACACGTAAGTCACCCCTAAGGTGGACCTTAGGTAGCCCCATGGGCAGGGTGCTGTGTACGTTAAAGGTAGGCCATGTACTGATGTGTATTACATGTCCTAATAGTGAAATACTGGCAAATTCTTTTTCACTATTGCAAGGCCTATCTCACCCATACATTAACACGGGCTGTATTTAAATATCTTTTAAGTGCAATTTCCCATTTTGAGCAGATAGAGAACTGGAGTTTGGGGTCTCTTTGAATTCACAATTTAAAAATACATCTTTTGGTAAAGTTGGTTTTTAGTTTGTCAGTTTGAAAATGCCACTTTGCATTTTCTTGCTTAACTATTCTGTGCCTCTGTCTGCATGTGGAATTCACATCTCGGTGAGACTGACAGTTGGACTGTTTGTGAATTCCCTCTAGACAGTGACACAAAAGGGAGCTGAGGAGTGTCCTGCATATCCTGATGAGTCTCCTGGGCTAAAATGGGGAGGGAGGAGCTGACACACCTGAAAGGGATGTGCCTGTCCTCTCACAATGCAGTCTCCAACCCCCTGGTGTGTGTTTGGGGCCAAGGCAGGATCTTGTGACCAACATAGACTTTTGTTTGAAGTTTGTCTACTTCAAAGGCAGACATGAGAATGAGTATTAGACCCAAAACCCCAGCCGTTTAGATTACTTCTGGATCAACAGCTGGAGAAGTACTGCCCCTTTGCCTGTGAGTGTGCTTTGCTGTGGAATCCTGAAGGTGCTGCCTCTACATAAGAGAGGACAAAGACTGGACTTTGTGGTGTTTCCCTGCTTGTGAAGTTTCTCCAAGGGTTTGGACTGAGCTTGCCCCCTGTTTTGAAGACGTGGAGCCATCAAAGACTTCCTCTGCCAGCACCTGGACTCTCTTGCTGAGAATCCTACCAAGTGGTGCCCTTTACCAGTCCTGGGCCCTTGAAAGGTGAAGCTGGTGAAACAAAGGCTATAATCCATGCACAGGAGCAGAGCGGGAGAAAAATTGACAGCACCTGATTGCAGCTGAAAAATCGATGCACCACCTTGTGAGAAGTTAGCCTCTTTCTAGCCTTGTTACCCCCACTTTTGGCCTGTTTGTGAGTGTATGTCAGGGTGTTTGTCACTGTTTTCACTGTCTCACTGGGATCCTGATAGCCAGGCCTCAGTGCTCATAGTGAAAACACCATGATTTCAGTATGGTTGTTATGTGTCACTGGGATCCTGCTAGTCAGGACCCCAGTGCTCATAGGTTTGTGGCCTATATGTATGTGTCACTGGGACCCTGTCACACAGGGCCCCAGTGCTCATAGGTGTGCATGTATATGTTCCCTGTGTGGTGCCTAACTGTCTCACTGAGGCTCTGCTAACCAGAACCTCAGTGGTTATGCTCTCTCATTACTTTTAAATTGTCACTAACAGGCTAGTGACCATTTTTACCAATTTACATTGGCTTACTGGAACACCCTTATAATTCCCTAGTATATGGTACTGAGGTACCCAGGGTACTGGGGTTCCAGGAGACCCCTATGGGCTGCAGCATTTCTTTTGCCACCCATAGGGGGCTCTGACAATTCTTACACAGGCCTGCCACTGCAGCCTGAGTGAAATAACGTCCACGGTATTTCACAGCCATTTTACACTGCACTTAAGTAACTTATAAGTCACCTATATGTCTAACCTTTACCTGGTAAAGGTTAGGTGCAAAGTTACTTAGTGTGAGGGCACCCTGGCACTAGCCAAGGTGCCCCCACATTGTTCAGAGCCAATTCCCTGAACTTTGTGAGTGCGGGGACACCATTACACGCGTGCACTACATATAGGTCACTACCTATATGTAGCTTCACCATGGTAACTCCGAATATGGCCATGTAACATGTCTATGATCATGGAATTGCCCCCTCTATACCATCCTGGCATAGTTGGCACAATCCCATGATCCCAGTGGTCTGTAGCACAGACCCTGGTACTGCCAGACTGCCCTTCCTGGGGTTTCTCTGCAGCTGCTGCTGCTGCCAACCCCTCAGACAGGCAGCTGCCCTCCTGGGGTCCAGCCAGGCCTGGCCCAGGATGGCAGAACAAAGAACTTCCTCTGAGAGAGGGTGTGACACCCTCTCCCTTTGGAAAATGGTGTGAAGGCAGGGGAGGAGTAGCCTCCCCCAGCCTCTGGAAATGCTTTGTTGGGCACAGATGTGCCCAATTCTGCATAAGCCAGTCTACACCGGTTCAGGGACCCCTTAGCCCCTGCTCTGGCGCGAAACTGGACAAAGGAAAGGGGAGTGACCACTCCCCTGACCTGCACCTCCCCTGGGAGGTGTCCAGAGCTCCTCCAGTGTGCTCCAGACCTCTACCATCTTGGAAACAGAGGTGCTGCTGGCACACTGGACTGCTCTGAGTGGCCAGTGCCACCAGGTGACGTCAGAGACTCCTGCTGATAGGCTCCTTCAGGTGTTAGTAGCCTTTCCTCTCTCCTAGGTAGCCAAACCCTCTTTTCTGGCTATTTAGGGTCTCTGTCTCTGGGGAAACTTTAGATAACGAATGCATGAGCTCAGCCGAGTTCCTCTGCATCTCCCTCTTCACCTTCTGATAAGGAATCGACCGCTGACCGCGCTGGAAGCCTGCAAACCTGCAACATAGTAGCAAAGACGACTACTGCAACTCTGTAACGCTGATCCTGCCGCCTTCTCGACTGTTTTCCTGCTTGTGCATGCTGTGGGGGTAGTCTGCCTCCTCTCTGCACCAGAAGCTCCGAAGAAATCTCCCGTGGGTCGACGGAATCTTCCCCCTGCAACCGCAGGCACCAAAAAGCTGCATTTCCGGTCCCTTGGGTCTCCTCTCAGCACGACGAGCGAGGTCCCTCGAATCCAGCGACACCGTCCAAGTGACCCCCACAGTCCAGTGACTCTTCAGCCCAAGTTTGGTGGAGGTAAGTCCTTGCCTCACCTCGCTGGGCTGCATTGCTGGGAACCGCGACTTTGCAAGCTACTCCGGCCCCTGTGCACTTCCGGCAGAAATCCTTCGTGCACAGCCAAGCCTGGGTCCACGGCACTCTAACCTGCATTGCACGACTTTCTAAGTTGGTCTCCGGCGACGTGGGACTCCTTTGTGCAACTTCGGCGAGCACCGTTTCACGCATCCTCGTAGTGCCTGTTTCTGGCACTTCTCCGGGTGCTACCTGCTTCAGTGAGGGCTCTTTGTCTTGCTCGACGTCCCCTCTCTCTGCAGGTCCAATTTGCGACCTCCTGGTCCCTCCTGGGCCCCAGCAGCGTCCAAAAATGCCAAACGCATGATTTGCGTGTAGCAAGGCTTGTTGGCGTCCATCCGGCGGGAAAACACTTCTGCACGACTCTCCAAGGCGTGGTGGATCCATCCTCCAAAGGGAAAGTCTCTAGCTCTTGTCGTTCCTGCAGTATTCACAGTTCTTCAGCCTAGTAAGAGCTTCTTTGCACCAACCGCTGGCATTTCTTGGGCATCTGCCCATCTCCGAGCTGCTTGTGACTTTTGGACTTGGTCCCCTTGTTCCACAGGTACCCTCAGTCAGGAATCCATCGTTGTTGCATTGCTGATTTGTGTTTTCCTTGCATTTTCCCTCTAACACGACTATTTTGTCCTTAGGGGAACTTTGGTGCACTTTGCACTCACTTTTCAGGGTCTTGGGGAGGGTTATTTTTCTAACTCTCACTATTTTCTGATAGTCCCAGCGACCCTCTACAAGGTCACATAGGTTTGGGGTCCATTCGTGGTTCACATTCCACTTTTGGAGTATATGGTTTGTGTTGCCCCTATCCCTATGTTTCCCCATTGCATCCTATTGTAACTATACATTGTTTGCACTGTTTTCTAAGACTATACTGCATATTTTTGCTATTGTGTATATATATATTGTGTATATTTCCTATCCTCTCACTGAGGGTACACTCTAAGATACTTTGGCATATTGTCATAAAAATAAAGTACCTTTATTTTTAGTATAACTGTGTATTGTGTTTTCTTATGATATTGTGCATATGACACTAAGTGGTACTGTAGTAGCTTCACACGTCTCCTAGTTCAGCCTAAGCTGCTCTGCTAAGCTACCATTATCTATCAGCCTAAGCTGCTAGACACCCTATACACTAATAAGGGATAACTGGGCCTGGTGCAAGGTGCAAGTACCCCTTGGTACTCACTACAAGCCAGTCCAGCCTCCTACATTGGTTGTGCAGCGGTGGGATAAGTGCTTGAGACTACTTACCACTCTTGTCATTGTACTTTTCATAAGAGAAAAATATACAAAACAAGGTCAGTGTATATACACATAGCCAAAAAGTTTTGCATTTCCTCTTTTCACTCTTTTCTAAGTGCTGAAAAGTACTTCTAAACTTACAAAAAGTTCTTAAAAGTTTAAAAAGTTTTTTCTGTCTTTCCAAAAAGTTCTGAAAACTTTTTTCTCTTTGTCTATCACTTTAACTCTCTCTAAAAATGTCTGGCACAGGCCAAAAAGTTGAACTGTCCAAACTTGCATATGATCACCTTAGCTGGAAAGGAGCAAGGAGTCTCTGCATAGAGAGAGGTTTGAGTGTAGGGAAGAATCCTTCCTTAGAACTGTTAATTAATATGCTTAGAGTACAGGATAAGGCCATAAGTGCCCAATCTGTAGAAAAAGTAGCTAATGGTTCTCAATCTGATCCAGGGACTCCCCCAGGAAAAGGTTCAGGAAAGAAACTTCTCAGCCTGCCCATTACTAGACAGTCTAGCATAGTTGGTACAGAGGTTGAATCACACCATACTGATGGTGTGCTCTCACATTATGCTGGTAGCCAAGCTGTTAGGGTGCCCTCTGTAAGGGACAGGTCTCCTGTTCATTCCCATCATACCTCTGTATCTAGAAATGTCCCTCCCACCCACCCTGATGACAGATTGTTAGAAAGGGAGCTCAATAGATTGAGAGTGGAACAAACCAGACTGAAGCTCAAGAAGCAACAGCTGGATTTGGATAGACAGTCTTTAGAAATAGAGAGGGAAAGACAGAAGTTGGGTTTAGATACCCATGGTGGCAGCAGCAGTATTCCCCATAGTCATCCTGCAAAAGAGCATGATTCCAGGAATCTGCACAAGATAGTTCCCCCTTATAAGGAGGGGGATGACATTAACAAGTGGTTTGCTGCACTTGAGAGGGCCTGTGCTGTACAGGATGTCCCTCAAAAGCAGTGGGCTGCTATCCTATGGCTATCATTTAGTGGAAAGGGTAGGGATAGACTCCTTACTGTGAAAAAGTGATGCCAATAATTTTACAGTTCTTAAGAATGCACTCCTGGATGGTTATGGCTTAACCACTGAACAGTACAGGATAAAGTTCAGAGAGACCAAAAAGGAGTCTTCACAAGACTGGGTTGATTTCATTGACCATTCAGTGAAGGCCTTGGAGGGGTGGTTACATGGCAGTAAAGTTACTGATTATGAAAGCCTGTATAACACAATCCTGAGAGAGCATATACTTAATAATTGTGTGTCTGATTTGTTGCACCAGTACCTGGTAGACTCTGATCTGACCTCTCCCCAAGAATTGGGAAAGAAGGCAGACAAATGGGTCAGAACAAGGGTGAACAGAAAAGTTCATACAGGGGGTGACAAAGATGGCAATAAGAAGAAAGATGGTGAAAAATCTCAAGATAAGCATGGGGATAAGGGTAAAACCAAAGATCCCACTTCAAATCTTAAACACTCTTCAGAGGGTGGGGATAAAACAAATTCTTCCTCTTCTTCCCAACCTGCACACATTAAAAAGCCTTGGTGCTTTGTGTGTAAAAACAGAGGCCATAGGCCAGGGGATAAGTCCTGTCCAGGTAAACCTCCTGAGCCTACCACCACTAATACATCAAGCTCTAGTGCCCCTAGCAGTAGTGGTACTAGTGGTGGGACTGCTGGCAACAGTCAAGCAAAGGGTGTAGTTGGGTTCACTTATGGGTCCATAGTGGAAACTGATGTAATCAGTCCCAAGACAGTTTCTGTCACACCTAGTGGCATTGGCCTTGCCACACTGGCTGCTTGTCCCCTTACAATGGATAAGTACAGGCAGACAGTTTCAATAAATGGTGTTGAGGCCTTGGCCTACAGGGACACAGGTGCCAGTTTCACTTTGGTGACTGAAAACCTAGTGCCTCCTGAACAACACATCATTGGACAACAGTATAAGATTATTGATGTCCATAACTCCACTAAGTTTCTTCCCTTAGCTATAATTCAGTTTAGTTGGGGTGGAGTTACTGGCCCTAAGCAGGTGGTGGTATCACCTAGCTTACCTGTAGACTGTCTCTTAGGTAATGACCTAGAGGCCTCAGGTTGGGCTGATGTAGAGTTTTATGCCCATGCAGCCATGCTGGGCATCCCTGAGGAATTGTTCCCTCTCATTTCAAGTGAAATGAAAAAGCAAAGGAGAGAAGGCCTGAAAACTCAGGATCCCTCTCCATCAACAGGTAAAAAGGGTATCACAGTATCCCCTAACCACCCTACCATTCAGGATACTATTCCTGTGGTGGGAGAAACCTCTCCTGGGGTGGCACCTGTTCCAAGGGAATCATCAGCTGGCAAAGCTGGACTCCCTGAGGTGGAAGTACCTCTCTGTGGGATAACTAACATTGGTGAGAAAAAGAGCACCATTTTAGTTAACATGGAGCATCCCTCCAACCCTCCCAGAGAAACTTTAGTGCAGAAACTCTGCACTGCCTCACAACACTTAGGACAGCATCCCTGCCCTAGTGTGGAGCTGATAGGACAGCATCCCTGCCCTGCTCCAACCCAAGAGAAACAGCATCCCTGTTCTCTCTTCCAGCCATATGGACAAAGTTTTTGCCCAGCTATGGCTTTTCTGAGACAGCATCCCTGTCTGGCATTTCCATCACTACAAATAGGTTCAGTGGACAATTCCCACTGCTCTAAACTAAAACTTACTGATAGAAACTCTGAAAATACATCTTCACATTGTTGCTTAGCTAAAAAACTTCAAACAGGGGGGTTTACATCCCCACAGGGAAGTAACCATATAGTGGATGATAAAGGGAGTAACCAGTCTATTGCAGAGCTACTCTCTACTTATCACCACTTAGACAATAAAGTCTCAACTGGCCAAGGTTAGCCTTATTGTCCTTCGTTTGGGGGGGGGTTGTGTGAGAAGGTAGCCTCTTTCTAGCCTTGTTACCCCCACTTTTGGCCTGTTTGTGAGTGTATGTCAGGGTGTTTTTCACTGTTTTCACTGTCTCACTGGGATCCTGATAGCCAGGCCTCAGTGCTCATAGTGAAAACACCATGATTTCAGTATGGTTGTTATGTGTCACTGGGATCCTGCTAGAAAGGACCCCAGTGCTCATAGGTTTGTGGCCTATATGTATGTGTCACTGGGACCCTGTCACACAGGGCCCCAGTGCTCATAGGTGTGCATGTATATGTTCCCTGTGTGGTGCCTAACTGTCTCACTGAGGCTCTGCTAACCAGAACCTCAGTGGTTATGCTCTCTCATTACTTTTAAATTGTCACTAACAGGCTAGTGACCATTTTTACCAATTTACATTGGCTTACTGGAACACCCTTATAATTCCCTAGTATATGGTACTGAGGTACCCAGGGTATTGGGGTTCCAGGAGACCCCTATGGGCTGCAGCATTTCTTTTGCCACCCATAGGGGGCTCTGACAATTCTTACACAGGCCTGCCACTGCAGCCTGAGTGAAATAACGTCCACGGTATTTCACAGCCATTTTACACTGCACTTAAGTAACTTATAAGTCACCTATATGTCTAACCTTTACCTGGTAAAGGTTAGGTGCAAAGTTACTTAGTGTGAGGGCACCCTGGCACTAGCCAAGGTGCCCCCACATTGTTCAGAGCCAATTCCCTGAACTTTGTGAGTGCGGGGACACCATTACACGCGTGCACTACATATAGGTCACTACCTATATGTAGCTTCACCATGGTAACTCCGAATATGGCCATGTAACATGTCTATGATCATGGAATTGCCCCCTCTATACCATCCTGGCATAGTTGGCACAATCCCATGATCCCAGTGGTCTGTAGCACAGACCCTGGTACTGCCAAACTGCCCTTCCTGGGGTTTCACTGCAGCTGCTGCTGCTGCCAACCCCTCAGACAGGCAGCTGCCCTCCTGGGGTCCAGCCAGGCCTGGCCCAGGATGGCAGAACAAAGAACTTCCTCTGAGAGAGGGTGTGACACCCTCTCCCTTTGGAAAATGGTGTGAAGGCAGGGGAGGAGTAGCCTCCCCCAGCCTCTGGAAATGCTTTGTTGGGCACAGATGTGCCCAATTCTGCATAAGCCAGTCTACACCGGTTCAGGGACCCCTTAGCCCCTGCTCTGGCGCGAAACTGGACAAAGGAAAGGGGAGTGACCACTCCCCTGACCTGCACCTCCCCTGGGAGGTGTCCAGAGCTCCTCCAGTGTGCTCCAGACCTCTGCCATCTTGGAAACAGAGGTGCTGCTGGCACACTGGACTGCTCTGAGTGGCCAGTGCCACCAGGTGACGTCAGAGACTCCTGCTGATAGGCTCCTTCAGGTGTTAGTAGCCTTTCCTCTCTCCTAGGTAGCCAAACCCTCTTTTCTGGCTATTTAGGGTCTCTGTCTCTGGGGAAACTTTAGATAACGAATGCATGAGCTCAGCCGAGTTCCTCTGCATCTCCCTCTTCACCTTCTGATAAGGAATCGACCGCTGACCGCGCTGGAAGCCTGCAAACCTGCAACATAGTAGCAAAGACGACTACTGCAACTCTGTAACGCTGATCCTGCCGCCTTCTCGACTGTTTTCCTGCTTGTGCATGCTGTGGGGGTAGTTTGCCTCCTCTCTGCACCAGAAGCTCCGAAGAAATCTCCCGTGGGTCGACGGAATCTTCCCCCTGCAACCGCAGGCACCAAAAAGCTGCATTTCCGGTCCCTTGGGTCTCCTCTCAGCACGACGAGCGAGGTCCCTCGAATCCAGCGACACCGTCCAAGTGACCCCCACAGTCCAGTGACTCTTCAGCCCAAGTTTGGTGGAGGTAAGTCCTTGCCTCACCTCGCTGGGCTGCATTGCTGGGAACCGCAACTTTGCAAGCTACTCCGGCCCCTGTGCACTTCCGGCGGAAATCCTTCATGCACAGCCAAGCCTGGGTCCATGGCACTCTAACCTGCATTGCACGACTTTCTAAGTTGGTCTCCGGCGACGTGGGACTCCTTTGTGCAACTTCGGCGAGCACCATTTCACGCATCCTCGTAGTGCCTGTTTCTGGCACTTCTCCGGGTGCTACCTGCTTCAGTGAGGGCTCTTTGTCTTGCTCGACGTCCCCTCTCTCTGTAGGTCCAATTTACGACCTCCTGGTCCCTCCTGGGCCCCAGCAGCGTCCAAAAACGCCAAACGCATGATTTGCGTGTAGCAAGGCTTGTTGGCGTCCATCCGGCAGGAAAACACTTCTGCACGACTCTCCAATGCGTGGGGGATCCATCCTCCAAAGGGGAAGTCTCTAGCCCTTGTCGTTCCTGCAGTATTCACAGTTCTTCAGCCTAGTAAGAGCTTCTTTGCACCAACCGCTGGCATTTCTTGGGCATCTGCCCATCTCCGAGCTGCTTGTGACTTTTGGACTTGGTCCCCTTGTTCCACAGGTACCCTCAGTCAGGAATCCATCGTTGTTGCATTGCTGATTTGTGTTTTCCTTGCATTTTCCCTCTAACATGACTATTTTGTCCTTAGGGGAACTTTGGTGCACTTTGCACTCACTTTTCAGGGTCTTGGGGAGGGTTATTTTTCTAACTCTCACTATTTTCTGATAGTCCCAGCGACCCTCTACAAGGTCACATAGGTTTGGGGTCCATTCGTGGTTCACATTCCACTTTTGGAGTATATGGTTTGTGTTGCCCCTATCCCTATGTTTCCCCATTGCATCCTATTGTAACTATACATTGTTTGCACTGTTTTCTAAGACTATACTGCATATTTTTGCTATTGTGTATATATATATTGTGTATATTTCCTATCCTCTCACTGAGGGTACACTCTAAGATACTTTGGCATATTGTCATAAAAATAAAGTACCTTTATTTTTAGTATAACTGTGTATTGTGTTTTCTTATGATATTGTGCATATGACACTAAGTGGTACTGTAGTAGCTTCACACGTCTCCTAGTTCAGCCTAAGCTGCTCTGCTAAGCTACCATTATCTATCAGCCTAAGCTGCTAGACACCCTATACACTAATAAGGGATAACTGGGCCTGGTGCAAGGTGCAAGTACCCCTTGGTACTCACTACAAGCCAGTCCAGCCTCCTACACACCTGCATCACGGCTGGAAAATCAATGCAACACCCGCTTGCAGCTACCGAAATCGATGCATCATCCATGCAGCACAGTGCTTCACCATCGTGTGCCAGGATTTTGCGAGCATCATCGCTGGGTGTCAAAACCACAGTGAACCTGCACGGACCCGAGGCTGTTCGTCCAGAAATCGATGCATTGCTCTTATGCAGGAGAGAAAAATGACCCATCACCTACTTGACCAGAGAAGAAACGGCACACGGCCTCTCTTGCGAGTCACAAATCCGCACATTGCTTACTTTTCTGACGCATGCTCACCCGTGCAGCTCTATTTTTGACACATACCAGGTACTGTGTGTAAAAACAAAGCATCCATTGATTTCTCTGGATTAGGACTCTTTAATTGAAAAAAATCATAACTTTGCTTGTGTATGTTGGATGTTTGTTGTTTTTGTCTTGTTTTGATCAGATAAATATAGGCTATTTTTCTAAACTGGTGTTGATTCCTTTAGTTGTGTTTTCACTGTGTTACTGTGTGTGATTGTGCAAATACTTTACACATTGCCTTTGAGATAAGCCCAACTGCTTGTCCCAAGCTACCCAGGGGGTAAGCAGGTGTTTCATGAGCTGTGTATCTCCTTTACCCTGACTAGAGTGAGGGTCCCTGCTTGGACATTGTGCAAACTGACTGCCAACCAAAACAAAGCCAAAGAACTTGAATTTGAGCTTGAAGAAGGAACACCTGTCCTTCTTCATTGTCAGACCACTTTCCGTAAGCCCCTTAAGGGTGGCCTTGAGGCACTTGTGATGATCAGCCTAAGTAGAGGAGAACATTTAGATATTGTTGCTAATTTTTAGGACCCCTTTGAGTCCCGACAAGGTTTCTCTGATAGTATTCTCGAATACTTTTGTGGCTGAAGATATCCTAAAATTTACCCTTTTTAGTGTCTCAGTCCTAAGTGCGTTGAAAATGTGGTAATGTACCTGCTGTCTGGATGGAGCACCAGCAGGTGAAAACCTGCATTTAAGTCTAATTTAGACAACCACTTCGACCCATGGAGGTCACGATAATGGTGTCCATTAATGGCGTTATGTGATGTTCCTTTTTGATTACACAGTTTGGCAATCTTATGTTGATGCAGAGCCAAACAGTTACCGGCTGCTTGGGTTTCTTTCTGACAACTAGCAGTGACATCCATGGAGTGGGCCTGGCGACTTTCTCGATCACATCCATCTTTTCCAATGTTTTGTTGGCTTAGGTGTAATGGCACCTGTGGGTGTCTCAGTGTGGTACCTTGTATCATCTTGTCCATGTGCAGTCTGACGGCGGGCCCCTTTTTTGCATCTGAGCCCTTTGAACAGCTCTGAGAACTCTTCCAATATGTTGTTCACTTGAAGGGCATGGATCTCCTTGGTGAAGAAGATGAGGCTCAGGTCTTCAACTGTGTGGCCCCCAAGCAGCATTCCTTTTTCCCCCACTGTCATGTGAAAACGTGTCCTGACCTCTCTTTCTCCATGCTGAACATCCACTTCCATGGTGCCCTACAGGGCAAGTGGCTCTTTGCCTCCATGCATAAATTCTTGCACGCAATGGGCTGAAGGGCAGGCGTGGCTGCAGCAGTAGATATTGCAAGTGAGTCATCACATTGGCTGACACCTCTGTGTCAGTTAGAGCTGGCACCATTGTTCCCATGATGACCATGTTGCAGAGGGGTTGGGGCTTGTGGCTTTTGATGCCTGGGGCCATGTAGGATATAAGGAATACTTCTGCCTCTTTTGGGTTTTCCCGTTCTGCCTCATCTTTGGTCCACCAAACTCCAGTCCTGCCAGCTGGTGGGGGCTGCTTAATGATGTAGAAGTGCCGGATTGCTCTAGTTGGCAGTCATCTGCCCGACGTCCACATTCACTGTTTCTGCAAACACTTGTGAAGTGGTCGGCTTTGCTGCACACTGAGCACATGTGGCACGCTGCTGGGCACCTCTCCACTGGCTGGTACTCTAGTCCAAAGTTCCTGGAGGAAGCCTTTGCACTCTGACTCACCCTCCTTTTCTGGGCTGGGGGCCTGCTGAGACTGCATCAACTATCTCTGCCTTGATGGTTGACCCTGTCTGGGTGCTCATGTGCCCTTACTCTTTGTTGAATGCCATCTTAATTTCTTCCACTCTGGCACTGGAGAGATCGTAGATGCGAGCCAGAATGAGCATGTCCTCTCACTTTATTTTAGGTTGTCTTAGGATGAATCTTCTCAGATTTGCTGACCTGCAACCTTGTATCAGTTGTGCTCAGACTCCCTTCTGGTGGTCATCACCTATGCAGGTAGTTGCTAGGGCCCTCAAGCGCGTGTAGAAGTTCTCCACTGACTTCCCTTCACCTTGCACAGCACAGTTTAAAGTGTTCAAAACCGGGGTTTAGTTGTGGATCAAAGTGTGCATTCAGGGCTATTATGGTGGTGTCCTAGTTGTCAACATCCCCGGTGTCTAGGAGGTGCTGAAACAATTTACAGATCTAATTTCCACCAAAATGCAGCAGTAGTGCATTTTTGTCTTCATTGTCTTTCTCTCTCCAGGCCCACAAATAGTTCTCCAATCTCCCCATCAAGACTCTCCATTGGCAGTGGTGGTGACCATGTCCATGAGTTAACTAAACAGTGCAAGGGCAACGATGGCTGAGTGGGTCGGTGTGGCCGCTGCAGCACGGCCTGGGTCTGCCCCTTAGGTGCCACGCGCCTGCTTATTGTACATCATTCTTAGCCACTCACAGCAGAAGAATGTCCCTGGGCTCTCCGCTACACCACTGACTGGGGTAGGACTCTAGTTGGCTCCCCCTCTCCTTTGTGGCTGCCTTATTAACTATTATGTCTGTATACAAATGGAGACCACTCCCCTCCCTCCCTCTAAACTGGCTGCACAGACGTCTATCCCACAATGTGCTGTGGGCAATGGCTGCTGCAGTGCAGGTGCAGAAAACTGAACTTATCCCAGACACTGGAATGGTGCCCAAACAGTGTCCAGTAACTTTGCCTTCCCAGGCATCTCTTTGGTGGTGGTGCTGAAATGCTATTCGGTGCAGGCCTCATACTGCAGCCTGCGAGGCCTTAATACTGTGGAGGGGTGCGGTGACAGCCAACCTCCTACAGGAGATGCTGTTCCGCCATAGTAACTCCTTGTCCCCACTGGAGAGCAGCTGCACAGCACGGTATGCTCACTGCGCAGTTTCTGCTGTGCAGGGAATGCGAGTGCAGCAGCCCACATGACAAAGCTGCACTGTGACTCGCCACCAGGCTCTGACCTGAGGCAGGCAGATTGCCCTCAGTGTTATAGCTGGTGCAGGGTACAGCATTCTTAGGTGGGCGCTCTGGTTCCCCGCCCTCATTGCCAGTGTGCTGCACGTGGGGGTCTAGCAGGACCACTCCTGGGAAAGGCCTGCTTATGCCTCTTGCTACGGGAATCACAGTAGCAACACACACATGGATGAACTTCAGTACTGAGCCTCGTGTGACTTGTCCCCGTTTATTTTATCACCTTGGCCGCGCCAGGCTTAGGTGTTGCGTGCTTGCATCACAAACCTTGCAGTGAGCCTGGGTGACTCACTACAAAGCCCAGGAGGAAGCTGGAGGCAAGGAAGAGGCGCTGATGAATAGGAAGCTAGGAAACCAGAGAGACGTGGGAGGTAACTATTATGGTAAGTAAAGATAAGAAACGTGTGGGCTCTAAGCCCCTTTTAAAAAATGTTTTCCTTTAGAAGAGATTTCACAAGCACAGTGCAAGCGCTGTGCTTTTGAAACCTAAAAAGCCTCTAAAAGGAACTGTCTCAATAGACTTTAACATGTATTAACCTTTACTAGTAGCTAGCAAACAGACCTCTGCCTGAAACAATCTTTCTAAACCTTATGCAGTCTTAAACTGGCAAATACATGTTTATATACGTCTGCAAGGTATCTGTGTTTGGATTTTGATAGCCAAGGAGACACCTAAGTGAGCAAACAACATTAAGACGTGGTTATGTAATAAAACGTGTACCTCTACTCCTTATGTAGACAATATTAATAGGTAATTTGCTTGTCACACTGTTTTTGTAGTTGGTTTCTTTCACAGAATGACACACAACCTTCCCTAAACTCTGGACACTTATAGTGACTTGAAAGGGAGGAGAGGATGTTAAAGAAGCCTGAAGAATGTTGACAAGGGTTAGTTATTGTTACATTTTTAGAGACTGTTTGAATTCCGCTGCAAGATGTCCGAATAATAAAATAGTGTGCATGCTTAAAGCTGTTAACCCACTTCTACCGATGAGTAACTTCTTACTGGACCTTCTGAACTTTTCAAAAAAAGCTATGCCATCTAAATTGACATTCACCTATTGGATGACGAATTTGATTTTAAAATCCCCAGGCGTTGACTGGAAAACGCCTATATTCTGAAGAAAGTACTGTCACGCCCGCCACAGAGCTTGACAGATGTACATATTTAGGCTGATGCCTTGCAAAACACTCCTCGTCAATGACAGCTGAAAAAAGACAAGCTAACAAATTCCAAAGTTAATGTCCAGATGATGGTACACTAAGACCACTTTTATTTCCAACCCTTGTCCCTCAATTAAAATTGTACTTATGATGTTAATGCTAAAAGGAGATTCCCTGGGCTGGATGGATACTTACTATCAATGATGTCGCCTAGTCCCTGAGCACCAAGAAGATCTTTAAGACGGGCCACTTCATCCTTCAGCTCCCTGACCAGACGGTTGTTGGGGTCTTCATTGATTACTGCATTGCATCTGATTTGTTTGGCACGATCAGCGTATCTGTGAAACATTGAAAGAAGAATGCAGGTGTGTGAAGCATTTCAATACCAAGAACAAAGCCAGATTTATCAAGGTTTTGAGCTGCCCTTGCACCATGCAAGTGGGCGGAAGGGCCATACAAAACCAAAGTCAGACTTACAAAGTCAGGCAAGGCCACTGTGCAGAAATCCAGAGTAATACAAGGCAGCACAAACATCTGCCTTGAAATATTCTGCAGCAGGGAGGGATTCCATGTGTACAGCATGGGTGGATCCACTCGTGGATTTTGGCACAATCCTGGATTCACCATTAGTAGTAGACCTGGCAATGCATCAAGGAGAATATTGTTTTATTTCTCCTGTGCATCACATTTAGAAAGAGGAAAATGCCCGTCAAGTTTATTTTTGTCAGGAAGATGTCCCTTCCTGAACAAAAATAATCCTGCCTACAATGCCGGCACATACACAATGCATGCACCATGACCCAAGGTGTTGGCGCTTGGAAGCCAAAAGTGCGCCACCACTCGGAAAGGACAGGAATGTGCCATATAATGGTAAATACCGCACCTTCCTGTTCTTTCCCTTTCACACAGTGTAGCACAGCAAGGTGGCATTCTGCTTTGCGCTGCCCAAAATAATGATAATTCTGTATGCTAATCACAGCAGATCCAGTCTTGTGGGGAAACTACAGAGCCCCAGGAGGCGGGCTCAGGCCCACCGGTGCTGACTCACACTTATAAGCGCTTTAATTCTCCCGCACCGTTGGACCCTAACAGTAGAAGATCCATTCTTGTGGGGAAACTACAGGTCCCAGCAGGCCCAGGGCCCCAGGAGGCAGTCCCAGGCCCACTGGCACACCGGCACTGACTCGCGCACATAAGCACTTTCATTCTGCCGCAGCGCGGGCAGCGCCTGGGCAAAGCCTGGGCCAAGGGTGGGCCCATCCACGTCCAACGGAGCCCGAAAGAGGCTGGGCTAGGCCAGACCCCTAACATTTTTTTTTTTTGAAGCAGATTCTTTTGTGGTCCCACTGTGCTGTTGCATTTATAACTGGGACTGTATTATTGACCTATTCGATCATCAAGTGCCCACCCTTATACTGAATATCTTATACTGATGGGTAAAAGGAAGACGGCGCGGGGCTGGGGTGGTGCATAAGAAAAAATACAAGAAGCAGAAGCATGCAGCAAATAATTGTGTAAGGGAAAAGATTGATAATCTCCTGGTTGAATGTTAGGAAATATTATCCTCTCCCCCTAATAATGTCCCAGAAGGCACCCAGAGTTCACACTCTCCAGCTAGCTTGGGTGCGTATCACAGGAAAATTCCAGATATGTTTAAAAAATGTGAGACACAGGAATCAGCTCCCATAGGGCAGAGGGGAGGGACGGGACATGCTACCACCTACATCTCAGCATTGGCAAATGAGCCATCACATTTAGAAACTGGTGTCCTTCATCGTAACAATCGCTTTAGCCCTTTAAATGATCTTTTAGATCCACATGATGATCCTGACATAGGTACCATGGCAGGTGTGGTACTAGATGCAAACCTAAACCCTATTATGTGTGAAGCCCAGTACACTTCTCACATACAAGAACTAAAGTGTGAGGTGGCTGAGCTTAAATCTATGGTAAATATATTAACATCTATGTTTAAACAGTTATTGCCAAAAGATGTGATGACCATCTTTGATCGTGTCCATAGTTCCATGCACAGTTCTTTAGGCCTCTTGGCTCAGCCTCCTAAATTGCCTCTGTTTACTTGCAATAAGAATCATACTTGTGTTACCTGTCCTGCCGCCGTCAGCTCAGCTCCTTTTGATGGTCACTATGCAGTCAGCGGGAGGACTGGGAACTCTAGACAGGTTCCCACATGTAATGGTCTAGGCTTGGTGAAGGAATCAATAGCCTGCTATTGATTATCCAAATCTTTGGATGACAATGTCCCAATTGTGTTGTACACCCCACTGCTGATTGGTCCTAATCTACCAACACTGTCTTGATGGTCAATGTGCCCAAATTACATCCAGCGGCCTCTAGGGAAGGGGGAGAATCTGTCAGAAATAAGGCGATTCATTGGATCCATCATGTGAGAGGTTGTTACTCTGTGATACGTGAGGATATAATTGAGGCAGTTAGAAGGCCTGATCCTGATACACACTATGATATGATTAAGTTAACATTTAGGGACAAGAGTATAGTATACAATTTGGAGACCCTAGATGCTAGGACAAGTCCCCCTAGGCATTCTTGCATTCTAGTTTAAATAGACTATGCTTTTCTCGTATCGCTGGGTTCGGCTTACCCCCAATTTGGGGTGCAGTTCATCTGAGTTAAATGTGAACAATTGACTTGTTGTACTGCCTAGGTCCCCTTTAGACCTACCATCTCGGGCTCCCCCTTCATATGATTTAATTGGCTCTGGTATTGGTGTTTTCCACCCTACCCCTGACTTTGTGTCTATCTACTCCTCTTCTCCTGATAGATTTCATCAGTCAACTCAGGATCATCTAGTCATTTGTGTTAACATTACATCTATGGCCAGGGCAGCTTCTCAAAGTATTGGGGTGCGATATGCTTCCTGGAATGTGCCAGGTTTAAGATCTGTTGTCTCCCTTCCAGCCTTTGTTTCTTTCATTGAAGACCATGACCTCTGTCTTTTTCAGGAAACTTGGGCAGTTGATCCATTATTCTGTTCTGGCTATTTCAACTTTTACACTCCAGCACTTTCTAGTAATAGGGGCAGACCATCCGGCGTCCTAATCACATGGGTCAGAACATCGTTAAACTGCTGTATATCTCAGCTATCCATTGACTCCCTGGACATATTAGGCATCTGGTTACTGTTTGGGGCAAACATGGGTGGGATAATTCTTCAGATCTGTGCAAAGGGGTTAGGGGAGGTGTGGCTTCTGATACCCTCCATGTTTTGGAGACATTCCTAAGGCAATGTTCCCGACACTTCAAAATCATTGTTTCAGGTGACTTTAATGTCGCTTTCGAACATCTTGACTGGGATGATCTTGGGTTTACTTGTGAGGAGGATAGAGCATGGTCTGTCCTTTCCTTGGTCATTCCACCCATTAAAGGGTGGTAGCAAGTTGCCGTTCAGCTAAAAACCTTGACTATTTGGGCTTAGAGCACTCAATGGCAGGACAAAATCTGACACAAAGGGTTATCATAATTATAATAAGGTTAACCACACAAGTAGACTTGACTATTGTTTAGTTAATATAAGATTGTGGCCTTTAGTTATTGATATGATAGTTATTGAGAGAACTGAGAGTGATCATAATCTGCTCTTGGTTCAAATGTTTGCCCTGTGTTATCAAATGTCTACGATCAATATCCCCACTACATTAGCTTTAGGTACAAGTATGTCTAAAGATAATTGCCACATAAAGCGGAGTAAGGTATCAGCTTGGCCGGACATTATACGCTCTGAGAATGCTGCTTTGAGGACTTCAATGGTGCATTTAGGGGAGGGCCTTGCAATTACTGGCGAGCAAATAATTAGATCTCATGCCCAACGTTTTGAGAGTATTGCGGCTCACTTCATAGCAGGTATTGACTCTGGTGGTGGAAGGACTACAGGGAAACATCATTAGTTCAGCAAGGAATGCCAAACTTCAAATAAACTCTTGATCCAGGCCATCAAATCCAAGTATGCAGTTTCTATCCGTATCGCTAGGAAGTCTCATAAGTCTGATATTTGGAATGCCAAATGTGAGCAAGATAATAAATGGTGGGCAGCACTAAATCATGCTTCGCGTGACAAGAACTGCACCAAATTCTGGTCTTTGGCTGCCCGTGGCCCTGATAATAGTGTATTGGATGTTACAACGAACATTTCTGCAACTGAATGGGTAGACCGCTTTAGTTGAATGTATTGGGATGATCATCTCAGTATACTATGTGAATCTGATAAGGTCTCGAGTACAACTACTGAACAAACTCCGAGCCCTTTACTGCTAAAATTGTTTATTCTTTTGGACATATTGCACTCTCTAGGTACATTAAAGTGCGGCAGGGCGAAGGGTCCAGATGGCGTTCCAGCAGATTTGCTCCTAATGATTATTGAAATCTGATTGAGATACATTACTTTCATATCCAATGAAATAGCGGCGGGGGCACCTATTTCTGAGTCGTGGAAGGGTGCTGTTGTAGTTCCTATTTTCAAAAAGGGTGATAGAGCCCTACCCTGCAACTATAGACCAATTAGCCTACTGGAGTGTGTGCAGAAATTTTCCTGCCACTGCCTTCTGGGGAAGATTCATGACTGGATGTCAGAGCGTAATAACCTTAGCCCTTTGCAAGCTGGCTTTCGCAAGAAAACTTCCACTATTGATCAGGCCTTTAGGTTTTTGCTTCTATAATGGAAAACGTTTTTTATTGGTAAGGGGAATCTGTATGTTGCCTTTGTTGATTTGAAATCCGTGTTTGACTCAGTGCCTCCCAAAAAGATGTGGGAAGTTTTTTCAGGGATGGAAATCCCCGCCCACATTCTTTCTTTGCTAGTACTGTTCCATGAGGGCAACTATGCACTTGTTAGGTGAGGTAATTTGGGACAGCTTACTGATGAAATTCCAGTGTCAAGGGGAGTATGCCAAGGGTGTGTCCTTGCTCTAACTCTATTCTCTTTATATACACAGTTTCTTTTTTACTCAATGTGGAGCCAGATGCGCCATTTTTAGGTACAAGTAAAGTTCCGGTCTTGCTAATTGCAGATGACACCCTTTTGATATCTAAGACCCCGAGTGGTCTACGGAAATTCCTTACATGTTTTGAGGAATTCTGTTCCTCTCAGAGATTGGAAATCAACACCTCCAAAACCAAAATTATGGTGCTCAATCCCCATAGATCTTTTAAATGGAAGTTTTGGAGGTACTCCACTTGAGAAAGTGAAATTGTTGAGCTATCTTTGCCTAATGCTATCGGAGAACATGTCTTGGAAGTCACACATTGCTATGCAGGTGTTGAAGCAAAAGCAAATTATGGGGGTTTTTATTCAGGATTTTGGCCTTTCTTATACTCAACTGATTCATCCAGTACTCCAGATCTATTAAGCTGAGGCTGTGAGCTCTGCTCTTTGTGGTGCAGAATTATGGGGCCATAACAAAGCCCAAGAAATATCAACTGTTGAGAAAACCTTCCTAAGAAAGCTCATCTCTCTTCCTTTGAGCACTCCATTGCTCCCTTTTTTCAAGGACCTGGGCATTAAGAGCATAGGTTATAAGGCCCACTTACGCCCTCTTTTGTACTGGAGGTGGCTCTGGACTACATCAGAGCTTCCCCCTACACTATAGGCCTGCAGGCCATAATGGAAGCTAATCGCTCCCTTGACATTCCTTGGCTCAGATACATTAAACAGTCACTATACATGCTTGGGCTTGCATTCTCCAGGTATTGCTCCCTTTCCATCGAAAATTGACCTTAAAAAACAGTACTGGAGGATGGTAGACTCTGAAAAGGTAGGGGCAGCATTTCACAATTATCACATGATTTTATTGATCAGAAAGATATGTGTAATATCAGGTTTTTTTGGGATGCAATTCTGGTTCCCAAAGACACAAAGTTGTACTTCCAGTTGCGTGTAGGAACCTTACCATTAAGATCATTTACCAGTCATTGTTCATCTGAGGGAAAATCTGCCTCATGTTTTATTTGTTTGCCCTGCTTATACAACCCGTCACAGGAAATGGCTTGCTCCGGCCTGTAGGTTGTTGGGAGTTCATAGGTCTGTGGTTGCTCTTCAAATCCTTAGATCAGATATTAATTTGGCATTAGTTACTGCCGTTGCCAAGTTTCTTGGAGCGATGTGGATTCTTAAAGCAAAAAATGTATGTACACTAACATGACATTTGTATAAATAATTATGTACTAAAGAATGCTTACAAGAAGTATTCAGGTTTTCTACTCTTTTTATAAAATGTTTTTAATGACTTTATTCTTATATATATTTATTTATTTTTTGTATTTGCTATGCACTTTTATTGCCCGTGTGGCCGAAATAAAGTCTTTGAGGATAATGATAATTCTGGCCCAAAATCTAAACCGATAGATGCATGCATAACAATTGGACTAAATCTGTCAGCATCAAACATGGACTTTGGAACTAGGAGATAGAGACATACACAGAACAAAAGCAGAATTTAGATTTGATTAGGTCATAGGCTTGGCGTAAGAATTAGAAAGAAAGCCTCACCGTTCACTTTATATAATTTTGTTGAAACCTGTAATTCTACACTTGAATAGGAACTTCCCATTTTTCTCTGCCAGGGAAGGGACGAATCTCCTAGCAGTGCCTGTTCATTATAGAAATTATATGCATTTGCAAAGGATCTCTTTTTCTTTCCGGATGTATATATGGGGAATTGTAATTGTTCCTATTGGAAATGTGGTGTGCTTTCATTAATCCTGATTCTGCAGCACAGCTGATTAATTACTATATTAAACTAATTGTTACGGATCTCAAAAGCTTTCTCGCATGAAGGCATGCTTAAATCCATTTATGTAATTGCATTGAGAACTGTATGCAAATGGATAAGTGGAAATATTAGCACTATATATCAATATTCGTGAAGTGCAAATGTTTAGGGTCAAGGAAATAGGAATCAACACGTGCATTTTTCAATGAATACAAATATTTAAAGGTAAGGCATAAAACAAAATATGCTAGTAGCACGTTTTAGCAGTGAATCCTCAGGAGGAAGAGACACGATGATTATTTTGTACTACGTAGAGTAAGTAAGAAAGTTTTGTATCATCCTCTTGAGCTATATAACTTCAATCATTACCAGAAGAATCAGAGGTTTTATGGTCACAATACAGGGGACGTCAAAATGTTGCCAAATAGAGAAAAAAAAACACCCTTATGTCTAACCAGATACATTCCGTCAGCCCACTATGCGCAAGGTGAGCCCACCTTAGGTAACGTCCCATTTTGTTCACATGAAAGGGAACCTTTCTAGATTGCCAGTCACGCCTGTAATTAAGTGGGGATGCAGCCTGCAACAATAATGCTCAGTTGTTGAAATAAATGTCAGTGTAATTTATACTTGAACAAAAATGTCATGCAATGTGTACTGATCATGAACACACTCGCAAGAAAATGAGAGATGGGGTAAATCGCACAACACGAATTATGACCAGGTACTTTTTGAGACAGTCCAATATAGAGAGCCTTTAAAATACCTCAGTGTTTAAACAAGTAGATTATGTAGTCAAGATATAGCTTTAATGTCAACTACATGCCATGCATTTGCCCACTAAGCTTCAATATGACTTTCGATAAGCCAGAGTTTTTGTATGTTGATTCATTATTGGCTTACTGTTCACTAAACTGTTACCAGTAAAGAATGCTGGAGGTGGATGAGTGGTGGTTCTGGACATAGAGGAAAAGGTAAGACGTCTAGGATGGAAATGCCTTTTTAAACAGCTAGGTTTTCTGAACTCGGCGTGTTTGCGAATGCTTATTGGTAGGTCGTGAAATGCGAACCATAGGGATGGGACCGTGGTTGAAAATAGTCTGCCTTTCATTGGAGCTTTCCTGACTCTGAGCAGTGTAACATCTGATGGAACATTGCAATATCCTAGTAGGGATATTGTTTACATAATATTTTTAAGATCTGTTGGTTCTTGTTGATACTCTTGTTAACCAGCGGTAGAAATTTCAACAGGGGGTCTTTCCAGTAGGTGCCTTCGTGTTTTGTAAATAACTTATTGTATTATTTGGCTAGTGAATATGACATGAGGTTCAAAAGTAAGATGATTATTGTTGATGATGCCAGGCCCTGCACTTTTTATGGGACAAATACATTCACAATTAGGGTTTGTTTGTCATAATATGCATGTTTAAATCAAAGTTTTGTATTTTGTGAAAAGCAACATTCTTTTGTGATCACTTTGAGGTTCAGGTATAATTGAGAACCCTTTGATTAGGTGTACCTTCCATTCGAGAGGCTACCATGATCTTACAAAAAAGGTTCATGAATATGTTGTCATAGTTGGCCCCTTGCTCGAGGCAAGACTGCTGGTTTTGGGATGACAGCACTTTTGTTTGGAAGCAACTAAGTCAATCATACATGTCGCAACTATCGACCCAACCCTCCCAGCTTGCAAGCAGTACCTCTCCAAAAACCCAAACAGTAAAAGGTGATTTCTGGCAGCCTTTATGCATGGACTCAAGAGTGCGACATCTCAGGGGAGTCGTGGCTGAACGGAGATTACTCTTTTCTCACATGAGCAACAAGTCTCAGTCACACACAGGCAATGAAGGAGATGCAGTGAAGTTTTCAATAGGTTCTATTAAGAATACTGCGATCTACTGTAAATTGTATGGGCTGCAAAGATTAGGACAATGAACAATGCAAGAAACAGAATTTTAAAAACGAGAGTCGTGAATACAAAGACCCCCACCACCTTGCAATAACATGAGATGTGAAATATCCCTAAAACCCTAGCATGATGAACCTAATCCCTAACCTAAAGAGAGCTAGGTGTGTTGAACCTAATCTGCCAGTACCATGCCCATGAGAAGAGCACCCCAACCCTTGTTATCTTGGAATGAGGTCTCTAGAGCAGACTCCGTGAGCACCCAAAGGCTGGGTCTCCATCAAGGCGATTTGTGGCACAGACAGCATTGATGACATCCGGTAGGAATCCCTCCGATAACCTTGTATGCATGAGATGTATTTATACAGATCTTGTGGGACCCCTGAAGCAGGTATGTTCCCAAATAATAGATAAGAAGGCATGCGTGGGGCGGCAATTATATAAACAATTCCTTCGAGAGTACGGTATGTTCCTGTCACACGTAAGTGGGAAAGGGACATGATGTGAATACCTACGTAATAACTTGTCTTTGACGCTGATAGTGACGCCTTCACAGAGTGGAATTGATAACGTGAAATCAAAACATCTTCCTAACTATAAACATAGCAGCCATTTGGAAGAAATAATTAAATAAATAAGCCAAAACAGAGCACACTAATTAGGTTAAAGGTAACTAGGTGATGGGAGGCACAGGCCTGCAAGCCGGAAGGCTAAGCTAAACTCCTGATTACCATTAAAATTAAATAGGATCCACTACAATGTTAGACACGTTTTCTAGTGGTGGCGGATATTGCATACTTGAACATTACATATAGTAGGGAGGAAACTAGGAAACTATTTTGTTGGAAAGTGGATTTTTGGTAAGGGCAGGCAAGTACCTCCGCTTTGTAATAGGCCACTAACCTCCACTAGGTCCAGTTAGGGCTCAATAAATTAATCCCAGCTCAACCCTTGGTAGCTTGGCAATGAACAGTTAGGCTCAACTTAGGAGACAGGTGTGTAAAGCATTTAAAAATCACAGAACAGTAAATAAGTAAAACACAAAACACAGTACAAATCTGACTCCAATTAATATAAATAGATTATATTGTTATCTTTAAAATGACACCAAAACAATTCAAATCGGATAAGCGGAACCAGAGATATGAATTTTTAGAGAATAAATGTTTTTTAGGCGCAGCGAAACTAAAAGTGTTAATCTGGACATTTGGTTGCACTCGACAGGGGCAAAGTCAAAATAAATTTGAGGCCAACCGCAATGGAGCACTGCTTGGTTACAGTAAGTGGGAGACCTTGATCAAAAGTTTACCTTCGGATTTAGGTGGTAATTGCGTCTTCAGCGGTCTTTTTCCAAGACCACCGAAGCCACTGCTGCCAACAGACTGCCAGTGCTGGCGGTCCGAAGATCGCCATATTTTGACTTAGGAATGATTTCCACCCGCTTATGGGTGGAAATACAACCCTGTCAGCCAGGCCAATGGAGGAAGAGAGGCGGGTCCACCACCGCCATGCCAACAAGGCTTTGCCCACTGTATTACGATATGTTATACAGCATGGCGGAGTCCTGTTGGCGGTGTGGTGCTGGTGGTGAAAAACGCCAGGACCCTTCCCCTCCCGGACGACCACCTCGACAGAAAAGGTAAGTTGATCATCTGAAAGGAGGGGGGATGTTGGATGCATGGGTATGTATATGTGCGTGCATGTGGGCCAATGGGGGTGCATGTGTGCGTGTATGTGTACGGAAGGGGGTGTCTGGGTGTGTGCGGATGGGGCTGTCTGGGTGCGTGCATGTGTGCAGATGGGGTGTCAGTTCGTGTATGTCTGCGGATGGGGGTGTCTGGATGCGTGAATGGATGTTGTCTGAGTGTGTGCATGAATGTGGAGGGGGAGTGCGTGTGCATGAATGTGGAGAGGGGGAGTGCATGTGCATGAATGTGGAGAAGGGGAGAGCGTGAATGGATGTGGTGGGGAAAGTGCATGAATGGATGTGGTGGAGGTGTGCATGATTGCAGAGGGGGTGCCCATGGGTGAGTCCTAGTGGGGGCGCGGGGGTGGTTGGGTGCGTAGGGTTTTGCATGAGCGTGGAAGTGGGGGGAGGGTGTTTCCATGTGCGTGGAAGTGGGGATGAGGGTGTCTGAATGTGCATGGAATTGGGAGGGAGAGTACGTGCATGTGTGTGGGAGGGTGCTGGTGACAGGAATGGAGATTCCTGTTGCCGGGTGGGTTACTGCCAGAGATTCTGTTGTGGTGCGACCACCACGGAAAGACTGACTGTCTGCCAGGTCATGATACCGCCGGTGGTCTCACAGCTGCAGCCGGGCTGGTGGTAGTGGTGGTGATGTGGCTGTGTTTGGGTCGGTTTACCGTCCCAGTCGTTATATGGCAGTATTCACTGGCGGCCTGAAGGCAGCCCAACCGCCACCATGGTGACCACCAGAAGCACAATGACCTCCTTAGTCTTTTTATTGAAGATTTTCTTCACTGGGACGAAGTCCCAATTCGGATCTGACCCCCCTGGAGCCCACTTTGGATACGCATCACAGGTGACCTTGGTGAAGAAATCTACCTTTGGACTTAGACAATATTTCATGACCAAAATCTTCGTCTGGGCCAAACTTGAAATTGGATGTGACCTCACTGGAGCACTCCTCAGGTACGCTGCGCATGAAGCCTCAGTCAACTTTTCTGGAGCTTTTTCTCCCTGACATCGGACGACTCTCCACAGCAAGCCGATTTCGAGTCAACATCACTGGATTGCATTTCCAGGAGCCCCCAGTGAACTCTTGGAAGTCTGGGGCTCTGGAGATTTTCAGCGGGATGAACCAGCAAGTCAGGCTTGGTTGTGGTTGACGTAAGCTGGCTAGACTCATGATGTCGGGCTGGTCCCTTTATGGAGCTTTTTTCCAAAAGTTTTCCCATCTTCTCCAAACTCCTGGATCTTCTTCCAGAAGGTCTTTGATGGTCCTTTAGGAGTTCACAACTCACCCCAATGTTCCAGAAGCTCTTAGATGCTCCTTGAGGTTAGGACTCCAACTCCCAGAATGCACCTGGTTCAAACCTAAAAAGTATCACAGGGCCTGATGCAGGAGTTTCTGGTCCGCTATTTTCTACCTGTAGCTTACAGGGAGACCCTTCTTGATGCAGATGAAGGAAGGCAAAGTCAATTTAGTGATGAAGCCCTAGTGTGCAGCTGGTGCAGTTCTTCAGAGTGCAGTATCCAGGGGCAGGTCAGGGGTCCAGCAGGGCAGTCCTTCTTTTCTTGTTCCTTGTAGGGATCTGAGGTCTGGGTGCAGAAATGCCAGATGTATCCTGGCTTCTGGGGAGGAAAGCGGGGGGGGGCAACTATCCAATCACAGGCAGGCCACCAGCCTCTTGGATGACCACTTCGTGGGAAGTGCAGCAAAAATAAATCCCAGGGAGCACCATTCTTTAAAAATCCAAAATGGCAGAATCTGTATTTTGGAGGTTAGGCTGATTCCACCCACTGGTGAGGTTACAATTCCTTAACACACCTCTTTCCTACACTCTCCTAATCTAATTAAGGGGGCACCTGGTTGTCTAAGGTTGCAGGAAATGGAGGAGATCCTGAGCTACTCCAAATATCCTTCACTCCTTTGAAGACCAGTTTGGCTGCAATCCCCCCATCCTTTTTAACCCTCTGTTGAGACAGATCTCCTTCCCCAGGCACTTCCTTTGTCTTCAGTCCAGGCCACTTCACACCTCATCAAGGCAGCCTGAGGCTGGTTAACCAGAGAAAGGCACCACAGAGCTGAAGTTAGCAACTTTCAGGTAGAGTTCTAAAACTATTTTCCTGAACTAGTTATGTTAAATACAACAATACCAAGGTGTTGGATTGATTATAACAATCAGTTGAATACCAAACTTGAAATATTTAGCTCCTTTTGGGACTTTATTAATTTAAAATAAAGCCTTCCCATTTTGCTTACAGAGCCTATTCACTACAATGAGGGAAAAACGAATCAGGCTACTTTTCCTCACCAGGGCTTATAAAACATCTGCAATTAGGTCCCTGCTTATAGTTACACTACACCCAACCCTGGGGGCACATAGGACACACCTTAGCGGTGGCTTATATGTAAAGATAAGGTAGTTTAAGACTTTGGAAGTACTTTTAACTCTAAAGTAGAATTTGCACGTAACATTAATTTAAAAGCAGCCAGCAAGGTAGGCCTGCCTTTAAAATGACATTGGGCACCTCAGCACTGAACCTATGGGTGCATTACCTATGCTGGAGTTCCTAAACCTACATGCCCTACCTTATACTATGGACCTATAGATAGGTTGGCATAGCCAGTTATAATTAGCCTAATTTGCCTAATCATTTTAATCAGAGCACAGGCCCTGGGACTTATTAGCATTGCCAGGGTACCATCAGAGTCAGGAAAACACCAGCACAAAGTGGAAAATGGGGGCAAAAAGTTAGGGGGCGTCTGCAATCAGCCCAGTTTTCTTACACAATTGTAGACAAACTCTATAACAGTGATATATCATTTTTCCTGTTTTCAACCTGGATATGCTACTAATGAACCTGAAGTGGTGGTAATCCTTAAGAAGTTTTATTGCCCCATAAGTTGACTTGGTCAACGTAAATAAAATATTAAATAACATTCTAGAATTAATTGTAAATTATATTAGGCTTCACAATAAAGACTGACAAGTATTATAATGAAAAACATGAATGTTTATTGAAAAATTAAAGGTATTACAGGAAGCATATTTGGAGATTATGGATTTCAACACAACCTTGTTTATTTGTTATTGTAGTAAATGGCACAATAGGTGCTGACGTCTAGTGGCATTTAACTTAAATACTCTGGGAGCACAGACACTTTACTACTAGTTAGCAGGGTTTCACTACACAGAGTTCCACAACTGACAAAAGCAGATAGGGAAAAATCTGGAGGTACGCCATGCAAATGATTGTAATTTCCTACAATGTGTATGAGAAGTTGATCTCCCATTCAGACATAATATAACTTCGCATATAGGTATTTTACTGTCAATAAAACTGAATTAAGAAAGCAAATAATCAAGATACAGTGAAAACAGAGATAATGTCTGTAAATCATTACATTCAATAATCTACAGGAAAAATCATAGCTCATCCAGGATGAGGAAGGGAATGAAGATAAAAATATTGTGCACATAATTTTAAACAGTTGGATCTGAATAGTGCAGATGGTGGAGGGAATCATAGCAGTGTCTTTGTTGGGGGGGTAGGTAAAGTCATGTTGCTGCTCAGGCCTATATCAGAAGCAGGTCATGTTTTAATTTGTGCCTAGAGCTGGCAAACTTGTTATTAAACCTTACATTTTTGATTTTTGGAGAGTGTTCCAAACATTTGGTACTCCCACTTTTAATGGCAGGTTCCATTTTTCAGACTGTGACAGAGTGCAAGGATGTAATAAGTTAGGTAGATGGAAGAGATCTGAAAGGTAGTATTTTCTTATGGATTACTTTCAGGATAAGAGAAAACTCTGTGTTGAATCTGGTAATCCATGCCCAACCAACACAGTTGAGTGACATCACAGTTTTTCTCAATCTATGAATGATGAAAATGGCTCTGTTTTGTGTTTGTGATCGATTCAGGATACTATTTTTGTGGAGACTTGAATGTGCTGCTTACAAATGACAATCTTGACATTACTACTGCTTCCTTATAGCCATCATGTTTTTTTAATTTTCTAGTGTCCCACATTTCAGGTTACATCTGTTAATCATTTACATATGAATGACAGATATACAATGAATATTTGTTTAAAGTTACTTTTCCTTGCAATGTGATAATCAAGTCTGCCCAAAAATATTGACACAGCCTTGTTAACAAAGGTAAACATACTCTTTAGTTAGTACTAAATTTGCGGCAGTGGAGACTTTGCAGTCGAGGTAGAGAACTCCATACATTAAAATATAAGAAACTATCCTATTTGCATTTATAACAGTAACAATTCATTCTAGGATAGTATTTATATTTAAAAAAATACAACTTTAAAATGCATCCATTGTTTCCTAGTGTGCCTTTCTAATGTAAAAGAGGGGTTGGAGTTCGACTAATTATCCCTGTGATATTTTATATACCTGACTGTTACCTGAAATGCATCCTACTCAAGAGCTGCTCAGTGAGTTGTGGGGTGGTTGAAGCCAAATGGCTTTCTGTCTCAGGTTGGCACATTGACAAGGTCTTTCCTGGCAGTAAGTCTAGAAAACCAATTTCAAGAGCTGTGTTCAATGCATCAGTCTGTATCCATAATTTATAATAATATTCGACTGTTAGCAAAGGACACATTTTTTTATAGGACGTAGAACCTGAAACTGAATGATTTTATAGTAGCTAGCATCTGGGAGTTGAATGATAAATGAGAGCTGAAAAGAACCCTCAAACTTCATGCCACCTCTATCTGGATAGGTGGTTGCCCTAGGCTGTTTGTAGAACTAATCTTTAATACTGTTTGGACTGAAAAATAGTTTCAAATCAGTTTTTAAATTATACCTGAAATATAAATCTGTTCTGCTGTCCCAGCCATCATTTCAAAACTAATATGGCAGGGACCATACGTTTTATGATTCAGGCTACCAGACTGTGCAAGGAATCCTTGCAATATGCCTTTCATTTGGAATTCAGTTTTATATTTTACACTTCAACCTTTTCATAGTCTTGATATGCTTCATCTACCGTAGCCAGGGCCTAAATATACTGCATCCACTACATTGTAAGGTAAGTATGTATTTTCTATTCTTAAATCTTCCCAAACTTACCTTGGAAGTTAACTATAAGTGGAATTAAGAACTGTAACTATACGGTTCCTCTACAATGTAAAGGTAGGGCGACAGAGTGGTTGCAATAATATTACCATGCTATTTAGTGCATACAATATAGTGATCTCCAACAGTGTGTTGTGGTTTCTACTTGTGGAAGATATGTGAAATATGCAGAGTAACGCTTTCTAATACATAGCAGTCCTAACATTTTTATTCAAGGAGCCCTGATAGGGGGTTGGATAATGTCCAGCGCACAACAAATAGCCTTCATAGTTTTTTTTAATTTGAGAATAGCTGTAAAAAAAAGTGTCACCTTGGCAATCGCCTGGCACAAGTTGTCTATAGAATCATGTTTTCAAAGGATCTTAAAGACCTTATTTCAAAATGGCCTCACCGTAAAGTGCTGAGGGTCTCATCATAGTTGATATCAGCAGGACTGAGAGCTGCCACCATGGCCGTCCTTGAATTACCACCTGTTGAAAAGAAAAGAGAACACGTGATCATGTGACCTGTTGCCCTTCATACGTCCTCCCTTATCTTTGCCTGATAATTCTTTTTTAAGTCATACTTTCTGAACTTCTGAAAGTAATGTCTTAATATTTTCCATATTTGTACAAACAAGTTCTCTCTTGATAAAAAATAAAAGAGGCAGCAGGTAATGAGTGAGGTCATGACCGGGGCACGTAAATGGAAATTATTTCAACATCTACTTGAATAGTTAAAGAAAACCTAAGTTGATAGACGTTGACCTCCAAGATGGACGGCACTATTATTTCAGGACTGCTAACACTTTGGATACAGAAACTTTATACACTGTGAAATTCTACCACTCATTACAGACAAGGTATATTAATATAACAATGAAAGCAATAGAGAACATACCTAGGGGACAAAAACAGTAGATGAAGATCCGGCACCTTGCTGGCATCATGAAGTCACAGAGAAAAATCTGTTTGGTTCACTCCAAACTGACAAAACCAAACTGTTAAAAGTTGGTCTTGGTGAAAGCAAGGCCCATATTAATGGATTTTGATGCAAAACTGCGCTAATGCAGATTTGCATCAAAATCCATAGCACCATTCCATTGTGCCATTCCATTGCGCCAGCCAGGCGCCATATTTATGGAATGGCGCATAGTGGCGCAAAGGACAGGCTAGCATGTAAAGAAAGACGATAGCTGGGGGGATGGCGGAAGAGAAAATGGCATTAGTGGGTCAGAAATGACGATAGGCTGGTTAGCGGCAATAAATATGCCGCTAACCAGCCTAGCGTCATTTTCTGATGTATTACCACCCAAAATTGACTCCTGTCTTAGTAAAGACAGAAATCATGCCCATCACCCCAATGGCCAGTCCCGGGGACCAGTGTTCCCTTGGCAAGGCCATAATACCCAGTGCCAGTCAGGCGGCCCCATGTAGGGTGCCCCCAGTGGCACCGAAAAAAATTATACTTACCTATACTTGCCCAGGATGGGGTCCCCCAGCCTATGGTGTCCCTCTGGTGCGGGTGTTCCTGAGGCTTGGGGTGGGCATGGTGTTTAGCCATGGAAATGGGTCCACAGATCCCCTAATGCCTGGTCACACCCAGGAGTTAAATAATGGAGCTAATCAGGCTTAGCGCCAATGTTTGGGTCCGCCTACTCCATGCTCGTCGTTTTTGCGCGGGAGTGCAAATAAGGAGGAAGGGGGTTAGTGTGATATTGTGGACAGGAACACATACCTTGCATCAAGTTTGCACAAGGTAGTTTGCCGCATCCACAATATGACACTAAGGCCTGAATTTATACTTTTTGGTGCAAAACTGCAAGAACACAGTTTTGCGCCAAAAAGTATAGTGGCGGCTTGCGTCATTTTACAACACCAGATGGGTGCCGTATTATTGAATGGCGCAAATCGGTGCTAAACTTGGGCTAGCGTCTCAAAAAAAGACGCTAGCAGGGTGGGGGTGGCGGTAGGGAAGAAGGGGGTTGTGCGTCAAAAAATGACGCTAGCCTCCTTAGATGCAAAAAAAAAAAATGCTTCTAATCAGACTAGTGCCATTTCCTGGCACACAACCACCAAAAACATGACTTCTGTCTTAGGAAAGACAGGAGTCATGCCCACCACCCCAATTGCCAGAAAATTGTCTAACGTCAAAATATAAACATGGAGTTAAGTTTCTGTTGTATTTGCATAAAAGAAATGGTGCCAATTCGGCGCAAAAGGAGTATACATATGGGCCTAACTCCTATATTTTGTTGCTAGACTGGGTTTAGCATCAAAATATAAATATGGAGTTGTTTGCCCTGTTTTAGCGTAAAAATGAATGACACTAAAACAGCACAAACCAAGTATAAATATGCCCCCAAGTTTGTTGATGAACAGCCAAACTAATGGCAAAAAATAGAGCATACTAGATGTGTACTACAATTAATACGGAAATTAAAGTTTACATACAATATAAGTAATAACACTTGCTAAATAGAGGAAAATAGTTCTAAATCAAAAGTTTAGAGTTGGCTTAATCTTGTTTCTGTGTAACTTTAAGGATAAAATAGCAAAGAAAGAGGAGGAAGAGTGAAAGGGTGAGGAAGAGGGACCAAGAGATGAAGCAGAAGAGAAAGGAGAGGGTGTTCATAGAATCTATCCACTGTCATTCACATTTTGCCTTTTCTCTTTATTGAGCGGATTAGCTAGCAACTCACTTCAGTGATCAGCTATAGTGTTGTGTAATATTTTAACTTTTTCTTTTTCTTTCGACTATGTGTTCTAGGTACTTGCCCCTGTCTTCGTTATAGAAATCTGTTACACTGATTATAATAATAATAATAACAACAACAACCGCCTGTGTCCTATCAATGAACAGATGAAATCTGACCATAGATGATCGAATTTGAAACCCGAAATAGACCAGCTCACTCAAGGCCTAACTTGTAGCCAACAATCTGAAAAAGGGTAGGTAATGGAAGTTTAAACTGGCATAGACTGGCACTACAACCGTAAGGAGGGAAATGTTCACGTTTTCAAAGAAGCACAGAAAGGTAACTTGCACACAGTTATTACCTTTCTATTCTTGGCATTTCAATGTCAGTGTCAAAATGTGATTTTATCTTATGCACTGTTACACTCATTGCACACAGAGCTCTAATATGTTTGACAAAATCTAGGGGCATATTTAAGAACCCCTAGTGCCACCGGAGCAGCACTTTTTGTGACGCTACGGTGGCGCTAAGCACTGCTCCATATTTACAAGTTGATGTAACACCACTTTTTTGTGGTGTTACGCTTCGTTGTAAATATGGGACCCTCTGAAGCGGTTTTCTGCGTCAGAGGGGCGTGTAATGGGTGATGCAGTGGGTGTTCCACCGCAACACCCATTACTTTTGACGCTGCCTCGGATTTACGAGTTGTAGTAAAACTGAGGCAGCGCCAAAAACTAACGCCACCCCGGGGGGTGTTAACATGGCAAAACGAGGAGGAATGGTTTCCTTCCTTCTCGTTTTTTGCTTTGCTTTGCAGAATGCAGCACACATAGAAGAAGGAAAATGCCATGGACTATTGTTTACGTGCAGGAAGGGACATCTTTCTGCACATAAACAATCTATCCCCTCAACACAGACTCCCTTGCACTATGGTGCAAGGATGCCTGTGTTGGCGCTGAGCAGCTTAATTCAGCGCCAGCACAGGATTAAACGCAGGGGTGTGCCAGATTCCTCTAAATATGGAGCACCCCTGCATTTCTCAAGTGGCGTAGCGCCGCACTGCTATTTTTGGTGCAGCACCGTGCTGCGCCACTTTTACCTAAATCTGGGCCATAATATGTACAGAAAGAGAAGTGGAGAGTAGTCACTTCTAATAAATCCCCAAATGTCACGGCTGAATCTGTGAACTCTTCTTTGAAAAGTTATGCTTGAGAAATTTGCTTTCAAACTCATTACCCATTCCGCTAGTGCGAAACTAACACTACACAAAATATATAACCTAACCAGAAAACTATGGGAAGATTTAATCAGATAAACACAGCAAGGAATTATAGTCCCTTAAGATGGTGGAGGGACCAAAGCAATGCTTGGACATTATCATGGTGAAAAAAGGACGGAGTCCATCTAGTAAAAGTAAGGCTTATGCAATTACTATTTGGAGCAATGCAAACAAGATGGAAAAACGAATTAGAAGGATCCTGAAATGATATCTGTTTATGTGGTCAGAGCAAAAGAGAAAATATAATGTAAAATTTCGGTGGTAAATGACCTATAATGCATGAATAATGGATAATCAATATCTCTGTATTGTTTGTTACATTACTGCAGCGAAGGGCACAATTTCAATTTTCCATAACAACACACTTATCAGAAATGCCAATCTGCGCTGCCTTTCTGTGCTCCCAGTTTGATTCTTCTGACTACCTAGGCTGATCCATCTCTTGACCAGAGCCCTGTTATCACATCACTGACTTGAGGCAGCACTATCCCTCCAATTACCAGCTGGTGGTTACAGGCTTTGATGCTAGAAGACCCACTGTTTCGCTCCTTGCTGATCTCCCACATTCACAAGTAATTTGACACGGTAGTGAGCTCAACAAGATTGAGACTCACTCAATGGAGAGCCTTTAAAGGGGTGATCTCTGGCTATTGTGTTTGAGAGGCAATTACAGTCTGTGGGATCCTCGAGACTGACCTGTAATGTACCCAAGAAACCTCCACTTGTCTGGAACAGTGAGCTGTCCTTGACCCCTCAATCCATGTGGGCCCTCTCTGATGGCTGATCCCTCGACTGCTTATGCAGCATGCACACACTATGAGGGTGACTGGCAGACTACTAACTTGACTGACGTCCATGGACATGGCCTCCATTGTGACACCACCCAACTAGGTTAGATGCTTGACAACCTTTCAGCAGAGTCTGGCCTCCGTGTGTGCTGGGAGAAGTCCTGTGCTTCACCGTTTGCCCCTGCAGTCCACTCACCCAACCTCTGGCTTGACAGGAACTCCCTCCACTGGGAGGATACATCATTCTGCTGTTTGAGGTGTTGGACTTTTCACTACAATCTGAACTGCTGGATGGCCATCTGAAGAGTGCGGTTACCACCCTGATCTCCCAGGAGGTGGTCTGAAAGGCATTGCTTTTTGTTCCAATCAGGCAGATTGCCCTTTCCAAATGATCATCCTCCCTCCCTTTTTATATGTGTGCCAGCTTGTCAGCCACACTCCCCCGGAATGTTTTGTGGCTTTGGACTCGCTGTTTGTTGAGCTCTTCTAGCGCATGGTTATCACACGGTGTTGTTTGCCAAGTTGTGCCACTCACAGACTGGCATCAGTTGGGGGCAACATACTTTGAACTCTATTTCTTGTTAGAACAGCTTCAACGGCACAGTCATTGGTTAACGGTCCTCTCCCTAGAAGAGACATGTGTGGATTGACCACACTCCATCTGCACAACTTCAACACGATTCTGGCCCCTGGCCCTTAACAACTTCATCCCCTATCCCTTCTACTCTTGGTAGTGCCATGGTCTTATGCATAGGCTTTTCGCCACACCAGGGGACCCCCCTATCGTGTGCCCCTGCCATTCCTCTTTGTGGTTTCCCCAACCACCGTGGACCCCTTAGCTGAGGCTCCATGATGCACTGCCGCCACTCAAATCTAGAATCCGTTGGGGACCTGTTTGAGAAAGGCTGCTTTTTCATATTTGAAGACCTCACGGATCAGTTTACACTATAGAAAGGGCAATAAATGAACATATGGTTGAATACAGTGCATCTTTCACAGTCTTTGGTCCATTGAGAAACTGAGCTTGAGGTGCACTTCCTGGTACAAGCCATCTATACAATGGTTGCAGAGTATAGATACTCTATATGGTTTTATAAAGCCCTGCTACACTTCTCTTCCTGCTCTCTTAAGAAGAAATGGGAAGAGGATACTGTCAGGGCCTTCCGCAACTCAGAGGGTAAGCAGGTGTTGGCCTTTCCACATACTGTATTTTAGGAGGCAAAATTCAAACTGATCTAATACAATATCCTTCATCAAACATATCTCTCCCCTTTGGCAATCAACAAATACTTCCCGCAATCAACAAATACTTCCCACTTCAGCAGACTTCCAGCATATGCTGAGGTCATTTACCACTCTGGTACTGTATTGGGCCAAGATCATAGCACTGGTTTTGTCCCTTAAGACAAATCTAACCACCCAAAGTGGGTGATAATAGAACTTGGGATCTACAAGAGCTCCAAAACTGACAAAGTAGCATCCTATTTTGCTAATTTGGCTCTCTTCCTGGTGAAGCGCATGCTCAACCCTCCGTTGGAAAGCTGCTTCCACCCCCGCTGTCATGGCCTGGGGCACAGCCCTCTTCAAATGGGCCAAAACAGAGAGTAAGGCCCTGCACAAGAAGAAATCCAGAAGACTTCATAAGTATCTCATAAACTATGAGTGGAATGCAGTCTTGGAAGAGGCAACAACAACTGTTATGGAGTATGCATTCCTGTGAGAAAACAGGGCTGATTGCAGAGGCCCCATAACTTTTTGCCCCCATTTTCCTCTTTTTGCTGGTGTTTTCCCGACTTTGATGGTGCCCTGGGTACTGCTAACCAGTCCCAGGGCCTGTGCTCTGTGTAAAATCAATATGCAAATTAGGCTAATTATAATTGGCTAAGTTAACCTACCTATAAGTCCCTAGTATATGGTAGGGCATGTAGGTTTAGGGACCACAGCATAGGTGGTGCACACCTAGGTGCACTGCTGAGGTGCCCAGTGTCATTTTAAAGGCAGGCCTGCTTTGCTGGCTGCTTTTAAATTAAAGTTATATGCAAATTCGACTTTGGAATCAAAGGTACTTCCAAAGTCTTAAACTACCTTATTTTTACATATAAGTCACCCCTAAGGTGTGCCCTATGTGCCCCTAGGGCTGGGTGCCATGTAACTATAAACAGGGACTTTATAAAAATAGATTTATAAGCCCTGGTGAGGTAAAAACAGCCAAATTCGTTTTTCCCTCATTGAAGTAAATGGCCTTCATAGGCTAGAATGGGCAGACTTTATTTTAAATTTTAAAGTCTCCTTAAATGTTACATACCAAGAATTTGGTATCAAATTGATTGTTGTAATAAATCCCACAACTTCCAGTTGTGGGATTTAATATAACTTGTCCAGGTAAAAAGTTTAGACTTTACCTAAAAAGTTGCCAATTTCAGCTCTGCATTGTTTTTGCTGCTGTGCTCTGATTGGCCAGCCTGCAGCAGCTTCTGCCAGGCTGCCTTGATTAGGTGTGAAGTGGCCTGGCTTCACACAAAGGAATGTGCTTGGGGGAGAGAATCTCCCCTCAGCAGATGGTGAGGCAGGAAGGGGGAGGGCTGCCAAACTGGTCTTCAAAGGCAGAGAAGGACATTTGCAGCACCCAGCAACACCCCCACATCCTGCAACCCCAGACAATTAGGTGCCCCCTTGATTAGATTAGGAGAGGGCAGGAGAGGGGTGTGTTTATGATTTTTAGCCACACCAGTGGGTGGGCTCAGCCAGATGTAACCTCCAAAAATCAGATTCATCCATGTTCTGGAGGGGATCTGAGGCGTGGGTGCAGGTCTGCCAGTTTTATCCTTGCTCCTGGGTGAAAAGCAGGGGGGCCCTGGTTCTCCAATCAGGGACAGGGTTGTCCCCCTGTGATGACCACTTCCTGGGAAGTGTGGCAAAAATCCATCCCAGAAGGCAACAGTCTTCTGGGATTAATTTACTGAGACCTAACTGTACTTATGTGGAGGTTTGTGGCTTGTTGCTAGGTGTAGGTACCTACCTGCCCTACCAATAACCCATTTTCCAACATAATTGGAAGCAGCGACGGGATCCTGTACTTGTGTTCAATATCACGTTACAGTTTTAGGTAAAAAAAATTAAAAATCCTTTAAATTGTCCTAGTGCAAAAATTGTTTTTAATTTTTAATTTGGATTAATTTCAATTATTGAATTTTTGTAATTTTTCTAAATTCTTGTTTCCAATTTTTGCAAAAAGTTTTTGTTGACACAAAACTAGGGAACCATGGAGCTTGATCTGGCTAGCCTACCCACACTGACAGTAGTCCAGCTTAGGGGGTTGTGTATTGAAAGAGGGTTGCCTGCAACCACTGATCTCAGGAAGCAAATCCTGATCACATCCCTGACAGCATGGGCTGAGGCCCAAGAGGTAGAGTCAGAAGAAGCTCCAGAGGAGGGAGAAAGAAGGGAGGATGCAAGCTCTAACCACTCAGGGGAGGGAAGGCATCTGAGCCTAAGTGAGGATGAGGAAGAACGGTCCTCAGTAAACACAGTCACTAGGGCAGATCCAAAGCTAGTGGTGGGAAGGGGGTCCTTTCAGGAGGAGAGAACCCATCCATCAGAGAAAGAGAGCTGGAGGCCCAGCTAGCATACATAGCTTTGGAAGCAGAGAAGCTGGCCCTAGAAAAGAAAAAGTGGGCATACAAAGAGAAAAGAGATGGAAGCAGCGATAAAGAAGCTGAGGTGTCCATGGGTGGGGGAGTTTGCCCCAGATTACCCAAGGGGGTGGTTCCTGCTTATGTAGAGGGGGATGACATAGATAAGTGGCTGGGGGCCTTTGAGAGGGCACTCCAAATGAGAAGGGTTAGGCCTCAATACTGGGGTTCCCTTTTGTGGGAGTTGGTCCCCAACTCAGGGAGGGATAGGCTTCTGACCTTAAGGGGGGAGGAGGCAGATTCATACCCTAGTATGAAGAGGTGCTTAGCCAAGAAGTTTGGTCTGACCCCAGAGCAATATAGAATGAAGTTCAGGGACACCCAGAAGGTCAGTACCCAGTCTTGGGTTGACTTTGTGGACATTTCACTACAGGCACTAGAGGGCTGGATTATTGGTAACAAAGTAGATACTTATGAGGGGTTATACAATCTGATCATGAGAGAGCACATCTTGACCAATTGTATCCAAGAAAGGTTACACCAGCATCTAGTGGACTCTAAGCAGACCAACCCTAGAGAGCTAGGGGAGACAGCTGATGAGTGGTTGAGAACCAGGGTGGTTGTCAAGTCCCAGGGGGGAGACTCCAAGAAGGGGGGGACAGGTCCCCAAAAACCTAAGGAGGGAGGTGGTAAGACCACCACAGAGACTCCCTCTGTACCCCAGAACCCTAAGAAGGAGGAGAGTAAATCCCACTCTGACCAGCAGAGACAGTTAGACCCAGGGTTAAAAAAGCTCTTGGACAGTAGGGCTTGCTTTGACTGTCAGCAGACAGGTCACTTCAGAGGAGATGCAGCCTGTCCAAGGAAGCTGGTTAGCACTGGGCTGTCCAGTGTAGCCATAGAGGAGGATTCCCCAGATGATGAAGTCCTCCTAGCATTGTGCTGGGAGACAGGACCAGATGGTAAGCTGGTGATCCCTGAGGGTGGAAGTAGGCACTTCCACCCCATTCAGGTGAATGGGATCCCTACTACTGGCCTGAGAGACACCTGTGCCAGTCACACTATAGTGAGTGACCGGTTAGTGACCCCAGACATGTATGTCCCAGGAAAGACAAAGAAAGTCAGGATAGCCACAGGGGAGGTCACCTCCAAACCTGTAGCCATAGTGCCCCTAGAGAGGGAGGGTATCCTTGACTGGATTAGGGTGGTAGTCAGTGCTGACCTTCCCCTAGATTGTATCCTGGGCAATGACCTCCCAGAGGTGAGTCTGGTCACAGATGGGGTGGTCGCCCAGGGCGCCCCCCCAACCCAAAGTCCTGGGGACTCAGTCCCTACAGTTAGGAGACAGGGGTCCCCAAGAAAAGGAAAGAAGAAAAGGAAAGGTAGGCCACTCTTAAAGAGAGATCCAGGGAGCCAAGGGCCTTCTGCCACAGTAAGGGGGGAGCCCAGAGTTGGCACTGGTGAGGCCTCACCTGCCCCAAGGAAGTCCTGAGTAGTCAGGCAGCTGTCCAGATGCAAGTTGTTGCCCCTGCACTGACAGAAGGGAGAGTGGAAGGAGGGTGTCTGCCACAGGAGGTGGTAGCCCCCCACTCTAGACAGCAAGAGGGGTGCCAGGACCCCAAAGATACCCCTAAAGCAGCTCAGCCACCTGTCAGTGGAGAGCTTAGGGTGTGGTTCTGGGTACTGACAGCTGTCAGTAGCCTCTGCTGGGTGCTAGCCTTCCTGGCAGCACTGTACTTGGCCTGGGAGGCAGACCCCAAAGCCAATAGCAAAATAGGCCCCCTGACCCTATTGGTCATGGTGGGGTTGCTCAAGTGTTGGGTGACCTCTTTGGGTAAGCTAGGTGTTGCCCTAGCAAAGTTTGGAGTAGGGGAGGTGGGCACCTCACTACCCAAGTTGGCAGAGAGAAAGGAGGAAGACCCCCCTAGAGGAAAGTTTCAGTTTGAGTTGGGTCCTTTGACTGTTGGGATGGCTTCACTACCCATAGGGAGTGACCCTGACAGGAGGATATAAGGCAGAGTAGGCCCTGCAAAGGGACAGCCAGTTTTCTGTCTTCCTCGCCTAACAAGCCAGGAAGACTCTCCCAGGGTTGGGCTGAGTCTCCTGGGCGTGTGGGCTGGGGGGGGGGTTGTGTGAGAAAACAGGGCTGATTGCAGAGGCCCCATAACTTTTTGCCCCCATTTTCCTCTTTTTGCTGGTGTTTTCCTGACTTTGATGGTGCCCTGGGTACTGCTAACCAGTCCCAGGGCCTGTGCTCTGTGTAAAATCAATATGCAAATTAGGCTAATTATAATTGGCTAAGTTAACCTACCTATAAGTCCCTAGTATATGGTAGGGCATGTAGGTTTAGGGACCACAGCATAGGTGGTGCACACCTAGGTGCACTGCTGAGGTGCCCAGTGTCATTTTAAAGGCAGGCCTGCTTTGCTGGCTGCTTTTAAATTAAAGTTATATGCAAATTCGACTTTGGAATCAAAGGTACTTCCAAAGTCTTAAACTACCTTATTTTTACATATAAGTCACCCCTAAGGTGTGCCCTATGTGCCCCTAGGGCTGGGTGCCATGTAACTATAAGCAGGGACTTTATAAAAATAGATTTATAAGCCCTGGTGAGGTAAAAACAGCCAAATTCGTTTTTCCCTCATTGAAGTAAATGGCCTTCATAGGCTAGAATGGGCAGACTTTATTTTAAATTTTAAAGTCTCCTTAAATGTTACATACCAAGAATTTGGTATCAAATTGATTGTTGTAATAAATCCCACAACTTCCAGTTGTGGGATTTAATATAACTTGTCCAGGTAAAAAGTTTAGACTTTACCTAAAAAGTTGCCAATTTCAGCTCTGCATTGTTTTTGCTGCTGTGCTCTGATTGGCCAGCCTGCAGCAGCTTCTGCCAGGCTGCCTTGATTAGGTGTGAAGTGGCCTGGCTTCACACAAAGGAATGTGCTTGGGGGAGAGAATCTCCCCTCAGCAGATGGTGAGGCAGGAAGGGGGAGGGCTGCCAAACTGGTCTTCAAAGGCAGAGAAGGACATTTGGAGCACCCAGCAACACCCCCACATCCTGCAACCCCAGACAATTAGGTGCCCCCTTGATTAGATTAGGAGAGGGCAGGAGAGGGGTGTGTTTATGATTTTTAGCCACACCAGTGGGTGGGCTCAGCCAGATGTAACCTCCAAAAATCAGATTCATCCATGTTGGATTTTTAGAGACTGTTGCCTTCTGGGATGGATTTTTGCCACACTTCCCAGGAAGTGGTCATCACAGGGGGACGACCCTGTCCCTGATTGGAGAACCAGGGCCCCCCTGCTTTTCACCCAGGAGCAAGGATAAAACTGGCAGACCTGCACCCACGCCTCAGATCCCCTCCAGAATTCAACAAGAAAGGAACAAAAGAAGAAGAAGGACTGCCCTGCTGGACCCCTGGCCTGCACCTGGACCCTGCACTCAGAAGGACTGCACCAGCTGCACACTTGGGCTTCACCACAAGAAGGACTTTGCCTGGCTTCAACTGGTTCAAGGAGGGACTCCCTGTTTGCTACAGGTGAAAAATTGCTAACCAGAGTCCCCTGCACCAACTCCTGAAGAAAGCGACCAGCTGACCACTGTCCAGTGGCCAAAAAGGAGTTTGCGCCAGGTGCATTCTGGGAGTTGAAGTCCGCACCCCCCAAGGAACATCACAGAACTTCTGGACCCTTGGGGTGAGCTGTGGACCCCAAAAGAACCTTAAAAGAACATCTGGGTGAAGCCCCAGAAGTTTGGAAAAGATTTGAGAATTTTTGGAAAAAAGCTCCAGAGAGGGACCGACCCGCCGCGGAAATTCTAGCCGGCTTGCCTCAACCGCGACCCCGCCTGACTTCGTGGTTCGTCCCGGTAAAGAAAAACATCCAAAAAAGAGACTAAGTCCGAACGTAAAAAGTTGACCGGGACCTCCCAGCCATCGTATCCGAGAAGGGCTCCATGGACGTCGGATCAAGATCCAGGTTTACCCCGGTCGAAGGATTTTCATCTCGAAAAAACGACTAAGTCCGAAGGTAAAAATCACCACCGAGGAAACCGACTTCGCGTATCCGGACAAGGGCTCCAGGAGGTCGGATCCAACTGGCAGGTTCGTCCCGGGGAAGAAAAACATCAAAAAAGAGACTAAGTCAGAATGTAACTTTTTAACCGAGGCCTCCCCCGACTTGTAGCCGAGCAGGGCTCCATCGCGGTCGGCCTGAAAGTTTGACTTTGCCCCGGTCCTGGTGCAACCAGATGACCCGATTGGCGCTTTTTGTTTCTAAGCGCTAGAAAATAATAATACTTTAAAAATTCATATCTCCGGTTCCCCTGAACCGATTTTAATAGTTTTTGTGTCATTTTAATGATAAAAATATAAGCTATTTTTATAAATTGGTTGTGGATTTTTAAACTGTTTCCTGTGTTTTATTTAATTACTGTTTTGTGATATTTGAATGCTTTACACTTTGTCTCCTAAGTTAAGCCTTGACGCTCGATGCCAAGCTACCAAGGGTAGAGCTGGGATTAATTTACTGAGACCTAACTGTACTTATGTGGAGGTTTGTGGCTTGTTGCTAGGTGTAGGTACCTACCTGCCCTACCAATAACCCATTTTCCAACAATTCCCCTGACTGGCTTTTTCCTCCTCCCACTCTACTGTGAACCCAGCGTCTTCCATCCACCCACAATCAGTGCATTCTTTGGCCCTGCTACCACACCGACCTGAGTGACTGCCCCATTACTTCAAACTCCATTGTTGCCTTTTATTCAGCATATACATGCCCCCTTGGCAACCCCTCACACCCACTCCACCCCCCCACATCCACATAGGTTCACATCACACCAACAGTCCCAAACCAGATTTCTCTCTGTTCCCCCTCACCCTTGAGGCATGGACCCTGCACGGAGCACGCTGCTGATTTAGACACAGAAATTTCAACAATGTGAATTGTGATCATGACTATTTTGTCTTTTTGTCTAGGTTACTGTAAAACTTTCAATAAAGCTTATTTGGAAAACAATAATCACAAGTATCATAATCCATGATCCTTGTAGTTCTTCTGTTCCTATTAGCCTAGGCATCTTGGGGCATTATGAGGACATTCCAATTTGAAAAACACAGGCTCTAATTGAGTAGGTAAATATCTTGCATAAACAACTTTGAGTACTTTAACATGTAAATATAAATTTATGAAATTATGAATGTACTATTATGAATTTACTATAAGATTATCTTTCAGACCAATGTCCAGTTGTTCTACATCTAAAGTGGTTGCTACACAGAACCTTTCTAAAACAAAAAACAAAAAATCACCTCTGGTACTCTCTGCTCTCCATTAGAAAGGGTGTCCTCTCAGGTGGATTCTGAAGTTAAAGTAGCTGTAGAGAACAGCTCGATTTCCAATGCTCTCAAGACTATTTCACCCCTTAAAGTAGTTGCTGTTGGTGCAAGGAGTATATTCAAGCTAAAAATGCTAATTACACATGCACAATTAACAAATATAAGCAGGCAATAGAAGAAGCTAGAACCGAGTTATATGCCACCAGGATCTCTCTAGACAAAAAGAACATTCACACACGTTTCAAGTTAGTAATAGAACTAGCAGAGACTAAAATCTGTAATAACTCCCTTACCCCCTCATCAGGAATTATGTGATGCTTCTTCTTCCTACTTTGACACTCAGGGTCTATTTCATATTGATAAAGATCACTTACACTTTTGAGTAATTTATACTTTTAAGTATGTTTTCTACATTTGGCTTATTCACAAATCCCGAGTGTAAATTACCACTAAAAAAAAGAAGAAAGTCCAGCACCACACATGGCCATCCGCTGGTACTGCAACACCCTCTGATAGAAAATAACAGCGGTAGGGAATTAAAATAAAACGCCACAGAAAATAATGTTAAATTAAAATAAATTGTTTAAAATATTTAAAAATATATTATATATTGTCAAAAAATAGTACAAATTTATTAAAATAATTATAACTTATTTAAATAACCTATTTTGAATTTTCCAAAAATATGTAAGAATATTTTTAGAAAAATTTAATTGAATTATTTTTTTAATTATTTTCTGTATGTGATGTTTAATAATGATTAATGCATATCAAAAATATTATTTTCTTTAAGTGGGAATTTATCTTTTCTTTTAAACTTCAGATAAATATTTTAAATGATTAATTTAATTTAGCATATTTCCATTAATTAAAGATTTATTTCAAACACCTCATGGTACATGGGAAAATTTAAAAAAGTAAAAAAGTTTGAACAATAAAGACCACAGCACACAGTGTAAACCACAATAATATGTGAATAGTAACATCCAAGGTATGTAGATTCCATAGAAGAAAAAGGCACGTGTGTATCCCACGTTCTTAAAAGAAAGTCTCTTGAATTGAAAACGCAGTTTGCTTCATTGAGAGAGAACGTCCATCAAACACAGCCAACACGTGTTTCGTCACACAGGTGACTTTTTCAAGGCTGCAAAAAAGACATATATACAAACTAGTGTTTCATTTTGTTCATAACTGAACACCGTAGAAGCAACACCGACAAACAAAGTATTAGAAGAAATCTAAAAACAAGTTAAAGAGCCAGAAAAACGCAAACCCAATGTAGGTAAAGGAAAAAACCGTGGACATGGCAGACCAGAAAAAAATTAAAATAGTGAACAGACACCATATAAGAACACCTAAGTGAAAAAAGACATTATAAGAACTTCCAAATCAAAGCCAACATAGAGTGTGCTCATACCTTATTACAAGACACCCAAAGTGATTGTTACTAAAACTAATGAAAAGAGTGCGTAAAATGGTCAGTCGAATGAAAAGAAAGTTGACTGAGCAGAAAAAATGCATGCTGAAGAGGAGGGAAGGAAATAATGACCTATATCCGTACCTAAAAAACGGGTATATTTGTAAAGAAATTAAATCAGTCCAAGTTACAGTGTTAGTTTCACATCTGGAACTGGAAAATAAGTAAACGGAAGAATGAATGTCAGTGAGATAACAAAAATGGGAATCAACAAAAGCGGTACCAAAAAATACTGGATGTAACAAATACTAGTTAGTAAACTACCTGTATCTGAGCTGGCAGTTTAAGCGTGTGCCGATAGGAAATGTCGATACGATTGAACAGTAACTGAGATTAGGGACCTTGATAAGTCCAAAGACGCAGTCCTAAAAATAAATAAGTAAATAAAGGTCAGACGCGGTGAAGACGGAGCCTATTTGAATAAAGCGCGGTCGGTATAGTCGGAACCTGTACTAAGGTCCGACAACATAAGCGAGAAGGGGTAAGCGTGTTAAACAGTTCAATAGAACAAACAACTAAAAAGGGGAGACTCACCATATGCGGCCGAGTGTCTTGAGACGTATGTAAATAAATAAAGGTCAGATGCGGTGAGGCCGGAGCCTATTTGAATGAAGCGCTGTCAATATAGTCGGAACCTGGACTAAGGTCCGACAATATAAGCGAGAGGGGATAAGTGTGTCAAACAGTTCATAGACCAAACAGGAACTAGAAAGGGAGACTCACCATATGCGGCCCAGTGCCGTGAGACGTATGGTTTCCAAGAAAGTGGAAGCAACTGCATCGCGGAAGGCGCGCTGTTTAAAGACCAAGCGGTAACATGAAGAGCGAAGAAAGACTACTTGATGAGTAATCAAAGAAAAAGAAAGAGGACACTAAGCGAGGTGCCGGCACCATGGCACCATGTACAGAGTTGCAACCCACTAAAAAAGCGGCGGCCATATTGTGGGAAAAAAAAAAAATGGGGGAAGCCACATAAGAGAGAAACAAATTTGGCTGAGTGCGTAGGTCAAGTAATATTAAAGAAAGACACCATGTGCATAGTTGAGGGAAAGAAAGAAAAATACGTACATTAAAGAGGGGGGCAATTTGAAATTTGAGTACACAAAAACAGTGTTCAATTAGGCTCACAATTTACAGACATATCACACATAAAAGAACACAATACATCCGTGATACATGTAAGTAAAAGGCAACAGTGCAAAAAGTTAGCAGGTATCATTGGACCACCGGACAAACTAAGGAACACATGAGTATAAATAGTTATGAGATGGAGCACATATAACCTCAAGATTACAGAATAATGGCCTACAATAGACACAGAACTATGGCCAGTGTCCCATGGAAATAAACCTCCAGGTATACACAGGGTAGGCACAGAGCAAAAAAGCATGTTTCAGTTAGGTAATTGAGACAATAAAAAGCCAAGTCAAGTTACAAACAACAACAAATGTTCAATCTGTGTGAACCAGAATAGTATATATGGTACTACAGTAATGCAGAGGATATCATAGCGTTAGTGTGAACATATGATGAATAACATGGAGATGATCAACAACAAACTCCATATCAACGAGATAGGCATTAGGTAAGAAATACATGCAGTACCCGGTCAGTATTGAGACCCTTTTCTACAGCCCGTAGTTTCAGTATCCATTTTGCCTCACACTTACGTAGATCCTTAGTTCTATCCCCAAATCTGGGTGAGGTAGATACATGGGTAATGCCATGAAATCTGATGTTGAGAATGTCCTTCTCCCCATGCTGTAAGTTAAAATGTGTTGTGAGAGGGTATGTGGCGATGTGATTCCTAATCGCTCTAACATGTTCTTGTATATGTTCTTTGAGAGGACGAATAGTGCCACCCACGTATATAAGTCCACAAACACAGATAATACAATAGACCGTATATCTAGTATTGCAATTGATGAAATGTCTGATATGATGGATAGTCTCCGTATTGTAAGAAAAAGTGATGGTGTTATTAAGGGCCATTTGGCATGACAAACAGCACCCACATTTGTAAAAACCAACAGGTTTGCTAGAAAGCCAAGTTGGTGAATGTGTCTGTACAAGGGGTGCAAGAAAACTGGGGCACAAGATATTTCTCAAAGTCCGACCCCTGCTAAGAGTAATAGATGGTGTCTTGCCAATTGCAGATTCTAGTCCAGGGTCCAAAAGTAGTAAGTGCCAGTGTTTTTTAAGTATACGAAGCACTAGCTTACTTACAGGACTGAATCTAGTAATAAAAGGGGTGGACTTGCTTCTATTAGTACAAGATTTTTTGTAGCTTCTGATAAGTGAGGAGTGACGTTGTTTGGAAGATAAGCATCTACTAGCCGTAGAAATTAGATCTTCCGAATAGCCCCTATCTCGGAAGCGTTGTGCCAGATGTTCCAACTCCTGTGTGAAAATCTTAGTGTCACTACAGTTAGAAGTTTATTTAACTCAGAAATAAATATTAAAAATATTTAAGTTAAATATTTATGTAAATTAATTTTATATATTTTAAATGTAGAACAAAATACAAATTAGCTGCAGCTCCATTAATTTAATTTTGAAATAACTCTTTAACACAAATATCTTAAATTTAAATTATTTTTCAGAAGTTTAAATCAAAAAACAAGTTAATGACTAAAGAAAAAAGAACATTTACTATGTATTAATGGTTATTAAAAGTGATATACAAAGTAAAATAAGATTAATTTATATGGCAAGGATTAAATCTACATTTGTGCCCTCCCTATTGTATGCTGACAATGCAGGGTTAATCTCTCATACATCAGATGGTTTCAAAGATTTGGTGGACTTCTTTGACAAGTTTGTGGACTAGTTGGAGCTGGATATTTATATCATGAAAACACACTACATGACTCGAGGAAGACAGATCTCCAAACCCAGAGTCATCACCATCAAGGAGTGGCCACAGTTCCCTATCTAGGGGACACTTTTGACCAGCAGAATAGCTGGATACCTTGCCTAGGAAACTGTTGTTTGCAATTCAATCAAGCATGTGGATGTCTCTTTAAGTTTGCATCAATGGTGGCTAGTAAACGTATTCAACCACTGCTCCAAATGTACAGAATGAAATGTCTTCCAGTTTTGTTATATGGTGCTGCTATTCTATGGGAGAGATCACTCCTCACCACGTTTTCTTTGGGTACTATCAAATCTAACCTCTGTTTTCCCCCAGGGCAAAACGAGTGGAGTTCTATTAAGATCTTTTCCTGTGATGGCAACTCACCCCAGACCTTAGAGCGTTTGGTGTTGTTTTGTGGGTACTATGACCCTCCTAGAAGGATATATTTGTTGCCTGTCCTTAGAGTTTTTTTTTTTTCACCAATTTTGACCAACCTTTCTCTATTTGCGATTGTTAAACGACCAGGTGGCTATCTTTGCAGATTGATCCTTTTTGAAGAGTGTTCTTTATTGGAACAAAGTGATGAATTTTGGTATTTTATCTTAAAAGGCAAAGTGATTTCCTGTGTAATTTTATGTAGTTTTACTTTTCATCATGATGATCTTATAAATATGCTTTACATTTCTATGATCTATTTTGTTTTACACTGAATGTGTTATATGTATAATGTTTTATTCTTTTATGATTATATATTTATAATTAATTAAAGATTTTTCATTGAAGATTAACTTAGATACAAAATAGAATATTAAAATATGCTGTACTTACGTTTAACTGACGGGAATAGACATCTGCCAATTGCAAAGAAACATATACATTCTGGCCTCTTAGGTAAGCAACTGTTAGTGGAATTTTCAAGGGTGTCTGTTTGCAGGTTTTGGCTGCCTCAGATTTATTCTTTTGAGTGCCCTGGAAGTGGCAAACGTTTGCAGTGGGTATCAACTTGTTGGTTTAGACTCTTTCAGCTCTTGTGTTCCTGGAGTAGGAGATCAGCCAACTGATCCTTGGAATTACTGCTGAGGTTAGATGTTGGGAATCCATTTTTCTCCAAGCCGTAGGCACAGCCCAAAAGTTGCTCACAGCAGGTGCAGTCCTTCTGAGCATGCAGACTCTCTTTGTATGGATAAAATGGCAGTTGGACAGTCCTTCTTGAGACCTCTCTCTTATTCTAGCGTGATCTGAGTGTCAGGGTGCCAGTGGGTCCCCTCCTACCTAGTGATGAAGTTCTATGATGTGTGGCCTCTGGATATCTCAGAATGCCATATTCTTGCCCCTTCCTGAGTCATCAGGAGCTTGGTAATTCACCCTAGAGGTGTGACTACTGGAGGGCTACACGCCCACGGTAACAACGGTTTAGGGGAGAGTTTTCCTTGTCTGGCCTTGTCTCCATTATTTCTACAAGACAAAAGGCACCCTGCTTAGGGATGTTGTGGTTGGAGGCTCATCAAAGGTGGCTTATAATTTGAGTATATGATGTATTTAAGTATTGACTCAATACAAACATTTGATACATGATCATCTATCAAATGTATATACTGAGGCTCTGTATAAATGTCAAGCGACCATTATACTGTGTATGATAATCATGATGCCTTAGATATTTTTTCCTAACAAAGAATTAGTATTATGTCTATGTATACATCTATAACCCATTGCAATTATATATGATGATAAATAATCTCATTCTTCTGGTTTCTAAGTTCACTTCTAAACTACTAACTTTCTGATACATCAATATTAGCATCTAATATCAACCCTCATATGGGGGCTTTCCTCTTCCTACTTAACCTTTCTATAACTGGTATGTTATGGAGGCATTGTCTCTTTGGTATATGGAGTGTTTCCTTTGATATAAGTTTTCTTAAATATGTTTGTTCTTTTTAGTGAGATCGTGCTCCTTAGTTTTGAGCATTACAGACCTTACCGTGTGTGATGACTGGGTTACAGATATCGGCATTAAATATTTCCCCCCCCCAAGATGGCCACTTTGAAATAGCCTAATCTTTGCTGGTGATAATTCGGATTGGTGTAGATTCTATCATGTGTTATTACTTGGTTTGAATTCAGATAGAAGCACTTTCCCTTTTAAAATGGCCACCTTGAACTAGTCCTATCTTTATGTCAATGGCAGCGTGACATTTGCATTCGGCCGAGACGAGTATTTCAGTCATTCTTCCATATCGGTGTTGCAAGATTTGACCGTGGCGGGAAATCAGTCCGACGCGTACTCGCGTTCGGGATGCCGTATTTGCATTTGGATTGTGTACTCTGCATTTCCCTACGATCGGGTAAGTCACTGGAGTGAGAGTATTTGTGGCATTTGGCTGACGGAATACACTTGTGATTCTGGACCTGTATATGTGGATTGGTTGAGTACATTATTGGTGGAATGTATAATAGCTTGTAATGGTAGTGTCTTTGAGCTTAGTATATATTTGTATAGTGGGATTTGCTTTTTTCATTCGGCAACCAAGGTTGTTTACCTAATGGTATACTATGGACCAAATCATGTCATCTTGGGTGGCATAGCTACTGAGCTTTTACTGTTTTATTTATTTGACAGATGATTACTAATTATAAGACATGACCACTTATGAAGCAGAATATATGTGGGTTTAGCAGCAACGACTTATATTCCCTGTACTCAGATCTTTGTCCATAAAACGTCATACTTAGCACACAGGTAACTTTGGTACTGGCTGTTTTAGCTTTCCGGTAAATACGTGAATCACGCTGTATGAGTTTTTATTCTGTGACATGGGTGGGGTACTTTGGGACTATACTTTCTAGGAATCAAGAATTTTTGGTATTAACTATATTCTTATATGCACGTGTGCTCTAACATTACAATCTCTTATCACCTTAATATGCAATCTGGCAATCATAGGTATTTAATTAGTACTTTCTATGATGCATGTCTCTTTCAATTACTCACAATTATCCATCTCACCTACTGGTGAATTGGTGGTGGACCTGTATTTTTTATTTTGAAATTCGATGATTTTACCTTATTCATTTAATATATATACTTCTGATAAAATTTGCAGCCCTGACGAAGTCAACAGGGTAATCCCCGGACGAAACACGTGTTGGCTGCGGGATCAAAATCGAACAACATACATGGCAAATGCCGTGGAATGATGCACTGAACGGTTTGGGATATTGATACTTGGTTACGGACCAGATTGGAACTACATATGACAACTTTCGTCAAATTTAACTGAACCGGATTGGGACATTGATATTATATCACAGGACATTGGAATATATTTTTGTAGTACATTTGTATTTCATTTTTTCTTTTCACTTTTCAGAAATATATGGGATATTGTTTGTGATTTCAGACATTGGCAGTGACTATGTCAGATTTCTTTGTACTATTTTTTTTTTTTAATCGTGCAAATATAACGAGTGCCTCTTATTGTTTATCGGCTTATAATTTGAAGCTTGCCTCTGGGCTAACGTCTGAATGGCCATCCTGGCAGAGGAGGTGCCACTTCACTCTGCAGCACCTGCCTTTGTTCCAGAGCCTGTGAGTCATTCACACAACTCCCCAGGTGGGCAGAAAGCTCTCTGTGTGTGTATGCTTTTGTGAGACCACTGGACTAACAGAGGCACAGGGCGTCAACTTTTAAAAAGTTGCCTAATTTTTAAAGTGACATTAATTTTGATCTGGCCATCAAGTTGTATTTAATGCAACAATTAATTTGATACCTTACATGACCCACTTAGGCAGTCCCATTCAGAGGTTAGGCTGGTTGGGATGCCACCCGGTAACTCTCTGTTAGCCAATAGGACTACTAACTACACACAGGAAAATTAAGGTATGAAAGTGTTGCTATTAAGACATATTGAAAAATACATGTCCTACTTAACACAATACAGCTCCCTGCAAGGGCTCCATAGGCCTTTTGTAGGGGACACATATATATTGTTAAATGTAGGGTGACCTTGTTATTGGTTTAAATTGTCAAGTCGAACTGCCAGTGAAAATACTGTCCTTCCAGTCTGCAGTGGCAGGCTACGAGCCATTTTGTATTTTGTCACACACAGGGTGGCACAAACAGTGCTGCACTATTGAGTGGACACCTAGCTTTACATGTCCTGGATATCATATACTATGGACATATAAGTAAGTCAGTCCTTGTCAATGGGTGCATCCAAATTGACATGCAATTTGTATAGGGTTAGAACACTGGCACTGGTTAGCAGGCCTTGGTGCACTCTCATAGTCTAACAACCAGCATCATCAGTCCAAAAATGAGGAAGGTTGAACATGCAAAAAGAGGCCTTTCCTTACACTGTGAAGCCAAGGGGTTCACAGATGTCAATTTGTGCCAAGCATTCTTTTGTATCTCACTGTATAAAGAAAGTCAGGTTTTCTTTGTGTTTCAGTTCCAAAACAGAATTTTGGCATGGTGTTGAGTTCCACAAGGGTATAAAGAAAGTCAGTCTATCTTCAAACAGGTTTAGAAAAAGAACCTCAAGACTTTGATGCTACTGTGTAACGCAGTCCTTGTCAAGGAAATTGATGACCTACTTGTTGTTTCAATGTCACTTGAGGCATGTACGCAAGACACTATTGCCCTTTTGAATCATTTGGCCAAATATGGACATAAAGTGTCCCTGAGAAAACTGCAGCATTACCAGAAAGAAGTCATGTATCCGGGACATCACATTGAAAAAAGAGCAAGAAAGGTGTCACAAGGGAGAATCTCTGCCATTTGAAAAATGTACCTTCTCGCTACAGGGAGAGAAGTCAAGATGTTACTGGTAATGGTGGGCTACTGTCGCCAGTGATTGCCCAACTTTGCCCTAGTGACAAAGTCTCTACAGAGGTTGGCACACAAGGGAATGTCTAATCTGATACCATGGCACAAGGAAAGCATGAATGTCTTCTAGAATCAAGAGAAAGTTTCTGCCCCAACTCAACCACAGGAAAGCCAGATTACAGTAAATAGTTTGTACTGTTTTGCATTGAGAAAGGAGAGTGTGCTCTTTCTCTCAGTGGTTAAAACATTACATAGGGATTCACGTTGATGATTCACATAGGCCAGTTGCCTATTTCTCAGCCACACTCTTTAGCAGGAGGGTTGTCAGGATGTCTTAAAGCTGTAGTGGCAGTAAGAATCAGCATCAAACTAAGTAAGAATATTATCAAGGGCTATCCTTTTATAGTGAGGGTTCCCCATTCGGTGGAAATACTTCTTACTCACACTAAGACACAACACCTAATCAGTAGCAGTCTTGCAAAGTATCCGCAAATCTTAATGGCTGACAGCATAACATTAAAACTCTGTCATATTGTTACCATTGACTGAAAGTGAAGCTGATAGAGGGGGAGGACGACTGTCTTAATGTAACTGAACTATGTACCAAGCCGAGCCCTGATATTAAAGATTAATCCCTTGCAGAACCTGATTATGTATTGTTTGTGGATGGCTCATGCTTGAGAGATAATGGGGAAATTTGAGAGCTGCTTATGCTGTCTGCACCTTAGTGGGTGTTGTTGAAGCCTCTTGGGTCCATGATATAACTTTTGTCTGCATTGCTGAATTAGTTGCTCTTACCTAGTTTGCTGTGTTTCAGACCAACTGAAAGTTACTATTATCACTGATAATCATTATGGCTTTGGTGTCATTTATGACTTCGCACGGTTGTGGTCACAAAGAGGGTTTATGACATCTTCTGGGTCACTCATTAGGATGTGCAATTATCTGATAGGTATAAGAAACACTGCAAATGGCTTTGGAGATTGCAGTGGTTAAATGTGCAGCACACGTAAGTGGGAACAACTATGTTGCAGCTGATAATTGGTACACCAATGAAGTCTCCCGGTACTGTGTTCATGGGTCATGTGCATTTAATGGAGATTATTCAAATAAGCCTGAAAGCGAGACCAATTTCGATTTATTTTCGACTGTTGCGGATACATTGGAATAAGTCAAGAGATTTCAGAAAGAAGCACCAGAGATTGAACAACAGGGTTGGGTCAGAGCAGGTTGTGTGAAGAATAGAGTTGAGACATGGGTTTCATCTGATGGAAGACCTGTGATGCCAGATAGTTTCTTTGTCCTTGATGGTTAGACATTTCCATGGTCCTGCATATGTAGGGAGGTATGCCATGTTGAGATTGTTCAGACAGAACTGGCTTAACACCCATATTATAGAAACTGTTATGTAACCTGTCAGCAACTAAATGTAGAGTGAAGGACCCCAGTAACCATGCATTACATATAAAGACTAGGAAGTTCCCTTTAACAGAATGCAGTTGGATTTGAGCTAAATGTCCATGTGCAATCGGCTGCATGTGTCCTAGTTGTGGTGTGTATTTTTTCCTGTTGGGTAGAAGTTGAACAAATACTACACTGTAGTTACTGGCCTGAAGCATCTGGCATAATCAAGCAAGTGATCTGGACTTTGAATTCCCACTTGGATACAGTATGTCCATTTACCTCTCTGAAGTTGTCCCATGCTTTGCCTTTGATGCTGATGAGTCCCTGATTGGTGAACAGGATTGTCACTGCATGAAATCCTCATGGGACATGCCATGAGACTGTCTGCTGTGTCTGCAGATGTGCTTGTGAATATTTCAGATAATATGATTCTTGACTACTGCAAGGGGCTGGCTGGTGTGGTGAGTCCTGTCTCTCATCAGGTTAAAGCTAAAACTGCCCTTCCACTTAAGTGACACCGCCATGGCCTTATTCTGGAGGAATGGGTCTAAGTTAAGAAGCACATCAGAAAATCATGTCTGGAAACCCTTTGGTCAGGCCCCTTCCCAAATGGTTCTGGTCACCAACAGTTATTAAATGTAGTGGACTGCCTAACCGGGTTACTGCAACCACTGACTGGCAAAGTCAAACTCTTGATTATCCTGAATGAGCAGAGTGGGGAGGGCAGAGTATCAATGCATCTAAAAGTCAACCAGTGATTTAAATTCCAGATGAGACACAGAGTTTAATTGAGGCACATTCTCAGCTTATGGTGAGTTAGTCAAGAGTAGCCACAGAGAACCAGCCTAACGCTCAAATAAATGAAGATTCTGATACTGGAGAAGAACCAAGTAATGTTACCAGAAGTGATCAAAGGGAGGAAGTGTGGCCAAAGAATCTTAAGAGACTTAGATTGACCTCATCTGTGGAGTGCATCCCACAAATTGTCACAAAGGAAACAGAGTTAAGCAGATTAAGTGACCACAAAGATAAACAGCCAGTAGTCGGAAATCAAAGACAATGAGGGTGCCTAGACAAAGTTACTCAGCCTCTGAGTGGACATACTATGCAGACAGTGAACTTGATCCAATTGGCTATGAATGGTCAAGGTGCAGCGTCTGCAGAATCCTCATGATTAAGGCAATCACAGTTAAAATTTTGAATTCCTGAAATGTGATCACAATCATCATAATAGACTGCATGAACTGAACCTGATTGCATTTTTCATTTGTTGAATTCTGAAGATTCCATAGAGCCACAAGAAGAAACCTGAAGAAGAGTAGAGCTGCAATTTTAGTAGAAGACGGAATACGGTTAGGGATGACTCACAAAGACAACTGCACATAAATTAATTGTATGACTATAACATTTTTACCAATTTTACCAGTTTGCATAAATAGAAGCTATTTGCAGTAATCAGAACTCTGCTTGGAACTGCTTTTTCTTTTAAGTATGACTTTAGAAAAACCATTGGTATTCTTTTTAAAAAAACACTGTAGAGTGGTAGTGGTGTAAGAGCATAAAATTTGCATTCATAGTTTTCTTGTATGTAATCATACCTACATTTCGATATATTATTAATCATTATGTATTCATTTTTATCCTAACCTAAGACTTGTGATCGACTTAATGGCCACCATTGGAAAATGTAAGGCCTATATTTTGTTTTCCATGCTAACTTAAGCAAATTAAATTATTCTGTCTTTTCAAGAGTTTGTTTTCTTTGCTAAAATAAATGTCAGAATTTAATCATGTATTTAGTAGCCTCTGCTGGACTGAAGTAGAAGCAGATGAAAGGTCACTGTGCAATGTTATCTGTTTAAAACATTTCTAGTGTGTTCGGTTTTCTAGCTGCATTTTCGTAGCTTAACAGACTTCAGTCACTGTATTTGTATATTTTGCTTTTAGTTCTGTTTCTAATCTATGTTTGTTTTCCTCGAGGAGAGAATGGCCTGATGAGAAAAGTTTCCATATTTTGTAATTGTTATCCGGTGACAACTTAATCCAAGTATTAGGACAAAGAGTCTACAGATGGAATGGAAGAGAAGAGCACCAGATATCAATGTATTTAGTTTGAGTTTCATCAATGGAATAACAGCAAATAGAGAGGCTTAGAGCTAACATTTTATGTAATTTTGATATTTGTTAATGTTCTGATTGGACATAACTTTCTCACCCTATTTCTTTGACCCAATCAGAGGATTTAGCAAGTTAAATTTAATGTTCAGTTACCATTAGTAGGGGGCAGATAGATTCTTCTTTTGATGCCTTTGTTCGTGTATCCTGAGTTCTAGAGATTCTTATAATTAGTCTGTTCACTACAGAACAAATGCTTTTGAGGGTTTAGTAATCTTAAAGTCCAAGTATTAAACCATACCACTTACTTTGTTCGGTTTCCCGATCCTGATGTCTGATATTGCTGTCTCCCTGATGAAGTAGACGTTAGTGCTGAATACCTTAGTGATTGGGTAAATGTATGAAGTGTATACTGTTATTTGTCTTTTTGTTTTTCAGGTACCAGCTGCCAATATTACAATTCTGCTGCTATTTTTCTTAGTGCCTTAGCTAGATGTTTTTTTAAAAATTCATGTTACTAAATTCTTTTACATGAAGTCCAACATATTAATGCTAATTAGTGGTTAGTGAGGTGTTACTCTCATATTCATGAATGGTTTGATTTCCTTTCCTTATTGTATCAAATGTATACAATTTCATTTAGCTCAGATTTTATTACTATGGATTGGTGTGATTATCATTGAGATATTGTGTTTATTTGCATTCATTAAACTGAGGTTCATGCGCCGACTAACTCAGCTATTACTGTCTTTAAGCATGTATCATTTAAGTATGAGAATGATGTTCGTGACTCTAGCATTGTTAATATAGGGAAATAAATCTTTAACTTCTTAATAAACTGGAGTGGTTATTGATATATCAATTGATTATTACATGTTCAGTTATATTTTCTATGACGTATTTCTTATGACATTTTCTTTAAAGCAGACTGGGTTTGGTTCATCGGCCTTGAGTATGAAATCCGCTATCTAGTCTGTTATGACTGGACAGTTAGGATTTTCTGCGTTAGGAGTTTTGGTCGAGGATGGTTCACTGTCTCTTTAAATGATGTCATAACTGCGTCACAAGTAGTGAATTTTATTAGTGTGACTCTGATTATTGATTTTAAGAATGTTGTTCAATTTTTATAAATTTAATTGCTAAAATGCCCAAAGTGACTTACCCCCGTTCTTGGAGTTTTCCTAATTTGATAGAGAATATTCTCAGCATTCTGTTGTTAGATTGAGTGAGATAGAATATGTGCATGCACAGCTCTAGCTAATTTGCAGCTGATTGAATTGTTTGTGAGATAATGTTAGAAAAAGAGTTGGCATACTCCAAGGTGTGATAGTAGGGAAATCAGAGAACTTCACATGTGTGTGGCACTTGGTGCTCGGGAAAATTGTCCACGTGGTTGTTGGTAAGAAGGACCTCACAGGTTCGGTCTAAGACTCCAGAGAATATTACAAGTGTATGGAGAGACTTGATTTTTTGGTTGTTGTTGTAATTTGTCTATTTAGTAGACCAATCAGGTGTGGTTGGTAAGTCCAGTTTGCGAGTTAAATTGAGTGTTTGGAATTTTTGACTGAGATTTGGCGTGTTCTATGTGCACCAGAACGGTATCCATTGATCAGCTGAGAGTGAAATTTACGGGTCGAATTTTGCTTGCAAATTTGGGGAACTGAGAAAGAAAAATAGCAGCAAGAGCAAAAAAGCCGTCAGTGAAATTCCTAAGGTTCCTGAAGCGATAGTATTACCGTACCTATAGTAAATTAGTCAATTTTGTTTATTACTTATTTTCAGGAATTGCTCGCAATTAATTTTACATTAGGTTTGATTGGTTTTGAGATTAGGAGGACAAGCCACAAGACTTTCTCAGCAGATGTGTGTAAGTGTGATGTCATTCTTTTGCTGCACTGGGATAAGTAGGTTAGTGAGAAGGGTTTCACACGGATTAGTGGACAACAGTGAAGCACAAATGGTAGAGAGGGAAGGCGAAGAGGATTGTGGGATTGTAGTCACTTCCTGATTATTGATTTTTAAAATAAAATTTGTGAAAATGAAGTTTTTTAAAGCTTTAAAGAGTGCCCTTAGAGGAGATGAATATATTCTGGCTAAGCAAGGAGAAATATGTCTGCCAGTAGGTAGTCCAGTATATATCATAACTGAAAAGAAAGGTACCGGAGCATGTCTTTGGTTAAAACACTGGGTTAAGATTACAAAGAAGGAAGGTTGTTTAGCATTTCCTGAAAATTGTACATTTAATTTGAAAATTTTGGAGTATTTGATTCAGGTGATGTATGGTCTAAGACCTCCACCAAGACCAGCTTAGTTTGAAGCATTAGCGATTTGGGAGCTAGTAGCTAGACATCAACAATCATTGAAATTCAAAAGAAAAATGAAAAGAGCAGAAATGTCACTAGCGGAAGCTAGATGGGACAGTGAGCAGAAACAGTGGATACTCGATACCTTACAGAGTGTTAGGTTAGTTCCTGCATTGACTGAAAGCAGTGAAAAGGTTTCAAGGAAAACTAAAAAGAGTTCTTCTTCAGCAGTCGACGAGTAGATATCAAGAGAGGCTAAAAGGTTTCTGAATAATGATGAGAAATCGGAAGAAGATTAGTTTTTTTACACAGATTTTGAGAAATCGTATGCCACCTTATGTGGTTCAAGAAGGTTCAAATATGACTGGCACAAATCCGAATGCACCAATACCAGTTGCAGGGACACAGGGTCAATACTGAGTAACAATAATACAATTGAGAGTTCTGTACACGTTAATCCTTACGTCAACCAGAGTTCAATTCAGACTAGTCCTTTGGTAAGAATACCGATGCAGACCAGCTTCAATGAGTCAGTTGACAATAGATAGTTGCCAGAGACTAATATTCCTAGGATTTATCCAGATGCTCCAATTGTTAACACTACTACTAATTTAGTAGTATCTACAGGTCAGAATTTACAGGAGCTGAGATTGATTCAGAAAGAGCCCACTCCAAGATTACTATCTCGAAGGAGAATGCAGGAGTAGAGAATTCTGAGGTAGTAGAAACCAGGAGCCCAGATGCAATTTCAGTACCAATTACATTTGGTCCAGTTGTGTATTCACATGCTCAGGGTAGAAGGAGCACAGAAAATCAAAGGGTTCAAAATCAGAATGAAGACATTAGATTAATGTCACCTAGAAGACATACTCTAAATAGATCAAGGTCATTATTAGATTTAACTACAGTTAAAAATTTAGAACCAACTGGATTGGGTAATGGTTCTGAGTTTACAATTTTAACACCACAACCTGAGAACCAAATGCAGCAGCAGTTATGGAGTGTTCAGCCTGGTAATATTTCACAAACAAATCTGACAGCACAGCAATTAACAAGGTGGTTAGAAGAATTAAGTACATCAAACACTTCAGAGAGTTAGTCCAAAGGTGTTCCTAAGAGTCAGATCAAGGAAAAGAAGTACATAAATAAAACAAGATGGTCAATGGAAGCGGGTGAGCTTCTGGAAGGAACAATGGGAATAAACAGACTAGAATCTTATACTGAAACACAGTTGAGATATTTGTGTCCATTAATCACAAAGGGAGCAGCAGAGGCACATCAGCAATTACAAGAATTAGCAGACAAATATGAGATAGATCTTACCAAGACAAAATGTCTGAGGAGAAATTATAGATTATATCTAGGAGCTGAAGATTTTAAACAGATGAGGTCTGCAGGGATGAAGATGCATCTTAGAGAGTTACTTGAGAGAGTACAAATTTGGAGAGCTTTGGACATTTGGGAAGGCAGATGGGTCAAGAAAAGAGAAAGACCGAGAAAGGGTTCAGATACTCCTGTAGATGGATCACGGATTAAAGAACCATTAAAAGTTTTACCATTGGGAGCGGTTGCAGGAGGGAATTTTGTTCATGTTCTTTGGAGCAGGAGTGATATTTTGTCATTTACAAATGACTACCCCAGGTTGAGGGATAAACTAGTGGAATGATACCAGCACACAGACAGGTTTGTGAAACTTGCAAAATGCCTGTGGGAAGATTTCAGCACTCTTTTAGAGATTGCTGTACCAGCAGATGTGTGGATTGAGGGCAAAAGTACTGTAGATTAGCCAACATGTGAGCCACAAAGAGATCAGAAAACAGGTGCACCATCTCCTGAAGTAATGAAGTATTACTATAAGTTCATTAAGTTCCTGAAAATGAGAATTTTGTAGAAAAACATTGATTGGCAACTTATGGATAGGACAGCTCAAGAGGTAAAAGAATCAATTCATGTATACTATGAGAGGTTGTTGAAAGCATTTATACATTACAGTGGTACAGAAACAACCGAGATGAAAGATGAGATACGTTTTGTTTTCAAGTTTGTTGAAGGATTGAGACTAGAAATTAGCCAAATTATTAAGAGTCATTTGATTTGCTGGCAAGCTAAGCCGATTGATGAGGTGTTGCAGTATGCAAAGTACTGTAGTGATGAGATTGAATTGAAACAGAAAAAGTTGAAAGAGAAAGTGATGGTGATGCAGATAAAAGCTGCACAGTCAGGGTTTCAGGGGAGTTGTCAGCCTCAATGGCAGCAGGGAAATTGCATGTTTCAGAATCAGGGGTTATTTCAGAATGAAAGCAGAGGTAGAGGTCGTGGTGGAATGACACTTCTGATTGCTAATCGAGGAATAGATTTGATTACTGAGATGATGCAAGGAGAGCCGCAGGGAAAAAGAATGCTACCTTTCCATGTTTGTGGAGGAATCGGGCATTGGAAGAGACAGTGTCCAATGTTGAATCAAGGAGGTGTTGTTCAACAAACAAATGGTGTCAGTGCTTTTCAGAACATGAGATGACCAAGAACGAGAGGTCAAATTCAAAATTTCCAGAATAATGGACATCCAATGCAGGTTTTACAACCTTTACAGCCCATGCAGCAGGAACAAAGTGTACAGCCGTAGGTACACGTACAATTTCGTCCGTTATAGCAGATGCAGCCACCTATGCAGATGATGCCTGCACAATACATTCAAATGCCTAGACATTTACAAATACCACAGAGTCCTATGGATCAGAAACAGGTGATGCTTTCTCATGTAGTCACAGGTCAGCCAATAAATCAGAGTAATAGTACTAATGCAATTGAACAATTTCCCTTACATAGTGAGAATGGAATAAATTATATATGGCTGCTGGATAGTTCAGATGAGGAGGAGTGTATAATGGCTGCTTCATTAGAAGTGGATCAGAAGGGTCCTTATGTTAAGGGAAAAGTGCATGGTCACAAAGTTTCTTTCCTGGTTGATACAGGAGCCACAACTCAACAGTAAGATCTGCTGAGGTTCCAGATTTATGCTTGTCAGGAAACGCAATTCAAATTGTGGGTGTTGCACATCACTATTTGACGAACCCCATTACAGAGCCAGTTTTGGTTAAAATTGGAAAGTTCAGGGGTTTACACAAGTTTGTGGTTTGCGATTCCTGTCCAGTGTCACGACTGGGGAGAGATTTACTGTGCTAAACAAGATGTTCAATCACCTGTTCAGATGAGGGAACTGAAATTCAAACAAACAGTGATGATGAAGAGGACTCAATACTCACTGTCAGCAATAAGTCGGAGTCTGAGAAATTTCCTTTGATTAGTTTCAATGAGCCAGAAATTGAGGAAGCTCCTTTGATTAGTTTCTTTCCAGTTTTTTAAGTGAAAGATCTTCCTGTTGATTTGCCGAAGACTGTTAAGTCAAAGGTTTGGTATCTTTCAAGAAAGGATATTGGGTTGGTTAAGGGAGTAGAACCGGTCAGAGTAGAAGTGAAGCCCAATATAGCTTTCCCTCAGACTCCACAGTACCCATTGACGATTGAGGAAATCGAAGGTGTAAACCCTTTGATAGAGCAGTTTGTGGACAAAGGAATTCTGAAAGAAGTGTTGAGTAGCCCATGTAATTCACCAATAATGGGTCTGCGGAAACCATGTGTAAAAATATATCTTGTGCAGGATTTGGGAAAAATAAATGACATTGTGATCAAATGTTGTCAAGTTGTGCCAAATCCAGGTGTGATTATGTTTCAGATCCCATGCGTTGCTGAATAGTTTACTGTGCTAGACACCTATGTCAAGGGTTCTTTTCTGTGCCTCTTCATGAGGACAGCAGATATCTATTTTGTTTTTAAATTCTTGAGTAAAGTGTACTGTTGGTATAGAATTCCACAAGGGTTTTCAGAATCACAATCCATTTTCAAACAGATCTTGAAAAATAGCAGAAAGTGCTGTAAGTCATTGTTATTAGACAGGAGACTGAGGTGTTCTCTAACAGGATCTAGTGCGGAACTCTTCAACTATTGCTGGCATAGTTTCCCTACACTGTATGTTGTTACTATACCCACATGTTTGGATGACACATAGTAAGAGTCTGGCCTACTAGTTCTAAGACTCCGTGGAGTTTATGACACCCATTGGTATCTATTGGCCACAATAACTACCTGCCAGGACTTGACAGTGAAGCATTAAACGTGCCATTCTGGATCCATTCATCAAGCTGATCCTCTGTTACATTTACATATTTTTGCCATTTGTGAAATTTTGCAGGGGCAGGAATACTGGGCGCATTCAAGTCCTTAATCTTTTCTAAGCCTAAACAACGTATTTGTTATACCGTTTCATTTAAGAATATCATTTGAACAGGTATCAGGCATGCTCTAAATAAAGCTTCCTTCCCCCTTATTTGCCAATTTCTTGTTCCCCACACTTTTCAAGTCAATCAACTTCAGCCAATATTCATAGCCTTCTATAGCCAACCGGGAAACAAAGGGATCTGAATAAATACATTTTGCATCGGTCAATAATATGTGGACATTTTCCATTGATGGCAATTTAAAATAATATGACTAGTGTTTTTAACATTGTGTCCAGAGAAATATGCTAACTTTTCAGAATGCATTTTAGAACTCCCTTGTGGTGGAGTTGGACAATGTTCCCATTGTGTGTAATTAAAAGTAGTCTTTGGGGTACTTGCTCTGTGAATGAAATGGTGCCCATAATAATTATAGCAAAACATATCACCATAATTCTTTTTAGATTGATAAACATCTTCACTTTCAAATACAGTATAATACTGCAATTCAGTCATCATAGAATCAACTGTGTTCACATCCCAATCATCAGAAACAACTCCGGGTATTATTACATCTTTCATTGAAAGTTTAAACACATATGGTATTTGAATGTCCTCTGTCAGGCTATATATATCAAATGTTACTTTATCCCAAACAATCCCATCAGGAATTGGTATACTGAAATGTTCACAAAAGACAAGTTTCTGTCGATCTTGTGAGAAGAAAAATTGGGTTTTAGGACCTCATCCACCAGTTCAACTGTTTATCTTTCAGGAAGAATATGACCATGTATTCATAGAAAGAATGCTATGACAAAACCAATCCAAAGGAGGAAAGCTAATATAGTCAAGGAGATCCACAGATAGTTCAAATGGACAATAAAGTAATTTGTTTTGAGCCATTTTATCAGCTCACGTGTTTTTGACAGTTGAGATGTAGAAGAGGCGAACGAGTCCGAGAAGGTGACATTGACGTCGATGAAGTATCCAGAAGCAGTTTGTGCAAAAGATGGAGCCGTATTTGTAGGAGGAGAACCAGTTTTGGTCTCCTGCAGTGGTTCAGAATTAATGACGCCATCTGTCTATGTTGAAGTTGTGTCAAATCGATCAATACTTTCGATACTGTCAAAACAGATGTTAGTGGAACTAATGCAAGATCATTTTCCACCCTCCCCAAGCTCGGAGAGGTGTCAGCGTTGCTGCTCACAACTTGTAGAGGGACTTCTCGACCAGTAGTGAGAGGGATTCGGGAACTACTGTCTGTTCCTCTTGGTCTGCTGTGCAGGATCAGCCACATGGTGTAACTTGACATTGTCAATAGATACAAAGCAATTTTCTTTAGCATCAGCCAACGGTGGTAGAATGACAATTCTGGTGCCGTGTATTCCCAGGACTGGGACTGGTGCATGATAAGTAGGACCAAACTCCTTTTTCACAGCAACTTTTTCATTTACTAGATCCCCAACTTTCGGAATCCAGCCGGTAGTTGTTACTGGTACATCCTTAATTCCTGTGGAGGTAGCACTGGCAGAAGCGTTGTCGTCACGGAACTGTTGTAATTCCTGCAGGACAGTGACACGTTCATTTATGTCAAAGGGTGTTTCTGCCACCTCCACGCCAGGACCACCAAGATCTGGAACATATATTTGAGTTGCGAACAGGCACTGGTATGAAGTACGACCTCCCAGGGACCTTTTAGGCAGATTGTTAAGTGGTCTCTGGACTCCATACAGGTGGTTAGACCAACTACGACCCATACCTAAGACTATGGCTGTTAAGGACTGCTTTAAATCACGGTTCGTTGCTCCATGACACTATTTCCCTCGGGATGAAATGGAGACGAGTAATGGAGTTGGACCCCTAACGTTGGGGTCCCTGAATGCCCTTGAGAGGAGAGCAGGACCCTGGTCCGACTGGAAAGCCACAACTGCATATGTACCGATAAAGATTCACAAATCTCTAATAACAGTCTGAGCGCCAGCCGAGCGTTGTGGCCACAACCCAATGTCTCCTAACTGTAACATTACTTTGTACCCACTATCAGGCATGGAGACACGCATGTCCGCGGTTTCTACGTGTAGGAAGTCATCAGTTGCTTTCTATTATTGTGACCTCTGCTGTGCTGTCTAGCAGCGCTAGTGCTCACTTCCTGTTCTTCAAGAGGACCCTCTTCTTGAGTGGCATGTCGAACCGCAACTGCTGCCACCTTTTTCTTTTTAAATTGTGGTTTTTGTTGAGGAGGTTTCTCTTCCTTTTTAACAGAAACCTCTGTTGAGCATTGTGATTCCTGTCTTGGTTTCACATACTCTGTTCTTCGCTATGACCACCCACCTCTCTCACTGTGTTTTTCCGATGAGTCCTGAAAGGAACGAGATTGACATGTATCAGTATATTGATATCTGTCAGGCGTTTTTATATTATCTCTATTTCTGAGATTATATCTATTCTGTGGGGTCTCCGTATGCAGAGATTCTCCCCTTCCTTTTTTAGGAGTTTGTTGTTTTTTATCACAGATTTTCTTAGTACCCTCAAGAGCTTACTTGGTAGAACCTTTATTAGATTTACCTTGAAATTGTGGTTTTGTTGGTCTGGCCTCCTGACTATCTTGACCAATGCTAGAGTAGGTCTCCGTGATAGTCTTTGGCAGCTCACGTTCTTGATCCTGTGGAGGAACGTCCTGTAGCCGCATGTGCATCGCTAGTGCGACCGCTTCCCCTTTAAGGTTACTTAATGTAATTGAGGATACTGTAGCAAAGTTGTCCATTAGTTGCATCCCCAAATCCAGGGCCGGGCAGCCCCATATTCATCTTGAATCTGTTTCAACACTTCCGGTAAATTGGCAAGTGTCGGTGTAACATGTGCAGTAATGTAGAGTATACCATGCCCCATGGATTTCAATTATCTATAGTGGGAACTATCCCAAATGGCAAGCACATAGTTAATATTCTATGCTTATCCTGAGGTCCCGTATGTGGAAATACTGCTACAAGAGCTTTTATTTTTTGAGATAACCAAAATGGAATTTCTTCTCGTTTGGCAGGTACTTTACCCATGATCGAATGTGCACTACAGGGTTAATGCCTGACTTTACTGCATGTTGTTGTGCTGTGGAGCATGTGCTGGGTTTGTATTTAATGTTTGCATTACAAACTGTACTAATCTTCTGTATATTGCCCTCAGAGTAGCATATAAGCGACGGACTTCCGCTACCGTTAGGTTCGCTGCAGCAGGATGTGGTGTGTAACTGGCCAATAAAGGCCAGGTAGGACCATCATTACTTAGAGGACCTAACCTAATGTGTAAAAGTGTGTGGGGTAGGGTGCCATCAAGCCCATTATTATGTTCTTGATAAGATAGAGGTATCTCTAAATATGCATATGCTCTGTGTTGTGCAGGTACGTTTGCAGGCATATAGTGATGAAATGTGTTGGTGTTCCCATCAACTGCTGGAAATGTGACCCAAGAATAAAAAAGTTCTGTTCTATAGGGTGGGTGAGCGTCAACATCAAATGTGACTGGACCCCCCTCGGCCGTTAGGTCATGTGCCAGTAAATGTGCAGATAGGGGTGGTTACATATTGACTGCAATTGCTACCTGTCGTGGATTCGCTATAATGAATGGTATGTTTTGTTCAGAGATAAGCACACCAAATGGGGATTAGCCTTTTATTGGTTCAAGCTTGAACAACCTACAGAGTTAGTTATGTACTCTGTACTTAGCTGAGGAGGAAATCCTCTATACCACGGATGTCTCCGTATATAGTACTGAGGTGTCTTTTTTATGTGGTGAGACAGAGATACTCAGAAGGACCCAAAAATTGGAGCCTGACCAAACGTTGACAGGGCCATGTCACGTAAGCTGTCATTATTCTAATGAGACTACTAGATTTGAGTGGCAGAATCGCCTGCGGTGTGGGAGACTGAGTCTTAACCCACTCCAGGTGACACTTGTCGGTCCAGTCCAGGTTTTGCTCCGGCTAACTAGCAGTGCCTCATCTCTACCTAAGAGCAGGGATGATTGGGCATCCAGGCGCATGACACAATTGACTCCTCAGGGAAATCGTGGTCACTCAGATCTCATCCGTTTCTCTCAGTTACATTAGTCTCACAAATACAAGGACAAGCCGATGCAGTATAGGTTTCAATAAGGTTTTAATGAAGCAACTGCCTTTTAGATAATAAAGCATGTACTGCAATAACCAGGAAGATAAAGCTTGACAGTATTAAAATTGTGACAAAAAGAGTAAAGCATAAAAATAATCCTACCATAATGTCACTAGAGTCAGTAAGTGTGGCACAATGGTTAGAGCGGCAGACCCTGACGCAGAGATCTGGTCCGGGACCAGGGTTCAATTCCCACCGCGGCGGATCTTGGGCTCAATTCCCTTGGACCAGATAATTCTTGCCTCTGTGCCAAATCTAATTAATGGGTCCCACTCTGTAACTCTGGGCAATAGGTTGCTTAATCTCCACAACGGCCCTCACAGCGCTTGGATGCTTGGCTTCACCTTGGGGCTGTCCAGGAGTGGGCGCCTCACAGGGAAAAGCCAGGAGGGGTTCCACAGCGGTATGCGTACAGCACCTTGAGACCCTAATATGTGAGTAGTGCGCTATACAAGTGAAAAGTTTACAGTTTAGACTAATTCCTACCTAGGCTATTTTAGAGCACAGCATGTTAAGGTCTAGTTCGGCCCTTCAGGTTCCCCAGGGAAGATATCATCCCCCATACCTGAGCAAAGGCCTGAAGTCTGCATAAGCAGCTGTAGAGAAGCATTCAGCAATCAGCATACAGTGGTGGTCATCTAGCTGGAAACTCCCTCTAACATGTATGGGACAGGGAAGTGTTTTAATAATAAAGCATCTGATGTTCTGAGAAAATGTCCCTACGTAAGGATGTGTATGTTTCTATGAATACCAGTGACAAAACGTTACCACGTTTACCGGCAACCTATCTTACTGTAGCCTTGAAGGAAGCTCAGAGTGAACAAAATGTCTTGCTTAGGAACGCAGTGCTGGCCTAGGCAAAGAACAGCTGGATAGAGAGAAATAAAACAGGATCACTAATGTAGCTACTGTTAAATGAATAAACAAAACGGAATAAAATTTATATAGGTTAAAATACACAGCAGCAGGTCTAGTTCTTCTAAAATATGTGCATGGAGCTATAACTAAAATGGCTACACAACACCTTGAGCTAACAGGCTGACGAGCTTTAGTGAGGCACCTGTGCGCCAGAGTGGTACATAAACCTGAGATGACTTCTGGCAGAATTTCAAGCACCCCCACAAAATATGCTGCTCTCCGCTGATGACGGGTGAAACCCAGAAACACGTGTCCAGAGATACACAGCACTTGCTGCACCTAAAAGGTGTAAGACTTTGACTACTTTTGGTAATGTAAAACTAATCTGACTGCATTTACCAAGACGCATTGGGACAAATTTTTTGCTGGAGTCTGAGGCAGTGTGCTCCCTTTTTTTGCACTGTGTCGAATGACGGCTCCCTTGAGCTAACGGGCTGACGAGGGTTGGTGAGGCATCTGTGCGCCAGGAGATACATAAACCTGAGAAGACTTTTGGCGGCATTTCAAGCAACTCCACAAAATATGCTGCACTCTGCTGATGACAGGCGAAACCCAGAAACGCGTGTCTAGAGACACACAGCAGTTGCTGCACCTGATAAGGTGAAGGACTGATTACCTTTGTTAATGTAAAACAAATCTGATTGCATTTACCAAGATGCATTGTGGCTAACCTTTTGCTGGAGTGTGAGGCAGTGTACTCCCTTTTTTAACACTGTCGAGTGACGGCTCCCTTGAGCTAACGGGCTGACAAGTTTTTGTGAGGCACCTGTGCACCAGAGTGATACATAAACCTGAGAAGACATTTGGTGGCATTTCAAAACAACCACACAAAGTATGCTGCTCTCTGCTGATGACGGGCGAAACCCAGGAACACGTGTCCAGAGATACACAGCACTTGCTGCACCTATTAAGGTGAAATACTTTGATTACTTTTGTTAATGTAAAATTAATCTGACTGCATTTACCAAGATGCATTGGGGCAAACTTTTTGCTAGAGTTTGAGGCAGTGTGCTCCCTTTTTTTTGGCATTGTGTCGAATGACGGCTCCCATGAGCTAACGAGCGTTGGTGAGGCACCTGTGTGCAAGAGTGGTACATAAACCTGAGAAGACTTTTGGTGGTATTTCAAGCAACCCCACAAAGTATGCTGCTCTCTGCTGATGATGGGTGAAACCCAGAAACACATGTTCAGAGATACACAGCACTTACTGCACCTACTAAGGTGAAAGACTGATTACTTCGGTTAATGTAAAACAAATCTGACTGCATTTACCAAGATGCATTGGGGCTACCTTTTTGCTGGAATGTGAAGCAGTGTGCTCCCTTCTTTTGAACTGTGTGAAATGACGGCTCACTTGAGCTAACGGGCTGACGAGCGTTTGTGAGGCACCTGTGCGCCAGAATGATACATAAACCTGAGAAGACATTTGGCGGCATTTCATGCAAACACACAAAATATGCTCCTCTCTGCTAATGACAGGCAAAAACCAGAAACACATGTCCAGAGATACACAGCACTTGCTGCACCTGCTAAGATGAAAGACTTTGATTACTTTTGTTAATGTAAATCAAACCTGACTACATTTGCCAAGATGCATTGTGGCTGACTTATTGCTGGAGTGTGAGGCAGTGTGCTTCCTTTTTTTTGGCACTGTGTCGAATGATGGCTCCCATGAGCTAACAGGCTGACGAGCGCAGGTGAGGCACCTGTGCGCAAGAGTGGGACATAAACCTGAGAAGACTTTTGGTGGTATTTCATGCAACCCCACAAAATATCCTGCTCTCTGCTGATGAGGGGGAAACCCAGAAACATGTGTTCAGAGATACACAGCACTTACTGCACCCAATAAGGTGAAAGACTGATTACTTCGGTTAATGTAAAACAAATCTGACTGCATTTACCAAGATGCATTGGGGCTACCTTTTTGCTGGAATGTGAAGCAGTGTGCTCCCTTTTGCACTGTGTCGAATGACAGCTCCCTTGAGCTAACGGGCTGACGAGCGTTGGTGAGGCACCTGTGCGCCAGAGTGGTACATAACCCTAAGAATCACCTTTGGTGGCATTTCAAGCAACCCCAAAAAGTCTTCTGCTCTCTGCTGCTGATGGGCGAAACCCAGAAACACGTGTCCAGATATACGCAGCATTTGCTGCACCTACTAAGGTGAATTACTTTGGTTTCTTTTGTTAATATAAAATGAATCTGACTCCATTTACCAAGATGCATTGGGGCTATCGTTTTGCTGGAGTGTGAGGCAGTTTGCTCCCTTTTTTTGCACTGTGTCGAATGATGGCTTCCTTGAGCTAACAGGCTGACGAGCGTAGGTGAGGCACCTGTGTGATACATAAACCAGAGAAGTGTTTTGGCGGCATTTCAAAATAGCCCCACAAAATATGCCTGTCTCTGCTGATGAAGGGAAAACCCCAAAACACGTGTCCAGAGATACACAGCACGTGCTGCACCTACTAAGGTGAAAGACTTTGATTATTTTTTTTAATGTAAAACAAATCTGACTGCATTTACCAATATGTACTGGGGCTAACTTTTTGCTCGAGTGTGAGGCAGTGTGCTTCCTTTTTTTGCACTGTGTCGAAAGACTGCTCCCATGAGTGTTGGTGAGGCACCTGTGCGCCAGAGTGGTATATACCCCTGAGAAGACTTTTGGCGGCATTTATACCAACCCCACAAAACATGCTGCTCTCTGCTGATGACGGGTAAAACACAGAAACACGTGTCCAGAGATACACAGCACTTGCTGCACATACTAAGGTGAAAGACTTTGATTACTTTTCTTAATGTAAAACAAATCTGACTGTATTTACCAAAATACATTGGAGCTAACTTTTTGCTGGAGTGTGAGGCAGTGTGCTCCCTTTTTTTGCACTGTGTCGAATGATGACTCCCTTGAGCTAATGGGCTGGCGAGCGTTGGTGAAGCATCCATGCGTCTGAGTGATACATAAATGTGAGAAAACATTTGGCAGCATTTCAAGCAACAACACAAAATATGCTGCTCTCTGCTGATGATGGGCAAAACCCCAAAACATATGTCAAGGGATCCACACCATTGCTGCACCTGCTATGGTGAAAGATGTTGATTACTTTTGTTAATGTAAAATGAATCTGACTGCATTTACCAAGATGCATTGGGCTAACGTTTTGCTGGAGTGTGAGGCAGTGTGCTCCCTTTTTTTGCACTGTGTCCAATGACGGCTCCCTTGAGCTAACGGGCTGACGAGCGTTGGTGAGGCACCTGTGCGCCAGAGTGGTACATAACCCTAAGAATCACCTTTGGTGGCATTTCAAGCAACCCCAAAAAGTCTTCTGCTCTCTGCTGCTGATGGGCGAAACCCAGAAACACGTGTCCAGATATACGCAGCATTTGCTGCACCTACTTAGGTGAATTACTTTGGTTTCTTTTGTTAATATAAAATGAATCTGACTCCATTTACCAAGATGCATTGGGGCTATCGTTTTGCTGGAGTGTGAGGCAGTTTGCTCCCTTTTTTTGCACTGTGTCGAATGATGGCTTCCTTGAGCTAACAGGCTGACGAGCGTAGGTGAGGCACCTGTGTGCCAGAGTGATACATAAACCAGAGAAGTGTTTTGGCGGCATTTCAAAATAGCCCCACAAAATATGCCTGTCTCTGCTGATGATGGGAAAACCCCAAAACACGTGTCCAGAGATACACAGCACGTGCTGCACCTACTAAGGTGAAAGACTTTGATTTTTTTTTTATGTAAAACAAATCTGACTGCATTTACCAAAATGTACTGGGGCTAACTTTTTGCTCGAGTGTGAGGCAGTGTGCTTCCTTTTTTTGCACTGTGTCGAAAGACTGCTCCCATGAGTGTTGGTGAGGCACCTGTGCGCCAGAGTGGTATATACCCCTGAGAAGACTTTTGGCTGCATTTCTACCAACCCCACAAAACATGCTGCTCTCTGCTGATGACGGGCAAAACACAGAAACACGTGTCCAGAGATACACAGCACTTGCTGCACATACTAAGGTGAAAGACTTTGATTACTTTTCTTAATGTAAAACAAATCTGACTGTATTTACCAAAATACATTGGAGCTAACTTTTTGCTGGAGTGTGAGGCAGTGTGCTCCCTTTTTTTGCACTGTGTCGAATGATGACTCCCTTGAGCTAATGGGCTGGCGAGCGTTGGTGAAGCATCCATGCGTCTGAGTGATACATAAATGTGAGAAAACATTTGGCAGCATTTCAAGCAACAACACAAAATATGCTGCTCTCTGCTGATGATGGGCAAAACCCCAAAACATATGTCAAGGGATCCACACCATTGCTGCACCTGCTAAGGTGAAAGATGTTGATTACTTTTGTTAATGTAAAATGAATCTGACTGCATTTACCAAGATGCATTGGGCTAACGTTTTGCTGGAGTGTGAGGCAGTGTGCTCCCTTTTTTTGCACTGTGTCCAATGACGGCTCCCTTGAGCTAACGGGCTGACGAGCATTGGTGAGGCACCTGTGCGCCAGAGTGGTACATAAACCAGAGAAGTCATACGTGGCATTTCAAGCAATCCCACAAAATATGCTGCTCTCTGCTGATGATGGGCTAAACCCAGAAACACGTGTCCAGAGATGCACAGCACTTGCTGCACCTAATAAGGTGAAAGACTTTGATTACTTTTGCTAATGTAAATCAAATCTGACTACATTTACCAAGATGCACTGTGGCAAACTTTTTGCTGGAGTGTGAGGCAGTTTGCTCTGTTTTTTTGCACTGTGTCGAATGATGACTCCCTTGAGCTAATGGGCTGACGAGCGTTGGTGAAGCATCCATGCGCCTGAGTGATACATAAACCTGAGAAAACATTTGCCAGCATTTCAAGCAACCCCACAAAATATGCTGCTCTCTGCTGATGACGGGCGAAACCAAGAAACACGTGTCCAGAGATACAGAGCACTTGCTGCACTTACTAAGGTGAAAGACTTTGATTACTTTTTTATTGTAAAATGAATTTGACTGCATTTACCAAGATGTATTGGGGCTAACTTTTTGCTGGTTTGTGAGGCAGGGTGCTCCCTTTTTTTGCACTGTGTCGAATGACAGCACCCTTGAGCTAATGGGCTGACGAGCGTTGGTGATGCGCCTGTGCGCCAGAGTTGTACATAAATCTGAGAAGACTTTTGGCGGCATTTCAAGCAACCCCACCAAATATTCTGCACTCTGCTGATAATGGACGAAACCCAGAAACACGTGTCCAGAGATACACAGCACTTGCTGTACCTGCTAAGGTGAAAGACTTTGGTTACTTTTGTTCATGTAAAATGAATCTGACTCCATTTACCAAGATGCATTGGGACTAACATTTTGTTAGAGTGCGAGGCTGTGTGAACCTTTTTTTTGCACTGTGTCGAATGATGGCTCCCTTGAGCTAACGGGCTGACGAGCGTTAGTGAGGCACCTGTGCTCCAGAGTGGTACAGAAACCTGAAAATACTTTTTGCAGCATTTCCCACAAAATATGCTGTGTGCCTGCGTTGGCATTAGGCAGCAATTTGTGCACTAGCACAGGGTGGAGAGGACAGAAAACTGCCATATCAAATCAGTAAATTCTCCTGCAAGTTCATCCAGCTGGGCCCCAATCAACTGAGCTCTATAAAAGGGTTAATAACTCAAAGGAGATGTTTGAGAAATATCTGCTTTCCAAAATCCTATCCTACAAATGTTGTCACAATGAAATTGCAGAGCCTAAAGAAGATGAGATTAGAACCAGTTGAAGACATTTCCTGTGCAACAATTGCAGAACCTGAAGAAGACAGGCTGAAACCCAGTTGAGCAAATTTCCTGCGATGTCAATCCTGTGCTCCAGACTCTTAGTGGAATGCAATAGATGGTTGTGTCAAACACTAAAGAGAGGTCAAGGTGAGTGAGAAGGCAGGAGTTGTTTCAGTCCATGATTCTGAAAGCCTCATCCAATGTTGTGTACAATTGCTGTTTCTGTACTGAATCCTGGCCTGAAGTCAAATTGGAAATTGTTGACTAGGTCAAACTGTTCGATGTGATTGCAGAATCTTTTGTGGACACAGTTTTCCAGTATTTTCATCAAGAAGGGGGTGTTGGCTTACTCGGCAATAGTTGTTTAGATCTGAGCAGTCTGTTTGTCTTTTTCAAGAGTGGTATCACTTGTTCAATTTTCAGACATTCTGGGACTGCACTCTGGGTAAGCGATGCACTAATGATACTCATCCGCAAGGGAGAGATTAGGTAGCTGAGGTCCTTTGCATGAGGGGAGGCAAAAGGATCAGTGAAGTGTGTAAGGGGTTTTGGGGATGCTATAGTCATCACAATGTATAATTTATTGAGGGTTTCAAATTCATGCTACATTGCACCATTCTTTCTCTTAGTGGTGGGGATGGGGAGAGGGATAGCTACTGTCCCCCAGAATTTGTCTGGTGAGTCTGTGAAGGACATCTGCAATGTCTGGATTGTCTCTGGGTCAAATGGGATGAGAGTTTGATTTTCTTTATAGTCTCTTCAAAGAAAGATGGAAATATTTAACTAGCTTTGTGGGGGAAATCCTGGAACTTGGTGTTCGAGTCAGTGCTAGATTGTTGTTTGATCATTTGGAAAATCTTCTCTAGGTGACTGTTAGCACTGTTGATTTGGGATCTGAAGAACTATGCTTTTGCATTTCATATTAGTTTATTGTAGTTGTTTTTTATGGTTCATAGGTGGAATAGTTGTATTGGGGCGCAAACCTGTCTCTATCTCCTTATCGGAAATCTTAGTTTCCTTCTTTCTTCACTGTGGTTTTGGTTAAACCAGAGTTGTGACTATTTGTTTTTCTGTTTTTTGTGTGGTTGTAGTGTGTGGTTAGCTTGTGGTCATTCTGCTTCTCCCTGGGTGTATGAGGTTTATCTCTAAGAGTGACGATAGTTCATCGCTGTTAACATATTTGTTGATTCTTATCCAGCATTTGGGTTACATGCTTAGCCTTTGGTCCTATAATTAGGAGTCATTAGGTGGAAAATAATTTGTGGTGGGCTTACCAGCCACTTGGCAAAATAGAGTAAATGCTCAGTGCTCCTTCTTTGAATATATTGAGATTGAGCATTGCCCCTTTGACGTTGGTCAGGCTGGCTCCTGTTTGTGTGAGATTATGATTAGTCAAGAAGTATTTTAGTGAGGCTACTTGTGTGTCAGCTTCAACGTTCCAGTGAAGGTTGAAATCCCCTGTAAAACTGGCAAGGGGTGTAAAAGAGAGCATACTATGATGATCTACATTAGCTGTTCATTGAAAAGATAGTTATCTACAGGTGGTTGCTAGAAGAGGGGGAATTATGTAATGGACTTTCCCACTGAGTGGAGTTCAATTCCCATGTATTCAAAGGAGGGGATGCTCTTGACTGCAGAGGTGGAGATTTTTAAGCAATTGTGGTGAATGATTGACACCTCACTTTTTGGCCAGTTGACCCAGTCCATTTATTTAATGGAGAGGTTGGGTGACACTAAGAGTTCAACCAGTGGGGTAGAGGATTGAGTTAGCCAGGTTTCCAGGAGAAATACTATGTCTAGTTCTTGCGAGATTATTGCTTTGGAGATGTCAGTGGCGTGTTTGGAGGCTGACCAATACCACAACCTCCTAAAAGACACTAGAAAACACCCCTTAGCCACTAGCTTTCACGCAAGCTCCAACCGTTGCAAAGAACTCTTCAATATCGTCAAGAGTTCGCTAACCCCTCAGCAACAGAAACCATCGCCTCCCCCTTTGAGGAACTATGTGACTCCATTGCTGACTACTTTCATGACAAAATCTCAACCATCTACAGAAACTTTGCACCTCGACCCACTGTAGCCAATGCCATAAGCCTCCTTAACCTCACAGGCACTCCCACCAACTACAGAATCATCCAACTGAACCAGCCACCAACTACAGAATCACCCAACTGAACCAGCTCACAACTCAAAATACCACCAACATCATAAACTACATCCATTCAGGATCCCCTATGTATCAATGCCAGTACCACATGTTCAGCCTCAGCAACAGCACCATTGGCAGCAGACATCCTCAACATATCCATCACCTCAGCTACCTACCTTGATGATTAGAAACATGCAATAGTCAAACCAGTCCTCCAAAAACGATCGACTGATCTCCATGCCCCCTTCACAGCAAAAGTACTTGAGAAAGCTTTCAGCCAACAACTCACAACGTACCAAGAAGACAACACCCTTCTGGACTCTTCCCAATCTGGATTAAAGTCCAAATACAGCATTGAAACTGCCGTGATTGCTACTACAGATGACATCAGAAACCTCCTGGATCAAGGAGATCCTCATTTTCCTCGACCTGTCAGTGGCCTTGACAGATTGTCCCACCACACCCTGCACAAGAGAGTTCACCATATCAGCATCCAAGGCAATTCCCTGAAATTGATTGCATCTTTCCTCACTGAACGAACACACAGAATTCTCCTCCCTCCCTTCATCTCACAACCCAAGGCCATTATCTGCGGTGTTCCCCAGGATCTTCCCTCAGCCCCACCATCTTCAATACCGAAATGACCCCTCTGGCCAACATTGTAAGAAACCACTTACTAAACATAATCTCCTATGGAGAGAACACACAACTCATCATCTCGCTATTCAAAGGCCCCTCCATGTTAAAGCCCAACTTTCACCTCTGCATGAACAGCATCACAGACTGGAGGAAGGACATCTGCCTCAAACTCAACATCAACATAACCGAAGTACTGTTATTCCAAAATTCTACCTTATCGTGAGACAACTTCTGGTGGCCCATGGGTTTAAGGGCCCCACTCACCATCCCCACAGACCATTCCCGAAACCTAGGAATCATCATTGACAACAAACTAATCATGAATACCCAGATCAACGCTATATCCTCAGCCTGCTTCCTCACCCTCCTCATGCTATGTAAGATCAGGAAGTGGATCCCCATCAACACCAGGCACACGGTTACACAGGACCTCATCACCAGCCTCCTGGACTATGGTAACGGTCTCTACGCTGGACTCCCAACGCACCTCATGAAAAGACTTCAAATCATTTTGAACCCAGCAGCCAGGCTCTTTCTGGACCTCCCAAGATGAACCCACATACCCCCCCACCTAAGGAAATTTCCCTGTCTCCCCATGCACAAATGATGCCAACTCAAGTTGCCGACACTCATCTACAAGGCCCTTCACAATCAAGGGCCTGCATGCCTCAACCACCAACTGAACATTTACCTCCCCACCAGACACCTACGCTCTTCCTCTATCTCTACCAACACACCCTGCATCTGCTGCAAGAATGATGGAGGCCACTCCTTCTCCTACCTGTCAGCAAAATCCTGGAGCAGCCTCCTAGTCCACCTAAGGATTTCTCTCTCCATCCAGTATTTCAGAAAGCGGCTCAATACCTGACTGTTCGACTAACCCCCTCATAGCAGATTCAGCACCTGGATAGCTTCACAGGAAATAAGTGTACTATACAAATCCTAATGATTGACTGATCTGCAATTGTGCAGCATGCGTTTAAGGGCCATATCTAATTTTGTTCAGGAAATTGTGTGATCTGGGAGTAAGGGAACAGAGATAAGATTGGATGGGTTCTGCCCACATTTATTTGTACTTGGTCTAAATGTGCAGGTGTTAGCAAGTACTTTCCTATCTGCACTAAGTACACGCCTGGTCTGAAAACCTCATATTACCATAGGAGGGACTTTAAATCAGCCTCTCAGAACCCACCATTTGCTCATTGGTGGAGTCAAGTGTTAATGAGTGCTGGTCTGATAGTCTTTGGGGTTTATGGCTAACAGACTTCCAGGGGACCATGCTTCAAGATGGTCCAGGTGCTTCTGAATGAGGTTTAGCGATAGTGCGTTCTTGCTGGAATAAGAAGATATCTATCCTAGTTCCTCTCTGATTTTGACCAGGTGTCTGTCTAGGTAGTGCAAATGAGTGTGTCTGTGGGATAGGGGCTTTGGTGCTATGCCTTACGTGGGATTTCCAAAATTGTGAAAGAGTGTTGGGTAGTCACGAGAGACCTTGCAGAATAGGGATCTCCTGGAATAATGATGCAGTGATTGTAGCGGGGATGGACCATTTTTCACCATTTTGTGTGGATTTGTCTGATGGGACATTGAGTCCCTGTGAGGGGTTGTGCTCAGATTCATGGGTCACATTGGTGGTCAAGAGGGGGGCAGAGGAATGAGGGAACAGGTGAGTATAGACTCTGTGAGGGCTGGGTATTATAGAGAGCCAAGGTCCATAAGTTGGTGCTATGTAGTGGTAAGTGTGGGATGTGGGTGCCATTGCTAAATAGTTTTACCGGTGAGTAATGGGGGTGATAGAAGTAAAAGAGTTGGAACCCCCCTTGTGTGTTAGGGGATCCCAATGGAGTCTCTGGTAGTTGCATACTAATGTAAGTGACACGTTGAGGGCATGCAGGCAAGTGTACCTGTAATCTAGTGAGATTCAAGTAAGTGACAGTGGGAGAGTGGCAGAGGTCCTGAAGCGGTACTGGCAGGAGAGTCGGTAGTTCATGTATGTATTGACCCTTGACTGGGATTGTAGGTCCTGTGGCTAATGTCTCTGATTGCATTAGTGTGTGTAAGAGACTTCAGAGTGGTAAAGTGATGATCAAAGATTTATAGATTCTGATCTGATGCTTGGACGAGAATGGTTTTGTTCTTGTATATAGATATTGTAACCTCTGCTCTAAGGTGTAAGTCCAATAGATAATTTAAGATCGCAGGGTACTTTGTGGATCTCGATACCTGGAGGTGTGTGTTCAGGGAGTCTCTCCAATAGGTGGTGGTATGCAAGAAGAAGAAGCTAAGGTCAGTTTTAAGGGCAATTATTTGTGTGCATAGGTAAATATTGGTAAATATTGCAAATTAGAGTTTCTGGAAGTTCTTTTAGAAGTCTGTGTTTAAAGTGTTTTTCTGCTTTGAGAGTTTGGGTGGGTCACTGATTGAGAAGGAGTTTGGGCTGGCAATCAAGAGTTTAGTGTTGAGGCTTGTGATGTTTTCCGTGGGCATGGAACGGACATAAAAGTAGGGGTTGTGGTTTGTTTCTGTGGTTTGTTTCTGACATTATGCTGGTTGGTTATCTGGTTCTCGTCACTAGGTCAGTTCATCATAAAGTCCATAATTATCTCTATACCATGAGATAGCATAGTGGATTGCCAATCCTGCCAGTCTGTGTTCGATTGTCACAGGTTGTATGGGGAGCTGTGTAGGAAGATGCCCTAAAGCAATCTAAATAGGTGATGTGCCGAAACATTTACTAATGCTAGTACATCCTTATTCGAGAGGCGTTCTTAGCATCGAGGGAGGTATCCATTACCTACACCTGAGATCATGATGAATCAAGGGCCAGATATTCCTAACCAGATAACAGGTAATAGAACTTGTTGGTGGTCAGTCTAAGTCAAAGATTGATAGGATATTGATAGTCTTCTGAGAAGACCCTAATATGTTACGTTTGCCAGAATGTGCACTACTGTCGGATGCACTGACATGTCATTGATGTTTTATCTGGATTTAGTTTACCCCTCTGTGAGAAATATGACCTAGTTAATCTATAAAGTAGATACTGCCCCAGGTCAAAAAGGAAGATCATCCTGTAGTGATTTGGAAGTCGCCTGATGACTCCGTCCTCCAGTAAACTCTAACTATCTGATGAAATCATTCCAATCTATCCTCAAGTATATATATTGGGCTAAATATTTAACGAAGGTGACTCCAGAGTCTTCACAAATCTAATGTGGAATGCGGTTTGGATTAACTGTGGTGATGATCTACTACTGCTGTGGGAATACCAACTGACAAATTTAGGATCAGTTTTGATTACTTCAGGATTCCAGGAACTCCTCAGGATGAGAACAGATTACTCTAGGATGAGTCTCTAATAATTTCTTGATGAGTGTATATTACAGTAGGATGATATTGTTACAACTTCAGGATGAGTTCAGATTACTCCAGGATAATTGTAAAATAGCTTCAATATGAGTAGCAAATACTCCAGTATGATTGTATGACAACTTTGGATGAGTGCAGGTTACTCCAAGATGATTGTAGGACAACTTCAGTATGAGTTAAGAATACTCAAGGATGATTGTACGACAACTTCACTATGAGTGCAGATTACTCCAGAATGATTGTAAGACAATGTCAGGATGAGTGAAAAATACTCAAGAATAATTGTATGACAACTTAAGTATGAGTGCAGAGTGCTCCAGGATGATTGTATAATAACCAGCATAAAAGCAGATTACTCTTGGGAAGATTCTATGACAACTTTACGATGAGAGCAGATTATTCTAAGGTGAATCAATGACAGAGTGAAGATTGTGCCATGATATCATTTTGCAACTTCACAATGATTGAGGTGGAGGCGGTAGTCAGAAAATGTAAAGTAACCCCAACTTCAAACCAAACTTCTGATGGCACCAAGCAAGAGAAGCAAGTGAGCCTGACCTGCCTAGACAACCTTCCCTATCTCTTCCATCCAAGCATCTATCCATTGATGCTTTCAACCTTCCATTCTATTGCTGATATATATATATATATTTCACCATTCATTCTTTCACCATTCAGTCATTTGCCATTCCACCTAGCCACTTCATCCATCCATCCATCTATCATTTTACGCATCCTTTCAGCCATCCACCCTTTCAACCATCCATTCACTCATCTATCCTTTTATCCATTTATCTTCCTAGGCATCCACTCACTCAATCTCCCACCCATGCATCCTTTCACACATTTGCCCACTGATGCATACTTTCATCCATCCACACTTTCACCCATCCTTTACACCATCCATGCATTATTTAATCCATTCATCCTTTCACCTATCCTTTCATCCACCCACACGTCCCTTCACCCATTCACCTGTCCTTTCACCTATCCACTCTTCACCCATCCCTTCACTAACACACATCCTTTACTTATCCATTCATCCATTGATGCATCCTTTTACCCATCTATGTACCTTTCCACTCATCTACACTTTCATCCTTACACACTTTCACTCATCCTTCTTTTTAATCTTCCATCCATTTCCTTTTCTATTGACCCACTTTCCTTTATTTTTTGATTATGAGCTTTTGTCTTCCTAGTTGCAGTCAGAAGAGGTGCATAAAGAACTCCACCCCGCTGTAGCTGCTAAAGTGTGTGTGTGTGTGTGTGTGTGTGGAGAGGGGGGTTTACAAACCCCCAGAGTGAGATGTTCTACTTGATGGTTCCGACATAATGACCAAGGATATGGCCTGCAGTTCTGGGCAATGACTCTGTTTGCATATCCCCAAATAGTGGCAGAGTGCACCTACAACAAGGCACTGTGCAAGACAAGGGGTATCATGAAGTGGACTTTCGGGTCACTGAAATCTTATTTCCGCTCTTAGGATATGTCTGGTCGCTGACTGTTATACTACCCCCCTACAGTTTGCAAAATCATCCTGGTTTGTTGCATATTGCACAATATCTGTGTGCAGATAAATGTTCCATGGGACCAGTGCCGTGAGGAGCAGCAAGCAGCGGATGAGGATGAAGTTGAGGAAAGAGGGGATAACGTAGGCAACTTAGCGAAGGAACACCATCCTGCAGAACCTTTTCAGTGAAGCTTAAATCTGTTGGATAGCCATACATGCAAGTTCTTTTTTTAAATAGTGTTTACAAATGTAAATAAATGAACACTTCCTTTGTGTAAAGACTTTCATTTTATGTTGACACTAAACATCTTAACACTGACATCTCACCTAATTGAGTTTGGACCATCACAAAGGTCTGCAGCTAGGTGTTATTCTCACCCCAGGGCACCATCATGTGGTCCAAAACATGTGTACTTATCAACAACATCTGCCAAATGCATGGGTGTGTGGAAGACTTACACCAAACAATGGTAGCAATGTGAAACAGTGTGCAAATGTTGTGTGTAGATGTGGCGCAACTGTGTACTGACTGACACATAAATGTGTTGTACGTCTTTACATATTTTTACTGCCCTGCACTCGTGGAGACCAGTCTAGTGACCTTATTGTCCTAAGACTGTGAACAGAGGCCCACATGATGTACATAGGCATATGATGTATCCCAGTTAGTCTACATATGTTACACAAATGTTTGCAAGCACATAGCTACATCAGTGTTGCATCTCACGTAACACATATATAAATAAATGTAGATTCCTAACATGTGCCGGTGCTGGATTGGCTACCTAGCTACAATGCAAGCACACTTGACCCAATAGGCAAGGTTGAAACATGTTACATGCAGGAATAAATTTGTGGCTGTGTTGCTTTGTCGTATCCTGAAATAAACAATGCTGTAACACCTACAGCTCCATACATGTGTGCTAATTGTTTCTAGACACAAAGCAAATCTAATAGACAAATGCATGCCAAGGTATAACTACATGTGAAATAGCTCCTGGCAAGGTAGCATAAACTGACGCATCCCAGGTCAGAGTGGCATAACATGTCAATAATTGCAGATATGACCATCTGGGGTGAATGCCTACCTACATTCTAATTTTGCAGAAGCCCTTTCTGTTGCAGAATACTGTGATGCATAGAAATGCTAAAGCAATTCCTATTTGAAAGACCACATTTGTTAGGCCTACTCAAGCAGGCGTTGTGAAGAACAAGATAATGGCTAAGCAGTTTTAGATGACACTTTTCTACAGGTGCACTATGCCCCACATATAGTGCCAGACACCAAGCCCAGACAGCAGATGTGTATGTTACAGTACATCATATGGTTGCTGTTTGCCATTACAGTCTGCTATATGATGTCATGCACATATAAGCAGGTGACCCATTGGCCTAGCAAAATACCATACACATCTACCCAGTCAATCTGTGAGATAGACGCCACATATCCTGTAGACAGGCTGAAGCAGCCAGTGTATATCATTTCCTGAGTGTGTTTTGTGCCTGTAGCACATTCTTTGTCAGTAATGTAGACAGATAGAATGATCTTCAAGTATGGCCAGGATCACGTATGACAATGTGGATATCATTTGCATAGGAATGCAATGTCTGGGAACAAAAAATTCCTGCTATCCAAATACTTACATCAAGGCTAGCGTAATACAAACTGTAATTTATACTGATAACGTCAAGATATGCACAAATGACAATAAGTCTGAGTACGTCACAGCAATATATTACCTGTTCTTGTATCTGCACCATGAATGGAAAGAGTCACACATATGCACACTATTAACATACACATGCTATACTATACATCCCAAATCTACACACATCAGCAAATAGAATTTCAACAAGAAAAGTTATCCCTGGGAGTGTTTTCCTGCATTGCACCAGTCAATACACTGTAGTACACACAAAGGGCTAGTTGATTTGAGGAAAATACATGCATTGGCCCATAGCATGACATTTTGCACATGGAGCATCAGTCGAAGCCAGGCATCAACGTCAAAGAGTCAAAAGCAATGTATTGTACTTTGTCATGTGTTTTGTGTAACTCACGCATTGCCTATTTCCCTAGCAATGTGTCAGAAACAAAGAGGCTTTAGTAGGAAATGTGATGCTTTCGTAGAAAGTGTGATACTTTAGTAGGAAATGTGATGCTTTAGTAGAAAACGCAATGCTTTAGTAGGAACACTGTTGGTCAGAAGCCACATATCAATGCCAAAACATCAAAAACAATATTTTGTGCATTGCCATGTGTTGTGTGTTACCTGCATCTTGGCTATTTCCCCCAGTGATACATGAGAAATAAACAATCTTTTAGTAGGAAATGTGACACTTATGTAGGAAACGTGATGTATTCACACAGGAAATTATGTAATGGCTCAGCCATGCTGCAAACCAGGAAGTGTGAAGTTCCTTTCACTTTCACTTACAGTCTTTGTTGTTTGTGCTGGTTGTTGGAGGTGTTTGGTGTGTTCTCTTGACAACTGGTCTGTTTTTTGGTCTTGTTGTTGTCTCTGCTGTCCCTGTTGTGCAAGTAAACTGTCATTTGTATATTGTAATAGTATTTTGTTTAGTTTTGTCCACTGTATTGTTGGGTGTTTGTCCAATAAAGGGTTTATAGTCTTAGGGGTAGGGAGAAGGGTTGGTTTTTGTAGCTTTTGTTTTAGGGTTTTGGTAGGATGATGTTGAGCAGGGGCAGAACCAGAGCCAAGAACCTGTCATAGGAAGTGTTTGGTGGCCTGCTTTATCTGTTGGTGCAATACCTGCTAAACATGATCAGCAGTGGAGGTACATTGAGCTGAGGCTACCATACAAGAGAGAGGCGGGAGCATTGGGAGAGGGTGCGCTTCCACATGAGTCAGATATTTAATGTTCAATATAACGTCTACCATTGAAAGCTGCGATGGGCAAATGTCAGCTGGGAGGCAGATCTCCTCTACCAACTGGGGATTGAAGTTGGTGAGTCTCTTTTGGTAAGTACTTTTATTCCATGAGCCTGTAGCTGTGTGGCAGTTGCATACATCTTTAAATGCTTTTTCCTCAAGAAGATCCAGATATGTATTTGGGTTAGTAAGGCTTGATACAGGCTAACTCAGTTAAATAAAAAGAATATGCCGCAGGGACCGGTTCACAGCCAACACAGACCATAATGTGCAGGGTAGGTCCATAGGTGCTGTGTGACCCATTCCGCACTGTGCAGGAAGTATTATCACCCAGCCTGTTAGGTCATTATCGACTCCAAACTGTGGGGGCCAGCTGCGATATATGGTGCAGGGGAGGGCACTCACATGGCATCTAGCCACAGGTTGGACAGGGTGTTGGGGTTACCCCCAAAATTATCACACGTACATGTACATTGTGAGAAACTGTCATAATTCCTTCATGAGACGGTCCAGGGACTGAATGATCATGGTTCATTTACAGTGCACTGGCCACATGTAAGGAGCTAAGTGAAGAAGACAAGCAAGCATGGGTACTGTCTGATGTGTGTTTCATTGTTGAAAAAACATATTGACTTGAGAAGGCCCCGGTATTATCATACAATGCAGAGTGTGGTCAATCAAACTAGACTCTTCACATAGCCATCAAAGCAAGGCAACCTTGCACCATGTAGCAAGCTAGGCTGGTCTTGTACCTTGTCTGCACTGTGTGCACTTGATAAGTGATGTGCCTGGTACTATCTGAATACACTGCAACACTGCATACATATGCCCATCATTAGGGCATTCCAACTTTGCATTAGTCTACATGTCCAATGTACGGACAATACCAGGCATTTGCGAAGTCAATATACTGTGCTTCATATGCACACATTGTACATGTTCAGCATTCACAGAGCAATGCACCATGATTTTGTCTTGTAGGTAGACTGGAACCAAACAATTGTGCTAAGGTGGACAACTTCAGAGATCCAAATGCTACTAGTGAGTGTCACCTTATTGTTTCTGTGCTCTCTCGATTGTGTGCGTTCTAGTATATTGGGCACAGTGAGATGTATAATGGGTATCAGTCATCAGAAACCAGCTTTACCTGACATGAAGATACACAATAGAAGTAGGAACAAGTTGCATGTGCAATTGAGAGGGCCAAATTGTAATGTTAATTCATTTCCAATGTATAAGGCCCACATGATGCTCTGAATCTGCTACGCTAATGTTGTGCCAGCTATGGTGTGGATGCTTATGGCACATGTATCATCAACAGCCCCAAAACCAACAGATGGTCATTAGTTCAAATGTCTCTCACACATACTATGGACAGAAAGTGACAACAATTTTCCTGAAGTATGTGACAGAAATATTGCATGGTTTGAGTGTGATTTTCCTGACACAGTACGTTTGCCAAAGTCCAAATTTGAGCAGGAAACAGGTGAGGTTGGGGTGTGACACATATCCCAGACAATACTACCAATTGTCAACAACACATTTAATGTTGACGTGCACATCTTTTCTAAATTATTTGTTCTCCTATTGTGTGTGCACATCATACCATCGCCATGCCTGCATACTACGTTCCTCCACCTTATCTAAATTGGCACAGTCTAGATGATTGAAGGCATGTCAGACATTAATGGCACTCAAACAGCAAATGGTTTTGGGATCCATACATGTACCAGTACTTTAGCATCTAGCCACAGTTTTTACTACAATGGAATCGGGTGACCATGTTCGCAGGCTCAGCATACCGAAACATGATTCCTTCCTAGTATAGATGCTGCATATGTATCTGTGAAGTGGCATAGTTAAAATACATCATTCATGATAAGAAAACCAGTGGCCAAGTTACATATCCCCATTTGTTGTAGTGTGTGTGTGTAAGTCCATTGTCCATAACAATGAGTTACTTGGGTTCACCCCTCAGCCAACATTTATTATGATATGTGGCAACTGTCAACCCGCATCATAGGTACCTACGTATTCCTCAGAGTACTGCCAATTGGTGACATATGAGATGGGATGACAGAGTAGGGATCAGCAAAATGGCATGGTGGTATAAAGGATGTTGTCACGAAACTGGATGTGAACATAGATTTGGAGGGATGAACTACAATCTGCCTGTCTGTTACACATTGCTAGTGTAGGTGTACACATGGCAATTTATGGTCAATTTTGTGTGGCAGATCCTCACAGGCTGTGATGATTCCTACCTCGCTGCAGACAATAGGTATGAGTTGATGTGGAACATGTCACCAGTCCACACACCAATGCAGTTATATGCCTGATTCATGCTCTCACATACTCAATGCCTTCTTACAGACATGTGTTCATACCTTTTTAGTGTTTTGTGAGAAATAAGGCCAATGTGTTAAGTACCACAGGCATGTATGCACTGTGTTGTCAGCATACAGGCCCATTCTCATTCCACATATTGCTGTTGTTACCCATACTGTCTACCCCAGGCATTGTCACCACTGAATCTTTTCAGGCAATTACCTGTAAGGTATAGCACAATATACTCCTACTTATGAGGTCTAGAGCATGAAAAACACACTCATCACATGGATAAAATGTAAGTAGATGTGTATCTAGGTAACAATCTGTACAGAAATGTGTGGAAATACACTTGGATATGTAAATGACCACAGGTTGTCATGGGTACATTTTAGTTTTCTGCCTGGGCACAGGAATTAGCTTAGCTTTTAGTTTGCAGGCTTGTTGCCCTTTTTACCTAGTCTCCTTAACCCACTTACCATGCTCTATTTTATCATTTATTTTCTTCTAGCACTGCTTGCAGGTACTGGCATTTTAGAGAAATACTTTATTTTTCTAAGCAGTGTCAGTCCAAGAAATCGTAATTATCAGTAATGTACATGGGAACTGTTGCCATGTTCTTACAGAGTGTGAACATGTCTGGTATTTGTTATGAAAATGCGGACACTAGTTTGTGCACATAATCTGATGTTTAGGTACACTCTTGCGTCAGGATTCTAGCACAAACAATAACATGTGCCTTATAAATGTACCTCAGAACACCCAGGTTGTTAGAGGGGCCGCACCAGGATGCGCCATCTAGACTCCATGCCGCTTTGTAGCAACTTCAGCCTTGTGTCTCTACGATTCCTCATCCGGAGACTAAGAGGCCGACCTCGTCCTAAGGTAACGGAGGGTTGGAGGCACTTCTCATGGACACTGTACTGGCAGTTTAGTCTTATCATGCCCAGTTCTCACTTCAGGGTATGATTTAGGCCTGTATGTTAGGAATTACATATTTCATGTTCATTGCAATATGTTAGGGTTTTTCATATTTACCATTCTAATTCTGTTATTGCTCATTGTCATAATCATTGCAGCACATGCATTTTGTCGCAGATTGAAGTCTTTTTAATAAATGTATTGAAAACTATCCTGCATCTTCTTCATTGCCTGTGTGTGTAACAGACATTTCTAATTAGAGAAAAGGGGTAAGATTTGTTGCACTGTGACTTCCCTGAGAGGTCTCCAGAGTCCAGTGTGCTAGGCTGCCAGAAATCAGCTTTACTAATTATGGTTTGGGTGAGGTGTTGCTAGAGCACCGGGAGGTTTGGGCTAACAGCTTCCAACTGGTTAGAGGTGATTCAGCCACCTACAAGCAGAACGGTTGCCACCCCTAATCCAGCAGACTTGCTAAGAGGCAAGAGTCATTCACGTCAATGCTATTACCTTAATTTCATTGCGTGATTTACGTAAAAGTGTTCTAGGTACGTCCATGAGTCAGTATTGAAGAAGTGCCCAACAGGTCTGTAGAGTTGGAAGTAGCTATCCATTCTAGGTCCATGTTAGAACTACCTGGCACAAAGTCATTCTATGCTGCAATGTGTGTGGACTTGTGTATTTGCCATAACAGTGAAGTATTGCTGAGGCACAATACACTTGCTTGCTACACATTACTCATTTCACAAAGGTGATTGGCCATAGATAATACCCTCTAGCATGCTTAATTATAATCCCCAGGGAGTACCTAGATGGACCATATATACCTTTCCATGTTGTTGGAAAATGGGTTATTGGTAGGGCAGGTAGGTACCTACACCTAGCAACAAGCCACAAACCTCCACATAAGTACAGTTAGGTCTCAGTAAATTAATCCCAGCTCTACCCTTGGTAGCTTGGCATCGAGCGTCAAGGCTTAACTTAGGAGACAAAGTGTAAAGCATTCAAATATCACAAAACAGTAATTAAATAAAACACAGGAAACAGTTTAAAAATCCAAAACCAATTTATAAAAATAGCTTATATTTTTATCTTTAAATTGACACAAAAACGATTAAAATCGGTTCAGGGGAACCGGAGATATGAATTTTTAAAGTATTATTATTTTCTAGCGCTTAGAAACAAAAAGCGCCAATCGGGTCATCTGGTTGCACCAGGACCGGGGCAAAGTCAAACTTTCAGGCTGACCGCGATGGAGCCCTGCTCGGCTACAAGTCGCGGGAGGCCTCGGTTAAAAAGTTACCTTCTGACTTAGTCTCTTTTTTGATGTTTTTCTTCCCCAGGACGAACCTGCCAGTTGGATCCGACCTCCTGGAGCCCTTGTCCGGATACGCGAAGTCGGTTTCCTCGGTGGTGATTTTTACCTTCGGACTTAGTCGTTTTTTCGAGATGAAAATCCTTCGACCGTGGTAAACCTGGATCTTGATCCGACGTCCGTGGAGCCCTTCTCGGATACGATGGCTGGGAGGTCCCGGTCAACTTTTTACGTTCGGACTTAGTCTCTTTTTTGGATGTTTTTCTTTACCGGGACGAACCACGAAGTCAGGCCGGGTCGCGGTTGAGGCAAGCCGGCTAGAATTTCCGCGTCGGGTCGGTCACTTTATGGATTTTTTTTTCAAAAATTCTCCAATCTTTTCCAAACTTCTGGGGCTTCACCCAGATGTTCTTTTAAGGTTCTTTTGGGGTCCACAGCTCACCCCAAGGGTCCAGAAGTTCTGTGATGGTCCTTGGGGGTGCGGACTTCAACTCCCAGAATGCACCTGGCGCAAACTCCTTTTTGGCCACTGGACAGTGGTCAGCTGGTCGCTTTCTTCAGGAGTTGGTGCAGGGGACTCTGGTTAGCAATTTTTCACCTGTAGCAAACAGGGAGTCCCTCCTTGAACCAGTTGAAGCCAGGCAAAGTCCTTCTTGTGGTGAAGCCCAAGTGTGCAGCTGGTGCAGTCCTTCTGAGTGCAGGTTCCAGGTGCAGGCCAGGGGTCCAGCAGGGCAGTCCTTCTTCTTCTTTAGTTCCTTTCTTGTTGAATTCTGGAGGGGATCTGAGGCGTGGGTGCAGGTCTGCCAGTTTTATCCTTGCTCCTGGGTGAAAAGCAGGGGGGCCCTGGTTCTCCAATCAGGGACAGGGTCGTCCCCCTGTGATGACCACTTCCTGGGAAGTGTGGCAAAAATCCATCCCAGAAGGCAACAGTCTCTAAAAATCCAACACGGATGAATCTGATTTTTGGAGGTTACATCTGGCTGAGCCCACCCACTGGTGTGGCTAAAAATCATAAACACACCCCTCTCCTGCCCTTTCCTAATCTAATCAAGGGGGCACCTAGCTGTCTGGGTTGCAGGATGTGGGGGTGTTGCTGGGTGCTGCAAATGTCCTTCTCTGCCTTTGAAGACCAGTTTGGCAGCCCTCCCCCTTCCTGCCTCACCATCTGCTGAGGGGAGATTCTCTCCCCCAAGCACATTCCTTTGTGTGAAGCCTGGCCACTTCACACCTCATCAAGGCAGCCTGGCAGAAGCTGCTGCAGGCTGGCCAATCAGAGCACAGCAGCAAAAACAATGCAGAGCTGAAATTGGCAACTTTTTAGGTAAAGTCTAAACTTTTTACCTGAACTAGTTATATTAAATCCAACAACTGGAAGTTGTAGGATTTATTACAACAATTAATTTGATACCAAATTCTTGGTATGCAACATTTAAGGAGACTTTAAAATTTAAAATAAAGTCTGCCCATTCTAGCCTATGAAGGCCATTTACTTCAATGAGGGAAAAACGAATTTGGCTGTTTTTACCTCACCAGGGCTTATAAATCTATTTTTATAAAGTCCCTGCTTATAGTTACATGGCACCCAGCCCTAGGGGCACATAGGGCACACCTTAGGGGTGACTTATATGTAAAAATAAGGTAGTTTAAGACTTTGGAAGTACCTTTAATTCCAAAGTCGAATTTGCATATAACTTTAATTTAAAAGCAGCCAGCAAGGCAGGCTTGCTTTTAAAATGACACTGGGCACCTCAGCAATGCACCTAGGTGTGCACCACCTATGCTGTGGTCCCTAAACCTACATGCCCTACCATATACTAGGGACTTATAGGTAGGTTAACTTAGCCAATTATAATTAGCCTAATTTGCATATCCATTTTACACAGAGCACAGGCCCTGGGACTGGTTAGCAGTACCCAGGGCACCATCAGAGTCAGGAAAACACCAGCATAAAGTGGAAAATGGGGGCAAAAAGTTATGGGGCCTCTGCAATCAGCCCTAGTTTCTCACACATGTGTACACAACATAATGTTTCTGAATCTGTCTTAATATTCACATGTGCATAAACGTATTAGGACAGCCACAGCCATTTGATGTCCTAGGGAAAATCCTATTTAGTTGAGTAGGGAGTACCTATCCAACTGTAGGTTGCTCAAGCTTGAACTCTTAAAAAGGATCTTACTCCCCAGTTGGTGTTCCATTCTCTGTTACCTATTCCTCAACATGGCTAATGCTATAAACATTCCGGAGAACGGCAGACAGGCTCTAACACAGTATCTTCCAGCCCATGGCTTAACAAATGAGGGCGGGGAAATCAAATTTGCTGTGGAAGCCAGTGTAGCTTACCAAACAAACATTTTACTCAGGTCACTTTTCCAGAAACAGATACAAACACGCATGCATTTGACATTTATAGAGTAGAAAACGTACTACAGTGGTACCAAGCTTATCAACACATAGAAATACCATTTTCTTATCAAGATCACTAAAACTGGTTAAATGGTACACTACCACAAGTAATACAACCTGAGAGATTAGGTCCCTTAAATAATGACGGACCAACGTGGCCTATGTTTGCCACACACACCACATCCTGGTGTACAGGCTAAGCAAGTAGCCACCATAAGCGCACTTCACAATGAGCTAGTAACAATATACGGACGATCAATACAGTTTGTTATGCAGACTTTGAACACTGCCCCAAAGAGGGTTGCACCAGCTGTCCACCAATTGGCCATTGCAGGAATTAATCCACAGAAGGTCCACTCAATTATGGGTAAAGTACCCGTGGAGCAGGAAAAGATTCTGTTCTGGAAAGCACAAAAATCAAACCAGTTGGAAGCAGTGTTTTCCCCATACAGGACCCCAAGATAAAATTAGAATTCTCAGAAAGTGCTTTCCTTTAGGAATGGTTCCCTTAGTAGAGGACTGTGCCACTTGGGTTACAGAATTCGCTGAAATTTACACTACCACTCATGGTACCCCAACACTTGCTAATTTACCAGGTATTGAAACAAATTCAAAATGAATATGGGGCTGCTCTAGCCCTAGACTTGGTGATGAAACTGCTGCACAACTTTGACATAGTGTCCTCCATTATTCTCAATAACAATAAAAGGAAAGCAGCTGTATTGACCATTTGCCAGCTGTTCTGGGAGGTTCCTTTACAGAAGCAGGAGTGCAAGCTGCCAAAGATTATCTCTGAAGCCTATACTAGTACAGGGCAGGATAGTCTGGGGCCAGATCAACAAAGCCACAAATACAAAGTACCACAACTAAGGAAGGTACTAAGCAAGCACAATAGGGTTCTAAGAAATGCTTGGATAAACAAAAACAAAACAATGACAAAAGAAGTCAGAGAGAAGATTCTCTGCATCTGGAGGCCTCTGAGAGATACAATCTCTGTAATAGAGAAACATTGAAAAAACCTGATAGATACCAATATACTGATACATGTTCCTTTCAGGACACACCGGATAAACGGAATGAGAGAGTGGGCCGATCAGAGCGACGCACTGACTATGTGAAGCTGAAGCAGGACTCACAGCGATCCTCATACAAAAAAAAAGGACAAATCTCCACAACAAAAGCCACAGTTTAAAAAGAAAAAAGTGACAGCAATTTCAATAAAATATGCTAGCAACCTTGAAAACGTGGGTAAAGAAAATTTGGGCAGTGACTCTGCTAGACAGTGTGGCAGAGGTTACGATATGTCACCAGAATCTAATATATCATCTGGATGCAAAAGCAACTAACAGCTTCTTCTAGTCAGACTGCAGATAGGCACATCTCCCAACCTGACAGTGTTTATAAACTAAATATCCAAATAGAGGGAGACATAGAACGCACCATAGAAGTAATATTTAAAACTGTGATATCCTATTGGTAGAAAAAGACTGGCCACCTGAATTTGTCCTCAAGCTTCCACCTAGAGAAGATGTACTTTTGCCTTCTTTCTCAGATCTTGATCAAGGCACAGTAAAAGAAGCCTATGCTGCCGAATGGGCTTAAACGCAGGTACCTTCGCTACACTATAACCATGTAGGGTGAGATAAATATTCCTATTAGGTCAACAGCTCGGCCTCAGCCCACTATCCTGTTAAACAGAAGGCTAAAGCTCAAGTTATGGAGATTCTCACCCAACTCGATTACCAGGGAGTAGTTCAGCCCTGCACTTCTGCAATGAATAGCCTGTTATTCCTTGTTGCAAAACCAGAGAATTCATATAGAATAGTCTTAGATTACAGACACTTAACTAACTACACACACACACATATGCAATACATAATGCAAGTAATGAACACAGCACAGCACAGCACTTACCAACAACATAGTGCACAGAAAATACAAAACAACCTTGGATATTTTCAATGGTTTCTTTTGCCAAAACTTAGCGCCTGAAAGTCGGGACCAGAGTGCATTCTAATTTGGCTCACCAAAACGATTTTGCCATTTACCACAGGGCTATAAGAATAGCCGGGGTTGTTTTCAGCCTGAGTAACGTCAATATTACATGATATTGATTCTGAGGCATTGTCCTATGTGGATGGCATCTAGCTCACTGATGACGACCTCAAAATTCAGTTTGCCAGGGTCGATCAGATCGTACTAGGAGTCACAGCCCTTGGCTACAAATTCAATTTTAAGAAAACAAAAATAGATTTTCTCAGTGTCCTGTTTTTGGATTACGAGCTACCAGATGAAAGCAAAAGCCTGACCCTGCACTTTCTAGAAAACAACGCTCAACTTCAACCAACAAATGGGATTAAGAAACTGCAGCCATTGCTTGGTTTCTTTACCTTTGACAGAACATACATTCCAGATTATGCACAATGTATAAAACTACTTTATGATTTAATTTGTCTAGATTTTTTAAGTAAACATATCTGTTTTTTCAAAGCCTGTATTATCTGGATCAAATTTGGCACGATATTGAATTTCTGGAAAAGATTTCAAAACTCTGTTTGAGTTGCCACTAGGCATAGACTCACCCAAATAATTCCTTTAGACTTAGAATATAAATTAGCACAACTCGAACAATCGCAACATGCATAGGATACAATTTCCTTGTGTGAAAATATCTTCAAACTGAAGTTGTACAATTTTCTTGACAAACTTTTCAGCAGAGATCTCTTCTCACACAACTTTCATCTCTGTCTTCTCAGACTTTGTTATGTATGAAGTAACGTCATGAGCAACAGCTACAGAGTTGCTTGCCACAAATTGAATATCCATGTTGGCATTCCCAATTTTCAAAATGGCAGGATTATAGTCACTCATATATTTTAAAGCCTCTGTTCCCCTGAGGGTGTAGGTGTCTTTTGGTGATATACGAGCAAGTGTTTGTCTCACTGCAGACATAAAATTGTTTACAGTTCCTTTTGAAATAATAGGTCTTAAAAATCCAAAATGACATTTTGAGTAAATGAGTAAAATGTTCCTTTTGATCTGCATTTCCTCTGCCAGTACTTTCCACATCTATGTCCTCTGTCTTTCTGAATGCTACATGTAATATACTGTTCTAGGAAAGATAGTACAGACTCTTCTGTGCCCATTCCAATGTAGGTGCAGCTTCTACCCACAACAGCATGTGAATATGCAGAGCACCTCGTGATTGGTTCTCTTTTCGCCAAAAGAAATCAGTAATTTCTCCAAGAGGTGGAATTTTGTTGTAGATGAATATCAACATAGCTTGAAATATATGGTATCCAAAGTGCAGTGTTCTCCTGATATCTTCAATTTGATACTTTTAATGTTATAATTTGCTTCTGTCAGAAACTCATGTAAATCATCCCATGCATACTCTGCATAACTCAGTGTTAAGAACCGAGCTGTTGCACCTAAGTTTTGCAACATACACTTGAGCTAACTATGACAATGATGCTAGTACTCATTGGGCCCATTTTGGTATGCCATAAAATTTATTAAATTGTACTTGAGCTTCTGATCTTTTCAATGTATTCTTTCAAAAAAGGCTTTTGCAGACATATTTTGTACATTAACTACTGTCTTCTGAAATCTAGGGTCCTCTGAATATAATGATGTTGACCTATACTCAGCTGCTGGTCAGGGCAGTCATCATACCATCTGCCTAATCCAGTTGGAAATAGTTAAGGAAAATATCAAGACCCCAAAACATTTATCCCACACACTCATTGAAGCTTCTTTAGTTTGTTTAATCTAATACAGTTCAATGGCGGAATCCATAACCTCTTTTGAATGTAGTTGATAAATACTGTGGTGCTCATATATTTCTTTAGATCTACCACTTTTTCAAACTGTCCACTTGGAGGCAGTATTTCTTCCTCCATGCAGCATCCAGGTTTGACAGCATCTACATATTTATAGTACTCATTATTTTCTTTAGGACACAATGTAGCTTTCTTCACCTTATGAACATCCACTAGCTCCTGCCAGATATTTTTTGTGGGCACAGTATTCACTAGAATAACAAGCAGATCTTCCAAATCTCTCTCTACACCTACAGTTTCAATATGATGTTCAAACTCTAAAGGTAAATACACAGCTCTACTTTTAAGTCCTTTCTGAAGCTCAGTGGGTGGGAGTTTCCCAGTCTTTGATTCCCTACGAACTATTGGTGGAAAAGGGTGTATTCACTGTATTAGTATTCCTTCATAACTATTCATATGTCAAAGTTCCTTTGAAGTTTCAACCATCTCCAACTAATTGTGCATTTGTCTGGCAGGAATTTTTTTGTCCTCTAAATTGTCATAGCAATACCTACACATGATCTGGTACATTGAAAAATCAAAATGTTCCTCCACAAATAAATACACTGCAAATTCTAGCCAGGTTCTTTTTTTTTTCAGTTTTCAAGCACACATCAGCATTTCAAAGTTGGTCTTTGTAGTAGGTGTGCCAACAACAAATACAAACATTGGTGATAAGTGCCACTTACCGCCATGCTGACTGCCGCCAACATAATACGTCTGCGGCGGTATACCGCTACGCGTACTATGATCCCCACATAGAAATCCACCACTATACAGACACACACACAAGTCCGCCACAACAAAGGTCAGTGATAAAATGGTGGTACCAAAACCCACACTGTTATGCCAACAGAACTATGCCCACAGCATTATGACCCATGAATCACTGCGGCAGACGTTCAACCGTGGTAAATCATTGGCGGTACATACCGCCGCCCTCAAAATACACACAAACATACAAAACTACACCACATTGGACAATTCAAACTACACACACCTGACACACATATACATACCACACCCACACCACTATAAAACACACACTCTTTACCACTACAAACAATTTATAACTGAGAGAGACATTCCAGGAGCACCCACTGAATCCGAGCCACAGAACACCATCACCCATACACCACCCACACACCTCACAGCACACACCCTAACACATCATCCCACAAACCCTCACACACCACTCACACAACACCCATGGCACCACAAAGACAACCCAGGTTCTCAGAGGAGCTGCTAAGGTTTATGGTGGAGGTAATCAACAGGGTAGAGCCACAGCTATTCGGATCACAGGTGCAGCAGACATCCATTGCCAGGAAGATGGAGCTATGGCGGAGAGTAGTGGACAGGGTCAAGGCCTTGGGACAGCACCCATGAACCAGGGATGACATCAGGAAGAGGTGGAACAACCTACGGGGAAGGTATGTTCCATGGTAGCAAAACACCAGATAGATGTACAGAAGACTGGCAGTGGACCCCCACAACTAATAACATGAGAGGAGCAAGTCTTGGCAGTCATGCTTCCTTAGGGCCTGGCAGGAGTAGCAGCAGGACTGGACTCTGGTAAGACAAATATTAACTACTTTCACCCCCCTACTTGTATGCCATCACATACCCTACCCTCACCCCCACCACCTCACATATACGCCACTATCACAACCCACCCATACCAATACCAAGCCCTGCATACAACACCAATGCATGGACACCACTCACAGACCTGCATGGACACCCATCACCACAACATGCACACTAGTGACAATCACTTAGGCAACCAAATCACAGCTCACACAAGCCAAAGATGCCTTGGTAATAACAACCATACAGGGGAATATACCCATGCACAAGATGTCACACACAGTAGCAATAACACTGCATTTACATCCACACAGGACCCTAACACAATGTCACCGGAGAGGAGGTTCAAGCAACAACCAGTCCCCCCCCGAAGAGGCCCACAGTGATGACAGAAGCTCTGCACGCCTGGATCAGGATGACCAACCTGGCCCATCAGGGACCTCCGGACAGTATGTGACCCAGGCACAGCCCCATACCACAACAGAGCTGCCCCCTCAGGAAATACCAGCACAGCACCCACCCAGTGGGCCCAAACCTCTGTCCCCAGGACACATCAATCAGTAGTGTGTCCACCACTACAGGGACCCCAGGCAACCCCACAAACACAGAACGATCAGGAACCTGGGGTCAGTGGTAGTGGGCACATGGTTCAGGGGACAGAGGCACAGGACAAAAGGGAGGCTGGGAGGACTGCTGTGCAACAGGGGGATGACAGGCCCAGGGAACAGACTCTCCACGAGGCACTCACCAACAGCCTGGGAACATACCACCATTCCCGGGAGACGATGAGCCAGTTACTGCCCAAGTTGCAGGAGACCCAGCGGCTGCAGGAGGGACAATACTTGGGGATCAGGGAGGACCTGAGGGACATTCACATCACCCTGGTCACCACTGCAAGGGTGCTGGCAGATATGGCCAACACCATGAGGGAGGCAGTGGCACAGCAACAGGCCCCTGACACTAGCCACACCGATGAACAGCCCTCCACCTCTGCTGATGCTAATAGACAGGAGGCCCCGCCACAGGAACAGGCCACCAGCACCCCTCCCCCTGCAGATGGAGAACCACCACGCAAAAGGTCCCTGCGATCCAGGTAGAAGCCAGAGAACATTGCCAAGACCCCGCCAGGAAATAAAACTCCCCTGAATGTCACCCTAGTGTCCCACTTTGTCACCCTGTCCACCTTGAACTGCCATTGCCCCACTCCCTATGCCCCCTTGGACAATTCACCTGTGATACCAATAGACTGGACTCTATCCTGTACCTTCCTCCACCATCAACCCAGCCCATTGCAATACCCCCTACACTTATTAGCACCTACATAAACACCCTTGGAACTAGTACGAGTATGGAGTCTGTCAATTGATTGAAATATGTATTTGGTTAACAAGCTGTTAAGATAGCAATTCAAATGTTACAGATACATAGGTATGACCTATAGTGGGCAGCAGTAAGCACACCAGGAGCCAGAATGGGGCACAGATATCTGAAAATAGAGATGCCAAAGGGTACAGTAAGTGGCCATACAAATAGGAAAATCAGGCTGCCATGTACAATGTCCAACACAAAACTGCAATGGAAGGTAAAGTTACAGTGTCTTATCTGTGCCTCACTGGAAGTACTGTTGAATTATGGTTGATCTGTTGTTCATATCCTCTTCGTCACTGTCCACAGGCTCCACCGCTGCCACACAACCATCTCCAGCCTCATCCTCCTGCAGAAAAGGCACCTGGCGTTACAAGGCAAGGTTGTGCAACATGCAGCATGCAACGATGATCTGGCACACCTTCTTGGGTGAGTAGCACAGGGATCCACCTGTCAGATGGACGCACCGGAATCTGGCTTTCAGGAGGCCAAAGGTGCGCTCAATGATCCTCCTTGTTCGCCCATGTGCCTCATTGTAACATTCCAATGTCCTTGTCCTGGCATTCCTCACTGGGGTCAGTAGCCATGAGAGGTTGGGGTAACCAGAGTCACCTGTAAATATCGAGGGATACCTGTTAGCCAGACACTCATCCTTAGGGCCAACCCCTCACCCATATACCAACAGACACTGGGTGGGGGCTATGGGCTCACCTATTAGCCACACCCTGTGCCTCTGCAGTTGAGACATCACATATGGAATGCTGCTATTCCTCAAAATAAAGGCATCATGCACAGACCCAGGATACTTTGCATTGACATGGGAGATGTATTGATCCGCCAGGCACACTATCTGCACATTCAGAGAGTGAAAACTCTTTTGATTTCTGAACAACTGTTCATTTCTCCGGGGGCACAAAGGCAATATATGTACCATCAATAGCACCAATGATGTTAGGGATATCTCACATTGTATAGAAATCAGCCTTCACTGTGGCCAAATCCTCCACCTGGGGGAAAACGATGTAGCTGCGCATGTGTTTCATCAGGGCAGACAACACTCTGGTCAGCACGTTTGAGAACATAGGCTGTGACATCCCTGCTGCCATGGCCACTGTCACTTGGAAGGACCCACTAGCCAAGAAATGGAGCACTGACAGGACCTGCACAAGAGGGGGGATACCAGTGGGGTGGCGGATAGCTGAAATCAGGTCTGGCTGCAATTGGGCACGCAGATCATGGATTGTGGCCCTATCTAGTCTATAGGCTAAGATAATTTGCCTGTCCTCCATTGTCGCCAGGTCCACCAGGGGTCTGTACATGGGGGTATGTCTCCATCTCCTATTCATCCTCAGCGGTTGAACTCTAGGGTGAAAAACGGTGAGCAGATGGTCATATTCAAACATATCCTCAGATTAATATGCCTTGCCTTTTTTTTTACAGAAACAGTATGTGAACATGTGATTCCGTTGATGTGCCCATGTCTGCTGTGATGCAGTTAGGTGCCATGGCCTGTTCCCCCCTGAAATGGCGGCTGCCTGACCTGTGAGGAGGGACAAGTGGACATGAGGTAATTCCACTGATATTGTGCGCCATTGCGGGAGGCGGTCGATGACCGCTGTGCAACTCATCATTGGTTATCATTGGGGCCTAAGATTTCCAGGAGCCAATGGTGATGTACTCCAGCGGTGACGGTACTTACTGCAGTGGACGCGACCACCATTTTCTATCTGTTCACTCACTTGCCACCTGACCTTCAACAGGAGAGGACCTATACTGCAAGTGCTGCTGTGACCTGTGTCTGGAAGCGACCATGGCTCAAGTTTCTGGGGAAAGGGCCCCTGCCTTCACTTCCGAGGAGACTAGTGGATGGGGTCCTACCCCAGTACCTTTTAATTTATGGTCCTCCAGACAAACAGGTGAGTACACTGTGAGCACGGTGCATGGAGCATGAATGTATGGAGGGCTGTGTGTGTAAGCCTTGTGTGGGGGGGCTGAGGGGTCCTGGCCAGGGTGCTGCATGTTTGATGGGCAATGTCTGCGCGTAAGGGGTGTTGGGAGGTATATGGTGGGCCATGAGTGTAACAGTCCAGACGGTTTGATTAATACCTTTTCTTATATATCTTTTTTCTGCAGGTAGCACCCATCAGAAAAAGGGTATTTGGTGTGCCATCGCCAAGGAGGTGCGGACCCTGGGGGTCTTTGACAGGCGGAGCACCCACTGTCGCAAATGGTGGGAGGACCTGCGCCACTGGGCAAGGAAGACGGTGGAGACCCTGCTGGGGATGGCCTGCCAACGAGCAAGGGGTGCCCATTGTACCCTGACCCCCGGATGTTCCGCATCCCGGTGGTGGCCTATCCAGAGTTGGATAGGCACTTGAAGGCATCACAGCAGCCGCAAGGGGGTGAGTACAGATTCTGAATCATGAAGGTGCTCGCGTTGAGGTGTAACCTGGGTGGGGGATGTGGGTCTGTGGGTGCCTCTAGGCCAGGACGAACATGGCAGGGCAGGTTCCTTGATGGGCAGGCTCACATGCACTCCAACCCCATTAATGTTAGTGGGCATGCACTACTGGGCAGGGTCCTGTGGGTTTCAGGTGTGCAGCTAATGGTGTTAGGCATTGTACCCCATGGCCTGGTGACTAACATTGTACCTGGTATTGCATGGCCTAGTGCACTGGGCTGTTGCCTGTGAGTTGTGTACGCCAACGGTGGTGTGGTTCCTGGCATTGACCAAGTGTATCCCCTGTCATTTCCCCACCCTTTATGTTTTGTCGCCCAGTCCTTGTGTGCATTAGCATCATCTGGCGGAGGAGCTGAGGCACCGGCGACGTAGGGCGCTGCATTCCACATGGGCCTGGAGGCTGAATCCACAGACGCTGAGGGCACCAGTGGGACAGAGGGCAAGGGGAGAACCATGACGGAGACAGGAGGACAAAATTCTGACAGTGACACCTCCTCCAATGGAAGCTCCCTGGCGGTGGCAGATACCTCTGTGCCCACCCCAACTACAGGTACAGCCGCCACCCCGGTACCAGTACTGCCCTCCCAGCAGCCCCTCAGAGAGTTTCCTGTGCCCGCTCACCCAGAAGGGTGGGCATCTCCTTCACCCCAGGTACCTCAGGCCCTGCCGCCCTCAGTGAGGAGGCTATTGGCGATCCCTCTTTTGGGCCTGAATGCCATTGAGGGTCTAGCAGGGCATTTGCAACAAACAACTGCATTCCTGGAGGGCATTCAATCTGGTGTGGTGGCCCAACAGAGATCATTTCAGGCTCTGGCCAACTCACTGATGACAGCCGTTGTCCCTGTCTCTAGCCTCCCAACTCCAACTCCCTCTACCCAGTCCCATTCCCCTCAACCCCAGCCTATCCCAAGCACACCTTCAGACCAGCATGCACCCAAATCAACAAACAGAAGTGGCTCAGGCAAACACAAGCACCACACATCATCCCACAGGCACTCACACAAACACCATCCAAATGCAGACACACCAACATCCACTGCCTCCACTGTGTCCCCCTCCTCCTCGTCCATCCCCCTCCCAGTAGCGTCTCCTTTCACACCTGCATGTACTATATCCTCATCAACTACCTTCATCACGCCTATCACTAAACGCCCCTCACTGGCAGTCACCACCCCCACTTCCATGCACACGCCCCCTGTGTCCTCTCCCACTGTGTCTGTGCCCCCTCCTCCCAAAGTACACAAAAGCTAGCACTCAGACACCCAACAGCCATCCACCTCACAACAGCATGCAGCCTATGCACCTGCACCCAAACACAGCAGCCTCACACCTCCTACAACTAATCCCTCTTCCTCCACTCCCAAACCTTCACTCTCTTCCAGCTCCAGTGTCCCTAAAAGGCTTTTCCTCTCCACCCTTGACCTACTTCCTGCCCCTCCCCCCGTCCTTCACTTCAGGCCAGGGTGGGCATAACCCAGGCCAGCACCTCAGCCACCCAAGTCCACAGCCACTGTAGTTTCGGTAGCTACTGCATGTGTGAGAGGCTCCAAGGAGGCACCCGTCACCATTGCCAGTGTTTCTGCACCACCTGCCGAGGGTAAGAAGGGACCGACAGCTAGCAAGGGCAGGAAGGGAACACCAGCCAGCAAGGGGAAGGAGGCACCACCAGCCAGCAAGGGGAAGGAGGCACCACCATCTGCCAAGGGCAGGAAGGGAACAACAGCTGCCAAGGCCAATGTAAAAGGAACAGACGCCACAGGCAGGATGGATCTGGTGCCTGGGGCTGGAGCAGCATCTGGGCAAACAACACCAGCCATGGCACTTCAGCCGTCCGAGGCTGCAGGGGAAGGGCTGGAGCTTCCCCCAACCACTGACAGCACCACCACCTGCCCTGTAGCCAGCACCGCCAGCAGCACCACTGCCAGCAGCAGCAGCCCCAGTGGTCAGCCATCTGAGGCTGCAGGGGAAGGGATGGAACCTCCCCCCACTACTGACAGCACTGCCGCCAGCCCCAAAACTGCCATCCACTGAGCAGCCATCATTGCCGGCGAGCAGTGTGTAGTCGTGACTACATGGGCTGTAGTGTGTCCTGGCCCCTGCAACACCTGTAGGTATGACACCAAGGTGAGAGACTGTGACCTTGAACCATCCAGGATCAGCCTCACAGGGCACAAGGCCCCCTCCAGAACCAGTGGAAGAATGCGTCCACTCACACCCTCCTTGCCAAGATGAAGCACACTTGGCACAAGGCCCCCTCCAGAACCAGTGGAAAAATGCATCCACTCACCCCCTCCTTACCAAGATGAAACACACTGGGCACAAGCCCCCCTCCAGAACCAGTGGAAGAAGTCATCCACTCACCCTCTCCTTGCCAAGAGGAAGCACACTGGGCACAAAGCCTCCTCCAGAACCAGTGGAAGAAGGCATCCACTCACCCCTCCTTGCAAGGATGAAGCACACTGGGCACAAGGCGTCTCCAGAACCAGTGGGCAAACCACCCACTTAAGAGACTGTGGCTTTGCATTCCCCAGGACCAAGCAGTGGGCAAACCACCCCCTTGAGAGACTGTGGCCTTGCACTCACCAGGATCAAGCAGTGGGCAATCCACCCACTTGAGAGACTGTGGCTTTGCACTCCCCAGGACATCGCAGAGGGCATGTAGCCCCCTCCAGGATCAGTGGCGTTGTACCATCTTCCGGCTGAGGTGCCCCCCCATTCTCCGTCCCCCTGAGGTGCCCGTGTGTTTTCGACCTGATGCCCCTGCAGTGTTCTCTCAGTATTGAGGCAGGAGTCAAGTGTGGCCTTGGCCTATGTATTATGGCCCTGTAGGCCACGGACATTTTGGAGTGGGCATTGTCCCTCCATTTGTATATATTGTACATACTGTTTTGTGCTTCAAGGAAGTATTTATCGAAATTTTGAATAGTACACTCACTTTAATCAATTCCTTTTGTCCTTGCGTTATTCCTGAGGGGTAGGAGGTGGATATGCAATGTTGCATCTGTTTGTGTGTATGGTGGTGGGGGTGTTGCATGTGTTTGTCACTCTCTTTTTCCTCCCCCCCTCCAATGTGTCCTCGGGCGGGACTCACCGTGGTCGTCTTCGCCGCTGTTCGTGTTCCTGGTGTAGGAGGAGGTAGACTAGCATTGGAAATATGTGCAGTTCAGGCTCCATGGCGACGTGGTTCTCCTTGAGTGACGAGAGGTGACACTTTCTCTTCTGTGTACTGTTCCTGCCATCCTTTTGATGGCATTGGTACAGCCCCGGAAAATGTGGCGGATTGGTGTGACATAATAAAGTGGGTGGTACATTGTCTTCCGCCTGTCTGTTGGTGGTTACCGCGGCGGTGCTTGTTGCTACCGCCATGGCGGTCAGAGTGTTGAAGTGGCTGTCTGTGTTGGCGGTTTCCGCCTTGGTCAAAATCCCATTTCTCTTACCGCCGGCCTGTTGGCAGTATTACCGCTGCTTTATTACCGACCGCAAGGGTTGTGATGAGGGCCATTAGTTTGGTTTCTCTATTAAACTTTGCTATTCAACGTCTAAAGTTACCAGTACTAATACCTGTGTTTTGTTCCACTACACCTATACATATCAACTCCTCATTTTGCCAGACTGCATGTCAGGACCAAAGAAACATACATCAGTATCCTTGGAAAGTTTTGCAAAAAATGTTTTTATTAATAAGCTTTTTGGGCTAATTTTCTTCATAGACAACACTTTTTTATCCAATATTCTCATTCTGTTTACTATCAAAATAAATATTCTGTGCTTCAGTGCAAATGTGTCATCAACCACACTCTCAATATATTGTTTTTCTTTCAGTGCTGTCCTTCTCCTGCCTCATGTTCCATACTAAATTCAGTTTTACCCTACTTCTCAACATTCTCAATCATATTTCTTTAAATTCTTTCTGCCTCCTTGTCAAATTAGGTTTTTTTCATAACTTTTTTCTCTTTCAATCTGATGCACTTCTTGTCCTTTGCAGGCTGATTGTAAACCTTGCTTTTTATTTCAAACATTTTCCATAGTTAGCATTTTTCCATTGACTGTTTTAACAAACCCCTTAGGTCTCTCACCATCAGCTCTTTTTTCCTGTACATTCTTCACAGTTTGTCCTTTTTAACTCTCACTTTTAAGCAGATAATATTCTTTCTTCTGTTTTTACTCCTTTCTATCTTTCTCAGCATTGTAAATCTTCCTATTTAAACAGTAGATATCTGAAAAGCAAATATAGAATAACTTTCTTTTGACATTACATACATACTATTAGATTAAATACTATAAGGAAGTGAGTAGCTATATAAGTGGTCATGCCAGTGTGTAAGAGACGGTGTAAGTGCCTGAATATGGGTGTATAGGTGAGTATATGAGTGGCTGTTTCTGTGGGTGACTAGGTGTTTGTGTGGGTAAGTGACTACGTGTGTTAGTGACTGTGTGGATTTTTTTAGATGGATGAATAAGTGGTTGTATGGAATGGTAAATGGGTGTGTTAGTGGTTACTTGTGTGTAACTGTGTGCAAGTGGATCTATTGGTGGTGGACACAAGTGCTGTGTGGGTTTTGAGTGGTTGTGCAAGTGCATCTGTCGCTGACTAGGTGTGTAAGTGGCTCTATGCTTTTTTAAATAGGTGTGTGAATGGCTGGGTGGGTGACTGGTTGAATAATTGTGTGTTTGGGTGTGCAAGTGTATGTATAACTGACTGTCTGAGTGTTGGGTACATGAATGACTCTAAAGGAGTATCAGCGGGTGTGATTGTACCTGTATAGGTACGTGAATGACTATGTATGTGGGTATATCAGTCAGTAAATCGACGTGTGAATGCTTTTATAGGTGTGTGATTGAGTGTGTCAGTCACTGGCTATATGAGTGGTACTTATAGAAGTGCTTTTGTAGGAGTATACCTCGGTGTATAAGTGCTTGACTGGGTAAGTGGGAACAAATTAACCAATATTAAACTACATACTAGAAGCAAGCACCCACATCCAATTTCAAATAAATTCATACTGACTTAGTAAAACAACTATATTTTCAGTACATAAAATTCCTCTTCCTACTTTGCTGCTAACAACATTTTAGTCAATGTTCTCATCTAACCTCTCTTCGATTTTGCCTTTTACTATAGTGTCTAAAAGCTACACATTTTCTTTCAGCGTATAAACACTCATAAGTTTTTTTATAATATACTTTTTTATAGTACAACCTAAATGACATACCTGTAAAATTTCTTTGCTGTTGTCTAACTTTTATTTTAATATCTGTTAATATCTGTTTCCACTGCAAATCTCAAGTGAAAAATATGACACTGCTCCTCCACCTTCAGTACAAAAGTACTAATAAAGGCTACCTTTCCCACTGTGCTTACACTCATACTCCTGTACTTAGCAAATCACAGATTTTCTTTCATCTTTTATCTTTGTTGTAACACTTCTAAATGGTCACTAGTTTTAACCCTTTCCATGCTTCCTGTAATGAAGCCCAATTTTGTAGGTTTTTTGAAGATCTGCGGATCCACTGCGGGGCTCAGCACGTTCCCCCATGTGGTCCACTGTGGATCAATGCATCCACACAACAGCCCTGAAAGGCCCCCAACAAGTTGCTCTCAATGCTTTTTATTTATCCTTTATTTTGTAAAATATTGTCAATTACAAGACATGCTCTCCCTACTGAGCAATTTTTATATACCAGTCTGCTTTTCAGTTTCACACTGCAGTCTCTTTTGACCCCCCAACACTTCTAGCTCCATTTACATATTATCCATGTTTCCAATAGTCCCTGCCCATCAGAAGGTCAAATCTTCACAAGACTTTCTCTAAATAGCATACAAGCTTTACATTAACTGTAGCAGGTGTGGTTGACTGTTTGCATTTCCAAGCATAACCCAAAAAACATAACAGTTTTTATTTTTCCAAAGCCAACCACAGAGTTAGTGACTTTTTTCTTTATGTCACTAGCTAATGTTAGTTCCCTGCGCTTCTCCACAATCCAATCAATAATGTTTTTTAGATATTATTTGCTTTCCTCCTCTGCAATGGCTTTTCATCTTGAAAACTTCCTCAGTCTGCTGCAGTCTTTACCTGTTTGCTTGCCTCCAAAATGGGCAGAGTCTGGACTGTGGGCTATAGTGTTGTGTTTTGGGCTACAGAGGAATTGACAGGGACCTAGGTTTACCTAATATAGACATTACTTGAGTTGGCAAGAGAGGATTAAAGTAGCATTAATTGCTGCCTTCGGTTGAAAGCTCTGTCGATTGCCAACATCCAGACCTCATGAGTGTGCACTGTAACAGCAATGTCCTAGGCACAATTACAGGGGTAGGACTGGAAATCCTAAGGAAGGATACCTTGGCTAAATTAGTGTCACTTTTCTGACTGCCTTGGTGTTCTCCAACATTTGCCAAAGACCGACATGGCAGTGGTCAACCCTTTTTTGTTTGCAAATAAAGAAATCCAGGAAACAGGTCAATAAAGCTGCTTCTGCATTTCTCCAAGACCACAGCATGGGTTTTATATACCATAACAACTTAAGCTTTGACATGGACGCAATATATAAAAAAAGATGGAGGTAATTTCACAGATGGCGTCTCAGAGTATTCCTCAACAATTTAAAAGGCTACACACTGTTCTATGTGTAATCATCATCTACACACCATAAACTCAAAGGCTCTTTTCAGAACTAGTCCTTTTCCAAAACACTGGTTCTTTTTGTTTTTGAGTTATTTTTTTTAATTTCTCAATTGGACCCGCGGGTGCGCCGCAGATCCTTGGTCAAACAGGAAGTCTGCCAGCTATATTGCGGACAGATCCACAACAGATTAATTCCCAACCTAAAGCACACATTCAATACAAACCAACAACACATTTAATACAAACATATTCTACTTCGATTTATATAATTGTATCACTGCCTGTGTGTGGGTGTGTGAGTAGCTGTGGAAGTGACTGTACGGGTGTGTGAGTAGCTGTTTAGTGTCTCTATGGGTGTTTGAGTGGTTTCCTGGAATGTGAGTCGGTATAAGTATTTGTAATTTCATTTTGTATTTTTAATACTTCTAAACCGCATCCAGACTGTAGGTATCGAAGCACTAAGTGGGAAGAGAAAAGCAGATGCAATCCAGGTAGAAACTACTGTGAAAACGGCCAAGTCTTACTTTGTATGTGAAACAATAAAAAAGAGGAGTAATTCCTCTAATCTTGGCTGGTAAAGAGTTCCATAACTTAGCAGCAGCCACTGAAAATGCCTGATCACCCCATTTTACTTTTTTGCACTGCAGTACCAACGCAAGCCTAAGGTCTGCGGACCTTAAAGGGGGACAAGGGGAATACCATTTAAGAACATCTTGCAGATATCCTGAGTTCTGAGAGTGGAAGGCTTTATGGGTCAAACTCAAAGCTTTAAAGGACATATACTTCCTAACCGCAGCCAATGCAGCTCTCGCAAGCCTTCAATGGTGGACACACACGTAAGGTAGCCCGAGCACCAAATGGGCAGCCCCATTCTGAATGAGCTCAAGCTTGTTCAGAGAAGAATAATTTATATTTAAATATAAAGCATTGCAATAGTCTAATCTGGGTATAATAAGTGCCAGGACTACCGTCACTCTCAGTTCTAGCGGTATGAAAGGCAAAACCTTTTTAAAGATTTTGATAAATCAGAAACATGCACTCGTAATTCTGTTTACCTGCATATCATAGGTCAAGGCGGAGATGCATGTGACCCGAGATTCTTAGCTGCTGTAATAAGAGTGGGTAGATTGCCATAGGACTTGGACCACCAACGGTGGCTCCAGATAGAAACATTTGCCCCAAAAATAAGAATTTCAGTTTTATCCCCATCCTCATTCATTTTCAGCCTGTTCTGACCCATCCATACAGTGTAAGAAGACACCTGGAACCCAAAAGAGGGAACCAATTTTGCCGGGGGGCATAAACAGATTACAGAGGGTCGGGCTGAGGGTTGACCCGGGGGTACTCCACAGGGCAGCTGAAAGGGAGCTGATCTAAAGTCACTGCAACTTACTGTGATTGTTCCACCAAGAAGGAATGTCTTCATAATTCAAAGAGCAATATCCCTCAGTCCTGCCTGATGCAGTTGTTGTACCATTAACTGGGGCGAGATGGTACCTTAGGCCTCTGCTAAATCCAGTAATAATAGAATGACAGCACCCCCCTGATCTACCTGCCTCTGAATGGTATCCGTAGTGGCAATATGTGAGGATTCTGTGCTACGGTTTTTCGGAACCCATGTTGAGAGGGGCCCAAAGAGCCATGCACAACAAAGAGCTGGCTAGCTCTTGATTGATGTATTTCTCAAGAACCTTGGTGAAAGTAGGCAGGAGGGAAATGGGGCATAGATTTTTTAGATCACCAGGATCCCCTCCTGCTTTCTTTTTCAAGGGCATGACAATTGTCTCTTTCCCGGTAGGAGGAAACACCCCTGATTCCATCACCTCAGCATATACTATTTCCAATGCCTCTGCAATGGGTTTCTTCGCCACATGCAACATCCTTGGCAGACATGGATCATCTGGTGAGCCCGAATTAATCCCGATTATGAGGGAATTGATCGTATCGGCAGTCAGAGGTGCAAACATCGCCAGAGTCAGCTCCCTATCTGCCCCACCATCTGTCCCAACTTCAAGCTCCACAGATTCCGTGCGTAGGGCAGAAAACTCTGAATGTATCTTAAGAATTTTATCTCTAAAGAACCATGCAAATTTGTTGCAGAAAATCTGCAAATTCTCTACCTCCTGAGAAAGAGGGGGACTGCTAAGGAACGTACCACTTTAAACAATTCTTTGAGGACATTGCCTGCGCTCCTATTCTTTTGTGTATAAAAGCATATTTTAACATCTTTGATCACCTGTTTATATCTTCCCCATGCTTCCCTAAGCTTCACTTTCTCTACTGGTACAGGATCCAGTTTCCATTTCCATTCTTGCCTCCTGTATAATCTTTGGAGCACCTTGAGCTCTTCTGTATAACACTGAGAGGAGATTCATTTGTTGGTGCTGGTTCTCATTTCCCTCAATGGGGCCACTTCTTCAATTGCTTCCCTGACCCCATTGTCAAATTTCTCCAACAGTGGTCATTGACTCCTCTGTAGCCTACCCAGAAGTTTATCAAGGGCTAGTAAAAAGTCCTTCCTCTCAAATCTGCCCAGATTCCTGGTTTGCTTAGAGGTGTTCTGACTTTGATCCTTCCCCATCAAACCTAACTTCAAAGGGGATAAGACTGATCAGTCCAGTCTAACTGCAGGCATCCTCCAAAGGTAATGAGCCCTTGGTTAGAGAAGATCCCATCAAATACATGCCTTGCAGTGTGAGTATTGGATTTAACCCCTTGGCTCCAGCCAAAATAAGACACAGTCCAGGAGCGTTTAGGTGTCACTATCACTCTCAGCCTCCAAGTTAAGTTAAAGTCCCCAAAAATTAAGCATTGATCACTAGCTGTCAGAGCCAAGTCTCCAAAAATGTCTTTTTTGGTCCCAGTGGGCGATAAACCAGGATGCCTTCCAACCATGACACATTGCCAAGCCTGACCTTGAAATAGGCTCCTTCACAAATTTCTGTACATGGGGTCTAAGCTACAGTTTAAGTAATTTTTAAACAACACCGTCACCTTGCCTTCCCTCCTACCAGGCTTATCCAACCACACCACTCTATGTCCTAAAGGAGAGGCTGAAACAAAATCAGGATCAGAATCCTCCTTAGCCCACGTCTCGATCATGAACAGGTAGTCCAGCCTTAACTCCAAAATGGTTTCCCTTATTTCCAGGTTGTTTGATTAGGGAGCAGACATTTACCAACCCACACCTGAGAGTGTCTTGTGGTACCTTCCTCTTCTCCCCTGGTGAAGCTCTCAGGGAGCAACCCGGAGGGAAAGGTGACTGGCCTTCAGTGAGGAAATCATTACATTTCCAAGTGCAAAGCTCTCCAGTCTGCTTCAGGAAGCAGAGAAACTACCACCCACACAGCATACTTTAGGTACAAAGCTGTTCCCTAGAACAGTTTAGGTGGATGTCTCCTACATTGAAACTGGCAGCCTCTCTGGCCCCTGGTCCCGGTCGGGCATGGACAGGTGCAGACAAGCTTGCCTTAGCTATGCCTTCAACATGCCAGCTGCATGCTCGCTGCCCATCTGTGGCTCACCTTGTTTAAATTCAGTTGACGCCACATAAGGCAAGAGGGGCGTGACCCAGAAAAAGACGGGTCCGCCAGCACCCTCAATAGAATGGCACACCACATATAGCCAACCAACTATCCCCGGGCTCTAAAAAGCCCTTTTACTCCAACAGAGTGATCGAACAGAGCGAAGTGGTGCCCCTCTGTCCTGCGCCCACCAGACACAAAAAAGTTTGTTATGTGGCCCAGTAAAGGTAAAAAACACAAACCATAGCCTATAATCACAAATGTGCTCAGCATACATCCAATCAGAGAAACAAATATAAAAGTAAGTATAAAAATAGGAAAATGTAATAAAACACAATAAAAGCAGTCTTGCATAAGTGTTCTTACCCTCTTTGTCTGTGGCCCTCCCTGTTTAAATTCAGGTTGCCGGCACACAAGGCGAGAGGGGGCATGGGGCATGAAAAAGACTGGTCTACCACCACCCTCAATAGAATGGCACACCAAATATGGCCAACCAACTATCCCACAGGCTCTAACAGATCCTTCTCCCCTTAGCACGATCGAACAGAGCAGAGTAGTCCCCTACTGTCCTGGTCTCACCAGATGCAAGAAGATTGTTAAGTGGCCCAGTATATAGGTGTGAGAGAATTATTGTTATGATGTGTAAGTTGTTCTGTGAGTGGGTGTGTCACTGACTGTGTGGGTCTATAAGTGGGTCTATAAGTGGCTGTATAGGTGTGTGAGTGGGTGTTAGTGGTTGTGTGGGTATGTAACTGGGTGTGTGAGTGTGTGTGAGGTGTGTGCATTGGGTGTTTGAGTGGTGTTCTGGTGATGGCAGATGTGTTAGTGTGGATCTGTGAATGGGTGTGTAATTTGTTCTCTAGATCTGTAAGTGGGTATGTGAGTGGCTGTATGGGTGTGTGCATTGGGTGTTTGAGTGGTGTTCTGGTGATGGAATGGGTGTACAACTGGTTGTGTGGGTGTGTGAGTGGTTGTATGAGTGTGACTAGGTGTGTGATGCCTTGTGTGAGCCTGTGAGTGGATGTGCAAGTTATTCTCTGGGTGGGTAGGGGTGTGTGTGTGTGTGTGTGATTGACTGCATGATTGTGTAATGGGGTGAGTGCTTTTCTGAGTGTGAGTGGTGTGTATGTGGTTTTACAGGTCTCTGAATGGATGTGTGAGTGGCTGTATGGGTGTGTGAGTGGTTGTGTGGGTGTTTAAGTGGGTGTGTGAGTAGGTGTGTGAGTACCTATAAGAGTGTGTAAGTGGGTCTCTGAGACTCGGAGTGGATATGTCAGTGACTATATGGACATGTGACTGGGTATGTGAGTGGCTTCATGGGGGTGTCAGTGGGTGTGTCAGTGTTTTTCTGTGTCTCTGAGTGGGTGTGCCAGTGGGTTGTGTGGGTGTGTGAGTGGGTGTATGAGTAAGTATATAAGTGGCTATGGGAGTCTCTGAGTTGTGTCTCAGTAGCTGCATGGGTGTGTTTATACCTGTGTTATTCTGTGAGTATGTGTGTGTGAGTGGTTCTCCGGGTGTCTGAGTGGATGTAACAGGGATGGTATGGGAGTGTGTGTGGCTGTGTGGATGCACAATTAGGTTTGTGAGTTGCTGCATTAGTGTGTGAGTGGGTGTGTCAGTGGTTTTCTGGGTCTCTGGATGGCTATGTGTTCACGGTTGTGTGAGTGGGTGTGTGAGTACCTGTGCGTTACTGAGTGTGTGAGTGATTCTCTGGGTCTCTAAGTGGACGTATGGGTGGGTGAGGAGGTGTGTGAGTGGCTATATGGATGTGTGACTGGGTGTGTAAGTGGAATCATGGGTTTGTGAGTGGGTGTATCAGTGGTTTTCTGGGTCTGAGTAGGTTTATGAGTGATTGTGTGAGTGTGTAAGGGGGCGTGCAATAGTACGGTGGTTGGATGTATGAGTGCATGTGTAAGTGGCTGTGTAGCTTTCGGAGTGGGGTGTGAGTGGTTGTATGGGTGTTTGAGTGGGTGTGTGAGTGTCTGTGTTGGACTGTGAGTGGGTGTATGGGTGGTCCTCTGGGTCTCTGATTGGATGGATCAAGGGCTGTACATGTGTGTGAGTGGGTGTTTAAGTGGCTGTGTGGATGTGTTACTGGGTGTGTGAGTAGGTGTATGAGTGGGGTTGTCAGTGGTTTTCTGGGTCTCTGAGTGGGTGTGTTAGTGGTTATGTGGGTGTATGAGTGAGTATGTAAGTGGCTGTGTGAATCTCTGAGTGGTTTATCAGTGGATGTACCATTGTGTGAGTGGTTATGTCAGTAGTCCTACAGTGTATGAGTGGTGTAGGTCTGTGAGTGGGTGTGAAAGTAGTTGTGTAGATGTGTCCATGGCTCTGTGAGCGGGTGTGTGAGTGACTGTAGGGATGTGTGAGTGGCTGTATGGATATGTGTGTGGGTGTGTGAGTAGACCTGTGAGAGGGTGAATGTTTTTTTAATTGGGGTCTGGATCCGTAGATCAACCGTGGATTCACAGAGGGGACGTGCTGGGTGGCACAGTGGATCCAGAGATCCTCACACACCCCAAAAAACATTTGTGGGCAATTTCTTGTTCATGAGGGGTCCATCACAGACCCCTCCATCAGTTCCATGGAGTCAGGATACCTGATTCCTTATATCCTATTTAATCTTTATCCCTCACCCTCCTCAGGAACTATGTCCCAATTCACAAAATGGCAGCCTTAACTTTTCTCTCAGATTTGAGCAGCAATCATGGCATTGCTGTTGGCATGTGGATACCCGTGGTGGCTCTCCAGTTTGATCCGCGTCTTTAGATATACATAAATCATTTTTCTTTAAGAACTCCAAACCTACTGAACAGATTTATACCATATTACAAAAAGAGATCTTTCTGGACCAAGATCTATCTTTCTGCCAAATTTGGTATAATTCAGTTTAGTGGTTTGGGCTGTATTCGTGTCTAAAACCCCCATGGGGAACTGCATAGGGCAAACATGTTTTGTGACTTCTCTTTTCCTCAGCCCCTGCTTGACCAATCACCCTAAAACTTTCCAGACAGCAGTGGAAGTGACTGGCGCACTAGTTTGGAAACTTTTGGGAAGATTTGTCAAACAGCAACAAAATTAGCAAAACAAAAAATGCAGAGTGTGACACTTCTGTTTCAGTCATAATATAGAGGTCTAGTTTGTATGTTGTTAAATTCATCCAAAATGTCTTCATGCCTAACTAGAATCAGAAACAATATGATAGAAAACAAGTCAAGCAGTGGCATATCAAAGAGATCTGGCCTTTATGTGATAACAGACGCAAATACAGACATGGAAACATTTAAGCATACCTGTGTTGCCCATTAAGGAAAATCCCATGGTCGTTGCCAGTAGTTGTTGACATTGATGACAATAACACTGTGGATCCTCAATTAAAATGCCTGTGAGTACCCATTTTTACTTTCATTATACTTTTTGGCTGTATTACATCCCTCAGTAGCCTTTTTTTCCACCTAGATACAGTAGGTAGCCCTTACTATGTTTGATAGAAAAAAGTTGTAACACTAATTGCTTTTCGATCTTCTAATTTTTTTTTTTTTTTTAGTCACACATTCCCTTCACTGAATGACGGTATTTAGGAAAGTCTTAGGGAGTGTTTCTCGTGAACATCCACTCGTTGATCAATAAGGATTTCAAACAAATAACCAAGTAGGAGTTCAGAAGGTAAATGAGCAAACAATATGAGTGTAAATTTTCTTTTCATCTTGTCACATTTGCTATGCGTTTAAAGACAGAGTTCAAATGTCAGGCTGTCTTCTCAGAAACCTCTGGTTGTTCTTTTAGCATGGAAATTGGTGTTCATTTTCTTCGATTACAAAGCAAGAGGATTTTATTAGATCAACCACATGATAATCTTTCTGGTTACAAGGAACTGTCCCCTTACAAGGGCTGTAGGATGTCATTTTTTCATAACACAACAACATTTAAATACCTGTAAATGAACTGAACAAATATTTCAGAATATTACAGCATTTAGGAAACCAAAAGTGAAGCAAATTTTTTATTCTGAAGTGTAATTGAAATAAAGATTTTAATGCAGCAAAACAAATCAAGACATTTTACTTAATGGTGCACAAAGGATAAATGTTAGCTGACACACACTTTCCACACACTGGGTGTCATCATGACCCCGGCAGAGGGCAATAATGTGGCTGGCGGTACTTACCACCACATTATGACATTGGCAGGTTGTCTGAAGCCAACCCGCCAATGTACTACTCCGACCACCATGGCGGTAGCAGCCGCCGGGCTGGAGCTATCCATCTCCAGCCCGGCGGCAGCCATTGTGCCCCTTGCGGGATTATGACCCGGCCTTCTGCCATGGTTTTCATGGTGTTCGTAACTTCACAAAAACCATGGCAGTAGGCCCTATCAGGGATAGGGAATTCCTTCCCTGTCACTGATAGGAGGCCCCCGCACCCCTACCTCTCCAAACATCCCCCACCCCCATGCCTTTCCAAACACCCCCCACACCCTACCTCTCAAAACACCCCCCTACCTCCATGCACCCCATTTTCACACACACACGCAGACACACACTCATTCACAAATACATAAACGCATGCATACATCCAATCACACAGTAATCCGCACACACTTCAAAACATACACGCACACATGCATTACAATTTCTATACATGTTAGAAATGGGGTCTTTGGTTGGCAGTCAGATTACCTCCTGTCCAAGCAATGACCCTCACTCTAGTCAGGGTAAAAGAGAATCACCCTCAACTAACCCCCGCTCACCCCCTAGGTAGCTTGGCACGAGCAGGCAGGCTTAACTTCAGAGTGCTAGGTGTAAAGTATTTGTAGCAGCATACACAGTAACTTAATGAAAACACTACAAAATGACAAAACACAGGTTTAGAAAAATAGGACATTTTTTATCTAATTAAAACAAGACTAAAACGACAAAAATCCACCATACGTAAGTCGAGTTATTAATTAAAATGCAAAAAGAGTCTTAAATCCTTTAGAAAACAATGCTAACACTGTTAGCGTTGAAAAGTACCTAGGTTGTGTTAAAATAACATGGAGGGGCAGGTGTGTGTAGAAAAAGATAAGCAGTACGTTAATTTCTCACCTGCAAGCAAGCTTGTGCGTCTTTTCTCCTTCTTCGGTCGGTCCGGCGTGCGTCGTTTTTCCTCCCCACAGGTGAGCGATGCAGGCAGCACTCGGGTCCGGGCAGTCGTTGCGTCATTTTTCCACACCCAGCAAGGTTTGTGTCAAAAATCTTGCCGCATGGTGATAGCAAAACGGCACTGTGTAGGTTGACATGATACCAGCCTCCGTCAGCGATGCGATGTGTCGCTTCTCCAGCCGCGTGTGTCGATCTCTCAGCCACGCTGCAAGCGCTGCATCGATTTCAACCATGGAGCCAGTGGCGCGTCGTTTCTTTAGCCGCTCTCGGAGGTTGTGTCGGAAATTTCCCTGCACGGCGGTCTGTGCGTGGATTTTCAGGCTTGGTCTGCCAGCTTCACCTGTCAAGGCCCCAAGAACTTGATAGGGTACTACTTGACAGGGCAGGAGTCTCAGAAGAGAGTCCGGGTCCTGGGAGGGGAAGTCTTTGATGGCCCTGAGACTTCAATAACAGAAGGCAAGCTCAGGACAAGCCCTTGGAGATTTCTTCACAAGCAGGAATGCACAACAAAGTCCAGTCTTTGTCCCCGTTCCCTAGGCAGAAGCAGCAACTGCAGGATAGCTCCACAAAGCACAGTCACAGAGCGGGCAGCTCTTCTTTCTCAGCTCTTCAGCTCTTCTCCAGGCAGCGGTTCCTCTTGGTTTCCAGAAGTAATCTAAAGTCTGTGGTTTTGGGTGCCCTTCTTATACCCATTTTGCTCTTTGAAATAGGCTTACTTCAAAGAAAAGTCTCTCTTGTTTGTAAAATCCTGCCTTTCCCAGGCCAGGCCCCAGACACACACCATGGGGTTGGAGACTGTATTGTGTGAGGTCAGGCACAGCCCTTTCAGGTGTGATTGACCACTCCTCCCCTCCCTCCTAGCACAGATGGCTCATCAGGATATGAAGGCTACACCCAAGCTCCCTTTGTGTCACTGTCTAGAGGTGCAAATAGCCCAACTGTCAAAGTGACCCAGACAGGGAATCCACAAACAGGCAGAGTCACAGAATGGTTTAAGCAAGAAAATGCTCACTTTCTATAAGTGGCATTTTCAAACACACAATCTTAAAATCAACTTTACTAAAAGATGTCCTTTTAAATTGTGAGCTCAGAGACGCCGAACTCCACATGTCTATCCGCTCCCAAAGGGAATATACACTTTAATCATATTTAAAGGCAGCATCCCATGTTAACCTATGAGAGGGATAGGCCATGCAACAGTAAAATCCGAATTTAGCAGTATTTCACTGTTAGGACATATAAAACACATTAGTATATGTCCCACCTTAAACATACACTGCATCCTGACCATGGGGCTACCTAGGGCCTACATTAGGAGTGTCTTACATGTAAGAAAAGGGAAGGTTTAGGCCTGGCAATTGGGTACACTTGCCAAGTCGAATTGGCAGTTTAAAACTGCACACACAGACACTGCAGCAGCAGGTCTGAGCCATATTTACAGACCTACTTTTGTGGGTGGCACAACCAGGGCTGCAGGCCCTCACGTAGCATTTGACTTACAGGCCCTGGGTACCCCTAGTGCACTCTACTAGGGACTTACTAGTTAATTAAATAGGCCAATCATGGATAAACCAATCAACAGTACAATTTACACAGAGAGCATATGCGATTTAGCACCGGTTAGCAGTGGTAAAGTGCTCAGAGTTCAAAAGCCAACACAAACAGGTAAGAAAAAATAGGAGGCTGGAGGCAAAAAGATTGGGGATGACCCTGCAAAAAGGGCTGTTTCCAACAATACATACACGCACTCACACTTCCATACATTCATTCACGCAATCAACACAACACACACCCACAATCACGCACACACATACATGCACACCCCCCCACACATACACACAACTGCCAGGCTGTATTATTTCTCATATTAGGGCTGGCAGCGGTCTACTGGTGTGGCGCTGCAGGTGGTAGCAGTGCCACCTTACCGCCATCCGCCAGTACGGCTACAGCCGGATTTCCATCCTTCTTGTGGCAGAAATCCAGCTGTGGTGATATGGTGGACGGCTGGTAGCCATGGCGACGGTCTTTCGGTGGCCATTGCCAGGGCGGTAGGCATTTTTTACCACCAATGTTATAAAGAGGGGCATTATCCTGTGTGTGCTAAAAGGTTGTAGCAGTAAAACTGTATGTGTGTGCAAATTTTGTGGCTATTTCAATTGAAATGTGCTGCATGCGATTGACATTGCACTAGCCCACCATGCTTTACTAATATATTTGCAACAGTGTGTTTCCAAAATGCACCACTGGCTACATACTACACCCTTGCCACTCTGCTGTTGAATGGGTGTAGCTCATTTGCTACACTTGTTCTTTATGAGACACTTGGACTTTTCACAATCCTTATGACTTCATTGATGTTCCATTGATGGCAGCACCCCCACTCTGAAAAGTGTTCCAGCATTGTTGCAATGGAGATAGATGGGATCTATGTGAGAATATCTGAGATGAGTATAATTATTATTCCTCAATGTACTCAAATAGTGAATCTCTGAGAGGGAAACTTATTTGTACGTTTAACGTTTAATATGATGTGTCCTAATATGGAATGACATATCATTAGTATCAGCTCATTACCTCATATCAGACGATTACATTACTTTGAAAAACATGCTGCCTATCTCTCTTGTATTTTTATGTCTTGGCAGAGACCTATTTTTTTAAATACATTGCATCTAGTTAGAGTGAGTTTCGAGTCAACACCTTGCTCATGACTGGATGGCTTTGTTTCTTTTCTTGATTCAACCACTTTTGTAAGAATTTGAGTAGTTATTTCTATAGGATGTGAGTCCTGCACAAGTAATAAATTTGCAATTGTCTTTTTACTGGGAATCAAGTACCCCATTGTAGCTCTTGACTCTCTCAAGGTAGCGAAGCAGAGCAGTCCAAGGGCTATCAGGAGAGGTGGTGGGGTCAGTGATCGCAACTCACTGTCATGCAAGTACATTCGATAAATTACTGTCCAGTCAGTGTTTTATCATTCTAAAAATGACAGGTAGATACATTGCATACACACCATTAAATACTACACTGTAAATGACAAATATATACATTCTAATAGATATATTACGTTTGGTGACACCTTCCTATTACATTACACCATTTATGCGTCCTGAAACACATTATCCCAATGCACCCCCACCTAATCCAGATGCAACAATAAATTGTAACCGGGTGTCATTAGACATAAGCCAGGCCTACTTGCTTTGATAGGATGTCACTACATTAATAACAATAACCACATCTGATAGTTTGGCGATATCAACCATTGGAATTCCTGAAACATTTGAGTGTTAAGGATTGCAATGTTCCTCATCAATACTATTAGCAAAGCACTTCCATTCAAATGACCATAACCATTTGTATCAGAGTTTTCTTTCACGGTCTACCAACCACAGAACACAGCAGTCAAACCAACCAGAAGGAATCTGTGCACTGCACACCATAAAAACATAAGCGCCAGTGTGATGCTATTAATTGTGTTTGACCAATGACTTTGTGTTTCACCACTGCGCATATTAGTTGCTCAATGTTCACCAGTAGCACATTATGGTGGTCATTCTGACCCTGGCGGTCTTTGACCGCCAGGGCGGAGGACCGCGGGAGCACCGCCGACAGGCCGGCGGTGCTCCAATGGGGATTCCGACCGCGGCGGTAAAGCCGCGGTCGGACCGGCACCACTGGCGGGGTCCCGCCAGTGTACCGCGGCCCCATTGAATCCTCCGCGGCGGCGCAGCTTGCTGCACCGCCGCGGGGATTCCGACCCCCCCTACCGCCATCCAGATCCCGGCGGTCGGACCGCCGAGATCCGGATGGCGGTAGGGGGGGTCGCGGGGCCCCTGGGGGCCCCTGCAGTGCCCATGCCACTGGCATGGGCATTGCAGGGGCCCCCGTAAGAGGGCCCCTAAATGTATTTCACTGTCTGCGCCGTCGCACAGCTTCCACTCCGCCGGCTCGATTCCGAGCCGGCTTCATCGTGGAAGCCTCTTTCCCGCTGGGCTGGCTGGCGGTCTGAAGGCGACCGCCCGCCAGCCCAGCGGGAAAGTCAGAATTACCGCCGCGGTCTTTCGACCGCGGAACGGTAACCTGACGGCGGGACTTTGGCGGTCGGCCTCCGCCGCCCGCCAAGGTCAGAATGAGGGCCTATATGTTTTGTTCAGTTTAGCTGCCTATTGGCTTTAACATGGAGTTAGCCATTATATTCTGTATTCAGCTTAGCCGCCTATTGGCTTTGACATGATATTAGACATTACATTTTGTATTCAGCTCAGCTGCCTATTGGCTTTGACATGATATTAGACATTGCATTTTGTATTCAGCTCAGCTGCCTATTGGCTTTGACATGATATTAGACATTACATTTGATATTTAGGTTAGCTGCCTATCGCCTTTGACATGACATTAGCAGTTCATCTGCCTATTGGCTTTGACATGACATTAGACATTACATTCTGTATTTAGGTTAGCTGCTTATTGGCTTTAACGTGGAGTTAGACATTGCAGTTGAGACATTACAGATGTCTGTATTCTTCCAAGCTGTGTTTTTCCACAAGATAAACCAAGCTGTTTTCTTCACACCAGACTTTAGCTGATAAGAGCATGTAGATTTTGTGTTTACCTCACAATCCAGTCTGAGAGCGGAACGGCTCGGAGAACTGGCCATTCTCCAAGGCTGTTCAAATCTCACACTGAGTTTGCTTTTAAGGATGACTCTGGGCTACAGTGAGTGGGATTCGAATCTGCTTGACTTCAGGCTGGAGCTAGACGTCAGTTGCCAGTCTCCCGTTTGGATAGATAATCTCTTTCTCGCAGTTGACCGGAGTCATCAACTTGCAGACCCCAGAAAGATGAAGCTGAATATGTAGGCCCTGCCGCCTTGCCCATACGGTGATGAATTTGACTTTTATGCTTTGCTTTGATACTATAATCATATATATTTGCTGTGTACATTGTAACTGAGAAGTACTGTGATATATTTTGCTTTCATTGCTGCGACTATGTGTGCTTGAAATCTACTAATTTTGTTTCTCAAGAACTTGGGGGTGGGGGAGAATTAACAACAATAAAGGTCTTCTTTGAACTCAGAAGTGCATTCCAGAGAGGTTCTGTAAGCTCTGATAGGGGATATGTAGGGAAGCACAACACACCAGCTCTGGCAGTTAAGCCTCTTTTGGGGTCATCCTTACAAGGCCCCAGGAAACCTTGGTCTGACCTTCAGTAATTGGTCCTGGGGGCTTCTGCACTCCTTTCAGCCCTCCACAACTCTTGAAAATGTGATGGTGGTGTCCCTCCCCCTCATTGAGGCACTACATGAAGAAAATATATGTAAAATGAGGCCTTGCAAAGCATTAAGGGGTGTGCTATGTTTGAACCCTTAATTATGTGAGTAGTTCCCCCCACTTAGTTTAGCGGCCTCTCTATTAATTATTTCTTGTGTTTTGGGTGCCCTCAATCACATCTGGGGCACGTGCAAATTCTAGCACTTGTTTCGGGCTATGGAGGAGCACGAAGGACCCTAAGACCCCAGTGGTCTCCTCAGCACCTTCTATGATGGGCATGGGAGCTGAAAGCATCCTATTCTACTTTTGCCACAGTGGGTGCAGTTTTTATTTCTGGCTCCCGCCAGAGAAAGCAGCAATCCTTAGTCCCCTGCCTTTGTGAATTGTGGGTAGAGTAGAAGGTGGCTAGGTTAAACCCGCCCACCCCAGAGATGTGCATGGGGGTTGGCAACGTGCCCGGCCAGTTGCATTTGCTTTGCTTCCAGATGACTGCAGGGTGCAGTGCTTTGGGGTGGTGTCCTCTTTGCGGTGGCTCCTAGGAAGATGGAGTAGTAAAAAAATGTACCATGTTGTGCCGACCCCCCAGCCCTGGATCATTCGGGAGGGGGTGTTAAATAAAAGAACACTGTGTGCCTGTTCTTTTCATTTTCCCGTTTTAAAACTGGAACTTCCAAGTAGCATTACTCAGGTCTGTGAGGCCAATGTTGTCCATTCATGGCTAGCTTTGCATCTGGTGGCCAGAGCTAGCCACCAGTACCATTTTCAAATGGCCTATTGGGCTCTAAAGGGGCTCATTGTCTGGGGATCTAGATGCCATAGCTCCCTGCACCAGCCTTATCCTCTGCCTGACTCCTGGTCCTTAATAGAATTGAAAATTCTTGGCGTGACAGCTGGCAATTTTTTTAATTCCATTTCCAGACCGGAGGTGCAGATTATGCTAGTTCAAAGCTGATAGACAAACTCTTGTCGCGATATCACCCAGCAGTTTATAATTAAACTGCTTGAAAGTAGAATCGGAGGACCAATCAGCTGATTTCATAATATCCTGAATAGTTACTCCCAATTGGAGAGATCTGGAGGCCATAGCTCCTCTAACTGAATGAGCACCAAACTGAGTAACGTCAATCCCTGTCTCGACCATCACTTCTCTTAACCATCTGACAGTGGTCGCAGCAGAAGCCGTTTTAAAAGGTTTTCTCAATTAAATCAGTAATTGACCCTTCCCATCTGATCTAAAAACTCTCGTACATTCTATATACTGTTTCAAACAACTCACAACGCACAGTTTTGAATTGAAAGGAAACGCTACATACTCAATACTTGCCGACATCATTTTTGTCCTTCTAGTAATATAAAAAGAAACACCTTCTGGTGTAAACACTCTACCTGCAAGGCCCAGAGTTTTCACATCTGACGATCGAGGACAAGCCGCAAGGCACAACAACATGGCCAGTTTCACTGATAATTGGTTCCTAGATCAAAACTAATTATCAGGCCATCTTTCAAACAACCTAAGCACAAGGTTAACGTCCCACAGAAATGTATATTTAGGATTTGGAGGATTAGAAACTCTAATGCCCTTAAGAAGCTTAGAAATAATCAGATGCATACCTACCGGATTATTGTGGACTTTGACATGACCCGCTGAAATAGCGGAACAAAAACTGTTGATTGTTCTATAGGACTGCCTTCCGCTGCTTTCTGCAACAAGAAATTTACTATTTCCACTATTCCTGCATCCACGGGATCCACGTGTCTTCCCATGCACCAACTCCGCCAAGCTCTCCATCGTTTCCTGGTAGATGGTGTCCATGCTCGACTGATAAAACTTGTAGCTGTGTCCGAAAAACCTGGCAAGCACCATTGTTGCCTGAAAGCCTCCATGCCATGAGCCGCAATTGTCTCTCCATCAGAAGGGAATGCAACTCCCCTTGGGGGCCCAACAGCAGGTCCCAACACCAAGGAAGAAGAAGGGGAGAGTCGCAGGCTTACTCCAGCAGAAGTGGAAACCACAGTTGTGCCTTCCAGATCGGAGTGACCAGAATCACCTCCGCCGCCTGCTTCTTGAGGTGAGTTGCCACCCTCAGAATCATCGCAAAGGGAGGCAAAGCATAATTCAGGCCCCCCTGACCAGTCCTGGGAGAAAGCATCCGTGGCCCTCGCAAGAGGATCCATCCAGCCTCCAACTGAAAAAATCCTTCAGCTACTGATTCAGACGGGAGGCAAAGAGATCCATCTTGCAATGATCTCATATATTCTGAGTCCGGCGGAATAGTTGGGGAAGCAGCTTCCAGTCGCGGTGATCTCTGAGGTACCTGGAGTTCCAATCAGCAATCAAATTGGATTGCCCCAGAATAAACTCCGCCACCACAATCAGTCTTTGAGACAGGCAATAATGCCATAAGACTTTGGCTATCTCCGCTAACAGAGGGGATATCACACCCCCAACTCGTTGATATAACAGACTGACAAGATGTTGTCCATCTGCAAGAGGATGGTGCATGAGACTTTCTTTAGGGACAAGGTCTTGATCACAAAGGATCCTGCTAGTAGCTCTAGACAATTGATATGCAGCTGAAGCTCTTGTTGGAACCAACGGCCACCCGTGGCGATATCCCCGCATCTGGCTCCCCAGCCCCACCGACTGGAATCTGATTCTATGATAGCCTCCGGATGAGAACTGAAAATGGCTCTGCCACTCCAAGCGCCCACTTGCGTCAGCCACCACCTGAGTTCTGTCTTGACCTCCTCTGTCAGGGGAACTCGTGACGAGTATGCCAAACCCTTTTGCAAGTGTTGAATCTTGACCCTCTGTAAGGCTCGATAGTGTAAGGGCCCCCGGGAATATTGCTTGAATCAAGGAAGCCAAAATACCCACCAAGCGAGCTATCTTTCTCAAGGACAGAGACGTTTGCGTCAGGGCCACCCTGGGGGAAGGATCAATTGAGAAGTCGCTGAGTTGATCACAAAACCCAGGAACTCCACTGATCTGGTGGGCACCAAAATCGACTTGGCTTCATTTATAACAAACCTGAGATCTTGTAAAAGAGAAATTGTCATGACACTGTGTTGCTTCACCAACTCTAGGGATTGAGCCATGATCAATATGTCGTCTAGGTATATTATCAGCTGAATCCCTTTCTCCCGAAAGTGAGCTACCATCAGCCTGAGCAGTTTGGTGAAGCACCAGGGTGCTGAAGAAAGCCCGAAAGGCAGGACCAAATATTCCAGCCATTTGTCCTTCCATCAGAATTGGAGGAACCGTCGGTGAGGATGCCAAATGGGGATCGTCAGATAGGCGTCTTTCAGGTCTAGACGCATCATCCAGTCTCCTGTCTGGAGTAAATCGGGAAGAAGATGAAGGTTTTCCATCTTGAAGTGCCAATAAACAATGAAAGAATTGAACTCCTTGAGGTTTAGCACAAAACGGTGCCCTCCTCCCCGGTTTTAGACAAGAAAAACATTGCAGCAGAAACAGGCCGGATGGGGATGGAAAAAAGTCACTGCTCATTTCTTTATCAAAGTCTCTATCTCTAGATCTATAATGTTGGTCTCTGGTAGGGAAATACAGAGAGGAGGAGGTGGAGACATTTGACATGGAGTTTGATAAAACCCTAGACGAAAGCCTTGCACAGTCTGCAACACCCACGCATCTTGAGTTACCTAAAACCAATTGTGAGGGTAGAATTGCACTCGACCCCCCGGCTGAATTAGTGAAGAATCCAAAAGCCTTACTTGCTGGGTAACTGGTATGGATGGTAGCCCATGAACCTCCCTGCTGTCCTCTGCGCCGTTGGAAACGGGAGCGGGAGGGGAAGAAGGTACCACCTTGAGTGTAATCCTGGCCTCGCGTGAAGGTTTCCCTCTGGGGGCCTTGACAGTATACGCGGCCTGACGAGCGGCCCCCGACTCGTCCAGCCCGACACAAAAATGCCCGAATGAAACACCTTCTTTAAGTTAGCTTGTGCTTTGTCCAAAGTTGTAAATGTTGTCACATATTTGGCAATGTCCTTTACAAACTTGTCACTGAAAAGGCGACCCTCTGCCAGGGGACCCGCATCTGCAGAGGCCAGCCCTGTCAAATTGGAGTCGATTCTCATGAGGAGGGACTTGCGCCTCTCAGTCGAAATGGCGCAGTTGTCATTACCCAACAGACATATCGCCCTCTGAGTCCACTCGGCCAGAATGTGGGGGTCCATAGAAACACCAGTTTCCCTGGCTTTCAACCCCATCTCAAGTATTTTTTTCAGGGGATCCGTCAGATCAAGAAGTTTGTCCTGGCAGGAATGCCAGGCCCGGTCAATCCTTTTCTTGGGTCTTTTGCACATTTTTTCAAGAATGTCAGCGTCCTGGCATCTATCTCAGGCGTCTCCGCCACCTTATCTGGGAGCTCAGGCCTAGGACATTCGGCTCAAAACCTATTGCGGACCTCTTTGTCAAAACTCCTGCGCAGCTTACCATGCAAATATTCCACTACCGCCTTGGCAGGAGCCCAATCTGCAGAACAGGGATGCACTATGTCCTCCGGATTGAACTGAAAGGGGTTGGAAGGAGGGACGGGGTCCACCTGCGTCTTAGAGAAAAGTGATTTCTTTGATTTTTTGCGTTTGCGTAAGGGACTGCCAGAATGCGATTATTACGAATCACTGGGATCAGATTCTGATGAAACTTGAACACCCTATAGGGAAAACACTGTAAGTGGATGGGGCAGAACAGTACTGATGATCACTAGCCGAGGGCTGTTGCAGTGGGGCCATGACTCCATCATGAGGCCAGGAGGAAGGAGCGTCTTTTGACGAACTAGGAAGCAAAGAGCTCCCTTCCGTGGAATTACCCTCTGGTAAAGGAACAAGACTTTGATTTTTAGCAAAGGTCTCCAATTGCTGTGTGTGAGAAGGTAGCCTCTTTCTAGCCTTGTTACCCCCACTTTTGGCCTGTTTGTGAGTGTATGTCAGGATGTTTGTCACTGTTTTCACTGTCTCACTGGGATCCTGATAGCCAGGCCTCAGTGCTCATAGTGAAAACACTATGGTTTCAGTATGTTTGTTATGTGTCACTGGGATCCTGCTGGTCAGGACCCCAGTGCTCATAGGTTTGTGGCCTATATGTATGTGTCACTGGGACCCTGTCACACAGGGCCCCAGTGCTCATAGGTGTGCATGTATATGTTCCCTGTGTGGTGCCTAACTGTCTCACTGAGGCTCTGCTAACCAGAACCTCAGTGGTTATGCTCTCTCATTACTTTCAAATTGTCACTAACAGGCTAGTGACCATTTTTACCAATTTACATTGGCTTACTGGAACACCCTTATAATTCCCTAGTATATGGTACTGAGGTACCCAGGGTATTGGGGTTCCAGGAGATCCCTATGGGCTGCAGCATTTCTTTTGCCACCCATAGGGAGCTCTGACAATTCTTACACAGGCCTGCCACTGCAGCCTGAGTGAAATAACGTCCACGTTATTTCACAGCCATTTTACACTGCACTTAAGTAACTTATAAGTCACCTATATGTCTAACCTTTACCTGGTAAAGGTTAGGTGCAAAGTTACTTAGTGTGAGGGCACCCTGGCACTAGCCAAGGTGCCCCCACATTGTTCAGAGCCAATTCACTGAACTTTGTGAGTGCGGGGACACCATTACACGCGTGCACTACATATAGGTCACTACCTATATGTAGCTTCACCATGGTAACTCCGAATATGGCCATGTAACATGTCTATGATCATGGAATTGCCCCCTCTATGCCATCCTGGCATTGTTGGTACAATTCCATGATCCCAGTGGTCTGTAGCACAGACCCTGGTACTGCCAGACTGCCCTTCCTGGGGTTTCTCTGCAGCTGCTGCTGCTGCCAACCCCTCAGACAGGCAGCTGCCCTCCTGGGGTCCAGCCAGGCCTGGCCCAGGATGGCAGAACAAAGAACTTCCTCTGAGAGAGGGTGTGACACCCTCTCCCTTTGGAAAATGGTGTGAAGGCAGGGGAGGAGTAGCCTCCCCCAGCCTCTGGAAATGCTTTGTTGGGCACAGATGTGCCCAATTCTGCATAAGCCAGTCTACACTGGTTCAGGGACCCCTTAGCCCCTGCTCTGGCGCGAAACTGGACAAAGGAAAGGGGAGTGACCACTCCCCTGACCTGCACCTCCCCTGGGAGGTGTCCAGAGCTCCTCCAGTGTGCTCCAGACCTCTGCCATCTTGGAAACAGAGGTGCTGCTGGCACACTGGACTGCTCTGAGTGGCCAGTGCCACCAGGTGACGTCAGAGACTCCTGCTGATAGGCTCCTTCAGGTGTTAGTAGCCTTTCCTCTCTCCTAGGTAGCCAAACCCTCTTTTCTGGCTATTTAGGGTCTCTGTCTCTGGGGAAACTTTAGATAACGAATGCATGAGCTCAGCCGAGTTCCTCTGCATCTCCCTCTTCACCTTCTGATAAGGAATCGACCGCTGACCGCGCTGGAACCCTGCAAACCTGCAACATAGTAGCAAAGACGACTACTGCAACTCTGTAACGCTGATCCTGCCGCCTTCTCGACTGTTTTCCTGCTTGTGCATGCTGTGGGGGTAGTCTGCCTCCTCTCTGCACCAGAAGCTCCGAAGAAATCTCCCGTGGGTCGACGGAATCTTCCCCCTGCAACCGCAGGCACCAAAAAGCTGCATTGCTGGGAACCGCGACTTTGCAAGCTACTCCGGCCCCTGTGCACTTCCGGCGGAAATCCTTCGTGCACAGCCAAGCCTGGGTCCACGGCACTCTAACCTGCATTGCACGACTTTCTAAGTTGGTCTCCGGCGACGTGGGACTCCTTTGTGCAACTTCGGCGAGCACCGTTTCACGCATCCTCGTAGTGCCTGTTTCTGGCACTTCTCCGGGTGCTACCTGCTTCACTGAGGGCTCTTTGTCTTGCTCGACGTCCCCTCTCTCTGCAGGTCCAATTTGCGACCTCCTGGTCCCTCCTGGGCCCCAGCAGCGTCCAAAAACGCCAAACGCACGATTTGCGTGTAGCAAGGCTTGTTGGCGTCCATCCGGCGGGAAAACACTTCTGCACGACTCTCCATGGCGTGGGGGATCCATCCTCCAAAGGGGAAGTCTCTAGCCCTTGTCGTTCCTGCAGTATTCACAGCTCTTCAGCCTAGTAAGAGCTTCTTTGCACCAACAGTTGGCATTTCTTGGGCATCTGCCCAGCTACGAGCTGCTTGTGACTTTTGGACTTGGTCCCCTTGTTCCACAGGTACCCTCAGTCAGGAATCCATCGTTGTTGCATTGCTGATTTGTGTTTTCCTTGCATTTTCCCTCTAACACGACTATTTTGTCCTTAGGGGAACTTTAGTGCACTTTGCACTCACTTTTCAGGGTCTTGGGGAGGGTTATTTTGCTAACTCTCACTATTTTCTAATAGTCCCAGCGACCCTCTACAAGGTCACATAGGTTTGGGGTCCATTCGTGGTTCGCATTCCACTTCTGGAGTATATGGTTTGTGTTGCCCCTATCCCTATGTTTCCCCATTGCATCCTATTGTAACTATACATTGTTTGCACTGTTTTCTAAGACTATACTGCATATTTTTGCTATTGTGTATATATATCTTGTGTATATTTCCTATCCTCTCACTGAGGGTACACTCTAAGATACTTTGGCATATTGTCATAAAAATAAAGTACCTTTATTTTTAGTATAACTGTGTATTGTGTTTTCTTATGATATTGTGCATATGACACTAAGTGGTACTGTAGTAGCTTCACACGTCTCCTAGTTCAGCCTAAGCTGCTCTGCTAAGCTACCATTATCTATCAGCCTAAGCTGCTAGACACCCTATACACTAATAAGGGATAACTGGGCCTGGTGCAAGGTGCAAGTACCCCTTGGTACTCACTACAAGCCAGTCCAGCCTCCTACATTGGTTGTGCAGCGGTGGGATAAGTGCTTTGAGACTACTTACCACTCTTGTCATTGTACTTTTCATAAGAGAAAAATATACAAAACAAGGTCAGTGTATATACACATAGCCAAAAAGTTTTGCATTTCCTCTTTTCACTCTTTTCTAAGTGCTGAAAAGTACGTCTAAACTTTCAAAAAGTTCTTAAAAGTTTAAAAAGTTTTTTCTGTCTTTCCAAAAAGTTCTGAAAACTTTTTTCTCTTTGTCTATCACTTTAACTCTCTCTAAAAAATGTCTGGCACAGGCCAAAAAGTTGAACTGTCCAAACTTGCATATGATCACCTTAGCTGGAAAGGAGCAAGGAGTCTCTGCATAGAGAGAGGTTTGAGTGTAGGGAAGAATCCTTCTTTAGAACTGTTAATTAATATGCTTAGAGTACAGGATAAGGCCATAAGTGCCAAATCTGTAGAAAAAGTAGCTAATGGTTCTCAATCTGATCCAGGGACTCCCCCAGGAAAAGGTTCAGGAAAGAAACTTCTCAGCCTGCCCATTACTAGACAGTCTAGCATAGTTGGTACAGAGGTTGAATCACACCATACTAATGGTGTGCTCTCACATTATACTGGTAGCCAAGCTGTTAGGGTGCCCTCTGTAAGGGACAGGTCTCCTTCTGTTCATTCCCATCATACCTCTGTATCTAGAAATGTCCCTCCCACCCACCCTGATGACAGATTGTTAGAAAGGGAGCTCAATAGATTGAGAGTGGAACAAACCAGACTGAAGCTCAAGAAGCAACAGCTGGATTTGGATAGACAGTCTTTAGAAGTAGAGCGGGAAAGACAGAAGTTGGGTTTAGAAACCCATGGTGGCAGCAGCAGTATTCCCCATAGTCATCCTGCAAAAGAGCATGATTCCAGGAATCTGCACAAGATAGTTCCCCCTTATAAGGAGGGGGATGACATTAACAAGTGGTTTGCTGCACTTGAGAGGGCCTGTGCTGTACAGGATGTCCCTCAAAAGCAGTGGGCTGCTATCCTATGGCTATCATTTACTGGAAAAGGTAGGGATAGGCTCCTTACTGTAAAAGAAAATGATGCTAACAATTTCCAAGTTCTTAAGAATGCACTCCTGGATGGTTATGGCTTAACCACTGAACAGTACAGGATAAAGTTCAGAGATACCAAAAAGGAGTCTTCACAAGACTGGGTTGATTTCATTGACCAGGCAGTGAAGGCCTTGGAGGGGTGGTTACATGGCAGTAAAGTTACTGATTATGACAGCCTGTATAACACAATCCTGAGAGAGCATATACTTAATAATTGTGTGTCTGATTTGTTGCACCAGTACCTGGTAGACTCTGATCTGACCTCTCCCCAAGAATTGGGAAAGAAGGCAGACAAATGGGTCAGAACAAGGGTGAACAGAAAAGTTCATACAGGGGGTGACAAAGATGGCAATAAGAAGAAAGATGGTGAAAAATCTCAAGATAAGCATGGGGATAAGGGTAAAACCAAAGATCCCACTTCAAATCTTAAACACTCTTCAGAGGGTGGGGATAAAACAAATTCTTCCTCTTCTTCCCAACCTGCACACATTAAAAAGCCTTGGTGCTTTGTGTGTAAAAGCAGAGGCCATAGGCCAGGGGATAAGTCCTGTCCAGGTAAACCCCCTGAGCCTACCACCACTAATACATCAAGCTCTAGTGCCCCTAGCAGTAGTGGTACTAGTGGTGGGACTGCTGGCAACAGTCAAGCAAAGGGTGTAGTTGGGTTCACTTATGGGTCCATAGTGGAAACTGATGTAATCAGTCCCAAGACAGTTTCTGTCACACCTAGTGGCATTGGCCTTGCCACACTGGCTGCTTGTCCCCTTACAATGGATAAGTACAGGCAGACAGTTTCAATAAATGGTGTTGAGGCCTTGGCCTATAGGGACACAGGTGCCAGTTTCACTTTGGTGACTGAAAACCTAGTGCCTCCTGAACAACACATCATTGGACAACAGTATAAGATTATTGATGTCCATAACTCCACTAAGTTTCTTCCCTTAGGTATAATTCAGTTTAGTTGGGGTGGAGTTACTGGCCCTAAGCAGGTGGTGGTATCACCTAGCTTACCTGTAGACTGTCTCTTAGGTAATGACCTAGAGGCCTCAGGTTGGGCTGATGTAGAGTTTTATGCCCATGCAGCCATGCTGGGCATCCCTGAGGAATTGTTCCCTCTCATTTCAAGTGAAATGAAAAAGCAAAGGAGAGAAGGCCTGAAAACTCAGGATCCCTCTCCATCAACAGGTAAAAAGGGTATCACAGTATCCCCTAACCACCCTACCATTCAGGATACTATTCCTGTGGTGGGAGAAACCTCTCCTGGGGTGGCACCTGTTCCAAGGGAATCATCAGCTGGCATAGCTGGACTCCCTGAGGTAGAAGTACCTCTCTGTGGGATAACTAACATTGGTTACAAAAAGAGCACCATTTTAGTTAACATGGAGCATCCCTCCAACCCTCCCAGAGAAACTTTAGTGCAGAAACCCTGTACTGCCTCACAACACTTAGGACAGCATCCCTGCCCTAGTGTGGAGCTCATAGGACAGCATCCCTGCCCTGCTCCAACTCAAGAGAAACAGCATCCCTGTTCTCTCTTCCAGCCAAATGGACAAAGTTTTTGTCCAGCTATGGCTTTACTGAGACAGCATCCCTGTCTGGCATTTCCATCATTACAAATAGGTTCAGTGGATAATTCCCACTGCTCTAAACTAAAACTTACTGATAGAAACTCTGAAAATACATCTTCACATTGTTGGTTAGCTAAAAAACTTCAAACAGGGTGGTTTACATCCCCACAGGGAAGTAACCATATAGTGGATGATAAAGGGAGTAACCAGTCTATTGCAGAGCTACTCTCTACTTATCACCACTTAGACAATAAAGTCTCAACTGGCCAAGGTTAGCCTTATTGTCCTTCGTTTGGGGGGGGGGTTGTGTGAGAAGGTAGCCTCTTTCTAGCCTTGTTACCCCCACTTTTGGCCTGTTTGTGAGTGTATGTCAGGATGTTTGTCACTGTTTTCACTGTCTCACTGGGATCCTGATAGCCAGGCCTCAGTGCTCATAGTGAAAACACTATGGTTTCAGTATGTTTGTTATGTGTCACTGGGATCCTGCTGGTCAGGACCCCAGTGCTCATAGGTTTGTGGCCTATATGTATGTGTCACTGGGACCCTGTCACACAGGGCCCCAGTGCTCATAGGTGTGCATGTATATGTTCCCTGTGTGGTGCCTAACTGTCTCACTGAGGCTCTGCTAACCAGAACCTCAGTGGTTATGCTCTCTCATTACTTTCAAATTGTCACTAACAGGCTAGTGACCATTTTTACCAATTTACATTGGCTTACTGGAACACCCTTATAATTCCCTAGTATATGGTACTGAGGTACCCAGGGTATTGGGGTTCCAGGAGATCCCTATGGGCTGCAGCATTTCTTTTGCCACCCATAGGGAGCTCTGACAATTCTTACACAGGCCTGCCACTGCAGCCTGAGTGAAATAACGTCCACGTTATTTCACAGCCATTTTACACTGCACTTAAGTAACTTATAAGTCACCTATATGTCTAACCTTTACCTGGTAAAGGTTAGGTGCAAAGTTACTTAGTGTGAGGGCACCCTGGCACTAGCCAAGGTGCCCCCACATTGTTCAGATCCAATTCACTGAACTTTGTGAGTGCGGGGACACCATTACACGCGTGCACTACATATAGGTCACTACCTATATGTAGCTTCACCATGGTAACTCCGAATATGGCCATGTAACATGTCTATGATCATGGAATTGCCCCCTCTATGCCATCCTGGCATTGTTGGTACAATTCCATGATCCCAGTGGTCTGTAGCACAGACCCTGGTACTGCCAGACTGCCCTTCCTGGGGTTTCTCTGCAGCTGCTGCTGCTGCCAACCCCTCAGACAGGCAGCTGCCCTCCTGGGGTCCAGCCAGGCCTGGCCCAGGATGGCAGAACAAAGAACTTCCTCTGAGAGAGGGTGTGACACCCTCTCCCTTTGGAAAATGGTGTGAAGGCAGGGGAGGAGTAGCCTCCCCCAGCCTCTGGAAATGCTTTGTTGGGCACAGATGTGCCCAATTCTGCATAAGCCAGTCTACACCGGTTCAGGGACCCCTTAGCCCCTGCTCTGGCGCGAAACTGGACAAAGGAAAGGGGAGTGACCACTCCCCTGACCTGCACCTCCCCTGGGAGGTGTCCAGAGCTCCTCCAGTGTGCTCCAGACCTCTGCCATCTTGGAAACAGAGGTGCTGCTGGCACACTGGACTGCTCTGAGTGGCCAGTGCCACCAGGTGACGTCAGAGACTCCTGCTGATAGGCTCCTTCAGGTGTTAGTAGCCTTTCCTCTCTCCTAGGTAGCCAAACCCTCTTTTCTGGCTATTTAGGGTCTCTGTCTCTGGGGAAACTTTAGATAACGAATGCATGAGCTCAGCCGAGTTCCTCTGCATCTCCCTCTTCACCTTCTGATAAGGAATCGACCGCTGACCGCGCTGGAAGCCTGCAAACCTGCAACATAGTAGCAAAGACGACTACTGCAACTCTGTAACGCTGATCCTGCCGCCTTCTCGACTGTTTTCCTGCTTGTGCATGCTGTGGGGGTAGTCTGCCTCCTCTCTGCACCAGAAGCTCCGAAGAAATCTCCCGTGGGTCGACGGAATCTTCCCCCTGCAACCGCAGGCACCAAAAAGCTGCATTGCTGGGAACCGCGACTTTGCAAGCTACTCCGGCCCCTGTGCACTTCCGGCGGAAATCCTTCGTGCACAGCCAAGCCTGGGTCCACGGCACTCTAACCTGCATTGCACGACTTTCTAAGTTGGTCTCCGGCGACGTGGGACTCCTTTGTGCAACTTCGGCGAGCACCGTTTCACGCATCCTCGTAGTGCCTGTTTCTGGCACTTCTCCGGGTGCTACTTGCTTCACTGAGGGCTCTTTGTCTTGCTCGACGTCCCCTCTCTCTGCAGGTCCAATTTGCGACCTCCTGGTCCCTCCTGGGCCCCAGCAGCGTCCAAAAACGCCAAACGCACGATTTGCGTGTAGCAAGGCTTGTTGGCGTCCATCCGGCGGGAAAACACTTCTGCACGACTCTCCAAGGCGTGGGGGATCCATCCTCCAAAGGGGAAGTCTCTAGCCCTTGTCGTTCCTGCAGTATTCACAGCTCTTCAGCCTAGTAAGAGCTTCTTTGCACCAACAGTTGGCATTTCTTGGGCATCTGCCCAGCTACGAGCTGCTTGTGACTTTTGGACTTGGTCCCCTTGTTCCACAGGTACCCTCAGTCAGGAATCCATCGTTGTTGCATTGCTGATTTGTGTTTTCCTTGCATTTTCCCTCTAACACGACTATTTTGTCCTTAGGGGAACTTTAGTGCACTTTGCACTCACTTTTCAGGGTCTTGGGGAGGGTTATTTTGCTAACTCTCACTATTTTCTAATAGTCCCAGCGACCCTCTACAAGGTCACATAGGTTTGGGGTCCATTCGTGGTTCGCATTCCACTTCTGGAGTATATGGTTTGTGTTGCCCCTATCCCTATGTTTCCCCATTGCATCCTATTGTAACTATACATTGTTTGCACTGTTTTCTAAGACTATACTGCATATTTTTGCTATTGTGTATATATATCTTGTGTATATTTCCTATCCTCTCACTGAGGGTACACTCTAAGATACTTTGGCATATTGTCATAAAAATAAAGTACCTTTATTTTTAGTATAACTGTGTATTGTGTTTTCTTATGATATTGTGCATATGACACTAAGTGGTACTGTAGTAGCTTCACACGTCTCCTAGTTCAGCCTAAGCTGCTCTGCTAAGCTACCATTATCTATCAGCCTAAGCTGCTAGACACCCTATACACTAATAAGGGATAACTGGGCCTGGTGCAAGGTGCAAGTACCCCTTGGTACTCACTACAAGCCAGTCCAGCCTCCTACACTGTGTGAAAGGCTTTAGTGCCACCACCAACGCTTGACTGATCTGCCGAGGGACAGAAACTTCTAAGGCCCTGCTAACCGACTGCTGAACCGAAGCATTGATTGCCACGGACAGACCGCCGCCCATGAAACTGACCATCTTCGTCATAATGCCCATATTCCTCCTCCTCGAAGAGTACCAATCGGTCATTCTCACAAACTGACAAAAGCAGTATTCACTCAGAGTTCAAAAGCAGTAGTCACTCAGAGTTCAAGGGGGGAGTCACCCCTAGTGCAAGAGAAAGTAAATAGACTCCTCAGCAAAAGCTGTCCACTAATTATTACAGCTATGCACTCGCGTCAGGCTCTCTGCCCGGGCCTGACAAGGGAAAGCTCCGGGCCGCAGCAGACTCGCTGCCTGGGGATGAAAGAAGTATAGCGTAAAGAAAGAAACCAGCGCGCCAAGCGCTGAGAAAATATGGACCTGTCACGACGGCCGGATGCTACCTCAACACGTCACGAACAGCCAAAACAGAAACAATAAACACCAAGGAGTGCCGCTGCCGCAATAAAGTCAAGCACACAGATTCAGCGATGCGCTAACAGGAGGGATCCCGAGCGCGGCCCGAGTCCGAACGCGCTAAGGTAAACACATGGGGAAAAAAGTGAAAGGCACTTATTTTATGCTGGAGCAGCAAAGAAAGAGGCATTCAAGATGGTGTTCAGGTCTCTAATAGGGCCTGGCGAGATATGATTGGTGGACATATTGAGATGTGCAATATGGGAAATGTAGTTTTTATATTTTTCTGTTTTGTGATTGGCTGCTGTTTTATGAGTAGTAAATAAAGAGAGGCATAATCTGAGCCTCCGGTCCTGAAATAGAATTTTACATCTCTTATTGCTATCAAATATGACTTGAACAAATTTACTCACTCCCTACAAGGTAAAACTGGATCGCCTACATCATTCAAGAATGGTGGGGGTCGAGTACTGCTTGCACCCACCATTTTAGCATTTTTCCAATACAAAACTGTTAAGGTTAATTATGTTAATACCACTATTACAAAATACTGACTGAGGAGATCTTTGGTTATGATATATTCCTCTGCTAAAGGTGATCAGAACAATCTGTATATTAGTTGACAAGGGCAGTCTGGATAAATGCTGCTTACACCTACCGCTGACCAAAGAGAATACTTGTGTGGCAATAATTATACTATCAGACCCCTTAATGTCAATCAGTACACCTTGAATAAATGGTTTATTATGAGAGAGAATTATTGTATAAATCTCCAGCCAAAGCTACAGGCAGAGCCAGAGACAGTGTAAGGGCATTTATATACCAAGCCTTCTCCCGTGGACTTACCCTTTCTTCCGGGAGCTGGATATAGGGAAAGGCGGGACTACTGAAGGATCAAAGTGGGGCCGTGCTTACCTCACATGGTGCTAGAACAGCACATTTGTCTTCCTCTTCAGCTGAAACAACTGAGGCACTATGGTCCAACAAGCCACGTTGCATTACCTAGCCTCCCCCGCAGATAGTGCAAGACACAGCAAAAACTCACGAAGGCTGGGTTCAGTGTTGCACAGAGCTTCCCAGGCTCCCTACCCAAAGGCAGAAACCGTTGTATGGCAGCTTATGTGGCTCACAGAACTGCTGCCCAGCATTCTCAGCACTTGCAGTTAATACTTTCGGCAGCCCGCTATGGTCCTCAGATACAGTCACAGAAGCTCGGCAGGCCATGGAGTTTCTGGATTATGCACTAAACTGTAAGGGCTTTTTCTTTGTGTATATCTCTGACAGTCCAAGTCAAACAGGATTACTTTAGAAGCCATCTCAGAGTCATTAGATGATCATCCAACTACTTTAGAAGTCATTTCCTCATCATCCACAGTCATCAAGCTCCTGAAATCATCAACAAGTTTGGTGATGTTTGAGGATGACTTGAAAATGACCATCTGATTTCTTTGGAAGCTGGGATGTTCCCGATGTTTTGAGGATGGCTTTTAAATGAGCATCCAATGATTTCAATTGCCTAGGATGATTTGAGGATTATCTGAAAATGAGTATATGATTATTTGTCAAGCACTAATAAAGTGAAATTGTTCCTGCTTTACAGATCATCATATTGCTACATCACTTTCCAATAACTCGGATTTCAAGCTCTGACCCAATTCCTCCATTCCTATGTACCCCACACATGACACAACACAATGGAAATAGCTTAGACCTTTCAGAAAACAGTTGAGAGAAATAAATTAACACATTAACTTAATATGAGTGAGGGCATTTTAACAGTAACACAACTAGAAAAAGAGTATTTTTAGAAGCAGTGGGTTGGGTCTGAGCTGCCCACTTTGGAACGGGGATTCAGGGTTGAGTCTTGTTGTTGGCTGAACATGTGATTCTGTGCAAATCACTCTCCCCGCTTGAAAAAAAATGAACTTGGCCTTGTGTAATGTAACTGGTGTACATGAAGTACTGAGGGACACATTCATGCTATATAAAACTGCAAAAATATACATTTTGGTGGAAAAATAGAACTCTCTGGCTTCAATTGGAGTGCTGGATTTCAGCTGCTTTCTCCCCACATGCGCTCACATGCATGAGCAACAACTGGACCATACGAAAAGTTGTGGCAATGAAACACAAAGCTTTTCAAAAACGCTTCTAAAGTCCTTTTGTATGACATCCAACAGTGCCAGAAGTTGCGTCCCCTGCTTGTGACAGCCAACTTTTGTGGGCACGCACTAGGGTGTGGGAAATCAAGAGGACCATGAAAAGGAAAATAATGCCATTACTTTACAACTTGCATTACAGCTTGCATTGATGGAGTCTCATCAGTAGTTCTTGTCCAAGAGTTTCTCAGAGGTGAAATTGTCTGCACCAAGTTGATCTTCAGTAGATCGAATCCGGTAATGATTGTGGGACAGTTTTTTATTTGTTTTGGGGTTTGCGTGCTGATTAATAAATACTGTTCATTTATGTGGAAATCTCCTTTTTGGCTCAATATTGGCTACAGTGTAATTATAGCCCATATTGGAAGCATGTCTTTAGAGTAGAGGCTCAACAAATGCTTAACTTTCTGAAAACACCGTCTCTGCATTTGGTCCTTTAAAAAGTATGCATCTCATACAGCATGAGCTGTTCTTAATTACTCAATCGCACCTGATTTATAACCTCCGTTTCTAGAAACTCTTGAGCAGCAACTGATTAGTAATGTATCTGTATTTGTCCACATTTAACAAAGTGGTTCTCATTGTGATTCTTTCACTTTCTCGAACTTCCTCTTCTGTAAATTGTTGTACTGTCCAAAAGGAAGACATTGAGACATATTTACAAGCCCCTAGCATCACACTGCGCCACCAGAGCATAATTATTTTTGACACTCCAGTGGCACAGCGTGACATTCCATATTTACAGGGCCACGCAAAGCCACCTTGCGTACTTTTTAATGGCCTTGTAAATATGGGCCACTTTCACGCATAAAACTACGTGAAAGGGGCATTCCATGGGTGTTGCTGTGGGTGTTCCCACACAACTCTCATGGAACACTAAGGAATCTGATGCAACCCCAGATTCACTAGTTTGGGAATGCGTCAGATTCCTACTCCACCTCAGAAGTGACGTAGAAATAATGCAACATGGAGAAATATCTTTATTTCGTCCCATTTTTTCCTCCTTTTATGTGTGCTGCATTGTACAGCACACATGAAGAGGAAAAAACCTCTTTTGATTGTTTTTGTGCAGGAAAGTGTCTCTTCCTGCACAAGAACAATCAGAGAGAAAGAGAAATAGTTTAATTTGCAAACAGTATGACAATTTTTGGCAGAGAGACCGCCTTGATCACATAGCAACATATGTGAGACCAAACCAAGTGAAGTGTAAAACATAAAGAAAGGAATAGTGTTAAAGTGGGTCCACTGGCACCATTTTGGACTGTAAGAAATACAAACATAAATAATACATTTTCTATTATGCAGGTTTATAAATATGTCATAATATGCCAATTTTCTGATATACCCCAATGTCAAGATATAAAAAAATGTACACCCTGATTATGGACATCTCAGCATCGTGTAGACCGAAGAGTGGCACGGCAAATAATGGTGGCAAGAACAATCAGCCTCACAACGTAGGCATCGTTGCACCATGGTGCAAGGGTGCCTGCGTTGGCGCTAGGCAGCAATTTGTGTGCCAGCACAAGGGGAGAGGACAGAAATGCACCGTATCTTGTAGATACAGAGCATTTCTGCCCTTTCCCTGTGGTGCAGGGTGGCACTTGCTCTGCCGCCCTGCGCCATGGTGCTTGTAAATATGCCCCATTGTGTGGTAACTCTCAGTGGCACAGCGCAAACCAATTTAGCTCAATTCTACCAATTTAATGCCTTGAAGACGTGCTGTTTTTCAGTCTTGGTATGGGGGAGGGTGGAGACTGACTTCCTGGCTGTTCCTGCAGCCACTGCTCCCTTTTTACAAAATAAAACAGACAGCTGTTTGACTTGTACACAATTTTTGGGTCATTTTTCCCCAATGTTCTCTCTACTTGCTGTTCCTCATTTTCTTATTTTTCCTGTGCTTTCTGTTGTTCATGTTGCTTATGTGAACTTCACTTAGAAGTATAGTCAAGGCCACTAGAATTTATGTGAGTTTTAGGTTGCATTATCTTCTAAATAATTATAGATTTTCCACATTTGTCACATAAACCATCACCTGCTGCATAAGTTACAGATTTTACCCAAAAAAGTGTTCTAGCTCAAATAACTCAAAACATGGCAACATTTGTTGCTGTGCAACAGACAGTCCTTTGCAAAGGTTAAAGGTCACTCTTCTACTGCAAAGCAGACTGTGTGCATTCCAAGGCCCCCCCTTGGTCCACGGCACTGGCATTCCACAAGCCTTTCCATGGCAGGGTTCCTGCCATGGAAAGGCTGGCAGAAAGCTGAATTGTAATCAGCTAGGCGGCGCTGAGGTCAGAGCCACCCTGGCTGAGTATGACTCAGATCACGTCACCCCTTTGGATACCACGTTCCTAGCGGGGATGAGGGTCTAATGTGGCAGTCAGACTGCCACAGTTGAGGCAGTCTGACCGTCATTGTGAGGGTGGCGGTCCTTGGAATGCTAGCCTTGTAATCAGGCCCTAAGAGTGCTAGTAGCTTGAGATGATTTTAATCAAATATGTTAACTCTTATTCCAGAAAAGGTTAGAGGCCCTTGCTCTACACCAATGCACTCTACTGTGCAACACTCAACTCTATGCCCCTGTACCCTATGTCAATCCACTATATGTCACTCTAATCTACTCTGCACCACTGCAATCCATGCCACTGCATTCTACACCACTTTACTCTACACCATTACACTCTATGCTACTTTACCTAACTGCACTCTACCCTGCACCACTCCACTCCACTCAAACAATCTACTCTATGCCACTACACTTTACTGCACTCTACATCACTGCACTCTATGCTGCTGCTCTCTATGCCACCCTACACCACTGCACTCTGACACTCTACTTTGCAACACTGCACTCTCTGCCACATAATTCTATGCCACTCTGTTCCACTCCACTCTATGCCACTGCACTCCATGGCACTATAATCTACTCTTCACCAGTCTATGTTCCTCTACTCTGCACCACTCCATGCCACTGCACTCTATACCATTTGACTCTACTCTGTACTCTGTGCCACTGCACTGTATGCCACTCGGCTCTATGCCACTGCCATCTACATCACTCAACTCTACGCCACTCTACTCTACACAACTCTACCCTGCATCACTGCACTCTGCAATATTCTGTTCTACTATGTATCACTCTAATCTATGCCGCTGCATTCTACGGCACTGCAATGTACGCCGCTGAATTCAGTGTATTGAACTCTGCACTACTATACTCTGCAACACTCTGTCAATTCACTCTCCTCTACTCCATGCCACTCCAGGGTATGCTGTTCTACCTGATTTCACACTATGTCACTCCAATATGGGACCCTCCTTACCACTCATCTCTACAACACTCTACTCCACTCTTTGCCCTTCCACTCTATGACACTCCACACCACTCTCCTTTATGTTACTAACTTTTAGCCATGCTGAACAGCAGCCAGGCTGGTGAACAAACTTGACTAAAATACATTGGCAAAGCCACTAGCTGTTGCATAGGCAAGACCTATTGGCTTTGCCAATGCTCGATTTTTAGGTACATATTTATTTTTGTTACTGATCTGCATGGTAGGAGAGGCAGAAGTAACACAGGGAGCACAAGTGGGGAGAGACAGCAATACGGGACAGGGAGGAGAAATCAAAGTTTCCCTAGAGAAATTCACACGTGTTGTAAAGTTATCATGAAATCATTCTGGTGTATTTCACACTCAGTTCAAAGTTGTCCCTGAGTCCTCTAGTAATCCACAGTCATCAGGAAGTTGTCCTGTAATCATCCTGGAGTAATCTACAGTCATTGTGAAGTTGTCTTGAAATCATGCTATAGTACTTAACACTTATCCTAAAGTTGTCAACTGGTAATCCCTAAGTAGTAAGAGATCATCATGCATATTCAATTGGAGTAATCATGACACTATCCTAGAAGGTTTTGCGATGACTCTAGAGTCATCTCACTTAAATATTTCACCCTGAACACATGCTTCAGGATGGCTTGGGATGACTTCCCCAGATAATTGCAAGAATAGCCTAGCCAAAATCATCGGATGACTTCAGAATGACTCCAGGAAGATCTTCCTTTTTGACTTGGGAAGTGAATGGCTCCCAGATCTAAGCTGAGCATTGATGCCTTCTGTGCTGGTTCCATACATAGGAGGTATGCCCCTCCCATATGCTCTGTAATCATATTTTACCAGGCATCGCTTCACTGCTCTCCAGAAGGAAAGCCGACCAATTCTACACCCTAGGTCTCTCACATTCACTTTGCTACCTACAATGTATGTAGGTATTTATTACATATCAGGGGAAGAGTTGTTGTTTGAGTACCTCTACACAGCATATCCCATCCTCGTTGCCAGTGATGGGATTAGTCACCAAGATTGTATTCGTAAAGTACAGTCATCTTCATAATCAACACTCAAAGCCCACCAGAACTCTGCTGTACCACAGAACTCAAGTGTCAAAAACCTCAACAGAAACCACCGACTACTGGATAAGGTGACGGGGAAACTGGCATAAGGGAAAGGGATGCGGAAGGTGTAATTACACAAAGGGGAGATATCATATGTTAATAGTAAAGATTATAAAAGGTTCCAACAGAAGACGTACATTTTTAGTTTGTTATGCCAAGCTTAAAAATAAACGCATAGAGACAAAAAAGATCACTGCACTAGAGTGATTCTTAGACACTAAAACCTATTATTCAAAATGATTTTCAGGTTTAAAGCGGCTTCTCAAACATAGGAAGAGAACTTGATCAGAGGTAATTAATTAACTATTGCTACATTTAGGGGCCATGGGAAGGCTTCTCTCAATAGAAAACTGTAGGCTTCAGCAACTTTATTATGTTGAAGAAAGCTAGGGTGTGCAAAGACCAATTCATGTGTCAGAGAAACTGGGGATGATACAGACTTCTTTCATACAGAGGGACTTCAGCCTATATCAACTTGGCTTCTTGTACTTCTAGTATGAACCTCACAGAATACAAAAGACAGACACAGGGAACTAGAACAATTTTCCTACCCAGATTTTCCCGCAAAAGCCAGGTGAGCACGGAATCTCTGTATGGAACAAAATCTGTCTTCTTTTTCTTTTTGTTCTGAAAGAAAGAAGCATCTTTATTTATTTTGAATGACACATTATATAAGGGGTACATAGTATACAATACATATAAATTGGTTGCATAGACCGGCAGGTGTGCCATGTTGGATGAGCATGTGCAGTTGAATATTGACAATTAAGGCAGAGACAGACTCATATTTTGATAATATATACAGCATAGGTATGTATTAGCAAACTCTATTGGGTGTTGAGTGAGCATGAAGCTTAGGACGACTTGATGTGGTTGCTAAGGTTGATTCACGAGCCTGTTCTCTGAAGCAATACTGATAGAAGGAAGAAAAGTAATAACTCAAATAGGAAATGTTAAAGCATTCCAGTGCAGAGGCCTGAGCAGGGAGGAAAAAATAGAATTGTGTGCAGTGGAGGGTAAAGGTTGGCAGGTCTCAGAGATGTGGTTGGAGTTTAGGTGGAAAGGGTACTGACTTGGTCAGAGCGGGAACGCTATTAACAGTTTTAACATACCAGGATTAGCTGGGCCAAGTAGCCAAACATCTTTTCTGTCATAGGGAGGGAGGTGTTTGTTAAAAAGTGTAATAATTACTAATTGTGCAATGTTTACAACTTTGTTTGTGGGGTTAAGGGCATATTTGTGGAGATCCAAGAGCCAGATTTTCCAGTAGTCCAGTTTGCTAATTATAGCAACATTTATGAGTCTGTTTGTACTGTTGAATGGAAGGCAAGTACATACTTTACACTGTTGATAGTAAAAATGAAAGTGAAGTAATAAGGTTCCAACTCATCTGAGAATAAAAAATTGACTGCAACTTCATTGAGTGGGTTCAGAGGGAATGAGAGACCCAGAGAGAGAGAGGTTGATGGCAGCAGGAAAATAGAGGATTTCTTTGTGAGACAAGCTGAACATTAGAGGGAACAATACCATGCAGTGATGGATAACTTGTAGGCATTTGGAGAAATGAGCTTGCAGCTGAGAGGTGAGACATGGGAAGCAGAACAAGATTTGAGGGTCATCAATGTACAGGTGATTTCAGAAGCCAGTTGAAATAATGAGGGCATTATAATTTATTTATTTATTTGTGAAGTTTCCTATAGCACAAACAATTCCCGTCAGGGTATCAGAGTGCTGTACAGAGAGGTGATATGTACTTAAGTATATATGCAAATAGTAAATACTGTACATATAACGGCAAGTCAAGCAAAAAAAAATGAGTAAAAGGTAAAAAATAAATAAGAAGCATAGTAGATACAAAGTAACAAAAGTGTATAGCAAATGGAGTACAGGTTTGTATACATGAAATAATAATCAGTTTTGAGTTGCTTGATGTCTATAGTTGAAGGTATTTATTCACGAGCAGCCATTTTACTTCTTTTTTGAATGAGGAGGTTGATGGGTCAGATATGGTTTCAGGAGGAAGAGCATTCAATATTCTCCGGGGAAGACCAGAAAATAAGTGGTTATACGTTTTCTTTTGTTCAATTTCTAAAGTTTCAACAGTAGAGCGTAGGAGCTTCTTAGGGACAGACTCGTACCATGTAGTTTAAGTTTTTTTGCCAGGTTAGAGAGAGTGTCATAGTGATGAGCTTTGTGTGTTAAGCAGGCTATCTTGAGCTGAATCCTTGACTCGAGAGAGATCCAATTGAGTTGTATTAGATTTGGTGTGATGTGATCACATTTTCTTGATCCAGTGATGAGTCTAGCAGCTGAGTACATTGTAGCCCTTAAAGGAGCTAGCCTATCTTTGGGTAACCCTGCCTGGGTTGTACACCTGTAATCTATACAAGAGATAAATAAGGATTGGATTGCTAACTGCAAGCCATTTGGACGTAGAAACTGTTTGATTTTCCTTATTGTATTGATCTAGTGGCTGGCTCCTCTGGTGGTAGCATTGATGTGGTCTTGCATCTTCAGGTATTTCTGAAGCTTAATGTCTAAGGATCTAGTGGAGTCAACAACACGTGGGGTGCAGTTGAGTGCCGTTAGTTGTTTGAGTCAATCTTGTGTAGAGGCAGGATGGTTGTGGAGGCAATTAAGAGAAGTTCAGTCTTGAATGTGTTTAGTATAAGATGATTTTGAGATAACCATTGTTGAGTTTTCAGTTGGGCGCAGTTAAGAGTTTTGATATGAGCTGAGGAAATTTTCATGTACAATTGAGCATCATAGGTGTACATGTGGTAATGTATGTAAGAGTGATTCAGGATTTTGGTGAGAAGTTTTATGAATAAGTTGAAAAGCGTGTGAGAGAGTGCAGATCCTTGGGGGGCTTAAATGGGAACTGGAATACTGTTAGAAAGAGATTGGCTGACTTTGATTCTTTGTGTTCTGTTATGAAGGAACAATGCGAACCAGCTTAAAACTAGACTAGATAACCCTATCCTTTTCTTAAGAAGATTAATCATGTTGTTATGTTTGACCATATCAAACTCATAGGAGAGATCAAGAAGTCTAAGAAAGCAAGGCTTGTTCTAGTCAAGTAGTCTCGGGCATCATCCACAATGTGCTTAAGTGCTGTTTCAGTGCTGTGATGTGATCTGAAGCCCAATTGGTATTGGTCAAGGAGCTGACATTTCTCAATGTAGTTGCAGAGTTGTAGATGTACTCATTTCTCAAGTAGTTTGCCTATACTCATGTTGTTAGTGATTGGCTGAAAGTGTTTGGGATCAGACAAGTCTGCATTTGTTTTTTTTGGTATTGGGGTGACCTGTCCTATTTTTAGGCAGTCAGGAATCATGCCCTGTGAGAGGGATTCATGGACAATCTTAGACCAGAGTGGGAGAATGAAAGATATAAGCTCCTTGAAGAACTTGGTGGGTAAACGATCAGTGAAGTGGTTCAAGGATTTTAATGCTGTTACTGTTTTGAGTAGCTCAGCATCGTCACAGTCTTAAGATATACCATGTTGCAATATTTTTTGTGGTATTACCCAAAGATCCAGAAAGAGGGAAACCATGAGACTGGACTGGGCTGGGCCTGACTATGAGGATTCAAGGAAGCAAGCTGCAATTTTAAATCAATTGCCCTTGTTGTATTAATGAAGTATGTGAAGATTTCATTAGTGCTAGGGAGTGAATCCTTGTTTGCAGAGTGTAGGTTAGTTGAGTAGTTAGCGTGTTCTTTTATGATATCAAATAGTTTTTTGGTCTATTTTTGTTGCTGTACAGTTGTGCTCTAAAGTGGTTGATGTGGGCGCTACGGATGAGTCTGTTATACAAGCTTCTTGTCATTCTCATCTGTTTAAGGTGTGTTAAGGAAGGAGAGTTTCTCCATGATCTCTCGGCCCACCTTGGTTTGCGTTGTTCCTCATTAAGTGAGCCATTGAACCAGGGTTTGGAGTGTTTGCTGGGCATTCTAATGAGTTACTTTGGAGAAATAGTGTTGAGTATATCAGTCATGAAATGGATGTAATGCTCTGAAAGGTCATTCAGATTAGTCATGTTAGAGGGTAGGAGAAGGAAGTTGTTGCTAAAAAGTTAGATCAGCACTGTTGATATTTCTCATATCTCTACACCATTGTTTGGTCCTACAAGGTTTGCCATGTCTAATCATCACCTTCTCCAAGACGAGAGAAGAGATTAGGTAGTGATCTGACCAGTCACAGGGTGATACTGCTTCCAGTTGTATAATGTTATGCTTAGCGATTATAAGATCAAAGGTGGAGCCTTTGTTGTGGGTAGGTCGGTTGCAATACTGGGTGAGGTTTAGGTCTGAAAAGAATGCCTTGAAGGTGTTCAGTATGGGACCATAATTGTCCTTCCAATGTAAGCTGAAATCACCAAGAAAGATTTGGCTAAAGTGTTGGTCTGAGTTAGAGGATATGGTCTACATAATTTGTTCAATGAAAGGAAGGTTATTTCCCAGGGGTTCATAGATCATGTGTAGTTTACACACCAACTTGTCATTGTTCCGAATTCTGATGCCAAGGTATTCAAAGGAGGATGTAGGACCAGTTTGTGCATGTGTTAGGGTGAGAATGGAGCGACAGATGCATGCTATGATGCCTCCAACTTTGTCAGGTCTATCCAATCTGATGATGTCATAGTTGGGACTAACTAAAATGTCCAGAATGGGTGAGGAGGTGTCTTTGAGCCATGTTTCAGTTAAGATCAGGAGGACAAGTTCTTGTGTAAGAATGAGGTTGGCAGTATCAGACGCGTGTTTTACCTCTGATCTGCAGTTATGAAGCATAGATTTGATATGTGATTTAGTTACTACTTCTTCTAGATGTGATGTGGAGACAAGTAATAGATTATCCTTGTTCATACTTGTAACATTGACACTGGGTTCTTTAAACAGGTTGGAGGGGATAGTTTGGATATTGATCGGTGCAGGTGGCAGTCATTAAGTCATGATAGAAGAAGGTAGCGGATGTAGGCATCAGAAAAATGCTCAGTAACTCTTTCGGGTCTGGAGTAGTGTTTGAAACGGGACCTCAATTTCAAGTGCAAAATTAGGGATTTCATGGTTGAAATCTCAAGAGCCTTTGTGGGATGGTTGTACTGTTTTGTCTCTGGGGTTCTTTTACTTTCAGAGGTCAGGTTGGGATTCCAGAGCTTCTCTGTCTTCACCAAGAACAGTAACAGGTCCTGTATGATGGCTTTAACTAGTTGTAGATCATGCTCATTATCAGCAAGCATATCCTCAATGGAGGGAAGGACTGAAGTATGGAAGGATGGATTATAGGTAGATAGCAAGAGTGTCCCCTCATAGTCAGAAGTGCTGGACTGCATTGTGGATTGCTCGCAGAAGAAGAGGGAATCGGTAGAGAAGCGATAGAAAGATGCAGTCTCATAGCTGGTGTACAAGAGGTGGCTAATGGTAGAGGGTTAGACAGAGGATTCAGAATAGCTTTGTTAGCTGGCTTCTTGTTTTGTAGGGGAGTTGCAAGTGGAGAATAGGGGATCCTGTGGACGAGTGGGGTGTCCAGTGTAACGCGTTGTGGTAGAAGGGTAATTAGTAGACTCGCAGATCTACGGGTTGTTGTTGATGGCTTTAGAACAATGAGTATTCTGTCCCAATGTAACGCGAGTAGAGGGAGAAGGCAAGTTACTCAAGTTGGTTCTAGAGGAGGTTCTGGAGTCCTTGTTTGTAATAAAAGGCCTAGGTCCATCAGCGACAACTCTATTGTTGGAGCAAGAGGACCAGTGATGTAGAGTTAATGATGGTGAGGTAGCGATGATAGATGACGCATGAGATTTATTTTTAGGGTGGGGGAGGGACTTTGATTTGGTGAGTAAGGAGGGACAGTATGGGACAATGTATATTTCATCATCATAAAGATATTGTCAAACCATTCTAGATTTTGGTCCAATGCTTGTATAAGGACTTTCCCAGTGTTGCTGAAGAAGATGGTTAGGTCAGCCTTGAAGTCTGATGAGGGTGTGGGGGGGGGGTCCGAAAGCCCTGCGGTGTTTTCCTAGTTGTCTTAGTTTGGAGCATAGATGTTATGATTCTTCTCCATTGAGCTCTTCTGTTGGTGTAGAATATTAGGTCATTGACCAGAGCTCCTTTTGAAATACAAAAGTAGGCATCAAAGATGAGCATTTTGTGGTACCTCTTGAGTAGTTTATGTTTGAAATTCTTAGCAGCGTTTTTAGATAGGTCAGGAGGTGAATAATCTTGAAGGCACTACGATCCACTAGTGACAGCAGGTTGTTGTTGGAGCTAGTGTTATTTAGAGCCATGGTGAGAGCAGGGGCAATTGTATGTGGTGAGTAGTGTTTTATGGAGGTCAATGGATCATTACAAGATGTCTGCCCTATTTAATGTAAACTATGGTGAAAGAGCTCGGGACTATGAGAGGGTGACTGGAGTTTTAGAGATAGTGGATCTTCACAAGACCATTTCAAGATGGTCATCCTATTTGAGATGATAGTAGGGTTTTGCTCAACTGGTCCTATTTTCCTTTCTCTACCTTGTGGTGATAGCAGTCCTGTTCCAGTTATTATTAATGGGGAGAAAAGACTGCCATTTTGGGAAGGGGCCTCCAAAAGGGTGGAAGGGAGTCGGGGGCCCTCAAATTGAGGAACACACTGGCCCTAGGAGAGCCCATTGATGGTCCTGCGAGTTTGGCAAGGTTAACAAAACATTTGAAATGAGCTATGAAGTGGGACCATATCCAAATTGTAACTATGATCAAAGCCCAGCTGCTAGGAGGACAAACAACATTGCAGAGTCAAATCAACACACTCAATGAATGACAAAGCAGGTGCGCATATTCCAAAACAAACTTGCTCAGCCCAGAACAATCTCCAGCGCTTTGACTCTTCTTCACTTTCAGAGCATGGGCATGCCTCAAGACCTATTTTAGTTTCATTACTGGAGGGGGCAGACATTTTGAGTAGAAGGAAAGATTGTCCCTTCAATTTTGAACTGAGGAGAGAAGAACCCTCAAAATGGATGTTTGGGTAAATATGCAAGATATAGAGCCTCAAATTGATAGTCTAGCATTACCCAAAGCAGGTTCCAGTATCAGAGTTGAGCATCTTCGCCTGCACATAACTGATGCTTTTGGTAGAAATGGCCTCGAGTCACCCTCATAAAAATGCCACTGGGATGAGAGTCGAGAGAAGCTGGGCCGGTGAGTGAGTGCTTGCTAGTTGCCGGTGCAGGAAGTCAAAAGGAGGAGGTATTCAGCCTCGGGTGCACCGGGTAGTATTGGCTGCCTCAGCATTTGCAGCAGCTGCAGAGGGTGTCAGAATCTAACATAGGGGCAGTAGTGATCTTGCCTCAGAGGTTGGAAGTTTGAGCCTGCAGCCTAACAGATGTCCAGAGGGGAAGAGCAATACTGGGCACCTCAACCGTCACGAAGTTTTCAGTACAAAGCCAGTCAGGCACCATGGGAGCAGGCGCTACCAGCGTGTGAGTGTCAGCTGGCACAGGGTGGCCTTTAGTGTATCCGGGGGTATTGGGTGAGTGAGATAATATATTGGGTGCTCCAGATTTCTATGAGCAGAAACTAGTTATTCACTATATCAACGGCAGTCAAACAGTCAGGGAAGTTGAGAACATTAGTGAGTCAGTTGTGATGGGCAGGGATTGGAAGTTACAAATTCAAAAATGACCAGGTTGCTTTTCAGTGATGCTGATAGAATTGTAAACAAATAAAGAGGCGAAATGAGATTGGTTCAGCAGTCACAAAAGGTTTATAAGTGAGCCTATTGTAGCAATCTGGAGAAAAAGAATAGTAGGGGAAAAAAAATTGAGTTTAAATGGGATGAGGGATAAGCAATACGTGTTTTAGAAGCTCTTACACTGCATCTGAATTGAAGAAATGGTGTAATCGTCTTTCCAAAAATATGAGATAGGTGGGCTAAAGGAGAAAGAGCCAGGAATGTTACAGTTTTTGGGGAAATCTGGGTTGGATCACCTAAAAATGTGAAGGAGCTTGGTAGGAGAGTCTGTGGAAATGAATGTGAAGGATGCAATACGAGAATACCATCTGACATACATATTGTGGCCTTAATCCTCAATATTGTTTAAAAATTTCATTATTGGAGTTAATAGGAAGTGTATAACACATGGGACAGTACCTTAGTTAACAATAATCACCCTCATCATGCGTCTAGACAATACTTAGGACATTATGTTTATTATAGAATATATTTCTGACTACTATATTCTCACATACAACCATGTGAAGTAGTCTTTGGATCTTTGAGCTTGGAGCATGAGGGAGGAGGTGGGAGCATTGTAGGTAGTAATGTGAGTGAGGGTTACACGTTGAGGATATCAGAGCAAAGTATTTGGTAAATGTATTAGTCTGAGTATAAGTGAGGTGGTGGTACAGAGTGGTGCGAGAAGCCACTGTCAAGTTTGCAATAGGTGTTTAGGGTGTAGTTGGAAAGAAGAGATGAGTTTCTGATAATATCTGTATTGGGCTTTGTCTAGAGCCTTGATGAGGGTGATTATTAAAAAATTGTAGGTTTCTAAGTATATTTGTAGCTGTCTGAAGTTGCGATGGTGATGTCGGGGTTAGAGGAGTGGTAGAGCCAGGTCTCGGTGATGAAGTAAACATCAGGGGAGAGGGTGGTGTTGCTGTACCAGATTTCCATAGCATGCTTGCAGAGAGATCCGGAGTTTAGCAGGATCCATTGGAGTAGCTCGGAGTTGTTTGTGGTCTTGTGGGTGTAAGTGGCGCAGGGTCCTGTGCGGGCTAGCAGTCCTGTGTTGCATGAGAAGTAGCAGTGGCAGCAGCAGTTGAAGGGTCCTTTGGATGATTGCGGGAAGGATGTGTGGCAGTAGTTTTTCCAGTGACCAGGGTGCAGGTCAAGGAGCTCCTTTGCTGTGTAGCGGTGGAGTGCAGGAGGGCCAGGGGTCCTGGCACTGGGCGCGGTCCAGGCATGGACAGACACAGTCAGGCTTACCATTGGCCATGCACAAAGCAGGTCACACTCTGTATGCTATTGTGACAGAACCATGCCATCACTCATTTCACGATCGCAGACACTCAGCTCAGCATTTCCAAGCATCACAGCTCCTCTCACCACAGCTGGAGCAAGGTAACCAGGACACAGTGGACACAGAACCTCTGCAACACACAACCCGAAGCATCATCAAACCTTGACCAAGCCATCCAGAAAACGTCTGCATGGATCACCAACTACTCCAACAGAGTTGCCCTGCTCTAACCAGCAAAACCTCAAACACTCCAGCTGGTACACCTCAGAAGCATAAAAAGCAACTGCTACCCACTCGCAAAATAATGGCGTACCACAAGGAACACCTCCAACAGAGCTGCCCATAAAACAGCTTTCAGCAACTACCACACATGCATCAAGGAAGCCAAGACAGCAGCCATCACAGCCCACATCAACCCAGTGGCCAACCACAAAAAGTAGTCAAGGAATTTTCCAGCCTGACAGTCACAGAGAACACCATCTTCTCTCCTAAGAATTCTGCAACTCTCTCTCTGAATACTTCTAAAACAAGATCACCTCAATCTACAACAATTTCAACCCCCAACCCACGTCTCTCAACCTCAATCACCTCCACCAACCAATGCACACCAGCTGAATTATTACTGCTTGGTCTCCGCTCACTACTCCGAACACCAAAGCCATCCGGCCTCAATCCACTCTGGCGCGTTCACCTACTCCTGCCCCCACCGACTCTTCAATCTTAGAGCTATCCCAATCAGCCCTGAATTCAGCAGCATAATCGACATCTCCTTTTCCATGGCAGCCTTTCCGGACAAATGGAAACATGCAGAGGTCAGACCCCCCCTAAAAAATGTATCCTCCGCACCCAGCGATCTAAAAAATTATCAACCAATTTCCATGCTCCACTACAAGCCCAAAGTACTGGAGAAAGCCATCAACCAACAACTCAGTGAACACTTGGAAAAAAACACCTATTTGTCTCACAATCAGGTTTCCACACTAACCACAGCACTGAGACTGCACTGATTGCTGCCACAGATGACATCAGATATCTCCATGACCACAGAGAAACTGTGGTCCCGATCCTTCTCGACCTCTCTGCTGCGTTCAACACTGTCTCCCACCACACCCTCAATGAAAGACTCTACAAAATCGGCATAGAGCAAAGCACCTTCAAGTGGATTGCCTCTTTCCTTAGAGATTGCACACAGAGCATCTGCTCACCTCCTTTCACCTCCAAACCCAAGGACGTCATATGCAGCATACCCCAAAGATCTTCCCTCAGCCTGACCTTGTTCAACACCTACATGATGCCTCTCACAGATGTTGTCACATCTCACAGACTCAACATAATCTCCTATGCTGACAACACTCAACTAATCCTATCACTCACCGAGGACCCTTCCAATGCCAAGACTAACTTAGGCAATGCCATGACCAACATGGCCAACTTCATGAGAGACAACTGCCTCAAGCTCAACTCCGACAAGACAGAAGTACTTATCTCCAGGAAGAGCAAGATCACTTAGGACAGCATAACTGGGCCCAATACCCACACCCACAGACAATGCAGGCTTCCTAGGCATTACCCTTGACAACAAACTGACCATGAAACAACAAGTGAATGCAGTCACCTCCTCCTGCTTCCACACCCTTTGCATGCTCCTTAGAATCTTCAGATGGATCCCAGTCAACACCAGAAAAACTGTCACTCAGGAGGTCGTCAATAGCTACCTTGACTATGGCAGCGCTCTCTACGCAGGCATCTCTTCCCACCTCCTCAAAAGACTACAGCCCATATAGAATGCAGCAGCCAGACTCATCCTGGACCTACCCAAATGAAAACACATCACCCCCTCCTCAGAAACCTCCACTAGCTCCCCATCTACACGAGATGCCAGTTCAAGATACTCACATAAGTTTTGAAAGCTCTAGACAGTCAAGGACCATCCTACCTCAACCATTGACTGAACTTATTTCTACCCCCAAGATACCTCTGCTCTTCCTTTCTTGCACTCACACACCCCCCGCATTAATTGTAACTGCAGCGGGGGCTGCTCCTTCTCCTACATCACTGCCAAGACCTGGAACGACCTGCCCCCCACCCTCTGAATAGCACCCTCCCTGTCAGCCTTTAGATAGAAACTGAAGGCATGGCTGTCGACAGAGACATAGGACCCTCAGTGCCCAGATACCCCTACGGGGTGACAGTGCTGGGCATTACAAATGTTGATTGATTGATTCAGTTGTTTAGGGCATGGGTCTTTCCATTTGCATAGTTGGAATTGCAAGTTATATTTCAGGGATGGGCTGTCAGAATATGTTCAAGGGTGACCACTGGGTGTTATAGGGTTGAGTGCATAAGTTGGAAATCTGGGCAGACAACAGAATGTTATTGTATTTGTCAAAATAATTGGGACCAAGTGAATTTGGGAGGCTATTGTGAAATGTTATGAGCTAATCTGGGATGGATTCAGGTTGAATTTTACATTGGAGGATAGTTAGGTTTATGACTGGAAAGGACGGTATTGGAGATAGTGTAGGGGTCAACTACTTGAAGGTTGCTAGAGGGGGGTAGATCAAGGGTAGCCTACTAGAATTGAAGAACAGAATGAGGTTGGGAGAGTTAATATGTGAGCGAGTAGAACATCTAAGCACATTGGTAAGTGCCTCCTTAGCAGGTAATTGAGAGACAGGATAATTTTGTGCATAGTTTTAGAGGCTAAGGTTTAGACCACCGAGGATGATGGGTAATGCCTAGTTGATCAAGGTTATTGTTAAGAGTCAGGGGGTCTTTGAAATAGGCTAATGGCTGAGAAAAGTATGTACTGTGATCATAGAGATGCACTATCATGGGTGGATTTGGAGCAGGGCGACCACCACTATGACTTGGCAGCCCAGAGACAGATGGACTACTTGGTCAAGGGATTTCACTTGTGGAGAGAGCTGAGGCTCCTACTTGCACTTTGCCCAGCTTCAAATGTGAATGCAAACTGCAAGTTTGGTGGGTCAGAAGCCCCACTGTTATATGATGTTCCCATTCCAAACTCAAAATAATCCACTTAGTCATTTGCATTTAAGTATGTAGTAGTACAGGAAAGCACACAAGCACATCTTTAATATTTGGCTTATGGGGTGCAGGCCATTGGTCGTGTAGAATTCAAGGTACATAAATTATTATATTGTGAAGAAGCAATAGGTGTTACTAATTTAGGTTATGGTGGTTCAAGAGTACAGTCTCAAGGCCACACAGTAACAATTACTTGCAATTTGGTATGGATGGAATTATGTTTCCTAGTGCATAAATTCCGCTTTACATCTGAAAGTAGCTTCACCCCTACAAAAGCCAATTGTGAAAAGCTATGCCAAGAGGGGCTTCCAGAATATTTTAAAAGGGACAATTGTGAACTGCAAGGACAATAGATTAATGACACTAGAAACTGGTCTGTATAGATCGACCCACATATTGGATTGCAAGAAAAGACATTGCCCTTATAAACTAAAAAGTACTACAATGGAGAATTCACTCTGTTCTCCATTGGCCTTCTGTAGGTGGAATGCAGATGGTATGATGTGGAAGATGAATGAGAAATTGCAATAACCTATTTAAACAATATTTTTAAATGAATTGAAGAGTTTGTTTAAGATCACCCCAGGGCCCATTCTGTCCTTTAAAATGCGAGGGAGGAAATCAACACTTATGCAGAGGAGCGCCATTTAAAGGCCAAACTAGAAAAACAACTAACAAAAACCTGCGGAAAGGGGACATGAAGACCCTAAATGTTTATAAATTATTCTGACGTACAACTTAGAATTGTACATAAAAGTGAATAAAAACAATGGGTTATTGAACAAATAATAATAATTTAGGCAGAAGAACAAGTAGCAAAACAGAATTGGAAGAAAGGACTGAACATTGACTATTAACTCACAGAAATACTGCAATAAGGATCAAAATAAACAGAAGTCCGGGGTACTATTGGAAAGGGAATAAATAACAAACACAAGCTTTCTTTCAGAGAAACTTTGAAATGATGCCTCACAAATCATTGGCAAATGTTCAGCCCACCTTTCTCTTGGTCCCCCTGCCTCATTTAGGGTTTAGAGGAATGCATTTTCTTGAAGGTGAATCCACTGCCTGGTGGACCCAACACCAGTGGAAGTAGTTTAACCGTTGCTGTTCTAGCTTAAAGCCATCAATCATGGACTGAAAAAATCTAGGAATGTTCCACATTCTAGGAATTGATCATCTTTTGCATGATGTTACCCCAGAATATTGTACTATCTGCTTTCCTTGCTTTAGAACTCTGTGGCACCCCCCTTGTGTGACGTGGCCTAGTGCCTGTGATTCAAAAATCTGTAAACCATGTTGTGGCAACATAAAAAAATATGAGAGAACAATCACCCGGTTTGGTTATATGGGTAACTGGGGATTTTGGGACCAAGCTTGAATGTCACTCAGAAAAAACTTACTAAGGCCTGACATTTCTGAAACTAGACACTGAGGGAAGTTCAAGATGGTGTGATTTGCGTGGATCTCATGGCCTCCCCTGAGTTCTTACAAACCTCAAACTTTGGATAAAAGCATGTATTTATATCACATATTTGTGAGGGACAGTTCAGCAAACTTCAGGGTTTCAAACAATTCCAACCTCACAGAGTTCATACGTCTCTCAATAAAAATGGCACCACACCCTGGACACTCTTGGGTATGTGGGGCCAGATGTATATAGTTTATTGTTTGCATTTTCCTAATAGCGAATCTTAGTAAACTGTGATGTATGACAGTGTGTATGGTACTGGTAACGATTTGCAGTGGGTTGCAAATGGACCTGCCTCATCAATATTCAAGAGGCAGGTCGCAATTTGCAACCCATTCCTTAAAGGAATATGGGTTGCATAATAAAAAGAAAACTGAGAGGTTTTTTTCAGAGTAGGCAGAACAGGACCGTGGACCACTGTCTGTTTTTAAAAAATGTTTGCATCCCCCATTCAGAAAGGGGAAGGGGTCCCTTGGGGAGCCCCTTCCCGTTTGTGAATGGCTTACCACCAAATTGAAGTTGCTGATAGCTGGAAATGTTTTGCATCGCATTCCCGGTCGCGAAACAGTCTTTGATCCATCTGCAACTCGTTACTAGGAAGGGACTCCATTGGCATGCCCCTTCCTAATCGCTGACTCGCAAACACCATTTTGCGAGTCAGTAGTAGATTACTGACTCACAAAATAGGGATGGTACATGGTAAAAAGCATTTTACCTGTCGCAAAAGGCCAGCTGAGCCCGGGCCCAAAGACCACAGCTACCCAATGCCAAATCAGGCCATTTGTTGTCAGGAAATGTTGTCTCTACACTGTGTTGGGACCTGTTGTGTGGCAGGCACTAGGCCGAGCGATACAAGTGAGGTATTGTTCTTATCAGGAACAAGTGTAGGAATGCTGGTTGGTTGTCTTTTTGTGAATCCATGCAGATTCCTCTTAAATAATACATTCACACCACAGTCAACCAACAACCCAATTTCTTATACACTGTAAGTCTTTAAAAGACTACCCGGAGGTCCTTGGGGGCTTTAGAAGTGTATTCCTGTGGTTGACTGGGACTTAGAAGACTAAGGGCCTCATTATGAACACGGCGGTCCAGACCGCCATGCCAGTGGTGGCGGAAATTACCACCACCGGCATGGCAGTCTGGACCGCCATATTATAAACACAGGGGGGACCGCCACAGGTGGCACTCTGCCACCACCAGGCTACCTCGAGCAGCACTGGCCTCTGGATAAAGAACCCGTTCTCTGCCAGCCATTCCCTGGTGGTTTCACCTGCCAGGGAAAGGCTGGCAGAAGGGGTGCTCGGGGCCCCCGTGCACAGCCCCGTCGCGCAAGTCACTGCCCGATTTACGGGCAGTGATATGCGCGACGGGTGCTGCTGCACCCGCTGCACTGCGGCATTGACAACGGCTCCATGTGGAGCCGTCAGCAATGTCCAGGCCCAGCATTCTTCTGGGACAGCGGGCAGAAACACTGTTTCCACCCGCCGGCCCTGAGGAATGTTCTTTATTGAGCCGGCGGAGTCCTCAACAGGCTGGTGGTGTGTGTTCAGACCGCCAGCATGAACACAGCAGGGATTCCCACTGTGTTCATAATGAGGGCCTAAGTTAGAATTTGAAATCTTTGACTGAAACAAACCTGGTTAGTGCATCTAACCCATGCTCTGTCATGCTGGTCTACAATTACACTTCGGTCCTCGTCTATCACAATCATAAACTATCACTGGAGCCTAGAGCTTTTTAGCACTATTTTCACTTAAGAATTGAAACTTTGACATTTTTGCTTCTCCATGTAGGATTTGTGTCATTTTTGTGTCATTTTGTTTATTAAATTGTACTCTAATTTGTAATGCAGCTTCAGATTCTTTTTCCTTGTGCATTTCGGCTTTATTACTGTAACTGTATTGCATAAATACCTTGTGCATTGCCCTCATTAAACCTGTCTGCTTTCTGCATTAGCTACCAGGCAGTTGAGTTCAGGTTAACTTAGTGATTTGCATGACTTGGTGTATTCACCCTGGCAAGAGTTGCGATTATTCTTTGGAAATTATATACATAATTACATTAGCGCCATCACTGTCTTTCTTTTTCCACCTAAGCAGCACCTCTCATGGATGTGTGAGTTGCTTCATGGGAAAATATAAGTAAATTGGGAAGGCTGTCATTGAGGAGTCTGAAACTGTTCCTCCAGTGACTGTCTGAAGAACTTTCAATGAGGCACATAGTGTAATACATACTTACAGATGGCAATGGCTCTAGCAAGGCAGTACCAGGTCTAATCTGAATAGGGTATAGCAGAAATGATTATAGCAATAGTAAGAAGTTGCTCACCTTGTTTGGTCCAGAATCCTGTAAAGAAGAAGAAAGGCATTTTAGTCTCGATTTAATGGGTGTACGCTTTGCAGGTTGCTGAAATATGACATTCTGAACTATGAGGAAAAAGAGTAAACCCCTGTTTGAAAAGAAAATAACTGACAACTCCACTCTTTATGTATTTACCCACCCAGCAGCCCATTTTTGAAACCACTTGTCAGTCTTCCTTTTAGAGAAAAAACACTGCCTCACAATACAGAATAAATCCTCTGAATATGAGCAAATTGAGAGGTAACTGAAGTTAATGATACCGAGTCCATTTTTTTGATGGTCAGTTCATAAGTAACACGCCTGGTGGGATACTGGATATTGAGATTTCTCTAGCTTTAATTATGCGCATTGTTGCCAGGCTTTGTGTTCAACCTCATGTGTAAAGCTTATGTTTTTCTTTGGAGGTGTGCATGTGCTGGACTTGCCGAAGCATCAAGGTCCATTCTAAAGCAAATGCATTACCTGCTACATACTTAGACTACATTTCAAAATGATCACATTAATGGGATGGTAAACTTACCATCTCTGCCAAGGCAGAGATCACTTTTCCCAGTGTAGTCAGCGACTTGTTAATGTTTGCCCCTTCCTGAAAGAAAAAATGAAAAAAGGATGAAATGGGGCAATGGTGAGTAGATAAACATTAGGTGTGGGGTAAGCAGCCTCTGGAGAAAACTGAAATATAACACTACAAGGGACGCGGATAGTTGAAAGGAATAACAAAGAAGAGGTTATAGAGATCTTTCAAACTGAAAAAGCCAGTAGGTTTAGCTTTTGTATAACCAACTTTAATTGGTTGATTTTTAAATGTCTTGGTGTTTAGCTGTATAAACATAGGCTCTCATTCTTGAGTTTGGCGGGTAGTGCCTGCCGCCCATCAAACTCAAACCACTTGTAGACCGCCATTGCGGTCTAAACACCGCCCACCCTATAAAGAGTTCACGGCAGGGCTGGCAGTGAACAGGGCCTTAACATTGACACCGGCTCATAATCAAGCTGGCAGCAATGTGGTGGTGCGGTGGGCGCGCTTTCCAGGGCCCGTAATTTGGGCTCTGGAAAGAGAGACAGGGCTGTCCATGGGGACCCCTGCACTGCCCATGTCAAGTGCATGGGCAGTGAGGGGCCCCGGTGGAGCCCCCAGCACCCCCTTTCTGCCAGCCTTTGCATGATGGGGCTCGTGCCATGCAAAGGCTGGCGGAAAGGGGACTCGTAATCCCCAAGGCAGCGGATTACATCAGCCGAGACCTCCAGGCTGTCAACTGGCAGTGCCAGAGGTTCAACTAATGGTGCTTTCGCCATGGTCGTAATGTCCAGGTTGGACAGCCACTTTGGCGGCAGTCTGAACGTGACCATGGTGGTCTCGTAACCGCTGCGGTCATAATGAGGCTCATAGTCAGGCAAAAGGAGAATTTTACTTGTTCTGACAGTAAGTATGTAGGCTTTTCATTATCTGTGGTTTGTTATCTGTAGTTCGTTGTATTGGTGTGTACATTTATGTGAGAGTAAATTCAGGCCTTCTAACTTAGTTGTAGTCTGAGACTAAAGACTGTTCTGCAGACTAAAGTGAAAGCTTGCAGTTTAAAGCCACCCAGAATGCAGTTAGCTTCCTTCCAAATGTGTAGTCAAGGTTTATAAATTAAAAAGAAATAAGAAAGATTACAGATACACTGCTGAACAATGCAACCCCAGTCACAGATCTGGGTTTAATCCACTGTTTTTGTGCCTACCATGCCAACCCAGTTTGGACATAGTTATATGCAATCAGTTTTAATCCTGCTCCCATGGGAACAGTCCAGCCCAAACTGCCAGGTTAGGTCCTCCCTGGAATGGAAACAAGTATCCTGGGACTGGTTTTAAACAGGACCTGGCCTGGCAGTTCAGGCTGGACTGTTCCCATGGGGAGCAGGGTCAAGACTGATTTACACATGGCTAGGTCCAAACTGGGGTGGCCTGGTGAGCAAACAAAAAATGGATTAAACACAGATCTGTGACTGGGGGTGAATGTTTGCTTTGTTCAGCATTCCGTCCATCATCTGTTCCTTTTGCATTAGTCAAGGTTGATACCTCACTACAAAGGAAATCCCATATAACCCAGTTAACAATGTTGGCCAATAAACAGTTTAAACCAAATGGCAGGTGAAATAACCTTCAAAATTCAAACTTTCAGGGGCATGGGTTGAATCTCCGAAAAGTATAAAATGATTACAAGCATTATGGAGGCTTCACTTTTGTCATTGTGAAGGCTTTCTATAGAAGGATTCTACTGGATACCAATTTTACGAGTCAGACTGCGTGACTCACAAGATAGAGGCGCTCAGTTCAATAAGGCTCTCTTCCGACCAAGCACAGCACTGCTATCTGCAACCCTAATGCTGAGCAGCCTTCAGTAAAGGTAAACCTTGCTATTGATGTGGATAATGATTTCTGAGCCCTACAAATAAAATTGTGCAAACACACTAACTGGCCTTCCGAGGGTGCAGTGGCTCCTAACTCATGCACCTCACCCATCTGCTGCACACTGAGCTGTGCAGGTCTTATGCTAAAACATCTCAGAAAGTCACAATACTACTACCAATATATGCAATCAATTCATCACCAGAGCTCTTCAGACATGTCTACCAAGCCCACAGACCCTTTCAACCCTGCTCTTCACAAATGCTTTCCCAGGTGCTTTGGGGAGATGACCGCCCAGTCATGGCATCTTAGATAACTTGGATTCTCATTTCTTAGCACTTCACAGCCTGGCAATACCATTGAGGTATAACTCACAGTGTGCTACATATGTTCAATGTCTGCATCCTCACCACTTACCAAACAAGAGCACAGTGCAATCAAGTAACACATCAGTTGTTGGTACTGCACTGTTTAAGAATAAAGCTGCACTAGCAACAAAACAGTCTACACAGAAAAACCTCCCAAGCAATTAAGCTCAGGATCAAATTGGGACTGAACTATTTAATGACACTAACCTCAATGGCTCCTTAGCCCCTGAATAATCATAAGCTTCTTAAATCCTTCCATGGTAATGAGGTGACTCCTTTTGCGGTCTATAGCTGGAATGCTCCACCCAGGTCAAGATCCACTACAACAGCACTACTTTCTCATATCTTACAATTAATTTGGGTGTGAAACCTCATTCGTTTGTGGAACATGCAACTTGGTGAAAACCATAGATCACAAAAAGAAGGACATAAAAGGAAACCTGAAAAGGATAAAGCAGGAACATCCATCCCAGACTCACCTATAAAGATAAGGCAGATAACTCATCTACACTGGAAGTTATTCTAAAAAAATAGAATACAGTCGCGGACAAAGTTGAGACTTACATAACAAATACAGACTTGCTACAGATGAAGGTGGCTGTCAGGAAAGACCTCAAAGTCCTTAATATCAGATTGATCAATTCGGAAGGCAGCACCAGTGCAACCAAATCCAATAATAATCTCCATAAAAAACACATCCAAAGATCTGATTCACTACTGACTAGCCTCAAAAATGGCATTACAGGTCTAGAAGATCGTAATAGAAGGAGCAATCTTAGAATTTGTGGATTATTAGAGCACTCTGAAGATGGGGCTCATTTGATGATCAATTTCCTACAATCCTGGATACAACTGACACATCAACTTCATTTAAGACTTTGAACTAGAAAGTGGTCTCCCTGTCCCAACATTCAAACCCAAGAACTGAACATCACTGAGACCTTTGATCTTTAAACCCCTGTGACCCCAACACTCTGAACTCATACTAGTTTACAAGCAGAATGGCTTGGCGCTAGAATCTCTATCTCACAAGACTTTGCTAAAGACCCAGTCATCAGGCAAAAAGGTTTTCTTACTCTTAAAAAAAAGTCATAGAAAAATCAATTCTGCACTCCTTTATTGGCACATGCAAATTCAATACTGTTTTCAAAGGTCAAACCTGGGTCGTCACAGAACCTTCCAGCCTAGGAACACTTTTTAGAGAATAAGTCTGAATCCCAGATGGAAGAGGAATTCAGCATACTCTAGAGGGCCCTGTGATATCTTGCATGACTACAATCATTGTTGGGTGACACTCATCAGTCATTACCTCATCCTTGCCTCCCCAACATAACAGACTCTATACCTGACAGCATATACACAGCATGAGCATATCACTGCAGTATTGTGACTCAATGGGACCTTTATATCAGAAATTAATGTAAGAGGACTCCATCTCCTCTTCATCAAACTCACCCACTTTCAGAAATATCAGCTACAACAGAGGACACCTGGGTGGATCTATCTCACCAAAATACCCACCAGAGAGGATCTGCTCTCAAATAATATGTACACCACATACACTACTCTTTTGCCAACTACCTCCCAGGAAAAAATACATTAGAATGGTATTATGTTCTCATGGGGCGCTATTCAAAGTCTAAATGGTTCCACAGGGTGATGTGTCCTGCGATGTACGGTACTGCATGTCATAGAATGTTTACATATTTCTTGCATCTCTGATGGTACCAGTATTTTTCTTTAATGCTCCACATACACAACAACAGACTGTTTTGGACTTTTGTCTGCTGATTATATTTCCACTCTCACTGCAAACTTATGGTCACCTGCTGATCTATTGATCTTACATTATCATCATACTTTACTGACACATTGCTTCTGATGTATGCTACTGCTGTTAGTTTTCACCGTTATCAGTTCGAATCTTCACATTTTACGGTTTCAGGGTGTACAGTGAGAACTCCTTGCAGGGATATCCCATTAGTCTGCTGTTCTAGACCTCACTAAGGGTCTCTAGGTAGAGGTTTTGGTTCTGGTTTTTCTTTTATAAGTTTCAGATACAGTTTTCCTCCCATCTCTGTCCCCACCTGACCCCTCCCAGGAGGTGCTTTTTTATTTTATTTTAACTTGCCCTCTACCTCGCCCTTCAATTCCATTCCATTGTGGGGGTTTTTTCCAGGCACACCCTTTCTACCATGTGGCATTTTCCCCACCTTATCAAGATATATAGGCATAAATGTGTCCTCATGCGATACCTCCTACCTGACCCTACGTATCATTTCTTAGTTTCTACAATATGACCTCCTTGAAGGTGACTTTGCTTAACACCAAATACCTGAACAACCTACTGCAATAATCTCAAAGGTGACTTGGTATTTCCACAAGACACCAAAACAGGATACAAGGAAGATGTATCAATGCACTGTGACAGGATCAATGACTTGACCTGCTCTGCAGCAATATCCAAAAATAAATTAATCACCACCATAATCTTGAAAAACTTTGGTTTATCCATAATTGGCTCAGGCCTGGATAAAAAAAAATCTGGTTAGTTACCAGACTCAAAAAATGGTGGGACAGAATTATATGCCATAAATATCTATACTCTAAATGGAGGTGCCCCTCAATTTTGGACATCAATGAAATCAAACCTATCCCTACTTCCTCTGGGAGCCTATATCATTCTTAGGGTGCGGGAATTCAATTTACCTGCGGACGTAATCCTAGACAGACAGTAGGCCTGTAAATTCAGATCTCTCAACGCTCACAAAATCATGCACTCTATGTACCTCCCATCACCTTGCAGACATTTGAAGACGATCTAATCCCACTATTTATGACTTTACCTTTTTCTCACCTTCCCACAAAAGTTTCTTGAGGATCAACTATTTATTAGTTGATGCATTTCTACTTCAAGAGATATTATCCTCTTCAACCAAACTATTGTGATCTGATCGTGCCACCATCATCTCATCACTGATGTTACCCCTCAACCCAAAAATTGCTTTTGGTGAATGACCAACAACATTTTAGAAAATTCATCAAATTTCGATGAATTAGAACAAGATTTTAAACTTTTCTTACATGAAAAAACAAACCTCTCCCGTGACACTGTGGGATACTCTAAAATGCTCTATCAGCGGCCATATAATAAGTTGCATGGCCATGAAAAATAAAGAACTAAAACAATCCCTAGACACACTAGCTAAAGAAAGCAAAGCCAAATAATTACTATATAGACGCTCCAGGTACTCCTTAATTTCAGAAGCCCTCAAACATCTTAAATACAAATACAATACAATCATCAGGAAGCAGGTTAATTTATGGGTTCACACTCAACAAGCAAAAAAACTATCTAAATAGAGCAGGGAAACCCCTCACCACTTATCTGAAATTTAGGAAGAATATTAGTTTCATAACCAGCATTAAAGATACCAATGAGTTAGTTAAAACAAAAACTAAATATATACTGAATGCATTCAGAAACTTTCACGCCACATTATATAATCCAACCTTAACTTAAGCTCCTTCAAAGAGGTCTCTCTGTAATTCTTAAAACCATTCCACTAAAGAACTGATCTGAGTCCATCAAACACTGTTTAAATAGATCATTATAAAGGAAAGAGATCATAGAATCAATCAAAGTAATTCCCAGTGGAAAGGCCCCTGGCCCTGATGGAGTACCCTTCACCTTTAAAAAAAAACTCCTCTTCCACGATCATTACATCGTTAGAAGCAGCCCTTAACCATTTTGTATCTACGGGCAGGCTGGTGGGTACCAGATAAAGACCATCTTGCCTAAAAATCTTTAGTCCAATCTCACTGGCTGGTTGACAAACCACTTAGGGAACCTCCTTGGTTTTACGTCGAACTCTGCTTTCCATTTTCTATTACATCAATCATAACCACATCCCTTCACAACTTCACCAGCTCAAAACAGATACTCTTAGATTCTGTTAAAACATTAAGACTGATAGACAAAAAACGTGTTATCTACTATCAATAAGTCCAACTTTCTATGTCTGTGGAACAACACACAAAAATATAATAAACTCCTTTGCCTTTGGTCCACATTGGGCATCAAAGATTTACATCTAAATTCAGACTCTCTATCTTTCGTCGGTCTTCAATCAACATTTGTGTTATCTATCCTAGGCTTCTATGACTTCCTTAAAATTAAAGCAAAGATTTTCAAATTAGGCTCTCTTAACACAGATTTGACAACACTTATCATGCAGTGGCATTCAGCAGGCTACACTTCTTCCCAGATATACACATTTCTGGGTACAGGCAAAAGCCAAACACCTCCTCCCATCAAATGTAAATGGACAAAGTATTTCTATGACATACATAGTATACACCAGCAGAATATTGGACCCAAAGCACTCCGCAACAAAATAATCCCATTACTCACACAGATCCAACTGTTCTTGGCACAGCTAGCTTTCTCGACACTGGATAAAGTATTCAATTTAAAATGTCTAGAAACAAATGTATGCTGGCCTTGCAAAGAAGCTCTCGGAGGTCTAGAACACACATTCTTTACTTGTAAAATGGTTGAAACCTTATTGGGGAAAAAAATAATGTTCCACCAAAGCAGAATCTTCAGTATAATAATTGGGTTACTCTTCCCCATAAAAATACTAAGCACGTATGGGGCCCCCACCTGCTCGTCCCTCTTAAACTCAGACTTTGCCCTACTGGTTCTCTTGCTAACAATCACAGCCAAAGTCAATCTCATGGATTGGAAATCTGGCAACCATATTTAATTTCATACCTAGTGGACTTGAATTGCATATCTCAGGAGCATTCACAGTGCTCAAGATAAAACCTCAAGAAGTCCCAGAACATCTTAGAAATTATGGAGTACACTTGATAACTTCATGCAACACCCTCCTCCTGAACGAGCTCCCCTTCTCTTAAACATAACCTGATTAGGTGGCATAGCTCCTACTCTCCATGCTAAAACCTACCCTCTTCCTCCTCCAGTGATGTTAGTGCACACCCTGCTCCGCTCCGCGTGCCGTGGTCATGTCAGCCCTGTCAGCCTGGCTGAACAGTGAAGCCGAACCAGGGATTCTGCTAAAGGAAGTTTTGAATGGTCATAATAATGATCTTTAGGATTTGAGCTATTATTACCACAGCAGTCAGGCATCGGGTACAGGCCTTGGGATAGACTAAAGCCACTCCAGCTTCCATTGGGGGGCTTATTAGGAGGGTGGCTCGTTAGCTTTCCTCCCTTCCTTCCTCATAAACTAGCAAACCTACTGGAGAACCCGGGGGTCGTGGCACATGGGAAGGCAAATAAGACCCTTGGGCTGTTACTAGGGGTGGGAGTGGTAGCAGCACACAGAGCACAGAGAGTGGGCTGGCAGTTTTGATGAGGAGGTAAGTGTTCTTACCTAGCATACGTTAATCATCACATCTGACACTGTTCCATCGAAGGTGGAAAGGAGAGAGAGGTGCAGACTGTCAGTGACTCTTCCTGGTAGCCCTCTCAATCGTTTTAGCAGAATATTGAACGGAGGTAGTGGTTCCTGCATACAAACTTGCAAATCTGGTCTTGAGGGGCCAGTACTTTGGTGAGCTACCATACAAGGTGGCAAGGGTGGAGTGATGCCTTCACACAGGAAAAGAGCACTTATGCCACAAGTGTCAACTAAGGGATTGAAAGGAATGGACATAGTAAATGGGCCCGAAGGCACCTCCAAGGAACAAATTGGAGTGAAGGGCCTAGGCCCCCGAGTAATAGGCTTTCTCCCTGTTGCCTGAACCTATTTCTGTAAGTTTATCACTACAGCACATCCCCTTACAATGTTATTAGCCTCATCAATACAGGATTTCATGAGTAAACATTTTAAGATCTTAAAGACATATGAATACCCTGCTGTAGGATTTGTAACTTCACTAGTTCAATATACAAAGGTCCAGGTTGAGCAGGAGATGGGTAAGGCTGGATCACTGGAGGGCCTTGTTATGACTGATCCACGTCTATCTTCTTCACCTTGTTTTCCCCGTTTATCTCTGACAGATCTTGTCCCCAAAGAGGAGGATGTTGGAGTGGAAACTGTGTGGGAAGGGGAAAATGAGATTGAGCTGGAGGTTCCCTAAATGGGACTGTCACTTCTGATACCTGGAGTGAGCGCAATTAATTATTATCCTTGTAATCTCTCCTTGAGTGGGCCCCAACAACATGCAAACCTCTCTGTTTTGAGTTCAAGTTTATTATTCATGATATAGTTACTTAAAACCCTAAATGATATAGTTAAAACAAAGAAATCAGAGGAAAAGAAAATGAAGAACATAACATTGGAAAAAGATGGTACAAAACATTCTAAAAGCTTTAACGTGTCTGGTGCTTAAAATCTAATACTGTACAGATAGGACTAACAAAGATATCAAAATGCAGGAGAACGAAGGAACATAATATTAACAGATAAAGGCCCTCATTCTGATTCTGGCCGCCGAATGACCGCCCAGCGGTCAAAAGACCGCGGCGGCCATTCCAACTTTCCCGCTGGGCCGGCGGGCGCCCTCCAAAAGAGCGCCCGCCGGCCCAGCGGGAAAGCCCCTGCAACAATGAAGCTGGCTCCGAATGGAGCTGGCGGAGTTGCAGGGGTGCGACGGGTGCAGTGGCACCCATCGGGATTTTCACTGTCTGCTAAGCAGACAGTGAAAATCTTTGTGGGGCCCTGTTAGGGGGCCCCTGCACTGCCCATGCCAGTGGCATGGGCAGTGCAGGGGCCCCCAGGGGCCCCACGACACCCGTTCCCGCCATCCTGGTTCTGGCAGTGAAAACCGCCAGAAACAGGCTGGCGGGAAGGGGGTCGGAATCCCCATGGAGGATTCCCTGGGCCAGGGGAAAACCGTCAGGAAACCGCCGGTTCCCCTTTTCTGACAGCGGCTTTACCGCTGCGGTCAGAATAGCCCTGGAAGCACCGCCAGCCTGTTGGCGGTGCTTCCGCTGCCCTCCGCCCTGGCGGTCAGAGACCGCCAGGGTTGGAATGAGGGCCAAAGTTTGCACCAAAATTCGAAAATAGTGCAATATCCTCCAGCTTTAGCATGGCTTGTACTTAGTCATGCCTGTAGACCTAAACTAAAGTGCTGGACCTGAGGCAGGTTGCACTGTAGTACGGGTGCTACTTAAAAGCTGTTGCTCATCAAGCAGAAACTGTCATTGGGCCACATTGTGGCAGAGTAGGGGCGCATCCAAACGTACCCAGAGAGCTGCAAACGAGCTTGTAGAGTGCCATTGCATGAGCTCCTCCAAGTAGTCCTTGATTATAAGCTGTGAAAAGGCATGTATCTTAGCCAAATAAAACAAATAGAGGGCCTTACTTCTTGCTATTCCCTTAAAACTCACTTGTCAACCACCATAATATGGAAAGCACACGCTGTCCTTAACCCCTTCGCTGCCAGGCCTTTTCCCCTCCTGTGCCAGGCCTTTTTTTGCCTATTTGAAATAGTTCTCGCTTAGGCCCTCATAACTTTTTGTCCACATAAGCTACCCATGCCAAATTTGCGTCCTTTTTTTACAACATCCTAGGGATTCTAGAGGTACCCAGACTGTGTGGGTTTCCCTGAAGGAGACCAAGAATTTAGCCAAAATACTGTGAAAATTTTGTTTTTTTAAAAAAAAGAATTGGAAAAAAAGGCTGCAGAAGAAGGCTTGTGATTTTTTTCCCCCTGAAAATGGCATCAACAAAGGGTTTGCGATGCTAAAATCACCAGCCTCCCAGCTTTCAGGAACAGGCCGACTTGAATCAGAAAACCCAATTTTTTAACACAATTTTGGCATTTTACTGGGACATGCCCCATTTTTGCTATTTTTTGTGCTTTCAGCTTCCTTACAGTCAGTGACAGAAATGGGTGTGAAACCAATGCTGGATCACAGAAACCTAAACATTTCTGAAAAGTAGACACAATTCTGAATTCAGCAATGGGTAATTTGTGTAGATCCTACAAGGGTTTCCTGCAGAAAATAACAACTGAAATAAAAAAATATTGAAAATGGGGTGAAAAAACAGCCATTTTTCTCTACGTTTTACTCTGTAATTTTTTTCTGCAATGTCAGATTTATGAAAGCAATATACTGTTACGTCCGCTGGACTCCTCTTGTTGCGGGGATATATAGGGCTTGTAGGTTCATCAAGAACCCTAGGCACCCAGAGCCAATAAATGAGCTGCACCTTTCAGTGGGTTTTCATTCTATACCGGGTATACAGTAATTAATTTGCTGAAATATAAAGAGTCAAAAATAGGTATCAAGAAAACCTTTGTATTTCCAAAATCTGCACAAGATAAGGTGTTGAGGAGCAGGGGTTATTTGCACATCTCTGAATTCTGGGGTGCCCATACTAGCATGTGAATTACAGGGCATTTCTCAAAGAGACGTCTTTTTTTACACACTGTCTTATATTTGGAAGGAAAAAATGTAGAGAAAGACAAGGGACAATAACACTTGTTTTGCTATTCTATTTAGCAATTGCTATTCTATGTTCCCCCAAGTCTCCCGATAAAAATGGTACCTCACTTGTGTGGGTAGGCATAGTGCCCGCGACAGGAAATGCCCCAAAACACAACGTGAACACATCACATTTTTCCACAGAAAACAGAGGTGTTTTTTGCAAAGGGCCTACCTGTGGATTTTGGCCTTTAGCTCAGCTGCCACCTGGGGAAACCTACCAAACCTGTGTATTTTTGAAAACTAGATGCCTAGGGAAATCCAGGACGGGGTGACTTGTGGGGCTCTCACCAGGTCCGGTTACCTAGAACCCTTTGCAAACCTCAAAATGTGGCTAAAAAAATACTTTTTCCTCACATTTTGTTGACAGAAAGTTCTGGAATCTGAGAGGGGCCACAAATTTCCTTCCACCCAGCCTTTCCTTAAGTCTCCCGATAAAAATGGTACCTCACTTGTATGGGTAGGCCTAGGGCCCGTGACAGGAAATGCCCCAAAATACAACGTGGACACATAAAAATGATCAAATAGAAAACTACCTGTTTTTGCGGGGGGCACTTGCGTTTTTGGTCCTGGGGTCAGCAGCCATCTAGAGAAACCTACCAAACCCAGACATTTCTGAAAACTAGGCACCCGAGGGAGTCAAGGAAGGTATGACTTGCGTGGATCCCCCAATATTTTCTTACCCAAAATCCTCAGCAAACTACAAATTTAGCTAAATAAATCAAATTTTTCCCACATTTCTGTGTGGGATCAGTGCACTGGGACAAATTTCCTACCACCCAACGTTCCCCTCAGTCTCCCAGTAAAAATGATACCTCACTTGTGTAGGTGGGCCAAGTGTTTGTGACAGGGAAGAGCCAAAAACACGTTGAAATTGAAAGGGGAACCAAAGTGGGTCCAAAAGGGCAGTTTGAAAAAAAACATTTTTAGGCTGACAAGTGCAGCAGAAATTTTATTGGTATAGATGAGACAATGGTGAGTAGTAGGAATTTTGTGGATTACTGCAGATTCCGGAAGGTTCCATCACAAAAATGTGGGAAAAATGTGTGCTTTCCAACAAAGTTGCAGGTTTGCAGGGCATTGTGGGTAAGGAAATGGTGCGGGTGCATGTGAAGCACACCACCCTGGAATCAACTAGATGTTTAGTTTTCAGATGTGTCTATGTCTTGTGGATTTTTCTACATGGCAGCGTCCCAAAGTAAAAAAAAGTGCAGCCCTCACCATTCTAAGTGGGACGACTTTGAGAGTTACCAAGCTCTCATGGCCCAAATGTAAAACAAAAAACAAAAATAATCAAATGTCCTCTTGCTTGCCATGGGATAAGATGTTTTAGTGTGTGGGGGAAAGCTGAAAGACTGTTAGCCCCTTCAGTTCGGGTGGGGGCATAACCAGGCCCGTACTGGTTGGTAGCCACCACCCCACTATTTTCTTTTAATTTAATTATTCCCTGGCCCCATTTATTTGGGGTGGGGGTATGGCCATACCCCCAACCTCTTATTTTGAAAAGAAAATCTTCCCTGGTCTCTGGTGGGCTTTCTGCCCCCATTGGGGGCAGACAGGCCTTCCAAAATAGGCCAATCTGCCCCCAAGGGAGGCAGTTATGGCCAACAGTAATGTGCCCCCATGGGGAGAGACCCTTGCCCAAAGGGCTGCCCCCTCCAAACAAAACACACACATACACACACACCAATCCATGGTGTCTAGAGGTTTCGCCTAACAAAAATAGGCTGATCTGCCCCCAAGGGGGGCAGAAATGGCCTAAATACAATTTTCCCCCCAGGGGAGTGACCCTTGTCTAAGGGGTCGCTCCCCATACATAAAAACATAAAGTAAATAAAAAAATATATATCCCTGGTGTCTAGAGGTTTCTGCCCCCCCACGGGGGCAGATCCGCCTAATTATATTAGGGCGATCTGCCTCCCGGGTGGGCAGAAAAGGCCTAAAAATATTTTGCCACCCCCGGGGAGTGGCCCTTGCCAAAGGGGCCGCTCCCCTTATGCGTTAGTATAAAATAAAAAAAATCCCTGGTGTCTTGTGGTTTCTGCCCCCTTGGGGGCATATCGGCCTAATTATATTAGGCCAATCTGCCCCCGGGGGGGCAGAAATGGTGCAATAATAATTTGCCCCCCCACCCGGGAGCGACCATTGCCTAAGGGGTCGCTCCCCAAACATAAAAAAATAAAGGTAAATAAAAAAAAAATTATGCCCGAGGGCAGATTGGCCTAATAATATTGGCCTAGAAATAATTTGCCCCGAGGAGTGGCCCTTGCCCAAGGGGCCGCTCCCCTTACTTGAAATATCCCACACAAAAAAATATTCCCTGGTGTCTAGTGGTTTCTGCCCCCGTAGGGAGTGCAGAAATGGCTAATAATGATTTGCCCCCACAGAGCGACCCTTGCCCAAGGGGTCGCTCCCCAAAGATAAACAAAATAAAAAATTAGCCCTGGTGTCTAGTGGATTTCTGCCCCTGGGGGGGCAGAAATGGCCTAGATATAATTTGCCCCCCAAAGAGCAGCCCTTGCCCAAGGGGTCGCTCCCCAAACATAAAAAAACAAAACAAAACAATAAATAATATATTCCGTGGTGTCTAGGGGGGTTGGCAGAAACAGCCAAAAAACAAATTGCCCCCCCCCCTGAAGAGCGGCTCTTGCCCAAGGGGCCGCTCTCCTTATTGAGTAAATAAAAAATAAAAAATTCCCTGGTGTCTAGTGGCATAGCAGAAATGCTCAGAGAAGCCTGAAAGGAGAGGAAAGGCCTTTCCTCTCCTTTCAGGCTTCTCTGACCCCCTCCGCTTGATCGGGGGAGAAATGCTTTGCATTTCTCCTCCAATTGGGCGCTGGAAGCTGAGGCCTCTGATGAGGTCAGCGTGCAAAAGCACACTGACATCATCAGATGCCGCAAGGGGGTTACAGGGGGGCGGGTGGAAGGGGAAGCGATTCCCCTTCCATCCCTGCCTAGGGGAGAGGGGTGAGCCTGGCCATCAGGGGGGGCGCTAGGGCTCACCCCGGGGGCCACTAGCAGGACGAGGTGATCTCGTCCAAGGCACCGGGGAACTGACGCCTTGGACGAGATCACCTCGTCCTGGGCACACAAGTGGTTAATGGTAACTGCAGCAGGAGAAGCAGAGGTAAGAACACAGTTTATCAGTTTATGACAGAAAAATAACTGCAGTGTTTGTACAAATGTGTGCAATTCCCTGAGAACTTTAAGTATATCTCCCTTAATAGTGCAAAGTGCTTGTGAATTAAAAGGTGCAGATGAGTGGAGGTCAAACAATTTAAGGTGAAATTCCTCCATTTGGTTGAGCTGCTGCTCTGTATTGCTGTTCTATGATAATCATAACTTTTACCTGGCATGCCATTACTTGGGGGCTCTGTCCTCGCAGACAGAATAACAGAGCTTGACAGCATGTTCTAGCTCAGCATCAAACAGATTCCGTAAGAGCTTTCTGCATGTTGTTAGCAAGGTCGGGCAAATGGATATTACGTGCAAGAAGGATTCGTTCAGCCAGTTGCACAGCCTGCATGACAATGAGGCTAGCTCTTGGGCCCATGATAATATTGCATCCTTTGATGGTGGCAGGCCATATCTTAATGCTGAAAATTCGGTCTTGTAGTAGCCGTCGAAGCCTTAAAAAAAATAGCATAGCCTTGTAAGTATTGATGCATAGCCATGAAGGTCTGTATTTGTGGAAACGATCTTTCTCCTGTGACCAGAATAGGAGCCCTTATGTTTTTTGTTCACTACACGTTTGAAAGTATGATGTGATCTGTGCGATTACCACAAGTGTTGCGAGGTCAGTGCTTTTAAAGCTTTGCCTCTCACCTTGGCCCACTAATTTTTTGAATGTAATCCTGGATATTCTTCAAAATGAGTGATTTCAAAGTGTTTAGTGGGCCCACATGAGCAGATGACACATATTTTAGGAAGGCACCCTGTTGTGCTGGACCTTGCACGAGGAGTGTATATTCTAGTCGGATTTGTGTGGGTGACGTGTTGTGGGAGATCAAATACTAGGCGATAGACTTTGCTCTGGGCGTTATTAAGTGATGAGCTCATCTGTCCCGGAAAAGCCACTGATCCATGAGACAGCATTGGAATCAGTTTTAATTTGATTGCTGTGAAAGTTGATTACCAGTTGGCGTGGGGAATTTACTGTGTAATTTTCAGAAAGCAGCAATCAGCGAAGTCAATCGTGGTTTATGAGTTTTCGGTGGAGCTTAGGCCAATGCTGCTCTTGTAGCCAAACCCCCAGGTATTTTTAACTGGGGTGCCTTTATACTCGACTGCTACCCAGGTGCCACTTGCCCTGTTTTTGAGGCCATCCCCAAAGGTATCTGTATTAGTTTTAATCTAGGTTGACTGTCATCCAATTTATTACACTGTATGAGGCCAAAGTATTGAGCACCTATTGCAGGCCAATGGGAGTTAGATTTACAGGAACGATGTAATCTGCACACTGAGGTGACTTCATCAAGTGCTATCCCAGCTTTGAAGGGTGTGAATTTTCCTTGTCCAGGGCTTGGCTCAGGTCTGAGATGAACAGATTGAATAGTGTGGGGCGAGGACACAGCCCTGTCTTAAGCCTCGTCCTGTGGGAATAGTTGTGGGTAAACCTTTATTTGTGCCCAGGCTAGCCTTTGTCCAGCTTTCAAAGTTCAGTAAGTGTTTTACCCACAGGAAGGTGGGTGCAATATTACACAAGGCCAATTTGCGTCACAGAAATTCCTATCCACGTGATCAAAAGCTTTTGAGAAATCAATGAAATATGTGTAAAGAAGCTGCTTTTCTGCGTTTGCTTTAATATAAGCATGCTGAGCGCCACAAGATTGTCTGTCGTGGCCCGAGTTTGGCCGAAAGCCTGTTTGATTACATGCAAAATGACCCATCTGCTCCATTCATTTTTCCAGTTCGTAGAGGAGGGTTCCAGCGAAGATCTTTACCTCTACATCTAGTAGAGCGATTAATCGATAACTGTCTAGGGTTGCGTAAGGACCTTTTTTGTAGATCGGTTGTAAAATGTATCCTTGCCTCTCTGTTTTGAATGCAGACTTCCTAAGCACTTTTACCTCACTAATTGTAGACACCCTCCTTCTCAAACAAAAAAGTATACTGTTGCAACAAATTAAAGATTAGCATTGGAAGCCAGGGCTTCTATAAGACATTCTTATGCAACACAAATCAATAAACTCATGTATGCCCTCACTGATAAGGCTGGTATCCAACCAAGCTCTCAAAACCATGGGGGGGTGGGGGCAAATAAGTTAGGGAAGCTGTAGTTAATGGCTTGGTACATATGTCCCAAAAACCTTTAATGATTAATTGATGGTTCCCTGGTTATGTGGGGAAGTAGTGTGTATTACATTGTAGGGGGTGGAGGTGTGAACCATTGGAAAAAGATTCTTGGAGTACCACATGTGGGTATAGGAAGGCCTCCCCCAAGAATGCCTTTGACACATAAGGCTGTTAATGTAGGAAAGTACCATCTTCCTTGGCACGTTACCCCCATTTTTCACATGTATGTCAGTATGTTTTTGCCTGTCTCACTGGGATCCTGCTGGTCAGGACCCCAGTGCTCATAATTTATGGCCTAATATGTATGGCCGTTTAGTGCCTAACTGTGTCACGTAGGCTCTGCTAATCAGAACCTCAGTGCTTATGCTCTTTCTGCTTTTAAATTTGTCACTGTATGCCAGTGACTACATTTACCAATTTCAGTTGGCAAACTGGACCCCCCTTTAAGTCCCTAGTATATGGTACCTAGGTACCCAGGAGATCCATATTGGCTGCAGCATTTCTTTTGCCACCCATAGGGAGCTCGGACAAACCCTTACACAGGACTGCCACTGCAGCCTGCGTGAAATACTATTTAACAGCCATTTTCACTGCACCTAAGTAACTTATAAGTCACCTATATGTCTAACCTTCATTTACTGAAGGTTGGGTGCAAAGTTACTAAGTGTGAGGGCACCCTTGCATTGGCCAAGGTGCCCCCACATAGTTCTGGGCCATTTCCCTGGACTTTGTGAGTGCTGGAACGCCATTACACATGTGTACATAAAGGTCAATACCTATATGTAGCTTCACAATGGTAACTCCAATGGTCATGTAACATGTCTGGGATCATAGATGTGTCCCCTAATTCCAAATCTGGTACTGGGGAGCCAATTCCATCCATCCTGGGGGCTCCACCATGAACCTCAGTACTGCCAAACCAGCTCTCTGAGGCTTGCACTGCAGCTATAGCTGCTGCCACCTCACAGACAGGATTCTGCCCTCCTGGGGTCTGGGCATCCCAAGGAGTGGTGCCCAGAGCTCCTCCAGTGTGTTCCAGACTTCAGCCATCTTGCTTTGCAAGGTGTGGAGGCCCTCTGGAGGCCTCTGAGTGGCCAGTGCCAGCAGGTGACATCAGAGACCCATCCTGATAGGTCCATACCCGATGAGGTAGCCAATCCCCTCTCAAGGCTATTTAGGGTCTCTCCTATGGTTCTCTTCAGATTCTGCTTGCAAGTTTCCTTCAGGAATCCTCTGCAACAACTTCAGACTCTTCTGACCTCGGATCAACCGCAGCCTGCTCCAAGAAAAGCTGTAACTGCAACAAAGTGTCTACAAGAGACACTTTTCTTCAGAAACCTCAGCTCCAAGTCGGCAACTGCAACAGTTTCTACAGTGTGCATGCTCTGGGGGCTCCCTTTCGTCATCCTGCACCAGAAGGACCGAAGAAATCTCCTGTGGAGTGACGGAGTCATTCCCCTGCTCCAAGCAGGCACATTCCAAGGCAACGGCCAGTACCTTGGGACTCCTCTTACGGTGACGAGCATGCGCCTAAGGACACAGAGGGTAGACATCATTGACATAGACTTTCCTGAGGTCCTGCTGACACAATTTGGAGGAGGTAAGACCTTGCCTTCCCTGAGAACGATGGTACCCCTGTGTATTGTGTCTTCTTTGCCTCCTGAGGCGTCTGTGCACTCTTTGCAAAATTCCTTCATGCACATCCTGGCCCTGGACCCCAGCACTCCACTCCGGTGGCATGGGACCTTCTTTTGTTGTGCTGCATCAATCGCATTTTGCGCCTCTTTTGAACCTGTATCCTGCATTTTCTGGGGGTGCTGGCTGGCATGCTGAGGGCTCTCTAAGGTGCTGAGAGCCTCCTCTTCCTTCTCACATGGAGTTGCGGCCCCCAGGCCCCCCCTAGGTCCATCAAGCGCCATTTTGATGAAAAATATACTTTTGTCGTAGCCAAGGCTTGTTGGCACCTTCCAACACAAAATCTCATCTGCAATAATCTTCACGCCGTGGGACATCTTTTGCATCATGCAGGAACCCGCTGACATCTTCCTAGGGTGCATTCCTGCAGTCTTTGACTAACCTGGGACTCTTCTTTTGCACCCCCTTCTGGGTTGGCAGGGGCTCCTGTCCTTCCTGGAACTTCTTTTGACTTCTGGACTTGGTCCCCTTCGTTTGCAGGTCTACAGGTCCAATAATCCAGCAGTAGTTCTTTGCAGACTTGGTTGGCTGCTGCAAAATCCCAAAAACGAGGTGTATTGTGTCCTAAGGAAACTTTCAGTACTTTACGCCTGCTTTTCTGGGCTCTGGGGTGGGGTAATTTACTTACCTTTACTGTATTCTTACTCTCCCAGTGATTCTGCACAGACTATGCTTGTCTAGATGGAAATTCGTTATTCACATTCCACTTTTTTAGTATACAGTTTGTGTTGCCCCTAGACCTATTTTCTCCCATTACAGTCTATAGGATTTCCTACTGTTTGCATTGTTCTATGACTTTTTACTTGTCTATTTCTGGTGTCTAATGTATATATTGTGTATAATACTTACCTCCAGAAGGAGTATTTTCTCTAAGATATTTTTGGTACTGTGTCACCCAAATAAATACCTTTATTTTTGGTAACACTGAGTATTGTCTTTATTTGTGTATAAGTACTGTGTAAATATAATTCAGTCTAAGCTGCTCTGCTATAGCTACCTCTATCAGCCTAAGCTGCTAGAACACTACCCCTTCACTAATGAGGGATAACTGGACCTGGTGTAAGTACCGCATTGTACCCACTACAAACCAGGCCAGCCTCCTACAGTTAACAAGAGTGGAGAGATATGGTAAATAAAGATGGGGAGGGAAAGCATTTAGGGAATAAACTAGAGGCTGGACAGGGTCAAGTGATTAATAGCCTCTGTACGAAAGGAAAGAGTCCTAAGCCTAAAATGCTTCAATGTGAAAAACAAAAAATGGCAAAAAGATGGCTGCAATAGAGGATGCATTATAAGGAAAAATAGGTCTGACTCCCCACCACAACAAGTGAAAAAAACTGTTCTGCTCATCTATAACTGTCAAAAGGGTGTACACCTTTGATTGACATCAGGAATTTAAACTATGAAATAGTCATAGAGGAGACCTTAAACTATTAAATGTTTACTTGGAGGCTGCTAGGAAGAGAATAAAGATGAATAAATGTAAACCCTTGAACAGGTGGAACTTATTGAGGACTTTCAGTAATTGTAATATGCTGAGGGAGATAATGTCTAGCCATATTGACCAAGTAGCCTTTAGGAAAACAGTAAACTTCAGGATAGTTACATAAGTACGTTTTTACTCCTTATTGTTTGTGGATTTAATTTGGAGTGCCGAACAAGAACTAAATTAAACTTTCTTGTGCTTTTTTTTTTTATCAGAAATGTGTCTATATCAATGCCCCATCCTATTGGTCAGAACTGAGATTGGTTTGCAACATTTGTTAGATTAGTTCAGTGCCTTTATGAATGGCTTGGACCTGACGGTTAACCAAAAAAAAACTCACACAATGTCTTTTGGATCCCAAGATGAGAAAAATAGGCATTTACTGTTAACGGCAGGAAAATTAGAAAGGTTTCTTCGTATCCCAACCTGGGAATACTTTTTGATGATAGACCTACCTGGGGTGCTTTGAAGGCTGACAGGGCAGCTGCTTTAGCAAGCAGTACAGAGACGTTCAATCAGCAGCCAGATTGAGTAGCAAGCTGATCAAAGAGATGGTAACAATCTATAATGCTAAGTGCAGTCCAAGTGCCACATATGGTGCCGTTGTATGGGGCTTCTGCAAACAACCAGGGTTGGGGAAGGTGAAAAATGGCTTTATAAAAAGGTTGCTAGCCGTGCCCACGTCCACTAGCAACAATATATATCATACTGAAATTGGGCTTGGGTACTTAAATGAAGTTGCAAACCCTTCTGTTATGGCTGAAAATATGTCCTAAGGAGGAAACATTATTGAACCTTCTAAATGTAGCTGACAATCTTAAATTGGAAAAGGGAATACAAATACCATGAATCACATACATACATAAGACCTGTAATTGGTTGGATCTAGTGTTCAGAAATCCATGTACCTTTTTGCTTGTTTCTCAAGATCATTGACCACATTGTTTTTAGACAATTATGTGGCTGAGAGAATATCTAAAATTGCAGACAAGCCCACCATTGTTACCCACACACAAATGCGCACCTGTCTTTTTATTGAGTCTTATTTAATATTAGTTAACAACCAGCATCATACGTTCTTGCTAACTAGATTATGGTTGAACACCATTCACTTCCCTGCTGCACACTCCAGGCAGGGCATGGTTGCTGCTAATCTGTCTGTCTGCCCATGTGAAGGATGCACTAAACAAAGCACACTGCAGTTTATTCTTATATGGACATTTTATTCTTCGCAAAGGAAATTGTTATTTTACCTTTTCTGAAGCAGGCAAATTTTAGACAATGTAGTGCTGCCATGAAGTTTTTAAAAACATTGCCAACAGTGAAGATATGCTTTTCAACTTCAATTTATATACTTCAAGCTATATGTAAACAATCCGCAATTGTACCATGACATGGTATTTTTTGCCCGACATGTTTCACTTTTATAGTTTTATGATTTTACATGATACAACATTTTTAGTACTATTTAATGTATTTTGTGTGATTTTATTTGACTTTGTTTCTTTTATGGTCACTGGTTGGTCGAATAAAGATTGATGATGACGAGGTGAGGTATCAGAAATGGAAACGGAGGGCTAGCAGAAATAAACACTTTTAAAAACACGTGGGCTTAACCTCTCAGCAACTAAAACAGGCATTTGGAATAGAAAGACTTATGCCTGAAAGGAGTTAGTGGAATTCAACTATCGAAGTTTAGAAATAACTATAGCTAGCACATCACAAGAGAGCGCAATGATTCCCTTTATGAGTAATAGATTCTCTTGTTTAAGTGTACAGTGAGATAGTGTCTCATCTTGGATAGAGCAACTGGATTAGGCAGACTGTTCACTCACTAACCTTTGTTTACTCTCCTGATATGTACATGGGCTAGAGTATCTCAAAAGGTCAACTGACCTTTCCAAAGTTTGGGAGAAAACCTAATAATTTGTCTCCAGGAGACCTGGCTAGCAGGAGAAAAACTCAGAGTAGCTTCATGCAATTCTCAACGCAAACAACCAAAGTGGATGTGGGGCGCTTAACAGGGGATTTGCTAACAATGATCTCCACTAAATGTGTAGAAAGCAGCCAGTTTAATAAGAACCAATTGTGATTGGATTTTAGCATGCCTCTTTCAATTGTACGATGGCTACCTGCCAAGGAATTCATTAATAAACATTCACAATTATGTAAATTGGGGGAGGTGCGTTAAGAGCACCAGCAATGGCATTTGTTTGAAAGTGACCAAGTTTATTTGATAGAGTTGTCAGGAGCTCCCCTAATCATGCTATTGGGTGATTTTAACTTACAATTGTCCCCTGGTCCACTGGTGCTGATAAACTGTATGGTGAAATGTTAGAGGCTTATGGGATTCCACAAGCAATCCTCCCAGTTTTCTCCCAGACAAAAATAGACTTGCACTTTGCCAATCAAATAGCTGAGTTAGTATTTTTCTGTTGAAATGGATGTGCAAGGATGATACCTCCTCAGCTCAAATCTTTGTATAGGGAAATCAGAGACACCCGATAATGATGGCAAAGCAAGCATTAAACCATTCATAACACCAAAATATAACAGCTATAACGACAAATGATCAATATTAGAATCAGAGTTCTATAGAGGTAAACCTGTTGCTTTCCTTATGCGACTAACAAATACAAGCCAAGACTAAGTGCCATTTTGATGCTGCAGTCCGATCTGAAATTTCGCAATGCTTCACTAAAGTGCCTTATGCCAGTGGTAATACACAGTGGTTTTATCCATGATTTCCTCGGCCTTTCGTAACCTGGGCTGAAGAAAAGCAAATGCTCCACATCCTCTGAGTGATATTTGCTAAGGGGACAGTTTTGTGTGCCTGGGTTGATAGACCCCCACTTGTATGTATTTTTTTCATAGCAGGGAACTAACCCTAATTTTTTCAGGCTAGGGGTGGAACAAAGGCAACCATAGAGGGTTCTAATGAGGAAACAGCTTTGAATAGCAGAAACACATCAGTTAGCCCTCCTGGCTTGGCATTAAGATGACATGAATTTAGCATGTGAGACCAAAACTTCCCTTTAACTATGGTTTTGGAATTGCTATTCGTTTGGGCAAGGGTAGACCAAAACATACTTAAACCTAGTACTGCCAACTGGGCAATAATATAGCTAAGTGAAGGTATTGTTCAGCTGCTCCTGTTGTTGACAAACGTCTCTAGTGCTGATCTGTACGTGACAAGTTCTGGTGGTCAGAAAACAAAAGGACTGTTGGGGTGCTTCTTGGTAGGTTAAATAGAGATTTAATGAGTCAATTTTCCCTCAAGACAAGCCCGCTAAAATTCTCACTTTCCATCGTTCTGCATTATAGAGTACTGCTGATTGGACCTTCACCCTATATACTTCAATGACCAGGGGCACTGATTTCGGTGTGAATGCCTTAAACCACTTAATCACTGCAGAAGCACGGTGTTCAAATTTAATGATTTGAGCCGTCCATCTAGAGGCTTTGTCAATTCTCACTCCAAGATAATCAAAGTTATCCACCTGACTGAGTCCAGCCTCAAACATAGGAAATCCACTGCTGAAAGACTTATGTGCATTTAGGACCATGATTTTAGTTTTAGAAATGTAAACTTCTAGTGCTCTGAGGTCACAATATTCTGCAAAGCAATTAAGCAGGTTTTGCACCCTGGCAGGGGTACGAGAAAGTAACACAGTGCCATTTGCAAACAATAGGACAGGAACTGGCAGACCACCCAGCTTAGAGCTATTGTGGACACAAGACAATAAATACTCAACCATAATTGATAATATGTAAGGAGAACAGGGTGGGGGCAAGCACACAGCCCTGGCGTACACTATGAGCAATAGGGAATCAGTCTGTGAGTCCCCTCCCCCACCCCCTTACCCCTCCCCCATCTAAGTTGGGCACAAGTCTTGTCATGCAGTCTCACAAGGAGGTCCAGCATACATGGCTCAACCCCCATCTGAGTCAGAGTTGACGACAACAGATATCATGGGACCAGGTCAAAAGCCACTCCGCAATCAACAAAAGCTAGGTACAAGTGGTCACTTAAGAGCATCAAATATTTCCTCATGATTAAATTCAAGGGGAATATCTGGTCAGTTGAACTCACTTTGGAACGGAACCCTACTTGAAAGGGGGAAAGTATCTTCCTCTCGTTCATCCATACCTGTAATCCAACTAAATGTTAATGGCAAAAATCCTTCAAGAGGTTATCTATCAAGCTGATAGGTCTGAAATTACATGGCAGTGTTTGATTACCCTTTTTATAGATAGGTATTAGTTTCACTCCCAACCAAGATGGGGGTATGCTTGTGTCTCGTAGATTGTTACTGGATCTGGCATTTATTAAAAGGCTCGGAACGGAACAGGTCTCCTGAAACTTTAACCAGACCACGCACCTTACCAGGACATAAGTTCATAATCAATAGCGTCTCCTTCAATGTAAAGCAGATGGACATGTCAGAGTGTGAGCTGGTCTTGGCAGGTGAAGCTATTTTCCACTCAGCCAAGGAGGGGGTTAACTGGGGGACTGCAGCATACAAATCCCTAAAGTATTGTACCGATTGCTGGGGTTGGACTGACACATCTGGTTGGCAGAAGGTTTTTGAATAGCCATTTGAAAAGATCTGCCAGAATAGCTTCTGGTCATCGGCTCTAGAAACCATAATAAGTGCCATCATAAGTGGCATCCAGTTTAAGTCGATCAGTCCTGTTTGCGCTGAGCAATAACAGATTTGTGGCTTGCTCTTTGTTGCTCAATTAAATCTTGTCACCTGATTTAATTGCCCTTAATAAATTCTTTGGCTTTCTGCACTGATTAAAGTACCAAGGTGGACCACTGCTCGGCCTACCTTACTGGCCTTCATTGCCTTGGTTCATACAGGATACAATACAATGAACAGAATGTTGTGCAAATTCGCCCAGGGGACATCATCAGATGAAGTGTCTTTAAATGGTCTGAGAGTAATGCTGAATACAGCATATATTTGCATAAGTAGATCTGGAGTCATACTGATTCGAGACCATTTTATTGCCTTCTTGTTATTTGCGGGACCGTTTGAGATAACGGGCCGCAAATGATCAAGGCGGTACCAAGTTATCAACTGAAGTGTTTGCCCTCCAGTTTCTGAATACCTCTAACCGCATACTCTGCCTCCCTGACTGGGGAGAGTCCTTTCAGTTGCTCAAATGTGGTGTTGAAGTAATCTGCTATTATTACTGGGGCTTGGTCTGAAGGCTCTGAGAAGTGACAAGCTAACAACTTCAATGTGAGTGATTACTCTTAGGAGTGGAATGATTGTAAACATTAAAATTGTTAACCCTGTACTCCTTTGGCCCACTAATACTTATACCCAAAATATCTTTGTTGTTTATGTCCAATATTTCTGACCGTAAAATCTGGCATGATTTTCACCCATGTCAACAACTCTCCAAAAGGCTAAAGTGCTTCAGAGGGGACAGCATCTATGCTATAATTTACATAACCTTGCCTGAAAACATTAATTAAAGCCCATGACTCTTATAAGGCAACTATATAGAAAGCGTTTATTAATAACACTAAAATCTGGATCTACAGTTTTAGTTCTAATGCCAGCTACTTTCCAGGAGAGAAGCTTACAAAAAAGAGGTCTAGAGTTCTCTGAACGTGATGGAGCAGTCATAGCTTCAGGGCTGTAGATTGGAACTGGAGCTTCAGGAAAACTTCAGTGAATGAATAAACAACATCTGGATCTGAGATAAAAAAATAAAACTGAGACAGATTGAGGTCAAATGTTTACCTCTCATCAGCCAATAACAATGGAAAAACTCACAGCCCAAAGCTTTGCAGCTGGTACCAAGAACTGGGTGTTGAAGGGCAAGAAGATAAGGGTAGATATGCATGTAGGGTCACAACTAGTTGGACCACCTCCCTTAAGTCAGTCGACCTCATCCAGATCTGGCTTTTGATAAGGCTTGGTGGTTTGTAATCTCCTTTCTAATTGAAGTTCCTTGGGAATACGTGTTTCCCCCAGATGTGCTGAAGCCTTGCGTTAAAATTTGACATAAAGGTGGAATCACGGATGGGCATGATGAAACAGCTGTGGCAAATCCCAGGGAGCTCCTAAATTGGATTGATTACCCTCTCTGGGGTAGAAGCATGCATCTAAGGCCAGTAGGCCATTTGCCAGAACAGGGGTTTTTATGATTAGTTTGATCGAGTCCCAGTTCTTATATGGATGTGGTAATCACTGAGCAGTAACGGTGTCTGAGTGAACAATAGAAAAGCACTGTCTTTGGAATCTAATCCATTGGGAGACCTTGATCACCAGAGACTCTCGCTGCCCATAGGTAAGTCTTGGAAAGTTGATCATATAAACTAGAGCATAATTACTTTGCTGAAATATTGGGCTGAGACTGTATGGTGAACCATATTGGCAAGTATTCAATTCACGCTCCAGTGTCTGATGATTCAGTCTGTCAGAACTAGATAGATTGTTTTTGATGACACAATAATTTAAAGGCTCGCAATGTCATAGACAGGCACCATCATTTTCCCGGTTGGATGCATGCCCTCTGGCTAACCTCAGTGGGGCGGGAGTGCATGACCTAATCTCCCCTACTCTAATGGCTGCTGCACCAGGGGCCACCTGGCCAATGGGACTGTATGTGATTCTGTTAGACATGTACCCTTTGGGTAATTTAGGTACAGGGGGAGAGTTTGTCTCTATTTGACCGCTACAAGGGGCCGACAGAGCATCATGATCCCAAGACAGGTCAGCCCAAGGTTCTTCCGGTGGAACATTCTGCAGCTGGGTGGTGAGAGAAGCAGCCTCACAGCAGGGGCATTTAGTCCATAGTTCTTGCCTTGCTACTGAGGATCACTTGGGCCAGTTATGTGGGGCTTGAGCTCTTTAATGAGATGTAAGTTGGACTTAGCAAGGTCAGACATTCTTTCATTAATTAGTTTCAGGGAGTCCTTCAGTTCCACCTTGTCCTTCCTTAAAGATTTGATTAATACAATTACATCCCCAGGCTGCTAGCTAGCTTGCTTATACATTGGAGCCCAACAAGTTGCAGCAACTGGAGAAGATTGCTCACAGGTTAGGTAGGACAGCGGGGCAAAGCAGCTGGAACAGCGAATGTTAGAAATGAGACAAGCTGGCAGCAGTATCACAATTAGGTGTGCATGAACTATCAGTCTCAATTCTGGCTGGGCGTCGATAGCAGAAATATCGGGCATGCCCCTTTTCCTTTGAAGAAGGTAAGTGATTTTAGATTTTGCTTCCTTGCCCTCGCTATAGGCTTTCCCCTGAGATAATAAATCCTCTACTTCTTCAATTAGACTGTCAATGTCTTTCAAGGTGCAGTTTTTGGATCCAAGCCTAATGTCTGCCTTGGGCTTTTTGCCTGCAGCCTTAATGGGCTCTGATATCTTCCTTTTCCCCATAGATACAAATGTAGTACTTACAAGTTTTAGGAGCGTCTTCCTCTTAGACAGGTCTCTCTTGCGCACAAATTGAAAGACGAAGAGGGGTGGCCCAGCCCAGGATCCTTCAGGCACTGACGGGCACTAACAGGCCTGCTCTTGGCCCCATCTTCCTCCAGGCATGCACCTGGAGGAGTCTTTGATGCATCATGTGGTGCAGGAGATGTTTGGTGCTTTAATAGTGCTACACAATGGTGATCAGCCAGCCCCTCCTCTGAGCGTGAAAAAGCAAAGTTCAGAGCAGGATGGGTGCTGGGGAACAAACGACCACCTCAGCACATGCCCGCAGAGCCAGCACGGGTATTCTGCGGAGCAGGAGATGGTTGGGGCTTTAATAGCACAGCACAATAGTGATCAGCCAGTGACCCCTCTGAGTATGAGAAAGCAAAGTTCAGGGCAAGATGGGTGATGGGGCACAAAGTTCCACCCCAGCAGGTGTCCTGTGGTGCAGCAGGTGGTTGACGCTTTAATAGTGCCTGATCAGCTTGCAGATCCAAATTACATGTTTTAACAAGCATGTTTTTTTCAGCTTTGCAAACAGTTGAAAATAATAAAATTTACTAGCGGTGATCATTGAGGCCTTCATATGGCATTTAACTCATTTCCTCACCCAAGAACAACCATGATCCCTCTGGAGCTTTCCTTCCCAAAACGCCTAACCACTAGATTAAATGAAGTACATGGCTTTATTTTTGCAATATGGAGGTAACAAGTCCCTTTTATTGGGCAAAGTTGAGGATGTTGAAGTTTTAAATTGGTAGTCAGACCATTGCAGAGGTGATACATTGTATGACACCCCAAGTTTTAGAGCGTAATGCCTCCGTTAAAAAGGGAAAAATCTTTTGTTGTAAGTAAACATCCTTGGTTTGATAGCCCATGGCAAGAAGAGCTAGATTACAGAGCAAAAACGGAATACATAGCCTTGGTTCAGAATAAGGAATCAGCTAACTGGGAAATAATGGTAAGTGTCTTACTTGTAAAGGGCATGAAAATATTTTGGGCGATATTTCAGAAAAATTTATGAAGGAAACGTGATTTATGGTCTGGAGGATGAGTGAGTCTCCTACATGAGCAATATTTATGAGACCTGGTAGAGAAAAACAGAGGGATGTGGACTGTAGGAGGCTGGCCTGGTGTGTAGTGGGTACCTTGGGTACTTACACCTTACACCAGGTCCAGTTATCCCTTGTTAGTGAATGTAGTAGTGTTCTAGCAGCTTAGGCTGATAGAAGTAGCTATAGCAGAGCAGCTTAGACGGAACTAGGAGACATGAAAAACTCATGCAATACAACTTATAGTTACACATTACTTATACACAAGTAAAGACAATACTCAGTGTTACCAAAAATTTATTTGGGTGACACAGTACCAAAAATATCTTAGAGACACTACTCCTTCTGGAGGTAAGTATTATACACAATATATACACTAGACACCAAAATTAGGCAAGTAAATAGTCGAAGAACAATGCAAGCAGTAGGAAACCCTATAAAATGCAGTGGGAGAAAATAGGTCTGGGGCAACTCAAACCATATACTAAAAAAGTGGAATGTGAATCACAAATTCCCCCCTAGACAAGTGTAGTGTGTGCAGAATCGCTGGGAAAGTAAGAATACAGTAAAGGCAAGTAAATTACCCTGCCCAAGAGCCCAGAAAAGCAGGAGTAAAGTACTGCAAGTTTCCTTAGGACACACTACACCTGGTGAGTAGGATTTTGCAGCAGCCAACCAAGTCAGCAAACAACAACTGCTAGATTCCTGGACCTGAAGACCTGCAAAGGAAAGGGACCAAGTCCAGAAGTAGAAAGAAGTTCCAGGAAGGACAGGAGCCCCTGCCAACCCAGAAGAGGGTGCAGAAGAAGAGTCCCTGGTTAGTTGAAGACTGCAGAAATGCACCCTAGAAAGATGTCAGCAGGTTCCTGCATGATGCAAAAGATGTCCCACAGCATGAAGATCATTGCAGATGAGACTTAATGTTGGAAGGCCTTGGCTATGGCAAAAGTGCGTTTTTCGTCAAAATGGCACTGGATGGATCCAGGAGGGATCAGGGGGCCTCAACTCTATGTGAGGAGGAAGAGGGGGCTCTCAGCACTATAGAGAGTCCTCAGGATGCCAGCCAGCACCCCCAGAAGCTGCAGGATCCGGGTTCAAAGGAGTAGCAAAATGCAGTTGATGCAGCACAACACAAGATGGTCCCACATCGCCCGAGAATAACTCAGCGAGTTGAGCATCACAGGGTGGAGTGCTGAGGACGTGGGTCAGGCTGTGCACAAATGAATTTTGCAAAGAGTGCACAGAGGCCTCAGGAGGTGAAGAAGACACAAAACACAAGGGTACCATTGTTCTCGGGGACGGCAAAGTCTTACCTCCTCCAAATGGTGTCAGCAGGACCTCAGGACAGTCTACGTCGATGATATCCCCCTCTATGTCCTTAGGAGCACGCTCGTCGCCGTGAGAGGAGTCCCAGGGTACCAGTCGTCGCCTTGGAAGGTGCCTGCTTGGAGCAGGGGAGTGACTCCTTCACTCCACTGGAGATTTCTTCGGTCCTTCTGGTGCAGGATGAAGACAGGGAGTCCCAAGAGCATGTACACCATGGAAACTGTTGCAGTTGCTGACTTGGAGCTGAGGTTGCTGAAGAAAAGTGTCTCTTGTAGACACTTTGTTGCAGTTACAGCATTTCTTGGAGCAGGCTGCCATTGATCTGCAGTCAGAGGATGCTGAAGTTGTTGCAGAGGATTCCTGAAGGAAACCTGCAAGCAGAATCTGAAGAGAACCCACAGGAGAGACCCTAAATAGCCCTGAGAGGGGGATTGACTACCTTATCAGGCATGGACCTATCAGGAGGGGTCTCTGACGTCACCTGCTGGCACGGACTACTGAGAGCCCTCCAGAGTGCCCCCACATCTAGCAAAGCAAGATGGCTGAAGTCTGATACACACTGGAGGAGCTCTGGGCACCACCCTTGAGGTGGTGATGGACAGGGGAGTGGTCACTCCCCTTTCCTTTGTCCAGTTTTAAGCAAGAGCTGGGGAGAAGGGGTCCCTGAACCGGTGTAGACCGGTTTATTCAAAGAGGGAAGGGTGATTCAAGCTCCTACATGAGGAATCCTTAAATAAAATAATTGCCTACCTTAAGTTAACAAAAGCGTCCGGGCCAGATAACTTACCATCTGTGCCCTTCAAAGTATTTTCAGAGGCTGGGGGAGGCTACCCCTCCCCAGCCGGAAACATCTATTTCAAAAGGGAGAGGGTGTAACACCCTGCTCTCAGAAGAAATGCTTTGTTCTGCCTTCCTGGGTCTGCCCAGACCCCAGAGGAGCAGAACCCTGTCTGTGAGGTGGCAGCAGCTGTAGCTGCAGTACAAGCCTCAGACAGCTGGTTTGGCAGTACGGGGGTCCACAGGCATACATATTAGGCCACAAACTATGAGCACTTGGGGGTCCTGGCTAGCAGGATCTCAGTGAGACAGGCAAAACACACTGACATATAGGTTATCTATGAGCAATAGGGTCCTAGCTAGCAGGATCCGAGTGACACAGTAAAAACACACTGACACACTTACAAACAGGACAAAAGTGGGATTAACCATGCTAGAAAGAGGCTACTTTCCTACATGGACCCCCCCCCCCCCAGGGAAGGGTGATTCAAGCTCCTACATGAGGAATCCTTAAATAAAATAATTGCCTACCTTAAGTTAACAAAAGCGTCCGGGCCAGATAACTTACCAGCGGTTATCCTAAAATCAAACCCTAACTGCTGATCTAGCTTTTTCCTCAAAGGTCTTTATTTCTAGAACAAAATCAGGAACCTTCCCTGATAGTAGGAAAGGATCTGTGATAATACTGATACTAAAGAAAGAGGATCCATCATAGACCTGATATGTATCATTTTAATTGATATTGGGGCTCACTTATATTCAAAGGCAATTTTATTATTCATGGAGGTGTGGAAATGGATAGAGTCTAACAAGTTGGTGCCCATTGAACAAGGAAGTTTTAAGCAGGGTCACTCAACAACTGATCATCAGAAGGCAATGGAGACAACCGGAAATGTATTTTGTTGTTTTATCAATTTCCGTTCAGCCTTCAACCTAGTCGATAGAATAATCCTATTGGTTAAGCTGAGGAAGATTGGCATTCCAAAGTGCCTTTCATCGATCCTTGAAATACTTCATCAAGATAATTGGGCACAGGTGGAGCCAGATCTTAGGGGATCACTTTTGAAGAAAATATCACTTGGTAAGTGTTTGAGAATGTGGTATGTCCTGGCCCCCATAATGTTCTCCTTGTGCTAAAAACACTCGATGAACGGAACGTGGAACAAACAAAAGATTCACCGCCAGTCACTGAGCTGGATGTAATTAATCCATCATTTTTTCTGCTTACAATGCCATCAATCACTCTTGACCCTGCTCCTGATGGGAACAGTCCAGCCCGAACTGCAAAACCAGGTCCTCCCTAGACCAGAAACAAGCACGCTGGGACTTGTTTCAGGATATCAACCCTCATCAGCCACCCTAGTTTGAATCCAGTGGCACAGTGAGCACGGGATCCACATCTGGGCATACCCTTCCCATTTAGGGCAACAACAGCAAAAAGAACAAGATGATGAAAGGAATGTGGAAAAAAATCAAACATTCACCTCCAATCACAAATCTGGGTTTAACCCATTATTTTGTCTATTCAACATGCCACCGCAGGGGGGCCCCAGCCATATGCAAATCAGTCTTGACCCTGCTCCACATCGAAACAGTCCAGCCCGAACTGCCAAGCCAGGTCCTCCCTGGACCGGAAACAAGCATCCTGGGACCAGTTTCGGGGCATCACTCCTCATCAGCCAGGCTAGCTAGAATCCAGTGGCACAGTGTGCACAGGACCCACATCTGGGCATACCCTTTCCACTTGGGGCTACACCAGCAAAAAGAACAGATTATTGACAGAATAAGGAACAAATCAAACATTCCCCCCAGTCACAGATATGGGTTTAATCCATCATTTGTTCTGCTCACCATGCCACCCCAATGTGGACCCCACCATATGCAAAGCAGTCTCGACTCTGCTACTCATGAGAACAGTCCTGCCCAACTGCCAAGCCAGCCCTCCCTGGACCGGAAACATTCTCCTTGTACTTTGCAGATCTGCCATAGGTTTTTTTAGAAGCAGATGCCGTTCCAGCAAAAATGGGGGGGTGGGGGGAAGATATATGGCCTGTCTATTATATGTGGATGATCTGGCTATTATGGATCTGACGTAAGTGGGTCTTCAAAAAAACTAAACATTTAGAAAATATTGTGTGGTAAACAACATTACCATCAATATGGATAAAACTAAAATTGTTGAATTTGGCAAAAAAGCTACGCTATATGAGTGGATTCTGGGAGACAAACCAGTGGAAGTAGTTGCTTCACATAAGTACTCGGGAATGATGTTTAATTCGAAATTAGGTTGGTCCCTCAATAGGGAAATTGGGGATGCCTGTGTCCTTTCGAAAATTGGAGAGCTTGTGAAATTAATACAAATTTTGGATGGCCCTCCTTGACTTCGGTGCTCAGCTTACAAAGCTATGGTCCCTAAACAATGCTTGTATGGGGCAAAAGTGCTATGCTTCGGTCAAACTATACGAGAATAGCATAGCCGGTAATGACTTTGTGACAAAATATAAAGTATAGTTCTGCTTTGTCACTTGCACTCAACTTGTATCTGTATGTTATCTTCATGTGCTGTCCTGTATTGCAGAGAGAGAGCCAATCCATATGATTACTTTTGATTTGACAGAGGATTCTTGGAGATGGGGAATTAAGGTCCTCATTTACAAGGCCTTTGCGCCACCGTTGCGTCATTTATTTTTGATGCATTGGTGGCGCTAGTAGTGCTTTATACTGCTTTAGATTTACAAACTGAAGCATTGGGCCAAATGCGTGAGTTTGTAAATCCTTGTGTCACATTATGCATGTGCCAGGTATAATGTATGCAGGGTAGGCGTTTATACAAGAAAAGACATGCAGAACTGACGTAGTCAAATTTACATTTCACTGAGTAATTCTGTGACTTCAGTGTGTCAGTACTTCATTACCTGCTCAGAACATACATAAAATTGATGCAGGGCTTTTCTATATGGGGCCTCCTTGGCATTGCTGAGTAGCTTCATTTTTCTTTTTCCACTAGTCCAGCAATGTAGGAGTTTAGCGCCAACAGATGCGTCGGAATTTCTGATGCATCTGTGAAAACATGTGGCATGGTGTAGGAGGCTGGCCTGGCTTATAGTGGGTACCTTGGGGTACTTACACCCTGTGCCAGGTCCAGTTATCCCTTATTAGTAGAATAGAGGTTTTTCTAGCAGCTTAGGCTGGGAGAAAGTAGCTATGGCAAAGCAGCTTAGGCTGAACTAGGAGACATGCAAAGCTCCTACTATACCACTTATATCATATAGCACAATATCATAAGAAAACACAATACTCAGAGTTACTAAAGATAAAGGTACTTTATTTTTATGACAATATGCCAAAAGTATCTCAGACAATACCCTCACTTAGAAGGTAAGTAATATACACCAGTTATATGTACACAAACCCAAATCAGGTAAGTAATAGTAAGAAAAGTAATGCAAACAGTGTAGAATTACAATAGGATGCAATGGGTGAACATAAATCTAGGGGCAACACAAACCACATAGAATGCAAATCACGAATGGGCCCCAGACCTATGGGAAGTTGTAGAGGGTCGCTGGGACTGTAAGAAAACAGTAAGGGTGTCCAAAATACCCCACCCCAAGACCCTAGAAAGTAGGAGTAAAGTTACCCTACTACCCCAGAAAGACACAATAGTCGTGATAGGGGGATTCTGCAAGAACCACAAACACCAGCAAAACACTGAAGACGGATTCCTGGACATGAGGACATGCAAGGCATAGGGACCAAGTTCAAGAGTCGCAATAGTGTCCAGGGGGGGCAGGAGCACAGGAAACCCCGGATGAAGGTGCAAATGGGCTACCTCTGGGTGGAAGAAGCCAAAGATTCTGCAACAACGAAAAGGGCTAGGAACTTCTCCTTTGGATGGAAGATGTCCCCCGGCATGTTGGATGTTGCAGAAGTGTTTCCACGCAGAAATACTGCAAACAAGCCTTGCTAGCTGCAAGGGTCGCAGTAGAGGTTTTTGGGTGCTGCTGGGGACCAGAAAGGACCAGGATGTTGCCCCTTGGAGGAGGAGACAGAGGGGGCACTCAGCAACACAGAGAGCCCCGGCAGAAGCAGGCAGCACCCGCAGAAGTACCGGAGCAGGCACTTAGAAGATCTCTGAACCTAGAGTCACAAAAGGAGGGTCCCACGACGTCAGAGTCCAACTCAGAGGGTTGAGCACTGCAGGACGGAGTGATGGGGACCCAGGCTAGCGTGTGCACAAAGGAATCCTTGGAGAAGTGCACAGAAGCCGGAGCAGCTGCAAATCACGCAGTACACAGGTTTGCTGTCTGGCGTGGGGAGGACTTACCTCCACCAAATTTGGAAAGAAGGGCCACTGGACTGTGGGAGACACTTGGACCCAGCTCCTGTGTTCCAGAGACCACGCTCGTCAGGATGAGAGGGGACCCAGAGGACCGTGATGCAGTCTTTTGGTGCCTGCGTTAGCAGGGGGAAGATTCCGTCGACCCACTGGAGATTTCTTCTTGGCTTCCAGTGCAGGGTGAAGGCAGACAGCCCTCAGAGCATGCACCACAAGGAAACAGTTGAGAAAGCCGGCAGGATGAGGCACTACAATGTTGCTGGTAGTCGTCTTGCTACTTTGTTGCGGTTTTGCAGGCGTCCTAGAGCAGTCAGCGGTCGATCCTAGGCAGAAGTCGAAGAGGGAAGTGCAGAGGAACTCAGGTGAATACCCTAGAGGAGAGACCCTAAATAGCCAGAAAAGGAGGTTTGGCTACCAAGAAAGGAGGTTTGGCTGCCAAGAGAGGTAAGAACCTATCAGAAGGTGTCTCTGACGTCACCTGATGGCACTGGCCACTCAGAGCAGTCCAGTGTGCCCCCAGCACCTCTGAATCCAAGATGGCAGAGGTCTGGAACACACTGGGCACCTCCCCTGGGAGGTACTGGTCAGGGGAGTGGTCACTCCCCTTTCCTTTGTCCAGATTCGCACCAGAGAAGGGCTGGGGGATCCCTGAACCGGTGTAGACTGGCTTATGCAGAGATGGGCACCATCTGTGCCCATCAAAGCATTTCCAGAGGCTGGGGGAGGCTACTCCTTCCCAGCCCTTCACACCTATTTCCAAAGGTAAAGGGTGTAACACCCTCTCTCAGAGAAAATCCTTTGTTCTGCCTTCCTGGGCCGGGGCTGCCCAGACCCCAAGAGGACAGAATCCTGTCTGAGGGGTTGGCAGCAGCAGCAGCTGCAGTGGAAACCCCCGAAAGGCAGTTTGGCAGTACCTGGGTTCTGTGCTAGAGACCCGGGGAATCATGGAATTGTCCCCTCAATACCAGAATGGTACTGGGGTGACAATTCCATGATCTTAGACATGTTACATGGCCATGTTCGGAGTTACCATTGTGGTGCTACACATAGGTAGTGATGTATGCGCAGTGCACGCGTGTAATGGTGTCCCCACACTCACAAAGTTCAGGGTATTTGCCCTGAACGATGTGGGGGCACCTTGTCTAGTGCCAGGGTGCCCACACACTAAGTAACTTGGCACCTAACCTTCACCAAGTGAGGGTTAGACATATAGGTGACTTATAAGTTACTTATGTGCAGTGAAAAATGGCTGTGAAATAAAGTGGACGTTATTTCACTCAGGCTGCAGTGGCAGGCCTGTGTAAGAATTGTCTGAGCTCCGTATGGGTGGCAAAATAAATGCTGCAGCCCATAGGCATCTCCTGGAACCCCAATACCCTGGGTACCTAAGTACAATATACAAGGGAATTATATGGGTGTACCAGTGTGCCAATGAGAATTGGTAAAATTAGTCGCTAGCCTGCAGTGACAAATTTAGAAAGCAGAGAGGGCATAAACACGGAGGTTCTGGTTAGCAGAGCCTCAGTGATACAATTAGGCACCACACAGGGAACACATATAGGCCACAAACTTATGAGCACTGGGGTCCTGGCTAGCAGGATCCCAGTGACAGATATCAAACACACTGATAACATAGGGTTTTCACTATGCACACTGGGCCCTGGCTAGCAGGATCCCAGTGAGACAGTAAAAACACCCTGACATATACTCACAAACAGGCCAACAGTGGGGGTAACAAGGCTAGAATGAGGCTACTTTCCTACACATGGAGCTCTATATTGTATATACAGCACACCCATGGAGTTGTTAGGCGATCATAGGGCAGCACAAGAAATCTGACACATCGGGCTGGTGTGTCAGATTCTTGTGATAGAATTTTCATTTTAAATCATTTAAAAGGCCCAAGCAGCACACTGCACCACCAGAGAGTCATTTGTTTAATGCTTCCGTGGCACAGTGAGCCAGCCCATATTTACAAGGCCACACAAAACCACAGTGCGTGGCTTTTCATGGCCCTGTAAATATGGACCTTTTTCATGCTTAACACTGCGTGAAAGGGGTATTTCCATGGGTGTTGCTTAGGATGTTGCCATGCAACACCCATGGGACCTGAAGGAATCTGATGTATTTCCTGGTTTAAAAGTCTGGGAATGTGTCAGATTCCTATGCCACCTCAGGAGTCATTTAAGAGTGACGCAATGGGAAGAAGTATCCTTATTTCTCCCAATTGTTTTCTCTATGTGTGCTGCATAATGCAGCACACATAGAAAGAGGAAAACACCTTTTGTGATTGTTTTTGTGCCGGAAGGTGTCCCTTGCGGCCAAAAACAATCAGCCTCAATACACAGGCACCCTTGCACCGTGGTTCAAGAGTGCCTGCATTGGTGCATTGCAGCATATTTGTGAGCCAGCGCAGGGGGACAGGACAGGAATGCGCACTGTCTTGTAAATAGAGTGCATTTCAGTGTTCTCCTGGTGTCGCAGGGCGGCGCAGCAAGGCACTTGCTGCGCCACCCTACGCCATGAGCCTCGTAAATGTGTTTTAAAAATGTTTAATCCAAAAAGGGAAGTCAGGCTTATTTTATTGTTGTCATGGTAAAGTTTGTGATATCTTGACATGGAAAATGCTAATTTCAGGTTGTATGTCCAAATTTAATTGTACATTAAGCCTTTATGTTCACCCTCTCCTACTGGTAATCATGGCAACCATGAAAGTCTTATAGATTTTGAATTGAAGACAGCTAGGTTTCTGCCAGGCATGACATGGTGTAAGCCATTTCTGCTTCAGGTCTTTTTGCTGCAAGTTTCCAATGTGAAGTGCAATGTTATGCTTTAATGCTTTAATAGGTGTCCTGTAAAGGTTCCTTGTCTGTGTACTCTTCTGCTTTATATGCAGTGACTTTATGGGTCTCCTGTTATGAATATGTTACCACGCTTTGTCAATTGTGGTTATCAAGATTCAGCTTTCTGAATTACCACAAATAGTTATCCTGTTGCATGCCTGTCAACTACGTCCTGTGTGTACTTACTACAGCAGTTGTGAGCTAAATACCCTATTCACTTGCTCTCCTGTGAAGAGAGCACACAAAATAGCTTCTTGTAGATCTTGTTTGTGCACAATGCGTTCTTCTTTCCTTGGGAAAGGTGTAGTTCTCTAAATCGTAGATCACTCTCTTCTTCATGTGGTTTTATTATTGATGTGAAACCAAAGTATCTAGAACTTCCTGCAGAGGCTTAAATCTCACTGGAAGAAGATCATGATGTGAGTTTGCTTCGGTCCATTTCCACTTGCATTATTTGTGTGTCTTACTCTCTTTTCACATCTGGTAACCACTCTCCTTCTGCTTTGTCGTTGGTGTGCCCCCTATTCTTCAGCTTGTGTTTCAAACCAACTCATGCTAGCTTGATGTTTTTGGCCATGATTCCTGTCACCTGCAATCTAAATGGTGTCTTTGTCTCTGTGTGCGCTTGCTCTTCTCATTCACCTTTGGCTCACTCTCTCTACACACACCTAATTGTGCTGTTTGTCCTGTCTGGCCTATTTTCACTTCCCCTCTAATATGAAAGCATTTCTGCCCCAATTTGCCTTCCCATAATCTTTTTGTTAATCATTATTTATGGCAACAGAGTTACACCGAATCTTGTCATTTTATTCCATCACACTGCAGTCAACAAAGGGTCAATCAGTTATTCAAAACTATACAATCAATAAATAAATCAATAGCATTAAAATCATACGATCATCCATGGGAGTATGGATATACAGTTAATACATTGATAGAGTTTAATAGAAAAGGGTTCAGCCAAAAATACTCTTGTCAGTTACCTACATGGAGTTTTGTGTGTGCCGTTTGATGATAAGACAATATTAAGTGGTCCCCATCTGTAGTTTGCAGGTGTCCGAGCACTGGCGTAACAATACACCACTTGGTGCGGAGGAACCCTGATGTGAGAAAGGGCCTCTTTTGACATGGTAGCCCCACACATTCTACCTTGAAAATTATGTGCTTTCAAACTGAAAGTGCCCTGGGCCCCTGCTAAACAGGTTCTCAGGGCCAGATCTCTTTCCCCAAAACTGTAGTACGTATTGGCACTTTCCTTGTAAGTCCCTAATAAATGGCACCCCTGATATCTAGGGTATGGGTGCTGAAGAGGGATCCTCAGAGATGCATCACCAGTTGTGCCACTCAGAGGCCACACACAAGCCTCATGCAGACTGTCATTGCAGGTGCATGGGAAGGTGTCTTTAAAAGTTGCAAACTCAACCTGGCACTCATCAAGAGTTCCTTGTCCACTAACACTTCATGCACTAAAGGTAAGTCACCCCCTCCTGCAGGCCCTTACAGCCGTATGGCAGGGGTGCACTATAATGCATGTTGGGGTATATGTATGCATGAGTAAATATGCCCCTCGTGTGTCTTTACCTTTGCCTTAAGACATAGTAAGTGTAGTAAGGGTACAGGGAAGCCATAGCAAAAACATGTGCTGAACCCTGGTTGGTACTACATAATGATCTCTCTTAATACTAGGTTGTTTGGTATCAAGCTACTCAGAATAATAAACCCACACTGATGCCAGTGTTGGATTTATTACAACATGTACCCAGAGGGCACCTTAGAAGTGTCCCCTGCAAAACCTATCAGCCGTGGAATGGTTGTTGACTGGTCTTAGCCAGCCGGCCACCACCAGACCCAAGTCTGGACTCCTGGGGTCGAAGCCTATGCTCTCAGAAGCCAGAACACAAATCATTTCCTGGGTGGAGGGGTTACCCTTCCTCCCCCAGGCATGCGCCCTGCCCCAATGGTCAGCTTCAAAGGCTTTACTGCCTTTGAAATCTGACCCCCTCAGCCTGCACCACCCCTCAGGTGTGGCAAGCAAGGTGACCACTCCACTTCATTTTCCTCCATCTTGAATGGTAGGAAAATAGCCAATTAGGGTTAGGGACGTGACCCCTTCCCATAGTAATATGCCACATAGTGGCTTTAGCCATCCTAAGGTAACTTTCCCATTAGCCACTACTGGGTACTCCCTTTAACACCCACTAAATGCAATATTTAGAGGGCATCCCTAGACCTGCAGATCAGATTTGAGGGACACAAAAAGACTAGTGACAAAGAAAACCCAAGGCTTGAGAACAGAAGCCCTGGTGCAAGAAGAAACTCTGCCTGCTACACCCAGGACTCGACAATCGCTGATTAGGGGTCGACTGGACAACAGATGGATTCTAAGAAATCCCAGAGGACCTCCAGCCTTCTGAAAATTGCCAGGATCCTCCCTCTGAGTGAAGGCCTCACTCCCTGCACCCTGCAGGCAAGAAGCCAGCGAAGTCCAGTTCACTAACCATTCACTGGATAATGAACCAGATACAGCAGCTAAAACAATTTCCACCCAACAGACCCAGAGGACAAACCCTGCCAGTGTGCCAAGTTTAGTGGCACTGCAGGGACATCAAGCTAACTTGAAGGCAGTGACAGCACATCGGACCATGAAAGGCAGAAGGGAAGGGGCAGGAGCATGGACTCTGACAACAGAGGGCAGGGAGGAAGTAGGCAGCAAGGGTAGAGACAGCAAGCTTACTGTGCAGGGAAGGCTGGAAGGGCAATGGTAGCACAAAGGCCACAGAGGGCTGGAGGAGGGGCAGGGGTATATTCTTGGACAATTAAAAGCAAGGGGGCTCAGGGGCAGCAAATTTGGAAGGGGGCAGCACAATGGTGAATTCCAGTCCCCCTACCATTCATTATGATTGACATCTTACTTTACATTAAAAATCCCTAGAATTTCACTGCACAAAACAAAGGTTAAAGTGACATTATAGTTAGAAACCGTAACAATATCTACCTTTACATTAAAAAAACCTTGGAAATTCACTGAAAAAAATAAAGGTTAAAGGAATGTTATTATAATTAGGTGAACATGCCACATAAAAGATACCATTTGAAACTAACAAAACGATTGAAATTCACCAGTTATAGTTATTTCAAGTAACTCTAACTCCTACTCAAAGGTAAATATAACTTGCACCCTTGCAATTCCCTGCTTTTAATCCTCGCATATTAAATCACTCATGACGTTTTTACGGACAGCATTTCTAACATCCCTAGCCACATCTAAAATGCCCTCATTGTTGATAATACTGTGCATGGTGGGGTCAAGTTGTAGTTACTTTGGGATGCAAGTTATAGTTACTTGAGATAACTATAACTGGTGAATTTCAGTGGTTTTGTTAGTTTCAATGGTATATTCTAGGTCACATTTTCACTTAAATATATAATCCCTTTACCCTTTGTTTTTTTCAGGGAATACACATCACTGATAAAAAACAAATTTTACAGAGGCATTATAGTAAGGTTCCGAATTTACTCCTACAAAACCATAGAAATGTTGCAGTTATACTTAGAGTTCTTTCAATTAACTATAACTCGAGCCCTAAAGTAACTATAACTTGCGCCCTTCCCGTGAACAATTTTCTTAATAATTTTATTGGAAATGCTGCAGTGATATTATTAAAGATGCCATGCTAGATCTCATCAATTATATATGGGGAGCAATTAGCTGTGCATTGCGAAGGAGTGAGTGTGTGGGTGGGCACATGAGTCTCCCAGTGCATGCATGAGTGAATTAATTAGTCTGGTTTTTTTTCAAACTGTTTTAGATTTGTGAATATTTTGTGAATAATTTATGAAAATTTGTGAACATTTTCAAACTTTCATATATATTGCGCATGGTGATGCAAAATTATTTAAAACCCATAATTCAATTTGCCCCTGAAAAAACACCTATATCACACCCATGGGGTCAGGGTACCTTCACCCTGACCCCTCATTCCACCTCCAGTTTGGATTTTCACCCCTGAGAACCGTGTCCAATGAAATAAAAGGGCAGCTGCAACTTTCTAGTAAGGTTGTGGTCAGCTCCTTTTCGCATGTGCATTTGTGAAAATCCACGAATTTCCACAAAATATTTGTAAAATAATCGCAAAGTCACCTTGGCAAGAGATAGACAAATTTGGATTTCCCTAAATTTCTCAAAAACTGCTGAACTGATTTACACTACAAAAGCAAAAATACAATCTGCATACTAAAAGCTAGCTTTCTGCCAAATTTGGTGGAATTCCGCCCAATGGTTCAGGCTGTAGACTTGTTCAAAGGTTGTATGAGAATTAAGATGGGAAATGCAAGTTCTGTTAGCCCCCCCTTTTTCTCAGCCCCACTTGACAGATTACCCCAAAACATTTAGTGTAGAACAAGAATCACTGGAACACTTTTGGGGAACATTTAATGAAGATTCTTCAAACGGTGCCAAAGATATAGGCAAGTCAAATTAGAACATTGGAATGTTGGGAGCTCTACTGCAAACTACTGAACAAATTTAATCCAAACAACTAAAAGGTTGCTTTCTGGACCAAGAGCTAGCTTTCGTCCAAATTTGGTATAAATCCATCCTGTTCATAATCCCTATATAAATTAACATGGAGAATACTGGTTTTGTGACTCCCTATTTTCCTGAGCTCCTACTTGATGGATCACCCCAAAATGTCATGAAGATTCATCTACCGGCACCAAAGGCAAGTAAAAAAACAACTCATTTTCTAAAGAAACTAGGTCCTTAGGTCCTAACTAAAACTACCTAGTGGAAACCACCACTAGGTAATATATATATATGTTAAAAATTCACTGAAAAACACAAAGGTTACAGGGACCTTATAGTTAGGTTCACATTTTACACACACAAATGACCATTTGTTATTGACTATATGATGATAGCGTACACACTTGTCCTCGAATGTGTTCTGTGTAATTTACATCTTTCCAGTGTGTTTACATTAACACTGTGACGATTTTGGTTAATTATTGACACGGGCTAATGATGTTTTGAGCAAACTGATCACTGACTGTTAGCAGCGATGGCAATATTCTATGTCAGGACCGGAGGCTTCGTATTATGCTTCTCTCTTTATGCTTTAATTACCACAGCAGCCAATCACAAGAGAGTAACCAAAACAAAACATATCCCATCATTCAATGGGTAACGTCACAACCATCGAGACCTACACTGTATATATAAACTAACGAGGATAAAGCACTTCCTCTTTCTTTGCTGCTGCCGCAGCCAGTTAAGTGCCTTTCAAGTTCTCTCCAGAATTTTGTACTGTTATTTTGAACGCGCGCTATGCGTCTATTGGCACCGTGGAGTGGGAGCGGGAGTTCGCCTATGAGGCTCTGCCCCTGGCGATGATCGGCTTCCCGATCGGAGTACCGGCTGTTTTTTGCCCCCACACGCGCGCACGCACACACGCACGCATTCGCGCGCGCTCATTCCGTTTTCCTGCCGACCAGCCCCTTTTCATTAACAGGGCTTGGCGGCATTTTGCAACGGGGTGCTCGCACGTGAATTGCAGCCCGGTTCCTTTCTGGTTTTGGCTAAAAACGCTGCGCTCTTGCTGGTGACTCCCACCTTGACCTGCCTTCAGGCTTGGTGATACTCCCTGACGCCCTGGGGCCATCTGGTCAGCCCAGGGTTGAAATAATTGGCATAGGCTCTGCCTAGAGTGCAGCAGGCTGCTCCCTCCACGCTCAACTATCCTTTGGTGCCTTATAGCCTGCTGGGGTTCGCACTCCCCCTGATTGTAGTCTTTGGCTACCTTGATTGCAGTTACCCATACTGCCCTGATCATGTCTCACTCCTTTGCTTATGAGGAGGAGTATTATGGCGAAGACGCCCCTTCTTTGGAAGAGTCCCTTGTGGGTGCCCTTGACAATAGCGTCCAGCTATCCGTAAACAAAGCCTTGGCTAAGGCTTTGGGACCCCTGACTCACCACTTTGAAAACTTTGCTCGCCAGAAGGGTTGGGTACCTCTCATCCCCCCGGCTGAAGATGCCCATAAAGACACCCAGGAGAATCGCCCCTCTACCTCCAAGGGCAAGTCTAAACTCCAGAAATGGGCGCATTCAGAAATGTTTGACAAGCTGGCCGCCTCCATTCAATCTGAGCATGGTTATAGCTCAACTAATTTGCAAGAGGTTCAAGATTCGGACACCTCTTCTAATAACTCCCCTCCAAATGTCTCGTCAGATTCTGACTCCGACTCTGCGCGAAGTGTTCCTTCAGTCCCTGTGAGAAGGTAACCTCTTTCTAGCCTTGTTACCCCCACTTTTGGCCTGTTTGTGAGTGTATGTCAGGGTGTTTGTCACTGTTTTCACTGTCTCACTGGGATCCTGATAGCCAGGCCTCAGTGCTCATAGCGAAAACACTATGGTTTCAGTATGTTTGTGATGTGTCACTGGGATCCTGCTGGTCAGGACCCCAGTGCTCATAGGTTTGTGGCCTATATGTATGTGTCACTGGGACCCTGTCACACAGGGCCCCAGTGCTCATAGGTGTGCATGTATATGTTCCCTGTGTGGTGCCTAACTGTCTCACTGAGGCTCTGCTAACCAGAACCTCAGTGGTTATGCTCTCTCATTACTTTCAAATTGTCACTAACAGGCTAGTGACCATTTTTACCAATTTACATTGGCTTACTGGAACACCCTTATAATTCCCTAGTATATGGTACTGAGGTACCCAGGGTATTGGGGTTCCAGGAGATCCCTATGGGCTGCAGCATTTCTTTTGCCACCCATAGGGAGCTCAGACAATTCTTACACAGGCCTGCCACTGCAGCCTGAGTGAAATAACGTCCACGTTATTTCACAGCCATTTTACACTGCACTTAAGTAACTTATAAGTCACCTATATGTCTAACCTTTACCTGGTAAAGGTTAGGTGCAAAGTTACTTAGTGTGAGGGCACCCTGGCACTAGCCAAGGTGCCCCCACATTGTTCAGAGCCAATTCACTGAACTTTGTGAGTGCGGGGACACCATTACACGCGTGCACTACATATAGGTCACTACCTATATGTAGCTTCACCATGGTAACTCCGAATATGGCCATGTAACATGTCTATGATCATGGAATTGCCCCCTCTATGCCATCCTGGCATTGTTGGTACAATTCCATGATCCCAGTGGTCTGTAGCACAGACCCTGGTACTGCCAGACTGCCCTTCCTGGGGTTTCACTGCAGCTGCTGCTGCTGCCAACCCCTCAGACAGGCAGCTGCCCTCCTGGGGTCCAGCCAGGCCTGGCCCAGGATGGCAGAACAAAGAACTTCCTCTGAGAGAGGGTGTGACACCCTCTCCCTTTGGAAAATGGTGTGAAGGCAGGGGAGGAGTAGCCTCCCCCAGCCTCTGGAAATGCTTTGTTGGGCACAGATGTGCCCAATTCTGCATAAGCCAGTCTACACCGGTTCAGAGACCCCTTAGCCCCTGCTCTGGCGCGAAACTGGACAAAGGAAAGGGGAGTGACCACTCCCCTGACCTGCACCTCCCCTGGGAGGTGTCCAGAGCTCCTACAGTGTGCTCCAGACCTCTGCCATCTTGGAAACAGAGGTGCTGCTGGCACACTGGACTGCTCTGAGTGGCCAGTGCCACCAGGTGACGTCAGAGACTCCTTGTGATAGGCTCCTTCAGGTGTTAGTAGCCTTTCCTCTCTCCTAGGTAGCCAAACCCTCTTTTCTGGCTATTTAGGGTCTCTGTCTCTGGGGAAACTTCAGATAACGAATGCATGAGCTCAGCCGAGTTCCTCTGCATCTCCCTCTTCACCTTCTGATAAGGAATCGACCGCTGACCGCGCTGGAAGCCTGCAAACCTGCAACATAGTAGCAAAGACGACTACTGCAACTCTGTAACGCTGATCCTGCCGCCTTCTCGACTGTTTTCCTGCTTGTGCATGCTGTGGGGGTAGTCTGCCTCCTCTCTGCACCAGAAGCTCCGAAGAAATCTCCCGTGGGTCGACGGAATCTTCCCCCTGCAACCGCAGGCACCAAAAAGCTGCATTACCGGTCCCTTGGGTCTCCTCTCAGCACGACGAGCGAGGTCCCTCGAATCCAGCGACACCGTCCAAGTGACCCCCACAGTCCAGTGACTCTTCAGCCCAAGTTTGGTGGAGGTAAGTCCTTGCCTCACCTCGCTGGGCTGCATTGCTGGGAACCGCGACTTTGCACGCTACTCCGGCCCCTGTGCACTTCCGGCAGAAATCCTTCGTGCACAGCCAAGCCTGGGTCCACGGCACTCTAACCTGCATTGCACGACTTTCTAAGTTGGTCTCCGGCGACGTGGGACTCCTTTGTGCAACTTCGGCGAGCACCGTTTCACGCATCCTTGTAGTGCCTGTTTCTGGCACTTCTCTGGGTGCTATCTGCTTCAGTGAGGGCTCTTTGTCTTGCTCGACGTCCCCTCTCTCTGCAGGTCCAATTTGCGACCTCCTGGTCCCTCCTGGGCCCCAGCAGCGTCCAAAAACGCCAAACGCACGATTTGCGTGTAGCAAGGCTTGTTGGCGTCCATCCGGCGGGAAAACATGTCTGCACGACTCTCCAAGGCGTGGGGGATCCATCCTCCAAAGGGGAAGTCTCTAGCCCTTGTCGTTCCTGCAGTATTCACAGTTCTTCAGCCTAGTAAGAGCTTCTTTGCACCAACCGCTGGCATTTCTTGGGCATCTGCCCATCTCCGAGTTGCTTGTGACTTTTGGACTTGGTCCCCTTGTTCCACAGGTACCCTCAGTCAGGAATCCATCGTTGTTGCATTGCTGATTTGTGTTTTCCTTCCATTTTCCCTCTAACACGACTATTTTGTCCTTAGGGGAACTTTAGTGCACTTTGCATTCACTTTTCAGGGTCTTGGGGAGGGTTATTTTTCTAACTCTCACTATTTTCTAATAGTCCCAGCGACCCTCTACAAGGTCACATAGGTTTGGGGTCCATTCGTGGTTCACATTCCACTTTTGGAGTATATGGTTTGTGTTGCCCCTATCCCTATGTTTCCCCATTGCATCCTATTGTAACTATACATTGTTTGCACTGTTTTCTAAGACTATACTGCATATTTTTGCTATTGTGTATATATATCTTGTGTATATTTCCTATCCTCTCACTGAGGGTACACTCTAAGATACTTTGGCATATTGTCATAAAAATAAAGTACCTTTATTTTTAGTATAACTGTGTATTGTGTTTTCTTATGATATTGTGCATATGACACTAAGTGGTACTGTAGTAGCTTCACACGTCTCCTAGTTCAGCCTAAGCTGCTCTGCTAAGCTACCATTATCTATCAGCCTAAGCTGCTAGACACCCTATACACTAATAAGGGATAACTGGGCCTGGTGCAAGGTGCAAGTACCCCTTGGTACTCACTACAAGCCAGTCCAGCCTCCTACAGTCCCTACTAAGCGCAAGAAGCATTCCAAGACCAAACATCAGGTCCCCAAGGCTCCTCGTCTTCTTAATTTTAAGCCCGAGGACATTGTTCACCCTCGTTCCTCCAGCTGGACTCCTCTCCCGGAGGTAGCGTTGTACATGCAGGAGCATGTTAGAGCTGGCTTCGATAAAGAAGTTCGGGCGAGACTAAAGACGGAATGCCCCAGGCCAGATCTAGAGGGCAAAGTCACCGATACTCCAGATGTCGATCCCACAATGGTGACATTCTTAAAGAAGTGGGCTAAAGACCCTAAGAAGGGCCTTGATCGGGCATGGAGATCATGCCAAGATAAACTACTTGATCTCACAGGCCCCCTAGCAAAATTTTTGGAGTTAGCCTATGTTTCCAAGGAGTCTAATGCCCCCATTGATCCTGACATTCTTATGGGTTCGGCACAACGTGCCATCTGCCTCCTGGGGAATGCCAATGTGGCGATCTCATCGGAACGACGTCGTTCGATATTGATGCGGGTTGATCCCCAGCTCAATGAACTAGCTTCCTCGGAAGCAGGTCAAGCCGCCCAAGGCCTCCTTTTCGGAGCTCCTTTCCTCAAGGACTTGTCCAAGTTTGCGGCTACGTTTAATTCCATGGATAAGGCGCAGCTTTCCCTTAAGAAGGTCTTCAGGGAGACTCTTTTTCGTAGGGCCGGACGCGGTCGGGCCGCTCGTCAGGCCGCTCTTTCTATCAAGGCCCCAGAAGAGACTCATTCTTCCGTGGCAGAGGTTTCTACAGAGATCAGCAGGCAGAGAATACCTTCTACCCCACACGTGGGGAGGTCCCATTTCCGTAGAAACGCCTACAAGGGTCAGCAGGGAAGCTCCCAGGATGCCTCCTCTTTAGGTGAGACTCATTCCTTTTTCGGAGGTGCTGCTGGGGGGCAAGGTCCAAACATGTCTGGGGGAATGGCAGAAGATAACCAAGGACCCTTGGGTGTTGGAAACCGCTCGAGGTTTCAAACTAGAGTTCTATCGCTCTCCTGTCCAACCTTTCATCCCTCCCCTTCACCGTTTTTCCCGTCCCGACCAAGAAATCATGAATACGGAAATTCTTGCCCTTCTCAAAAAAGGGGCTATTTGTCGGGCAGACCCTCATCCTCGAGGTTTCATCAGCCCCATCTTTTTAGTAGAAAAGAAGGGCGGCGGTTCAAGACTGGTTCTAAACCTCAAGGATTTCAACGCCTGGTTAGTTTACAGGCATTTCAAAATGGAGGGAATCCACCTCCTAAGAGATGTGCTCCAAGAATCAGATTGGATGGTTCGTCTAGACTTAAAAGACGCATACCTAAGCATTCCGATCTTCCCTCCACATCGACGTTTTCTCCAGTTCTTCTGGATGAACCAATGTTTCGAGTTTCAGGTTCTCCCCTTTGGGCTTTCTTCCGCTCCTTGGTGCTTTACCAAGATGATGCGCCCTGTGGTTGAATCCCTGCGTGGCAAGGGGGTTCGCCTGATCGTCTAGCTCGACGATCTGATCATTATGGCTCAAGACCAGTTGGTTCTTCGGGAACACTTGCCCTGGGCAATCAACCTTCTTCAGAGTCTGGGTTTTCTCATCAATCAGCCCAAATCTTGCCTCGTCCCCTCTCAACAGATGGAAATCTTGGGGTTCCAAATAGACTCGATTCGCTCCCTTCTGATCCTTCCTTCCCAGAAGATTCGCAACATCAAGAAGGAGTTGCGTCTTCTGTTGTCGAAACAGAATGTGTCCTTGAGGAGCTTAGCGCGGATGGTAGGTCTTTTATCCTCCTCGATTCAGGCCATTTTCCCGGGCCCTCTTCATTACAGGGCCCTTCAACGTCTCAAGATTTCCCACCTTCAGAAGGGCCTCTCGTATTCAGACAAGATTCCTCTGTCGGAGGAGGCCCGTTCGGAGATTCAGTGGTGGCTGGACCACATGGACGCCTGGAATGGTCGGGCGATATTCGGTTCTGTGATACTGGAGGCAGACGCCAGCAGGTGGGGCTGGGGAGCTCGCTGCGGTTCTCTGACCACGGGCGGCCGTTGGTCCCAGGAGGAACTTCTCCTCCACATCAATTGCCTGGAACTTCTGGCCGGTTCCTTTGCGATTCGGAGTCTTTCTCCCTTGAAATCAGATTGTTGCATCCTTTTGAGGATGGACAACATATCTGCGGTCAGATATGTGAACAAACTGGGTGGTACGAGATCTCCGATTCTTGCTCAGATTGCCAAAGAGTTTTGGCAGTTCTGTCTTCAGCACCGCATTTCAGTGATTGCGGAACATCTTCCAGGAGTGGACAACACCGTAGCGGATTGGAACTCCAGGTTTCTGCGGGACGGCAGCGACTGGAGGCTCCTTCCGCAAGTGTTCCGTCACCTCCACCAGTTGTGGGGTCCCTTCTCCATCGACCTCTTTGCATCGCGCCTGAACCGACAACTTCCGTTGTTCTTCAGTTGGAGACCGGATCCGGAAGCGGCAGCCACGGATGCCTTCCTTCAGGACTGGTCTCTCCATCTGGGATATGCGTTTCCTCCATTCAGCATGATCCCCCGAGTTTTGTCTCAGGTTCGACGCCAGCGTGTGGTGATCTCTCTTGTGATCCCCCTTTGGAGGGCACAGGCTTGGTTTCCCCTAGCTCTGGAGTTATTGTGCGATTTTCCACTCTTGATTCCGCATCATCTCAACCTGTTGCTGGACCCTCTGGCGAATCCTCATCCTCTGATGTTGTCAGGCCAGTTACAACTAGTGGCGTGGAAACTTTCCGGAGACAATGGCTTTTGCCAGGTATTTCAGAACAAGCTTCTAAGCTCATCCTTCAGGCATGGTCCTCTGGTACGCACAAACGATATGCCTCCACCTGGAAGCGTTGGGCTTCTTGGTGTACGGAACAGGATTCCGATCCCTTTAAAGCAGATGTCAATCTAGTAGTCAATTTTCTGGCATCTTTAGCGGCTTCTGGTCTCGCTTACAGATCTATTAACAATTATCGATCTTCCATTTCAGCGGGCCATGTCCCGGTGTCAGGTAAGCCTATAGGCGAACACTTTGTTGTTTGTAAACTGATGAGAGGTATTCGGCTTGCTAAACCTCCTCTCCCGCGTTATTCCTCTCTTTGGGATGTTAACGTGGTCCTGTCTTTTGTTTCCTCATGGCCTGACAATAAATACTTGTCACGTAAACAACTGTCGGCCAAGCTTACATTACTTCTATGTCTTGTTTCATGTAAAAGAGTGTCTGATGTTAAAGCTCTGGATCTGTCGGGAAGGATGTTTACTCCTTCCGGAGTCTCTTTTTCGATTTTCCGTCGTACTAAGACAGGTACTTCTTAGGTTTCCTATCCTTCGTTTCCTCACAATCCTAAACTTTGTGTAGTTCAGTGCCTAAAGGCTTATGAAGCGTCTACAGAGGAATTCCGGAGAGACCCTGGTGGTCAACTTTTGATTGCTCTCCATAAGCCGTTTAACCCCGTCTCATCAGCTACTCTAGCTAGATGGATTCGGTGGCTTCTGGCCGAGGCTGGCATTGACATCTCCATTTTTGGGGCCCATTCGGTTCGTGGAGCTATGGCTTCAAAATCCTTTTCTCTTGGAGTTAGATTAGAAGACATTATGAGAGCGGCGGACTGGTCTGCTGAGTCTACTTTTAAGACTTTCTATTATAAGCCCATTGTGGATATCGCGTCAGTCGTGATTAGTCAGCTTTGAACTAGCATAATACGAAGCCTCCGGTCCTGACATAGAATAAAAAATATTCTAGCGTTCGCGTCAAGAATTTTCAATTCTATTAAGGACACGGAGGCGAGGATTATCCCACCCGGATTACAGGAATTAACATACTTAAGAGTTAAGTATTTTAAAATTTACATTTACACTGTTGTTTTGATGGTATGCCCTCCCTTTGTATAAGTGGATTTGAGATTGAGTTTTATGATTTTTCCATTGTCTATGACTGGTTCTGTTTGTGTCCTCTAGGTTTTGAACAGAAACAATGAGGAACTGGATGTTCGCTGGATTCTCGGATTGTTTTCCTTTGGATCCTTGGTCCCCCATCTTCAGCGTGGTCTGTGGATTTCGTTGGGATCCTGTTATTGACTTTATTGACTGTTATTGTTGAATTTTGTTCAGCATTCGCAAAGAAAGAGGAAGAGCTTTATCCTCGTTAGTTTATATATACAGTGTAGGTCTCGATGGTTGTGACGTTACCCATTGAATGATGGGATATGTTTTGTTTTGGTTACTCTCTTGTGATTGGCTGCTGTGGTAAATAAAGCATAGAGAGAGAAGCATAATCCTCGCCTCCGTGTCCTTAATAGAATTGAAAATTCTTGACGCGAAAGCTAGAATTTTTTTTATTTTCACCAAGTTGACGCTCACAATCAGGGACTGTTAGTCCTTTTTTTCTTTTTACGTTTACAACGATAAAGGGCATATATGAGCAAACTGATAACTGATAGTTAGCAGTGATCTCAATATTTCCACCAAGATGGCGCTCATAATCAGGGACTGTCAGTCCCTTTTCTCTTTTTACCTTTACATCGATAAAGGGTGTACTTACACACACTTCTTCTGGATTCAGTAGCCCTTGCATACACGCCGGCAAAGGGAGCGAAAGTGAAAACTCCCGGTATGAAGTTCTTCGTCTTTTCTCAGTCAACGGTAGGTGTACACACTGGATGTCTGTCTAATGGCCTTAGTAGAGGCTGTTGCAGGACTGTAGTAATTTTAGTTTTTGCTTTACAGACGATAGGAAAGGAATTTCTGTGTGGAGCCCATTTCTGAATATTTTCCTAGCTTTTGGGACCATCATTATTCTGGAAATTACTGTTTAAGGTATGAATCATGGCATTGTAACTTATTCCACATGGGGTCATTTACTATAACTTCAGTTGGTGACAATTTAAACATTTTGGACTTTGGATTTTTACTGATAACAGTACATTTTGGTTACTATTAGATAACCATGAAAGCATTTCTGCGAAGAGTTCGATCAGTATAACTGCTTACATTTTGGGACACACATTCCGAAATTACGTTTCCAAGGTATGCAATATGATACTGATAGGCACTGTCTCGAATTTTATTTGGTGGTATTTTAGAATATGAGTATTCTTGGTATCTGGTGTTTTCTGGTCGTTTGTTTCTCATTACCTTGGTGTCTTTTTACTTTCACAAGTGTGTTATGATAGGCCACCATTCTGTAATCTTTTGCTCTCCTCTTTAGGATGACACGGGTGCATAGCCACTTACATGTCAATAGAACATGTCTGTTTTTCTATGCACTGACAACATATAATACATTTCAAGATATTGAATTGTATTAATTTGAAATTGGCGCTCACCCCTTTTTCATTACAACACCGTCTGGTGATGGTGATGGGCTATACTAATTAATCTATCAATTGACAGTACAATTGGAATTTATGTTTGTAAACAGTCATCATTGTATCCTTCACAGCCCTGAGGAAGTCAGTGAGAATATCCTCTTGCATGACGAAACACGTGTTGGCTGTTGGTTGTTGACCATTGACAAGGAGAACAATCCCAAAATAATAAACAGAAGAATGGATTCAAGATGCTACCTATTGACTACATTTGTATTGAATGAATTCAGATTACAAGAAGAGGATGCTATATTATCTAAAACACGGACACTAACGTCTTGAGGACCCTCCTTCCAGGAGCACCGTGACATTAGTAATTGTTTTGCAAATATTATTTGGTGAATTTCTGTGAGCGCCTTGTCCTATAGCAATATCCCCCCGCCCTTCTTTTATTAAAAAATAATAAACTATATTTATTATCATTTTGTTTCAAAGGGGCGGGCCACGGAGGTGACGTGGACTGAGGGGGAGGGCTCCCCACAGAGCACATGTGTCTTTGGCGGGCCAAAACACAAATGCGCTGTAGACTGTCTCCAGCCTGGCAACACAGTTGCTGTGCTGGAGAGAGACTGCACAGTCTCCCAGTCTGCCCCTGGAGCGCACTGGCTGTGTCCAGCCAGCAAGAAAGAGAACACAGTGCGGGACCATGCGGAACAGGTAAGTGTAATTTTTTTTTTTGTGTTGTTTTTTTTATTGTTTTCACAACTTTACATAGTATACAAGGAATATTTTATACCGTTCTTAATTCTAATCTTAGCTCCTCTTGGCTTGATTGACATATCTGTGTATAAGTTCTGTAGTCTGATGTAAACACATGTGTTAAATTACTAAACAACTTGAGCAAATATTTACATTCCTAGTTTTCAATTGGATAAAGATAATTATCGTAAAGTAATACAAATAGGATCTCAAATCGTGTCTTATTATAATGGACTTATAAAAGAAGAACCCGTTCGCTCTGTGATATTCTTGTTGTGCAGCCCTGTTATACTGATAGTCGGGCTTAACAACAGTCAAATAATCTCTTCACTACCCCATCCCGTATCTCCTGGGGTAAATCATGTAGATGATTGTCTTGCTTAAAAGGGAATAGTCCTCCCCCTGATGAGTATGATATATGTGGGGAGGGTAGAAATAAATGTATGTTGTGGGAGAGCGACAGGTGAGAAGGGGAAAAAGGTAGTTTTGAGTAACTTCCAAGTGTGGGCTAGAAGTTAAGGGTGAGATAGGTTAATCCAACATAGTATGAGAGGAGATGATGCCCTAATTATGATATATGGAGGCTAGGCCTTGGGGAAGACCTTGATGTAGCAATATGGGTGTGAAACTCAAAGGTGTAAAAACCTCTCAAAAGTGTCACTGCTAATGGCAGAGAGATGTGACTCGAAGCGTTGTATGGAGCAGATGTGAAATGGTCAAGGATGGGGGATGTATGAGGTCTGAAAAAAAAAAAAAGGGAGGGGCGCCTTTCAAATCAAATTAGGGGAAGGCGGGTAACGTTGCGGGCTTACTGAAGAGAATAAAAAAAGAAAATGGAGGGGAAAGAATGAGGAATCAAAATAGAGAAGAGAGGGGTAAGGAGGGACAGGAATTTAGACCAATATGGATGTGGAAATAAGATTGCTGGTGCTGGGGATGATAATAGGAACTGTAATAATGACAATAATAGTAACAGTAATAGGAACAATAGCAGCAGTGACCGATAAACAGAGGGGAAGATTGTGATAATGGGGATAGAGTGGAGATGGTGGGGCAGAGGGGGCAATAACAATGCAGGGGGGGATGAGAAAGTTAAGGGGCATGGGGAGGAGGGAAGGGAGGATGGGATGAATGATGACTGACAGCTAGGGATAAGAATGAGGGATCGGCGAATCCATGGAAAACTGTGTGATAGCTTTCTGTCGGGGATCATTATTGGATTATGGGGATACAATACAATAGGTGGTGGCTGTGTATATTTCGGTGTTGTAAGGGGCCAGTTCCCACTGAATAGGTTGGTTGAGATTCCTTTGAAGAGGATTTAGTCCTGTGGCCAAAGAGAAAGAGTGACCAGGTCTGTAGGAACACTTCTGTTCTATCCTGTAAGCTGTAAATGAGTTGTTAATGGGTGGCTGCTTGATACATTGCCACCAACCATTCTTCATGGGAGGGAGCGGCTGCTGCACGCCAGTGTCTACGAATACATAATTTTGCGTGGCGAGCGCTGTATGTAGTAGTCAGCTTTGGGTTCTGAAAAGATTGTAGAGCTCCCCAGTATCGTGCAGCAATAGGAGAGAAGGGGTGAGGAGTGGTGGGAGAGGTAGGGCTTCCCGGAGGGTGTTTCCCACTGACCACCAAAAAGGTTGTATGGCCGGACAGTCGTGTAAGATGTGAATTAGATTGCAGCGTGTGTGCGGGAATCTCCAGCAGGTTGCATGGGGTAGGAGTCCTGCTGCGCGTAGTTTCTGTGGAGTCCAGTACAAGTCATGTAGGGTCTTAAAGAGACAGAACTTTAGGCGGGCCTCACATGCTCCTCGATCTGTGGCCTCGATCAAGTCAGCCCAGTCCTCTAGGTCATATTCGGTCTGCAGGCATGTCTGCCATTTATTCTTAAGGGAGTTCAGGAGGGGGAGTGAAAAGAGGTGCCGGTTCAATAATGACTGCAGTCCGGATACTGCTCCCTTCAGTTGCCCCCAAGTTTCCAGGTAGTGTAGTACTGGGGAGAGTGGGAGTCATCGGGGGGAGGGTCCTAGCCGTTGTATCAGACAATGTCGGAGTTGGAGATAGCGCCATGAATAATATTCTGGGAGATCGAATTCTGCCTGGAGTTCTCTGAATGTTTTCCAGGTGTCCCCCGATATAAGTTGGTCTACTCGCATGATACCTCTTTGATGCCAGTCCCTCCAGACAATAGTCTTCCCCCCAATCTGAAACCCTTTATTGACCCATAGTGGGGCTCTGTCATGTAGATGGGGGTCTATTTTAAGGGATAGGTGCACCTGTCGCCAAACTTTCCTCATGGCTCCTATCATGGGATTGTTGGGTCGGTGGCCCATCTGGCCTGTATCATAGAGCCTCTGAAGGCCATAGGAGGGGCCTGTAAGTGCTCGTTCTACGTCTACTCATAGTGGTGGGTGCCTTGCATTCAGGAGTAGGAAGACCAGTTGTGAGAGGTGTCGCGCGGAGGCATAATGTTCAACCGAGGGGAGGTTTAGACCATTACATTCACGTCAGGCTAACAGTGTGGATCTGGGTAGTCACGGGTGTATTGATCCCCAGGCAAAAGCACGGATGCGGCGGTCTATCTCTTGTAGAATAGATAGGGGTAAATGTATGGGGAGCATGCCTAGGACGTACAGAAATCTTGGTAAAGTCACCATTCACACTGCATTCACTCTGCCCCACATAGAAAGGCCCAACTGGCTCCACTTCACTAAATTCCGCTTCATATTACTGAGCAGTGGGTCTAAATTATCTGTCACTATGTTATCCAGCCCTGTGTTTATGTCGATGCCTAAGTACCGGATACAGGATTGTTTCCATTTGACCGGAAGTCCTTGTGTTGAGGTGCTGACTGTGACTGGGGATAGTGGTAGGGCTTTGCTTTTATCCCAGTTGATCCAATACCCCAAGAGATGTTCAAATTCCGTTAGTATCTTTCTAAGGGCTGGGAGGGAGTTGGATAGATCTGTGAGGGTAAGTAAAATGTCATCTGCATACAACTAGATGACGGAGTTCCCACCTGGTAGCGGGATTCCTGTTGGAGCTACGGATAACCGCTGCTAAGGGTTCTACAGCTAGTAGGAATAGAAGAGGTGACAGTGGACAGCCCTGACGTGTACCTCTACGAATCGAGAAGGTATCCGAGAGGAACCCTCTGTAGTTCACCTGGGCTGTGAGGGAATCATATAATAGACGCACTTTATTGATGAAACTGTCCTCTAAGCCCAAATGTTTTAGGATTTCTATTCGATCGAATGCCTTTTCGGCATCCAACGAGAGGGCTAAGGCTTCCTCTCACTTATCTTGTGCTGACCAGATAGCATGAAAAGAGTGTGCGGAGGTGATTCCTTGAGGAGCGGCTCGGTACAAAGCCTCCTTGGGTGTGGTAAATTAGAGAGGGGATTACTTTTTTGAGATGGGAAGCCAATATCTTAATATCCCCGTTGAGAGGGGAGATGGGGCGGTAGCTTCCGCTGAGAGGTGGGTCTTTTCCAGGTTTTGGTAAAACTGTGATAGAGGCTTTATTAGAAAGAGGGTGTAAAGAGCCCTCCTGGTCTGCCCCTTTGAATGCCTCGTATAAGACTTCCACTGTGTCGGTTCCCGTCCATTTATAGAATTCGGATGTGAACCCATCCTTTCCCGGTGCTTTGTGATATGGTAAGTTGGCTATTGCCTGTTGTATCTCTATTTTACTAATGTCGCCTTCTAAAAGTGCCAGGGTATATGTGCCTAGACGAGTAGTGTCCTCGACCGTTTCTGGGGTATATAGGGCTTGGATAGTACCGGCTGAATTCAGCCGCGATTGCCTGGGGGTGTGTGATAAGTGTACTATCTTGGGTGCGTGTTGCTGGTATGGTTAGTGCGGCTTCTCGGTGGCGGAGTTGGGCTGCGAGCAGGCGACCTGCTTTCTCCCCGTGTTCATAGTGTCGGCCCTTGAACCTTTGTAATGCATATTCCACTTGTGAGGTATAGATAGAGTTAAGCTCCATTTTGGCCTGTTCTAGATGGCGGTGGTTAGATGGGGTGGGGCTTGTCGCGTATTCCCTGGTGGCATGGGCTATTCTATCTTCTAGCGTGTGCTGATGGTCCCTTCTATGGGCATTGGAAAAGGCTGCATCCCTTATTAGCTGCCTCTAATAGTTGCCTTTGCAGCCGCCCAGGGAAGCTGCGGTGAGGATACCAAGCCCGTATTATCGTTCAGGTATGTGGCTATGTGAGTCTTGAGTTGTTCCTTTCCTTTCGGGGTTCGGTATCTAGGGTTAGAGAGGCACCAAGGCTTGCGGCCGGGCGTAATCATCCCGAGTTCAAGGGTTAATAAAAGCGGGGAGTGATCTGATAGTGCGGCCACAAAGATTTCTGCTGATCTAATCGATTGCATCATCCGGTGGTTGAGTAGAAAATAGTCGAGCCGGGATTGAGTCCCGTGTACCGAGGAGACAAAGGTGTATTCCTTATTGGAGGGGTGGGAAAGACGCCAACAGTCTGGTAGGCCATGGTCTGAAAGGATGCCCTGTAATAGGGCTCTGTCTGCGTTGTTGCCCGAATCAAGACCGCTTGAGCGGTCTAGGATAGCGTCTTGGACTATGTTCCAATCCCCTTCTAGTATATATTGTGAGGCATCTATCAGCGTTAGCAGGCGGTTGAGAGAGAGAAAGAAGGAGCGTTTGGAGCCGGTGGGGGGGTATATCGAGCCTATACAGATTGTGGAGGATCCTACCATATGTTTGGCGAGGACGTAACGCCCTTCCGGGTCATGCCATGTCTTAAGTAATTGGAATTGTAGTGAGCGACGGAGAAGTATTGCCAATCCACATCTCCTTCCCTGTGTACCTTCCGGTATAGGCGGTAGTCCGCTGTAAAGTGCCTTGCCTATCCAGTCTCTATGAAGTTTCTCTGATTCTGACGGGGAAAGATGTATTTCTTGTAGTAGGGCAATGTCGGCATGTTTGGAGCGGAGATAAAACAGTACCTTTTGACGTTTAATATAGTGGGTCATACTGTGTACATTCCTGGAGAGGACTGTGAGTGGAGTTGTCGGTCCCATGAGTGTGGAATGGTTTGTGTTTGTGGGATGGCAGATGTTGTACGGTCAGTGAGAAAGAACTAGAGGGGGGAAAGACAAACCTGAGGAGCAGACAGGGGGGACCTCTGTTTGGGTGTGTGATAGGGAAGGGATGGGAAAGGGGAGTAGGGTGAGAGTGATGAGAGTAACACCCCACGGTCACAGAGAGGGAAGAAATCAAATAGGTGAAAGAACCGATCAGGGGGATAGAGTATGTTGTAGGTAGAATGATATGCAAGAGCAAAAGGGAGGAGAAGGTGGGATAGAACACCCAGATGATCGGGGAGTGACTGCTACTCTAGTGGGTACAGGGGTAGGTCCAAGAATCGGAATATGGAAAAAATAAATGTTAATAAATAAAGGGAAGGGAATAATAGCCGTAGCGAGTATACACTCGCTACTGAATTCCTGCTAACCTGCGGGTCTTAACCTGTAGGGCCCCGGCACCGGGTAGGTATAATTATGTCATAAGAGTGTAATGGGGGTGTCAGAATGGTGTAGGGTGTAAAGAATTATGATAAATGGGGCTGTGTTTTGGGTGGTTGCCCATGTGGGTGTTCTGTGGGGTCAGTCCCGGGAACGCTAGAGGCGGGGCGTGTGATTGTGGGTCCATGAAGCTGTGCCGTCACTGTCACCCCATCTGGAGTAACTGGTATGTAAGAAGTCTGCCTTAGTGGTCGAGGGGTGTGCCTTCATTAGTTTACTTTCGGGGGTTGGGGGGACGGGATTAACTGTCGGGCTTTGTCTATGGGTTATCCTAAGGGGGTAGAAAAGTCCCCTGTAAGTTAGTACTAGTGCTGGGGTGTTTAGTGTGTTTGGGTATGAGTTACTGAATACTCTTCCAATCTGCTCTTCGTATGAGAAGGGGGGGTATTTGGTGGAAGAATTACTTTCCCTTTGGTTAGGATGTAAGATACATTGAGGGGGACGTGGAGTGTCTGTGCGTGTGTGTATTAGTAGGGGGACATGCAGGTAATCTTGTAGCGTCTGCGTTGGAAACCTCATACCGCTGGAATTAGGATTTATGTATTAACCAATGGACAGGGGCTTTGTCCTTGTGCTTTTTCCCTCTGTTCCCCCCCCCCTTTTTCTCCCCCATTCTCCCCCTTCCCCCCAGCCATGCATCAGATCCCGGGTTAATATAGCTGTAGTGCTGAGGATGGCAGCCGATGTATTAAGTTTAACATATACACTAAAATGAGTTTGATGTCCACATCCCTAACAGATCCCGTCCCGCCATTAAGTAATCACCATTTAGGTTAATTGAGTTCGCCACTTAGCTGTCCGGAGGCGGGGAAGATAATGTTCGGTAGTGGACTCGGGTCCTGGAGTCTTCCGTGTCTCTGTGATATTAGTGTCCTGCATGATGATCGTCAGGCGATGGTTTCAGGAGGGAGTGGGATTTGTCTCTGCCGGCGTCCTGGGTGTGGTCGATTGCTGCTTGGAGGATGTGTTCATGAGAATCCTGGGATTTTTGGGGGTCGTTCATACATCCTGCCTCTCTTTTGTGAGGATGAGCGCTGGGACGGGGACTGTGGGGATGGGTTAATGAGAGCGGTCCCTGTAGGTGGCGGGCGGATTCCAAGTGTCCGGAGGTGATGTCCTTGGAGTGCGAGGCCAGGTCGTTCAGGAAAGCGCCGAGGTCTTCTGGGTCAGTGAAGTCTCTGGATGTGCCGTGATCTGTGATCCACATACGTGTCGGTTCAAAAGGCAATATTTAATATCCATGGATCTGAGTTGTGGACGGAGAGCCAGAAATGCCCATCTTTTTTCATTTGCTAGCCTAGAAAAATCTGCAGCCGCTCTAATCTGGTGCCCTTCCAGGGAGACCGGGCCCCATGTTTTAGCTGCAGAGATAACCTGGTGAGCTTGTTCGTGGTGTAAGAAACATGCTATAATAGGACTTGGTTTGTTGGCGGGCGCTTTATGGGGAGGTCCAATTCTGTGCACTCTCTGGAACTCCGGTGGCGGTGAGAACTCTATGCCGAAGTGGTCGATCAGAAGTGATTTGAGGAAGGCTTTGATATCAGATCCTTCTTTTTGCTCCGGGATGCCAAAAAAGCGTACGTTGTCCCTGCTACTTCGGTCCACTAGGTCGGTGATTTTCATTCAAAGTGTTCTTAGCTCCTCTTCTTGGTCGGGTATTGCCACTACTTGGTCTTTCACAGTTGTTAGGCGTTGATCCAGATTATTTACTGTCTCTCGGAAGCTAGCTATATCAGTGTGGATGGAGGAGGAGGCCACAGTGAGGTCTGTTATTTTCAGATCCATTACCTCTAGACGGCATCCTACAGAGGTTATCTCTTGCAATATGCGGTCTGTCGCTTCCAGCAGAGGTGGGTCAGCTGAGGAGGGTGTGTGTCCAGGTGGTGCCGCCTGCGTCGTCATGGATTTTGGTTGTGCAATGGCTTCTGAGAACAGTAACTGATGGGAATGTTTGCCTGCAGCTTTTCTGTTGGGCATTTCCCTCATCATATGAGAGTCTAATGAGAGGCGCATTCAATGAGTATATGTATGTTGGGCCCAGGTCATGTCGCTCGTGTTTCTTAGTTAAGTCACTCAGGTTGTTTCCCCCTCTATCGGGGGTGAGTTGATCATTGAGTTGTGAGATCTGCGGGTGATATACCTACTTAGTCTTCTAGACAGTCTGAACCCTTGTGGGTCTCAGATCCTGTTTCATCTAAGGCAATCCATGGTATATCGGGATCCGCCTCCGGGTTTCTGCCAGGAGTTGGGGTAGAGGGTAAAAGAGGTGCAATCACTGGTAGAAGGCCAGGGGAAGGTGTCTGCAGTTTCGGGCAGGCTCTGTTGTAGACCAATGGAAGGTCTCTCCCCTATGGGCTGTCTCAAGGGGGTCGTCTACCTCGTCACCCGACGTGGGATTCTCCGTAGGGACTGCTGAGGTAGGAGCCGGGGTAGCTCATGGAGAGGATTCTATCTGGGGCCGCGTTCCCCACGTTTTCTCTTTACCCTTTTTCTTTTTACTCTTTTTTCCACCTCCTTCCACCTCGCTTCTTTTTCGTTTTTCCCCCTTTATTCCTTTTTCCTTTTTTTCCCCCCTCTCTCCCCTCCTTCACACTCCTTCTCAAAAGGCCATCGGTGTGTTGAGGGCCTCTTTTGTAGCTCTTTCTCCCTTTCAAAAAAAGAAGAACCAAAAGTCCTGGTGTCTGTTCGATTATAGGAGGTTTTCCTAGTTCATTGGTGTGATGGCCTCTGGATTCTCAATTCCCTGTGCCATTTAATAGCCATGTTGGGACTTGAGGCGAGATGGGCAGTCTTGTTTATAATTACAGCGGAGGTCGTTTTGGGGGGGGGGGGGGGAGAGGAGGTATGCTCCTAGGCTTCCTCACTTGTGGGTTCTCTTGCAAGTTTTTTTTTTTTTTAAAGTGGTTCCGTTTTTTTTTGGCCTCGTATGCTGGCTTGAATGGGACAGAGTCCCAACCTCCCCTGTATGTGCCCCCACTCCTGGTTTTTGCCAGGCACTCAGGATCGTAGTGTGGTCCACCTCCGTAGATCGCCTCCGAGCCGATGTGCTGATTCCCGGCAGTACCGTCTGAACTGCTCAGGGTCACGGGGTCCCACTGCTCCCTAGGCTCGTCTCCTCCCCGGCCCGAGGGGGTGCGCTGCGCGGTACAGGTGAGTGACGGCAGCGGGGGAAGTTAACTCACTCGCTTATGGTCGGAGGGCGGACTGGTGCACGGCATTGTTGTCACTATAGTGAGCGCCATTCTTTATTTCCCTCCGGCGCGCTCTCGTCCCTGGGCTGGTGTCGTACGTCAATCTGCGGCTCCGTGGGTCTCAGTAGGCCGGGCCCGAACCAGTGTCCGTTGTTACGTCCGCAGCTGTTTTGGCCATAGAATCTTGTCTTTCTTTGGGCCCATCTCCTCTGCGGCATGGAGAGGTCGTAGAAGAGGTTGAAAGAAAAGAATAACTCCCCCTGTTTCATTGTGAAACCTGCCCGGCGTGCGGAGCTCTCCTTTCAGGCGGCCATTCTCTCCGGCGGCCTGACCACGCCCCTCGGTAAGTGTGATTTTAAAAATTATTATTTAATGAAATTAAATTTTAGCGCCTCTGCGCCTCCTCCCCGCCCCACCCCTTCCGCGGCCTATGAGCCACTAATGCACATAGGGTGACCTTTCAAGGTATTTGGTGCATTGATCCCACACCACCATTTTCCTTGCAGGTCCCTTGCCTCAGCCACTGACACCATGGAAACACATCATTTACATTACTGTTCATCATGGTGGACATTCCCACAGTAGTCTGAGTTTTGTCACTATACTGGTGCTTTACTCCACTGGCACCATGAATGATGGCACTAGGGTAGCAAAACACAGGGAGGTCCATTGCTTACATCAATTTGTCATCTGCCTTTGGCAGGCCTCACACATGAGGTAATTAGATGGCACAGCACAAACTTTATGGGTTGTCAGTCCCATTAGTTCTTCCCTCCTTGCGTAAGGGATATTTCCTTGCATACAGCATATCTACCACAGGCGGTGTAAGGATGTACAAACTGGATCAATGCATGCATTGTATTACTTTGTTAATATGGCACAAGGGGAATGAGCAGCTTGGCTCCACATTGGCAACAATTTGTATGATGCTAATGTTGCATTACAGTCTTGTACAATTGGGCCGCTAGTGCGACATTGATACCACTGATGGGTGTTCTTACACATGAAGGTGTCCCTGTATTCACAACACAGGCAACCGTGTTGCATGGTGAAATGAAAGCTACTTGTACTGCAGCCCAAATGATGATCACAGACATGCCCCATATGTTCTATATGTTCCATTTTGGGCCCATTCCCAAATTGTGCATGGAGGTGTGTGACAGTTATTGGGCCACCCTGTGCAACTAGAGTAGTACATGTTGGCCACTGAATGTTACACATGGGCAGGTGGATCAGTGACAACAGTGAAGCGATTGCTGGGATGGTTGAGAAATGGTTGATGCATATAGGAGGGGAAGGTGTGGGCACATCTCAGGTGTTGGGCCATTAGTGACCAGGTTTCCGGGAACTTGATGGAGCACTACATTGTGCCACATTTTGCAGTGCCACACTCCGTCATTTTTGATACACTTGGATGCACTATTTTCAAGCGTATGTGGTGCAGCCCTGTGTTGGGCCCTGCATCAACGCTATATTTGCTGCCACTGTGGAGCAAGAATGGCTGCGCTGTGGGGGAGAACGTTTTTGGTCAGAAGAGACATGCAGCACAGATAGGAAAAGCAATAACACGAGGAGAAAGGAAAGCATTTCTCCTTGTTGCACCATTCTAATGCCAGCCCTGGGGTGGTGTTGGATTTAGTCGCAGCCGCAGCCTCAGGTTTACATAAAGTCTTAAATCTGGGGCAAAGACGATATGCAATAGATGTTGTTGTGGCCCAGCCATGGCAACATCGATTGCATGCCCTTTCTAGGCAAAGTACTGCGTGTGATGGGACCATATTTACAAGGTGGTGTTAAGCCTCAAAAGGTGGCTTAATGCCACGTTGTGAATATGGCGGAGTGCATAGTACCACCCGAGCATCACTAAAATTGAGGATCCGGTGGCGATATGGCCTTTTGATTCTGGCACTATGTGTCCCGATGCATCCCTTTTGCATGCAGTGTGTCCCATGTGCCTTCCCTTTCTGCCATTTGTAAATTTCCAGATAGTCCCCAACTGCAACTTATCATGAATTTGTGTTAAGTCTTGGTAGTCTTCACTGTCCTGTCCTTTGATTCCGGTGACCAGCTCCTCTGGGACGACCACTGCCACCATCTCCTTCAGCTCACCCAGGTCCTTTTGGGGTGCGGGACTTCCAACTCCAGTCTGTAGTCCTGACCAGTTTCTCTTTAGTTTGGTGCTTGCAATCGTGCAAGCGCTTCTTACATCTGGTGACAGTCCTCTTCACCTCTGCCACTGTGAGAAGCTGACCTGGTTTGTATTGGGTACCAGAGGTGCTTACACCTTATAACAGGTCCAGTGATCCAGCTTAGTGAAATGTAGGCATTGTTTAGCAGCTTAGGTTGTCTAATGGTAGCTGTAGCAGAGCAGCCCAGGCTGAACTAGGAGACATGCAAAGCTCTTGCAATACCACTATAGTCACACAGTACTTATACAGAGGTAGGAAAAATACTAAGTGTTACCAAAAATAAAGGTACTTTATTTTAGTGACACGAGGCCAAAAATATCTTAGAGGCAATACTCCTACTGGAGGTAAGTGTTAAACACAATATATACACTAGTAACCAAAATCAGGTAAGTACATAGTCAGAAAATAGTGCAAAGAGTGAAAAACACAATAGGTTGCAATAGGCCTAGGGGCAACACAAACCAAATACTAAAATAGTGGAATGCAAATGTCGAATCCCCCCCTAGACAAGTGTAGTGTGCAGAGGAGCGCTGGGGGTGTCAGAAAACACCCCAGGTAAGTAAAATACCCCACCCCAGAGCCCACGAAAATAGGAGTAAAATACAGAAAGTTTCCTCAGGACACACTAGAAGTCGTAATAAATGATTTTGCAAAGAACAAGCAAGACTGTAAGAAACAAATGATGAATTCCTGGATCTGAAGACTAATGGAGAGAGGAGACCAAGTCCAGAAGTCGATGAAGAGTCCAGGAAGAACAGGAGCCCCTGCCAACCTGGATGAAGATGCAAAGGTGGATTCTCCAGTTAGAAGAAAAGTACAGAAATGCAACAAAGAAGACAGCTGCGGGTTCCTGCTTGGTGCAAGAGGTGTCCCATGTCGAGTCGTTGGATGCAGGCTGTTTTTGACGATGGATTCTGCCAACAAGCCTTGGTTCACGCAAGAACACATTTTGGGTCAAAGAGGCGCTGCCTGGGCCCAGGAAGGACCTGGGGGTCTGAACTCTGACTGAGGAGGCAGAAGGGGCTCTCAGCACTTCAGAGAGCCCTCAGAAGACCAGGCAGCACCCACGGGAGTTCCAGAACATGGGGATAAAAGAGTTGCAAAGTGCGGTTGTTGCAGCACTACACAAAGGGATCCCATGCCACCGGAGAACAACTCAGGGAGCTGAGCGTCGCAGGATAGAATGCTAGGGACCTGGGCTATGCTGTGCCTGAAGAACTTTTTGAAGAAGTGCACAGAAACCCAAGGAGCTGCAGAGGATGCGATGCACAGGGATACTGCCTGACACAGAGAGGCAAGCCCTTACCTCCACCAAATTTGGACAGCAGGACCTTTGGACAGTCAGGATCACTTCGTCTACCACCTGTGATCCAGGGATCACGCTCGTCAACAGGAAATGAGTCCCAGAGTATCAGTTGTCATTGCAGAGAGGTGCCTGCTGAAGCAGAGAAGTTACTCCGTCACTCCACAGGAGATTCCTTTGGTTCTTCTGGTGCAGGGTGAAGACAGACAGTCCTCAGAGCGTGCACAACCTGGAAACTGTTGCAATTGTTGGCTGGAGCTGAAGTTGCAGGCCACAGTAGCCTTCCTGGATACTTTGTTGCAGTTACAGTGGTTCCTGGAGCAGTCTACGGTTGATCCGATGGTCAGAAGCTGAAGAAGAGGATGTAGAGGAGTCCTGGTGGAGTCTTGCAAACTGAATATGAGGACACACCCGGAGAAGAGACCCTAAATAACCCTGAGAGAGGGATTGGCTACCTAATCAGGTATGCACCTATCAGGAGGGGTCTCTGACATCACCTGCTGGCACTGGCCACTCAGATGCTCCTGGGGGTCCCCACACCTTGGAACCCAAGATGGCTAGCTCCAGGGGCACTCTAGAGGAGCTCTGGGCACCACCCCTGAGGTGGTGATGGACAGGGGAGTGGTCATTCCCCTTTCCTTTGTCCAGTTTTGCACCAGAGCAGGGACTGGGTGTCCCTAAACCGGTGAAGACTGGATTATGCAAGGAGGGCACTGTTTGTGCCCTTCAAAGCATTTCCAGATCAAAATGCTTTGAAGGGCACAAACAGTGCTACCCCCCATGCCTGTAATACCTATTTCCAATGGGAGAGGGTGTAACACCTCTGTCCTAAAGGAAATTAATTGTTCTGCCTTCCTTGGATTGAGCTGCTCAATCCCCAGGAGGGCAGAAACCAGTCTGTGAGGTGGCAGCAGCTGGGGCTGCAGTGGAAACCTCAGAGAGCTGGTTTGGCAGTACTGGGGGTCCATGGTGGAGCCCCCAGAGTGCATGGAATTGGCCCCCCAATACCAGATTTGGATTGGGGGTTCAATCTCACAATCTTAGACACCTCACATGGCCATATTTTGGGTTACCATTTTGAAGCTACATATATGTACTGACATATATGTAGTGCACGCTTATAATGGTGCTCCCACGCTCACAAAATCTAGGAAATTGGTCCTGGACAACGTGGGGGCACCTTTGCTGGTGCAAGGGTGCCCTCACACACAGTAACTTTGCACCAAGCCTTCAGGAACTGAAGGTTAGACAGATAGGTGACTTATAAGTTACCTGGTGCAGTGAAAAATGTTTGTGAAATAGTGTGTGCACCATTTCACTCAGACTGCAGTGGCAGTCCTGAATAAAGGTTTGTATGAGCTCCTTATGGGTGGAAAAAGAAATGCTGCAGCCCATAAGGATCTCCTGGAACCCCAATGCCCTGGGTACCTAGGTACCATATAGTAGGGACTTTAAAGGGGTCCAATGTGCCAATCTGGATTGGAATATGGAGTCACTAGACTATAGTGACAAATTTGGTAAACAGAGAGCGCATGAGCACTGGAGTTCTGGTTAGCATAACTCCAGTGACACAGTAAAGCATACTGACAACACAGCAACACATACTGACATATAGGTCACAAACTATGAGCACTGGGGTCCTGACTAGCAAGGTCCCAGTGAGACAGTAAAAACACACTGACAAATAGGCCAAAAATGGGGGTAACCATGCTAGAGGAAAGCCACCTTCCTACAGCTACACTATTGACTTTATCTACTATTGCCTGCTACATAGCCTCTCTCCTACCTGCCTGCAATTTGGAGGTGAGAAAGAGCTTGTGTTAGTGCTCCGTCACCTCTTGGGCCGAGATGTCATTGTCCTCCTCACTAAAGCGACACGTCAGCTTCCTTTTCTCCTGCTTCTAAGACTTTTCTGATCCATCCTGGCTTGTACTGGGTTGATTGGGATCTCTCTGGGGTCACTCCTGGCCTGCATTCTCTGTCTTGGTCCAAATTTTGTTTTCTTGTTCATAAGTTATTTTTTTGTTTTTTAAACGCTAATGCTGCTAAATATGGTGTTAGCACGATTTGCTTCAAAAACGTGAAGCAAAACATTCTAACACCATTTTTTTTATGCTTACTTTCCTTTGTGCCATGGTGTGTCATTTTATTTAATACGGCACACGGATGGTGCAAAGGAATGTCATTAGACAGCACTATTTTTTTTATGCACAGCTAGTGCAGTTGTGTGCCATTTTTCTCAAATCAGGGCCTTAGTACCTTAATTCAGTATTGGCATTTTTTCTTTTCAGGTTTTCTTGAACTTTGATATAGGGTGTACCATGTTCCGTTTTGCGATATTGTTTATTACTGTTTTAATTTTATTGTTTTTGTGTGTTTTCACTATTAAGGACTCTGTATTTTATAAAAGAGTACCGCATTTTGTATTGTTTTTGTGATCTGCACATATAGTAAGGTCTGGCATTTCTGTGAGATGAAATGCTGGTCTACACTTGTCACTCATCCAGATTTAGGTTAAGTTGATGGAATTTATGAAATCATGTATCTGCTGTGGCTCGGCCTATTTGCACTCTTGAGGACTTTGCACTTTATAATAGAGTACTGAATCTGTCTTGATATTGTGTATTCATACATTGTAATGGTTTTGCACTTTTCATGATGGGAAATTGCATTATACTTGTTATTTATACATGTTACTCCTCTGGATTTAGGCCACCTGTTGGTCACACCTGTGGACTCTGGTAATTCTATTTGAATGGATGTAACAAGGTATTTGATTACTGTAGCTATATGATGTTTTTATATTGTTTTATTGATGAAGTTGTATGGGTATAATGTCTGAATGTTTTATGTGGATCTCTGTTGAGTTCCAAAACACAAAACATTAATAAACTTGAAAAAAATGAAGAATGTAAGATATGGTGTTGGTGAATGAAGGTGCGCACTTGAGAGCAAGAGAATACCCATAATTACACATTATCATGTGTGCTTTTCTAACAAACAGGTGGATGTTACATAAGGGCAAGTAAGCACATACCAGAATGGTTCCTTTGGTTCCTCTGGGACAAAAGCTTAAGTGGATGTGGTTGCACATCAGAATCACAAGGAAAAGGGAGGGAAGAGACCCGTTTCCTCACTCAAGGTGGTAACCTCTTTTACCTGCCAATGAGAAGGGCATTACAAGAAGCATTTTCCAGTTAAGGACCCAACACCTGCCGATACACTGTCACGTTTGTGCCCAGAACTAAGCAAAAATCACAGCTTTCTAAACCTATGCATTTTTGGAAGGGAAAAGGTCTTCTATGAGTGTCTGTTCAGCATATTGTTGTAAGGCATACCATACAGAGAGTGTGGCCTTCTAATCATTGGAAATGCTCCCGTACCTCTCCATCCTCGGTGATCCAGTAGGGGGGATGCAGCAGGCATTCAGTCAAAGACAGAGTTTGAGGACACAGAGTGCTTGATCCAAGACAGTGGGTTCTTTATTCAGAGGTATCAGAACTTCCCATCAAAAGGTGTGTCAGAATCTCATCTTCAACCAGTTCCTCTTTAAGCATATGAAAGGTGGTGCTGGAAAAAGCAACATGCATCACTACACAGTTGTTTTCTGATTGTGAAGCTCAAAGCTCTCTTGCCAAATAGTTTTGTCCCTCATCCTCTCTGTAGATTGGATTCTTCCTTTGGAATTATCCTCTTCCATCTGCTGGCATGCTTAGCATCTTAAGCTATTAGTGCCATTTTTTTCTCAAACAGTTTGGAGCAATTTCCTTGTGGATATTTTGATTCTTGACCTATATCTTGTTTGGCTGTTTTCTGATGTGAGAGGAGTTTGGTCGTTTGCTGATTTCACCAAAACAATGTACATATTCAAGCAGGTTTTTTCCCTTTGTGGATTTTTTCTCCTAGCTTTTATCCTCTGAAGAAAACACCTTTTATCTCTCATGTATAATATTTTTTACTGTCGCTATAAGTAGGAGTGGCCCTTTCCTGGGCAATCTCGAGGGGATTTAACAGATTTCCTTTGTAATCCAGACCTTGGCAGATTGTGATACCACTGATTTTGTAGGTTCTGTAGGATTATGGATCCTGCTTAGAACTAGGCATGAGAATTATAACAATTGCTCCTGGAGAATTAGGTACTAAAACAGATCGTATGGCTTATGGCTTAGAGTGTTGTGGCTCTTTTGGGTTCTCCAACAGTGCATTGGGCTTTTCATCCTATGCAGTTTAATCAGGGTCAGGGTTTTTTGATTAGTTGCCTCTCTTGTCCTGCTTTCACTTTGGTAACTTCATTAGTACCCAAATCCAATGATATGACACTGTTTTTTGTCAGTTTTCGATAAGATGTCAGTATGTCCTGGTTTGGAGTAGTCCACTGACGAGGCCTTATTTTATGTTCAGCGAGTAACAATAGATGTTTTGAGTTGCCATACTGCTGCTGCAACTACCTAGGTAGAAAGAATCCAGGTGACTGTTTTGTTGTGGTTAAGAAAAGAGATAAAAGTCAAATTATTTTATTCCCATTGCCATAGTTCTTTTTCAGAACATATTGACTTGACACATGATCGACCATTCATTACAAGAAAAAAATGAAGGAAAATAGGGAAGTTATGTGTGAGTTATTCAACTTTCCAGAAAACCTTTTTATCCAGGAAATTTGGAATCTCCACAACAGCACTGTGTCATGAAGAGCTTATGCAAGTAGGAAGTGTTGAGGGAATGTTTGTCTGAAAATGAGAAGGAACATTAGTTTAAGGCTGGAATTTGCTTATATTGTGGTGATGCAAGGCACCTACTGTTGACCTTTTCTAGGAGGCCTTTGATGAATCTTGGAGTTGCAAATTCCTCCCTTGAAATGACAGGACTACATCTTCCCCCTTATATTGGATATTCTATGAAACTACTGATAGTCATCTGTTCCTTGTACGAATTGTAATAGGAACTGATGAAGGTAAGTTTGTTAATACCTCTGCCTTGCTGGCCAGTGGCACCTGTGGAATGTTTATTGATCGTGGTTGGGCCCTAAAGAAAGATATTCCAACTATACTACAGAAGTGCTTAGAACCGTTGAGGATTACCTTTGTCTTCTGGTCCGATATGGGACATTACTTCTCCTGTAGACAATCCCATCTTGTTTTAATGGGACAGAGTAGTTATCTTAGCCTTCTGGCTTGCGGACCTGTGCCCCCGTCACCTAGTGACCTTTACCCTACTTAGCTCGCTCTGTTTTAGCTGAATTATTTAATTATATGTTTCCAATATGGCTGCATTGTTTCTAGTTAGGCCAATGTTTTAGTTTCACGTTAGCAGTGTCACCACGCTAAGGCGTCAATATCAAGCAACAAAGATAGACAAACTGTAGGTAATGGCATTAGGTACTTTCCCTCTTCACGCCTTTGAGGAAATTGTTTACATAAATTGCCATCCCAAGTCTGTCTTGTTATATATTGTTTGGGAACAGACCCACGTCAAGGGTCCGAGGAGATCTGTATAAATGCACCTCACTTAGACAGATAGTCAGAGGGATTCCGACCAGATGCCATTGCTGCTATCGATGCCACACGGTCTCCTTGATGCTGACCCAGTCTTCGTGTCCCTACGGAGTCTGAGCCAAGAGACCTCATTCCAAGGTAATGAGGGCTGGGGGGGGGGGGCTCTTCTCATGGACATGTTATTGGCAGATTAGGTTTAACACAGCTATCTCTCTTTTAGGTTAGAGATTAGGTACATGACATAATGGTATTAGGACATATTTTATATCTCGTGTCATCTTATGTTATTGCAAGATGGTGGGGGTCTTTGTAATAATGCCTCTAATCTTTACCATTCTGTTTCTTGCATTATTCATTATCCTTATCATTGCCGCCCATGCAACTAATCGTGGAATGCAATTTTGTTAAATAAAACCTATCGAAACCTTACTGCATCTTCTTCATTGCCTGTGTTTGATTGAGTCACGTTGTTAATGTGAGAAAGGGGTAATCTCTGTTTAACCACAACACTCCCTGAGATGTCACTCTCTTGAATCCATGTGTAAAGGCTTCCACAAATCACCTTTTAGCGTTTAGATTTTTGGTGAGGTGCTGCTTGTGAGCCGGGAGGGTTGGGACGAGAGCTGCGACTTGCTGTAGGACTGGCGTAGTCACTTACAAACATAAGTACTGTCATTCTTAAATCAGCAGTCTTACCTAGAGGAAGAGTCAAACTATGACATGGCTCCACCAACAATGGTGTTTAGGCACTAATTTACGGATACCCTGATTATCACTGTCTCACATACTACAGGTACCCTAAGTACCATTATACGGAGACGTCCGTGGTCTTGGGGAAGATCCTCCTCAGCTGAACAGGGAGAACCTAATTAGGCTGTAGGTTGTTTGAACTTGAACCATTAAAAGGACTTTTCTTCTTATTTGGTGTTCCATCTCTGTACCCATTATACAATATGGCTAACGCCATAGACATTCCTGAGAATGCTAGACAAGCATTAACATTACACCTAGTTGCACGTGGCTTAACAGATGAGGGTGTCACCTTTCCTGAGAAAGACCAAAGAACATTCACATTGAACAAGTACAGAATTGCAAACGTACCTCAACGGTACCAAGCATACCAGTATCTTGAAATCCCAATTACTTATCAAGAACATCAGAGTTAGTTTAATGATGCCCTACCACACATAATACAACCCATGAGATTAGGTCCCTTAGGTAATGATGGACCAATGTGGCCTATGTTTGCCACATACACACCTCACCCAGGTATAAAAACATGCATTCAGCTGATCTGCGCAATCTATACATTGAGATAGTAACACTCTTTAGACTACTTGTTCAGTTTGTAATGCGAACTCTGAACACTACACCAGTGCGTCCAGCACCACCAGTATCTGCTGGATACCAATTTGTTACTGGAATGAATCCAGAAACAGTACATACTATAATGGGTAAGGGACCCACAGAACGAGAGAAAATCCCGTTCTGGATAGCCCAGAAACACAAATCAGCTGGAAGTTGTGTTTCCCCATATAGGGCCACAGGAAAAACATAGAATTCTCACAATGTGCTTGCCCTTCACAATGGTTCCCTCGATGTATGACTGCGCCACACGGGGTAGTCTTCGCTGCAATTTATACTGCCACACATTGTACCCCGACACTTGCCAATTTACTGGAAGTGTTAAAACAAATTCAGAATGAGTACAGGGCTGCAGAGGCCCTAGATTTGGGGATGAATGAATGCATAACTTCGACTCAGTCTCCTCAAATATACTGAGTAATATTAAAGGGGAAGTGGTAGCACTGGCTATACGCCAGCACCTCCGAGAGATTTCACTCTTGGACCAGGAGAAACAGCTACCGAAAATTATTTCCAACACCTATACCACTATAGAACGGGAGAGTTTGCGATCCAAGCCGAAGAAGCTTGAAATAATGAGTATCACCCCTAAGGAAGGTACTAAACAAGCACAGGAGGGTTCTAAGAAGCAATGGGATTAAAAAAAAACAATTTAAAGATAGACAAGCAGATTCAAAACACCTGGGGAACTCCAACAGAAGATATACTCTCAGAAAAAGAGAAAATATAAAAGCTCCTGACAGGTATACTGATTCATGTACCCCTCGTTCCTTTCAGGACGCACCAGATAGACGTAGCGAGAGAGGGGGCTGTCTTGATTGACGTCCTGAATACATGAAACAGAAGAAAGACTCGCCACAGCCTTCAGACAAAAAAGAAGATAAGTCCCCACAACAAAAGCCAGAGTTTAAAAAGAAAAAGGTGGCAACACTGTCAGTTAAAAATGCCAGAAGACTTGAGAACATTGCTGAAGATGTGTGCAGTGACACCGTTAGACAGTGCAGCAGAGGTCACGAAATGTTGCCAGAGTCTGAAAGATCATCCGGATGTGACAGCAACTAGCGATTTCATTGCAACTGATACTGTGGACAGGAGCATCCTCCCACCCGACAGGGTTTATGATTTAAACATCCAAATTGAGGGAGGCGTAGAGCGCACTATTGGTGTGATATTTTGGTATGAACTTAGTTGTGATATCCTACTGGCTGAAAGAGATTGGCCTCCCGAGCACGTCCGTAAGCTCCCACATGGGGAAGATGTAATTTTGCCTTTTTTCTCTGATGTTGTTCCAGAAGCAGTAAAACAGGCCAACTCTGTCAAGTGGGCTTTGGCGCAGGCACCTGCGTTGTACCACAACCATGGAGGTTGGGACAAGGACTCTCCTTGCCACATAATACCTATCAGGTCTACACCGCAACCTCATCCACAATATCCTGTTAAACATGAAGCAAAAGCTCCAGTGAGGGAGATCCTCACTCAGCTCGAGTACCAGGGAGTAATTGAGCCCTGTGTCTCTGTAATGAATAACTCGTTATTCCCTGTTGCAAAACCCGACGATTCTTACAGAATAGTCTCAGATTACCGACACTTAAACAGTCATACACATACATACACTATACAAAATTCACATTGCACAGCATTAATTAAGAACATAATGCGCAACAAATATAAAACAACCTTGGATATCTCCAATGTTTTTTTCTGCAAAAACTTAGCACACAAGTCGGGCCTGAGTGCATTCTCATTTGGCTCACAAAAACGCGTCTGCTGTTTGCCCCAACGCTACAAGCACAGCCCAGGGCTGTTCTCAGCCGCGTAACATCATCATTACATCATATTGATCCCGAGGCGTTATCTTATGTGGATGAAATCTATCTCACAGATGACGACCCCAAAATTCATCTTTCCAGGGTCGATCAGATCAGTTTAGGAGTCACAGCCCTTGGTTACAAATTTAATTTTAGGAAGACTAAAATAGCCTTTCTCAGCATATTGTTCCTGGGATACGAACTATCCAACGAGGGAAAGAGCTTCGCCCGCACTTTCTAGAAAAATTTGCTCAACTCCACCCACCTAACACTCTCAAGAAACTACAGTCTTTGCTTGGTTTCTTTAATTTTGGCAGACCATACATTCCTGACTATGCACAACATATCAAGCCACATTATGACGTAATAGGCCCTGATTTTCCTAGCAGACACTGGACAGTTGAACACAGATGTATCCTTAGGGAATTGCAACAGGACATGCTAGAAGCAAAACACTTGCACACCCATGAAAACAAAAACAAATTTGGTAATCAGAATAATTGCTGGTGCCATTAGGTTCACTTATGTCACATTTAGTAAAGGCGACACGGTGCCCATAGCGTATAAATCACATTTATACTCCAATGCAGACCAATGTTTTGCACCCACAGAAAAATATTCTAGCTGCAGTTCAGATGGCTGCCATTAAGGAGAGGCCACTTGACCAAGGGAATCGCATCATTGTCATAACCCCCGGTGCCAGCCCTAGAGACTGCCAACAAAGCAAGCGTTCCTAACACTGCAGAATTACATCCACGCTAGATTCAGTGGGCAACCTCCTGACTGCCACAGATGTTGATTATATCTTTGATCCAAATCTTCAGACGCAAGAATTTCTCCAAAAGGAACAGGAGTACCCGGCTCCTCTAGATATTTTGCCACTTGACAGATACCATACTGTCATTACACAGATGGTTCAGCACAACCAGCTGTAGGTACCAAGCATCAATATTCAGCTGCTTGCGCCACTGTGAGTGGAGTGATGAAGGATGGAGTCTTCCACCCTCACAATACCTACACACACACCTTAGGGGACTGCACAGCTCAGCTGGCTGAACTCAAAGCCCTTATTCTGGAGCTAGAACACAGAGCCAGTGTAGGAAAGTACCATCTTGCCTGGCATGTTACCCCCATATTTCACTGTATATATGTTGTTTTAGTGTATGTGTCACTGGGACCCTGCCAGCCAGGGCCCCAGTGCTCATAAGTGTGCCCTGTATGTGTTCCCTGTGTGATGACCAACTGTCTCACTGAGGCTCTGCTAACCAGAACCTCAGTGGTTATGCTCTCTCTGCTTTCCAAATTGTCACAGGCTAGTGACCAATTTCACCAATTCACATTGGCATACTGGAACACCCTTATAATTCCCTAGTATATGGTGCTGAGGTACCCAGGGTATTGAGGTTGCAGGAGATCCCTATGGGCTGCAGCATTTTTTTTGCCACCCATAGGGAACTGTGACAATTCTTACACAGGCCTGCCACTGCAGCCTGAGTGAAATAACGTCCACGTTATTTAACAGCCATTTACCACTGCACTTAAGTAACTTATAAGTCACCTATATGTCTAACCCTCACTTAGTGAATGTTAGGTGCAAAGTTACTAAGTGTGAGGGCACCCTGGCACTAGCCAAGGTGCCCCACATAGTTCAGAGCAATTTCCCCAGACTTTGTGAGTGCGGGGACACCATTACACGTGTGCACTACATATTGGTCAAACCCTATATGTAGCTTCACAATGGTAACTCCGAATATGGCCATGTAACATGTCTAAGATCATGAATTGTCCCCCCAAGCCAAATCTGGTATTGGGGTGCCAATCCCTTGCATCCCCAGGGCTCCACTATGGACCCCGGGTACTGCCAAAACAGCTCTCTGGGGTTTTCTCTGCAGCTACCGCTGCTGCCAACCCACAGACAGGGTTTCACCTGGTGAAGGTTGAGTGCTAAGTTACTTAGTGTGTGGGCACCCTGGCACTAGCCAAGGTGCCCCCACATCGTTCATGGCAAATTCCCCGGACTTTGTGAGTGGGGGGACACCATTTCACACGTGCACTATACATAGGTCACTACCTATGTATAGCGTCACAATGGTAACTCCGAACATGGCCATGTAACATGTCTAAGATATGGAATTGTCACCCTAATGCCATTCTGGCATTGGGGGGACAATTCCATGATCCCCCGGGTCTCTAGCACAGAACCCGGGTACTGCCAAACTGCCTTTCCCGGGGTTTCACTGCAGCTGCTGCCAACCCCTCAGACAGGATTGTGCCCTCCTGGGGTCCAGCCAGGCCTGACCCAGGAAGGCAGAACAAAGGACTTCCTCAGAGAGAGGGTGTTACACCCTCTCCCTTTGGAAAAAGGTGTCAGGGCTGGGGAGGAGTAGCCTCCCCCAGCCTCTGGAAATGCTTTGATGGGCCCTCTGCATAAGCCAGTATACACTGGTTCAGGGATCCCCCAGCCCTGCTCTGGCGCGAAACTGGACAAAGGAAAGGGGAGTGACCACTCCCCTGACCTGCACCTCCCAGGGGAGGTGCCCAGAGCTCCTCCAGTGTGCTCCAGACCTCTGCCATCTTGGAAACAGAGGTGTTGCTGGCACACTGGACTGCTCTGAGTGGCCAGTGCCATCAGGTGACGCCAGAGACTCCTTCTGATAGGCTCTTACCTTTCTTACTAGCCTATCCTCTTTCCTAGGTAGCTAAACCTCCTTTTCTGGCTATTTAGGGTCTCTGCTTTGGGGAATTCTTCAGATACCGAATGCAAGAGCTCACCAGAGTTCCTCTGCATCTCTCTCTTCACCTTCTGCCAAAGGATCGACCGCTGACTGCTCAGGGCGCCTGCAAAACCACAACAAAGTAGCAAAGACGACTACTGCAACCTTGTATCGCTTCATCCTGCCGGCTTTCTCGACTGTTTCCTGGTGGTGCATGCTCTGGGGGTAGCCTGCCTCCTTCTTGCACCAGGAGCTCTGAAGAAATCTCTCGTGGGTCGACTGAATCTTCCCCCTGCAACCGCAGGCAACAAAAGACTGCATCACCGGTCCTCTGGGTCCCCTCTCAGCACAACGAGTGTGGTCCCTGGAACTCAGCAACTCTGTCCAATTGACTCCCACTGTCAAGTGACTCTTCAGTCCAAGTTTGGTGGAGGTAAGTCCTTGCCTCCCCATGCTAGACTGCATTGCTGGGTACCGCGTGATTTGCAGCTGCTCCGGCTCCTGTGCACTCTTCCAGGATTTCCTTCGTGCAAAGCCAAGCCTGGGTCCCCAACACTCTAACCTGCAGTGCACAACCTTCTGAGTTGTCCTCCGGCGTCATGGGACTCCCTTTTCTGACTTTGGGTGGACTCCGGTTCACTCCCCTTCTAAGTGCCTGATCCAGTACTTCTGCGGGTGCTGCCTGCTTCTCTGAGGGCTCCCTGACTTGCTGGGCGCCCCCTCTGTCTCCTCATCCAAGTGGCGACATCCTGGTCCCTCCTGGGCCACAGCAGCATCCGAAAACCCTAACTGCGACCCATGCAGCTAGCAAGGCTTGTTTGTGGTCTTTCTGCCTGTGAACACCTCTGCAAGCTTCTTCACGACGTGGGACATCCTTCCTCCAAAGGGGAAGTTTCTAGCCCTCTTCGTTCTTGCAGAAACTAAAGCTTCCTCCATCTGGTGGCAGCTTCTTCACACCCTCAGCTGGCATTTCCTGGGCATCTGCCCACTCTCGACATTGTCGCAACTCTTGGACTTGGTCCCCTTGTTTCACAGGTACTCAGGTCCGTAAATCCACTGTCGTTGCTTTGCTGGTGTTGGTCTTCTTTGCAGAAACCCCCTATCACGACTTCTGTGCTCTCTGGGGGTTACAGGTGCACTTTACACCTACTTTTCAGGGTCTTGGGGTGGGCTATTTTTCTAACCCTCACTGTTTTCTTACAGTCCCAGCGACCCTCTACAAGCTCACATAGGTTTGGGGTCCATTCGTGTTTCACATTCCACTTTTGGAGTATATGGTTTGTGTTGCCCCTATACCTATGTGTTCCTATTCCAATCTATTGTAACTTTACACTGCTTGCATTACTTCCTTTTGCTATTACTGCATATTTTTGGTATTGTGTACATATATCTTGTGTATATTTGGCATCCTCATACTTAGGGTACTCACTGAGATACTTTTGGCATATTGTCATAAAAATAAAGTACCTTTATTTTTTAGTATATCTGTGTATTGTGTTTTCTTATGATATTGTGCTTATGACACCAGTGGTATAGTAGGAGCTCTGCATGCCTCCTAGTTCAGCCTAAGCTGCTCTGCTATAGCTACCTTCTATCAGCCTAAGCTACTAGAAACACCTCTTCTACACTAATAAGGGATAACTGGACCTGGTACAAAGTGTAAGTACCCCTTGGTACCCACTACAAGTCAGGCCAGCCTCCTACAGCCAGGACTACTGGCTTTGATAGTCTGTGACTCATACTGCATCCAGTCCTACAATGTTTATCTTCATCATTGGCGGTTTAATGGGTTTAGAGACTCCAAAAGGAACACCATAAAACACAAAACTCTGAGGGGGAGGGTGGCAGATCTTAAGGATAAGCTACCTTGTGTCCATGTAGTACAAACATTGAGCCACCAATGTGTAGGAGTACACGTTATAGGCAATACTTTGGTTGGTGAAGCAGCCAAATCTGCAGTAGCTATGGCTTTTGTGGCTGCAGTGACTCATTCTCAGACAAGATTGGATAATGAAATTCTGACTGCAGTGAAAGCTTTGACTGCAGGCACATCCCTTCCAAAAGCATACCCTACAAAATACTCTTAACATTTCAGTGCACAGAATGTGTACAGAATGTTGCCTATGCAGCAATTTCTGGGATTGGAGATCGAGCGATCCCCAACCAAGACCAGAGATTAGATCTCATCAAAACAGCGCATGAGGGTGTCACTTCTGCTCATGCTGGTATTTTGGGCGCAGTATCACTCTTACAGAAACGCTTCTGGTGGCCCGGTCTATGCACACAGACTAAGCAATAGGTTCTTTGCTGTGACATTTGCCAGCAAATTAAGGGCTCTAACATCAAATGCCCACCGCAGACATCCCTCTTACTGTCCAATAGGCCACTACTATGTTTGTACCTGGACCATTTTGGTCCCCTTTAACCTGATGGTGCATACAAATGCATCTTAGTCACTGTAGATTCTTGTTCTAGATTCCTGTGAGTATGGCCTCAGCAGTCAGCTGATGCTCGAACTGTCATAAAAGACTTACTGATCTATATCGGTAAATATGCAGTTGCAGCATTCCATTCGGACCAGGGCCCTGCCTTTGCCTCTAAGGCATTCAGGGATACCATGGAGACAATGGGTGTTGAACTCCATTGTTCCTCACCATACCATCCAGAGGGAAATTCAGACGGGGAGAGGAGGAATCATGATCTAAAGCCGACCTTAACAGCTAGAGTATTAGGTTCTGGCTGCAGTTGGCTTCATCGCCAATATGGGGTCCAGAGAGCACTGAATAATCTGGTAAGACGGTCCTTGGGGGGGACGCACTCCCTGTGAGGTTCTCTTTGGGATACCTATGTATACCCTAGATCTTGATGGCCCTTGTTTGGTGGCAGCAGACACACCTTTTGACATAAATGAATGTCTCACTGTTTTACAGGAGCTTTAATTTTGTGATGATAAATCATCTGCCTCCTTAGGAATAAGGGATTTACCAACAACTTCCACTGGCTGGATTCCTAAAGTCTGGGATCTGGTATATGACAAGACCGCTGTGAAGAAGGAATTCGGTCCATCCCACAGAGCACCTGTCCCAGTCCTGGGTGTACAAGGTACCAGAACTGTCATCTTACCGCCGTTGCATGGTTCCAAAGAAACAGATTAATTTCCATTGATGACATCAAACTTCACCATGTGACCGATTCTACATAGTAGACCCAGAGGTCCCTTGGGTAGTTCCCGGTCCCATCTCACTCCTCAACAGGACATACCTCTTCAAAGCAGAAATAACACTACTTCTGACTACGCAAGCATGTCCAATGATGCTACAAATACCTCCTCAACCGTGGGGAAGGTGGAAAATGAGCTTTTGCTGATTCTAGTTACCACTTCAACGACAGCACCTGTCCAAGATTTGGCTGTTTTTTACACCAACAAAACACAAACTGATGATATCGCCTACTATGAGCCTATACGCAAAGTGGATCCAGCCACCAGTAATACACCTGCATTTGCAGATACTTCTTTTGGTTACTTCATCAACACTGATGACTTTTCTTCAGACTCATCCACTCCTGTGATTGAAAATGTTTCAAAGACACGTAAGCCGTACCTATGGTTTAAAAATAACTATTTAATTGACCCATGGAACTATTTACGGTTCTGCTTAATATTTTTTGCATTGTTTCTATGGATTGGTTTTGTGACAGATTTCTTTTTACATATAAATGGTTATTACCTTCCTGAATGCCCCCCTGTTGAGCCTGTGGATGAAGTCTTAACTCCATATCATTCCTCACACAAGGACCAAAGGGACTTGTCCCTTGTGAACATTTCAGCTGTACCTATTCCAAATCGGTTTGTGTGGGACAAAGTTCCATTTGATATACGCGGGCCTACTGAGGTCATTCAAATTCCATAGGTCTTCAAAATTTTTAGGACTGATGTAATTACACCTGGTATTGTATCTGATGATTGGGATGTCCAGACAGTTGATGCAATGTTAACTGAAATGAAGGACTATTCAGCATTTGAAAGTGATTATGTATACACAAATACAAAGAATTATGGGGAAATATTCTGCTATAACAATTGGGGGTATTACTACTTGCACCATGCCACTAGACAGAGACCAGTATTTAACTACACACAGTGGGAACACTGTTCAACACCACCTGTGGGAGCCCAAAACATTATACAGATAAATGTACTTATTTTTCTGGGCATGACACAAAAAATGCAGTCTCATATTATTTCAAGTTACCTCCTTCCAAAATTAAGAAAAATTTGCTAACTGATACAAAACTGATTTATTCAAACTATTTTGTTTCCCGTCTTGCAGCTGAAGGTTACAAATACTGTAAGAACACTATTGATTTAAAGAGTGTATGGGGAACACAAAATTGGAAAATACGGGGTAGGGAAGTTTTATTTAAAGCATGCCGTTTTCCTGTGCAAATGATCTTTTTGAATGACACCATTCAACAGCCATCCGGACTAGGGTTAGCGAAAATAAAAGAAATGAATACGCCCAGTATCTCCACACCGGCAAAGTTTAATAATTGGCAATACTTCCTGAATGTCACTGAGGAAGAACTAGATGCAAAGGTTCAGGTTGGTACCTATAACTCTTCACTTTCTATTCCCGGTGGGTGATTGATTTGGCCAATTGTCAAAAGTAGAAGTTAATGATAAAAACAGGTGAAACTGACCAGGGTTTCATTGATGCAAATGAGTTATGCGCCACACCAATCCCAGATATTCAAAACCTACCATTTGAATTGGCTAATTTGATTTTATTTGTTGATGGTTCTTGTCTTGGAGGCCATTATGGAGTTCATCCAGCAGCATATACAGTCTGCACAATAGCATATACGGTGGAAGCATGAAACTTGTATAATGCAATATGCAGCAGAATTGATTGCAATTATAACAGCATGCTACATAGTCAGTATGATTTTGGCATTGTCCATTACTTTTTTCAGTTATGGTGACAAATTGGTTTTTATTCATATCATCTGGTCCCCTATAAATTATAGTTAACAACTTCTGGTTTTGCTACAAGCCCACAGTTTCCTAGGGAAGTTGCAGTTAAATGTGAGGCACACAACAATGAAGATGACATAGCTCAATGGGAAACAATTAAGCAGATCTAGTTGCAAGTACTGCTGTGTCTGGTACATGAGGGGCTATTGAAACTGCTGAATGTTAAACAGAAAAATCTGAAGGCTTCTTGTCTATGTCAATTCAATCACTTAAAGAATGGAGGGTATTTCAGAATGAGGCACAAGAGGATTAAAAGCAAGAATGAGCAAAAGCAGGTTGCCCAAAAGAGGGAAATGAGGTGTGGCTGTCTTGACACTGGAGGTTTGTTTTACCTAACTGCATGTTGCTGAACATAGCAAGGTATTTTATTGGACTGACACATACTGAGTGAGATTCATTAGTCAGAATGTTTAAGAAATATTGGTTCAATTCTCATTTTAGAAGCATTGCAGAGTACTTCAACTAAAGATGTATAACTTGCCAACAGTTAAATATTGACAAGAAACCAAATGTGATTATGAGTCACAGAGGAAAGTCAGCAAGACCTTTTTTGAGATTACAGATAGATATTACGGAAATGTTCCTCTGTAACAATCTAAAGTATACTCTTAAAATTGTCTGCTTATCAGCAAGTGGGTATAATCCTATCCAACCAGAATGTGTGATCCCTCAGTGTAGCCAAGCTCTCATGACAGAGCAGATCTCTAGACTCAGTTTGTCATCCTCTTTAAAATCCGGTATGGTGCACATTCTGAAAGCAAGATTTTAAACATTGTTTGCCTGGCACTGAAAGTTCAGAAAAGATTTCATTGTGGACATCAACCTGACTCAACCAGTCAGGAGTTGTGGAGCGGACCAACGGTACTCTGAGGCAAAGCTAAGAAAGGTGTGTGCATCTACATCATTGAAGTGGCCAGATGCTATTCCATTGATGTTATTAAACAGGAGGAGCACATCCAATAAGACCACATGAAGTGTTAATGGGCAGGGCTGTGGGAATTCCTGGTATTACTTCAGCTGCAATTGTAAATTTTGCTGATGATTTAGTTCCGAATTACTGCAAATGTTTGGCTGATCTAGTATGCGTTCTCTTGCTATGTGAATTTGGCTACACCTTCAGCAATTTAAGAACCCTGCCATGACCTAGAGCCTGGAGACTCGATCATGATGAAGAAGCATGTGAGGAACTTCTGTCTGGTGCCCAGATTGAAGGGGTCCTACCAGGCGTCTCTTATGACAAACAGTGCTGTTAAATGTGGAGGATGGCCACAGTGAATCCACTCATCTCACACAAAGATGGCGAAGAGTGCAGATGATGAAGTAGTGCTACCAAACACTAATGCACAGAGTGAAGCTCAAGTTAACTATATTGATCTAGAGGTGGGAGAACAGTGAGTACAAAGAGTTTAGGATCAAGGAAAGGGACAAGAAAATCACATTTCAAATCTCATTCTCTGAAAACCCCAAGAGCAGTTCAAGGTGTTCCAGTTGCAAGTTGGGTAAATTATGAGACAGGTGAAGAGAAAAATGAGACCCATTTGTTAAAGATGAAAGCTTCAGTCAAGTTGAATAGTCTGATGGTGTGAGAGAAGAAAGAAGAGTGTTGCAAACAATAACAGGTCTGAACAATGAAGGTTCTGGACGGTCAGAGAAGAGATCAACAAGAGTGAAAGTGCTAAACAAGAAGTTCACAGCACCTGAATGAGCATACTTGACAAAGACTGAACCAGAAGAAAAGGGCGCTGACCTGAGAAACTATTGATTTTTGCTGGAAGAAACTCCATCAATAAATGTGAAATAAGAATGTTGTGGACTTATATTGAATATTGTTTTAACTGATTTCTGACACTGAATTTTTTAACTTAAAAAGGTTTTTTTTTATCTTGGTTTTTGATTTATTTTCATACTGTGCGTGCAAAGTCCCTTAGAATAGAAACTGAGCTAAAGATATTTGACAGTTCATGTGCTCTTAAACAAGAATGATTTGTTTCCTAATTTATCGTGGTAAAGAAAGCTTTGCCTAAATTAAACCTTATGAACTGAACTCATAAACTGTGTACTATATCTGCTTATATTGATTTATTCTACATAACATTACAAAAACATGTATTCTAGATAATAAAGATGTCACTGTTGGAAATTTCAAGGAGAACACTCATGTTAGTTTACTTACAGGGTACAGAGAAGGGATGAGATTAGTAGCTGCTATGTCTGTATATACTTTCTAATCTCTGTAATGGAGGGGATCACATACTCCAAAATCTGCTTTTTTGTTTTCATTTTCTTGTAGTATTCTTTAGTCTAATTTTGCAGATCAAGTCCTTCTTGTGGAGTTCGAGATTGATTTTAACTTCCTGTTTGAAGAGTTACCACCAATAAAAAATCTGGGTTTGTTTAGTAGGACTTATAGTAAACTCATTATGCTATATAAAACTAATAATGATACCAGTTAAAAGAATGTATATAAATTGAGTCACGGGTGGGATCTTATGTGGCTTTTAAAATGTGATATCTGTATGGTCTTGATCAAATAGTTCTAACAAAGTGGATATTAATTTAGGACATGTGATTGCTTCCACATTTTAGCTATGATCTTATGGATATTTATTTATTTTAATTGTGATATATTTTATTTTGTACAGATTATACAGATTTAGTATGCTTTGATGCGTCAATTGTGACCAAATAAAGCTTATGTTTTAATGATTAAATTAAGTGATGTAGACTAACTTTATTAGAGAATTTAATGAAAGTAGATTAAAAATCAGTAAAAGTGCAGAATAAGTGAGAGGGAGATTTAATTGCAAGAAGGAGCTGACAGATTTAGAAGAATTCCAAAGATACACCATAGACTTAGAATTAACCAAGAGAAGAAAGGGGACATTTGTACGATTCATGGAAAACATGATGATTGGGAAACTCCAGAAATTATTGGAATGAGTGAGGGTAGCTACACCTATATCATGATCCCAAACTTAATTGTATGTATCATGTCTGTGGCAAAACAAGGTATCTTAGCATGCCAAATTATTAAAATGTTTCCTACTCCCTTACTTTAGTTTTTTCTGACAGTGTATCACGTGAGTAAAATGAATGAATTAAGTCTCAAGAAAGTGAATGTCAAGATTAAAAAGTTGTCTATATTGTTTGATCAACTGCCAGCTGATATTGTAGGTCCTCTACTTAAAATTAGTGAAGAGGTTATAGTTATCCGTGCAATGGTAATACAGCATTTCCTTGCTTTGGATATTTGCACACAAAAGAAGGTGGGGTGTACTGCGTTTCAAAGGTCAAATAGTGTTGTGTGCATGTACCCGATAATAAAATGCTAATTAATGTTTAAAGTAACATATCAACAATTTCAAGTAAAGTTAAAAGTTTGGAAGAGACTGGTGCGTGGGAAGCAATTGCTTCATTGTTCATTAAAATTGGAAAGGAAATAACAAAGATTGGTGAGTCGCTTGGTAATGTAGGTGAAGGTATCAATTAGATGTCTACTGACACCTATAATTATATTTATTTTTCAGCATTAATGGTCCATTTCTTTTATTAAAATACTTCAAGCTTGCTTGCATATTAGTAGATCATTTCAAATATGGATGTGAAAAAATGTGACAACAAGGAAAAGGAGAAAAGAATTTGAGAAGGAAGACATCAAATCCATGTTGTTTTAAGAGCTAAAAGGTCTAGGAAGAATTAAAGAAGAAACTGAAAATTATGAATGATAAACTATATAATGGTGTTGTGTTCTGTGATTATTTAAAAAATCATCAGGGGGGATTGCAAGCACAGATGTATTAATAAAGATGAATTCTCTTTTTGATGTGTATAATTTACCAAAATCAGGCCATAAAAGTAAGTTCCTGTTCATACTGGTTTGGCCACACCAGTCACTGAACAAAATGTGCCTTTCATTCTGTGTTTTTATTTCTTTCATAAAATAGACAAGAGTGTGCTCTTTCCATGGTACAATTAGTTTTTGCTGTAAAAATGAATGTGCTTTAGATAAAACCTACCTGCTGAAGGAACACACACAGGCCCTGATTTAAGAAAAGTGGCGCTGCACTCAGTGCAGCGCCACTTTTCTTGCACCCCTTAGCACCCCCCTGACGTCACCATGTGTGCGCTGTATCTAAGCTATGGCGCACCATGGCGGTAGTTAGGGGAACTAGCGTCAAAATATTTGACGCAAGTTAAGATCTTTGCATGATTAGCTTCAAAACTTTTGATGCTAATCCTGCAAAGCCTATTGAGGCCCATTGAAAGCAATGGCATGCCTCCTTTTAACGCCTGCTCTGAGCAGACATTGTAAGTGCCAAAACAAATGACACAAAGAAATCTTTTAGGTTTCTTTGCACCATTTTTTTCCCCCTCCCTAACAGGGGAACGTCCCATTTGCATACATTATGCCTGGCGCAGGCATAATGTAGCACAAAGGGTTACAAAGTGGCCGAACACATGCATTGTGGCACTTTGTACATTTGCTGCAGTGATTTTGACCTCATTGGGCCACATTAGTATAAACAAATGATGCTAATGTGGCTAGAGGAGGCACTAGGGGCTCTTAAATCAGTCCCATAATGTTTCATTGCTCAAGGTTGACATGCAACTGCTAGTGCTTAATTGTTTAGTAGTGCAATGCCATTTCCACTTATATGTAGGGCAAAGGGAAAGGGACCTGTAGATCTTTAATTTAGGAAGGGTTCCAAAAGTAAGGTGTTTATACAGGATGTAATTTCTAAATGATGACTGTAGGAAGGTGGCCTCTTTCTAGCCTTGTTACCCCCACTTTTGGCCTGTTTGTGAGTATATGTCAGGGTGTTTTCACTGTCTCACTGGGATCCTGCTAGCTAGGGCCCAGTGCTCATAGTGAAAACCCTATGTTGTCAGTGTGTTTGTTATGTGTCACTGGGATCCTGCTAGCCAGTGCTCATAAGTTTGTGGCCTATATGTGTTCCCTGTGTGGTGCCTAACTGTATCACTGAGGCTCTGCTAACCAGAACCTTAGTGTTTATGCTCTCTCTGCTTTCTAAATTTGTCACTGCAGGCTAGTGACTAAATTTACCAATTCTCATTGGCACACTGGTACATCCATATAATCCTCTTGTATATGGTACTTAGGTACCCAGGGTATTGGGGTTCCAGGAGATCCCTATGGGCTGCAGCATTTCTTTTGCCACCCATAGTGAGCTCAGACAATTCTTACACAGGCCTGTCACTGCAGCCTGAGTGAAATAACGTCCACGTTAATTCACAGCCATTTTTCACTGCACATAAGTAACTTATAAGTCACCTATATGTCTAATGTTCACCTGGTGAAGGTTGGGTGCCAAGTTACTTAGTGTGTGGGCACCCTGGAACTAGCCAAGGTACCCCCACATCGTTCAGGGCAAATCCCCCGGACTTTGTGAGTGCGGAGACACCATTACACTTGTGCACTATGCATAGGTTACTACCTATGTATAGCGTCACAATGGTAACTCCGAACATGGCCATGTAACATGTCTAAGATCATGGAATTCTCACCCCAATACCATTCTGGTATTGGGGGGACAATTCCATGATCCCCCGGGTCTCTAGCACAGAACCCGGGTTCTGCCAAACTGCCTTTCCGGGGTTTCCACTGCAGCTGCTGCTACTGCCAACCCCTCAGACAGGATTCTGCCCTCCTGGGGTCCAGGCAGCCCTGGCCCAGGAAGGCAGAACAAAGGATTTCCTCTGAGAGAGGGTGTTACACCCTCTCCCTTTGGAAATAGGTGTGAAGGGCTGGGGAGGAGGAGCCTCCCCCAGCCTCTGGAAATGCTTTGATGGACACAGATGGTGCCCATCTCTGCATAAACCAGTCTACAGCAGTTCAGGGATCCCCCAGCCCTGCTCTGGCGTGAAACTGGACAAAGGAAAGGGGAGTGACCACTCCCCTGACCAGTACCTCCCAGGGGAGGTGCCCAGGGCTCCTCCAGTGTGTCCCAGACCTCTGCCATCTTGGAAACAGAGGTGTTGGGGGCACACTGGACTGCTCTGAGTGGCCAGTGCCAGCAGGTGACGTCAGAGACCCCCTCTGATAGGCTCTTACCTTTCTTGGTAGCCAAACTACCTTTTCTGGCTATTTAGGGTGTCTCCTCTGGGGAATTCTTCAGATAACGAATGCAAGAGCTCACCAGAGTTCCTCTGCACTTCCCTCTTCCACTTCTGCCAAGGATCGACTGCTGACTACTCCAGGACGCCTGCAAAACAGCAACAAAGTAGCAAGATGACTACCAGGAACATTGTAGCACCTCATCCTGCCGGCTTTCTCTACTGTTTCCTGGTGGTGCATGCTCTGGGGGTCACCTGCCTTCACCCTGTACTGGAAGCCAAGAAGAAATCTCCTGTGTGTCGACGGAATCTTCCCCCTACTAACGCAGGCACCAAAAGACTGCATCACGGTCCTCTGGGTCCCCCCTCATCCTGACGAGCGTGGTTCCTGGAACACAGGAACTCTATCCAAGAGACTCCCACAGTCCAGTGATCCTTCAGTCCATGTTTGGTGGAGGTAAGTCCTTGCCACCCCACGCTAGATTGCAATCCTGTGTACTGCGTGATTTGCAGCTACTCCGGCTCCTGTGCACTCTTCCAGGATTTCCTTCATACACAGCCTAGCCTGGGTCCCCAGCACTCCGTCCTGCAGTGCTAAACCCTCTGAGTTGGCCTCCAGAGTCGTGGGACCCTCCCTTTTGACTCTGAGCTAGCTCCGGTTCACAAATCTTGTAAGTGCCTGTTTGGGTACTTCTGCAGGAGCTATCTGCTTCTGTGGGGGCTCTCGGAGTTGCTGAGAGCCCCCTCTGTCTCCTCCTCCAAGGGTCGACATCCTGGTCTTTCCTGGTCCCAAGCAGCACCCAAAAACCTCTACAGCAACCCTTGCAGCTAGCAAGGCTTGTTTACAGTATTTCTGCCTGGGAACACTTCTGCAACCTTCAACATGACGTGGGACATCTTCCATCCAAAGGAGAAGATCTTGGCCCTCTTCGTTCTTGCAGAATTCCAAGCTTCTTCCATCCAAAGGCAGCTTCCCTACACCTTCATCTGGGGTTTCCTGGGCTCCTGCCCTCCCTGGACACTATCGCGACTCTTGGACTTGGTCCCCTTGCTTTGCATGTCCTCAGGTCCAGGAATCCACCTTCAATGCCTTGCTGGTGTTTGTTGTTCTTGCAGAATCCCCCTATCACGACTATTGTGTCCTTTTGGGGTAGTAGGAGTACTTTACTCCTACTTTTCAGGGTCTTGGGGTGGGGTATTTTTCTAACCCTGACCGTTTTCTTACGGTCCCAGCGACCCTCTACAAGCTCCCATAGGTCTGGGGTCCATTCGTGATTCGCATTCCACTTTTGGAGTATATGGTTTGTGTTGCCCCTAGACCTATGTTCACCTATTGCAACCCATTGTAATTCTACACTGTTTGCATTACTTTTCTGACTCTTACTTACCTGTTTTGGGTTTGTGTACATATAACTGGTGTATATTACTTACCTTCATACTGAGGGTACTCACTGAGATACTTGTGGCATATTGTCATAAAAATAAAGTACCTTTATTTTTAGTAACTCTGAGTATTGTGTTTTCTTATGATATTGTGCACATGATATAAGTGCTATGGTAGGAGCTTTGCATGTCTCCTAGTTCAGCCTAAGCTGCTTTGCCATAGCTACCTTCTATCAGCCTAAGCTGCTAGAAACACCTCTATTCTACTAATAAGGGATAACTGGACCTGGCACAGGGTGTAAGTACCACAGGGTACCCACTATAAGCTAGGCCAGCCTCCTACAATGACTGAGTTCTGTCAGTGTATCTTTATTAGTGCAACCCATGGTGCCTATTCACACCAAGCAAAGGTCATGATTTTTACTCTTGTAAAACTATAAAATATGTTTTTGGGGATATATATCACACCTTCTTTGCGTTTTAAACGGAGACATCCCAAACGCGTCCCTTTATGTCTAATTTATTCACTCTGGGACTCGTTTTAGGCCAATGAATCTTTCAACTCTGATTGAAGACACCTTAGGACGAGATAGCTAATCAACATTTCAATCAATATGTCAATAACGTCACCAATATTTACCATGACAAATCAATTCAGATTAGTTGAAGACATTAATATGACTCAGAAACCAACATGACCTTTCAGTCATGAATAACCACACCAGTTTAGTACGATTTTGTGATATTTATTCCCTATTGATTACAATTCTACTAGCAAGTTTATTAATCTCAAAACCAAGAAACACATTAGCAGAGTCACGATATGGCAACTCTCATAAGACCTCATCAAAGCAATGATCACGAATATTAGAACATAGCACAACGTCAACATAGGTTATCCTTAGAAGAGTAACATTAGCGCATCATTTCCACAAAGCATAGATTCAGTCCTTTTTGTCTATTTGCGTCCTTGTAATGAACCTCTCAACTAACCTCAAATTAGCATTGGCATGTTGGGCTTCATGCAAAACAATTTAGTAACATCAATTTGGAAAAAACATCTAACTAAGGTCTCTGTCAAAAGAAGCAGTTGGTACCTAGAAAGGAAAAGCAAACAGAAAATCACAATTTCATTGTCATATAGTTACCCTCCGTATTGGGTCAGCATACAGATTCAGTCTTCGTCCTCAGGACATCAGTTGATTCGCCATCAGTCAGTAATCTAGCGAAGCTCGGTAAGGCAAAGTAAAAGGTACTTCCCTCATAAGGAGGTAAAGTATAAACGGGCAATATAAGGGCAAGGATGGTTTTAAGAACCAAACAGCAAAGTCTTTATGCAGAGTGACAAAGTGTCTGGGTCATAGCAATTCGCAATAGCATCTCCCCTCTCTCCTAATCTCTCCCTCTTAGTCTAATTTACTTCCTTGTGTCAAGGGTTTTTATCCCTTTTCGGTTTTACATTACCCTGATTCTTGATTTGTGGGGTTGTCACCCCACTATCTTCATCCAATAAGGTTCCCATGAGTTCATCAAAATTGTCACCCCATAATAGTTCTCACGTAGTTTATTGGTCCTTATGATTGACGTCTCCAGCGGGTAGAATGTCCGGTATGATTTCATACTCTCGTGGTCCTTTGCACAACTTCAGTCAGTGGCTCCATTGTCTGTACCAGTTCAGGCGACCTTGTTCCTGCGACTAGTCTACACTATTGCATTCAGCAAGAATGTTTCCTTGGGCAAGTCGAATTTCATGAGAACGGATCTACCACAGTTACATTCATCTTCTAGCTTTTGGAAAAATACAAATTCATGTCCTTCAGCAAGTCAGCACACTGTACGTTAGAAAAACACATTTAATATGAAACCGGGCAGCTAGGCCTCGACTCATGATAACTAAGGCCTAATATTTTATTAGCAGAACTTTAGCACGTAATTCTTAATATTAGTGTAAAACCACACATTAGCATTAATTTCTACATCATTAGTTCATTATTAATCAAGTTTCATTAATCATCGTATACATTGGTGGCCACTCCTCCTTGGGCACATTTCAAGCACGCGTTTAGCAAAATACATTAATACATTTTCTATGCAGCATTTTTATGCATTAGTTCATAAACATTTCATTATTAATATTGAGTATAAAAGTTAAGTTAGTAAGCATACCTCTAATCTTATTACTATTATCAGGAATGAATGAACAACAATGGCGCTCATTAAGCATCTTACAGACTCCGCCACTCTTCACTAAAAGAATGTCTAAAGCAAGAGTCATAGCCCTCTCCGCAACAAGTTCAGTATCCATCAGGAGTATAACCCCTGTGAAGTTCGTTAGCATATTATCCACAACTTTCGAATCTTTATGGAGTTTAAGATAACCCCTACTGAAGGAATTATGGCTCCAAATATATCACCTATGACAGCAGCCGCTGTCTCTCTTTTTTTGTCTAGCATGATGTAATTCATACATTTTAGGAAGCTGCTTTAAATCATCAATCTAGTAAATCTTTGGGAAAACTATTCCCAAATAACATGTCCCATACCATCCCTTTGGAAGACGGTAATAAGCATTAAGTCCACATATATAATAGATCCCAGGGATCGCTGGATCCTGTCCATTTAACATGAACGTCCATTTACTCTGAAACAAAAACACATGCCTGCACTCACTCATTCCCACAAATAAAGTGTCATGATCAGATTTCGGCACATATATACAAAGCTTTCCTATGTGTAATGCATCTATAGCTAATTAACCCTGTGTCTTTATTGCGGTGTAAGCATGATCATTTGCAAAAGTGCGTTTTTCTAATCCCCTTTCTAGCCTTTCCTTTAGTGCTTTTCGTCTATCATCAATGTGATTTAAGAAGCTCTTCTCTACAGGCGTTAGTAAGCAAGTTAGATTATTGCGGTGTGCATAAGCTGTTCCAAATGTCAGTGTCGGCTCAAAGAAACCCCTAACTATTTTTATGCTATGTTCCTTAGCTAATTTCTTCAGAAACTCTATATCAGGTACAAAAGAAAACACTACATCTAGATTAGAATAGAAGTATTGCACATGTTCTTGATTATAGAACCTAGTCAAAAGCAAACTACAGCTTATTCCGTATTTAAGTGGCAGACTATGGTAAGTAACCCCTTCTTGTACTGACAAAGGAATCTTTGTGCACACATAGCAATTTTTCACATCCATTGTATCAACATACTCATTCAGCAAGCGGTAGAAGTCATTAGTAGATAGTTCCCTATTTGAATTAGTTCCCTCATGCAAATATTTTGTATCCTGCTCAAACTTCTCCCATGGTGTTAGTGTAGCAGTCTCAGGAATTGAAGCATTGTTAGTCACTTTCTTATCCACCAATGGCATTCCTACAATCACACCTATAATTATTATTGCACACATAATTCCCACACCAACAGCCAAACATGCACAAGTCCTTCACTTATTACTATTATCCCTAATGTAACTCATGATCTGTAAAGAAGGCAGAGTAAGATAAAGCAAACAATCAACTTGAGGATGATATAAAAGCTCCTTTTTTTTTCTTCTTTTTTTCTGTGCATATCTTTTCTCAGCAAGTATTTACAGCGTTTCACTCACTCCAGGACCCTTTTGTCAAATCAGTTTTAACAGCTTGTCATAATCGGTTTTTCAGAGTCAATTCAGTTTAACAGTGTCACATCCGGTAATTTATCAGTCTCTTTTCTCTGCTTTTCAGCTTTTTCAATCTCAATTTCAATTTTAGGACAGTCTCTTTCTAAGGTTGAATTTGGGTGCCATAGTATTGACCTGGAATTTCTTGATCAAAACAGAACGCCAAGAATTCTTGTTGCCATTCAGCTGATGTTGCATACACCCATTCAGGACCTGCGTACCTTCTGTTTGCAACTCTTTTTCTTTTCAGTTTGCGGTCACCCTGTAACTCTCCTTCACTGAGATCTTCTTTCCTGGTTGTATCAACTTCTTCCTTTAATGTGTCATTAGGGATCACTTTCTCCCCTGCAGCTTGTGACTCCGGCCAGTTATCTCCTTTGAGTGTTTCCTTTCTTCTTTGCTTTTTAGGATGTTTAACAGCACCCTCCTCTTGTGCTATGGTGTTTTCTCTTGATGGACCTGCAAGCGGCTCAGGACGAGTCAGAACACCTTGACCTTCTTCCGCCTCACTTCCTTCGCCTTCAGGGTCTGTTATGGGCTCAACTTCAAACCTTTATCCATCTGCTCCTGGGAGAACCTCTCTTTGTGTCGGTTCCCCTGTTGCCTCGGCTAAGATAGGCTCACTGTCACCTCTCTGGAACTCGCTTACTGTTTGAATGACTAAGCCGTCCTCAGTAGGCTCTCCTTCAGTCTCAGTTCCACTTTGATTACTTTCCAGCCCTGAGACTTCCTTCTCTGCAGCTGTTGTTTTGGACAATTCAAGTTCCTCATCAGTTGGACACGTCACCTTCTTTGTGTGACTGGCATGTATCCAATTTGGAAGACCTGCACATTTTACAGCAGTAGTAGTTGTCAGTATTACTTGATATTGCCCCTTCCAACGTGGCTCCAAACACGACTTCCTCATATGTTTCTTGACAACAACCCAGTCACCGGCTTTCAGGGTGTGAGCTGGATCACTTATCGGTGGCAATGTGGTAGCCTCCACCTGGTGAGAGAAAGAGCGGACCACGTCAGCCAGACCCTTGTAGTAGTCCAACACCACATCATTTGTGATATTCACAAGAGCATTTGCAGGCACTGCGGGCAATCTCATAGCTCGACCCATAAGAATTTCATGAGGAGACAGTCCTGTTTTCTTGTCAGTTGTGTTTCTTATTGACATCAGCACTAAGGGCAATGCATCTGGCCACTTCAAATTGTTATCTGCACACATTTTTGCCATTCTCGACTAAAGGGTACCATTCATCTTTTCCACTAGTCCTGATGCTTCAGGGCGATAGCTACAATGCAGCTTCTGTTCAATGTTCAGTGCGGCACACAAGAGCTTAATCTCCTCATTGTCAAAGTGTCTGCCCCTATCTGATTCTAAAGAGATCGGAAACCTGAAACGTGGCATCAAGTCCCTAAGCAACAGCTTTGCCACTGTGAAGCTGTCATTCCTACGTGTAAGGTAAGCTTCAATACAGCGACTGAATACACACACAATCACCAACACGTACCTCAGGCCGCCACACACAGGCATCTCAATAAAATCCATTTGCATTCTGCTAAATGGAACTCCTGCTCTCCCAATGTGGCTCAAATTCACCACAGTCCCTTTTCCTGCATCCATCTGCTGACAGATGATGCACCTGTGACAGATAACCTCTGCAGCTTGTCTGAATTTCGGATTGAACCAATCAATTTTGAACAACCTGATCATTGCGTCTCTCCCAACATGTGCTTGACCATGTTAAAACCTCGCAAACTGTGACAAAAGACTGTTTGGCACAACCATTTTCCCCTCCTCTGAGACCCACAAGTCATCAGATCTTTGTACGCATTGCATTCTCTGCCAGGTGCGTTTTTCCTCTTTGATGGCACGTCCCTGCAAAGATTTTAACTCATCTAATGTGTCAACCACCCTTAATGGATACACTGTGCATGTTTCATTTTCGGTTTCAGGTAACAATTCCCACTGATCTCGAAACGATATACAGTTCAATGCACAAAACCTTGCAACTTGATCTGCATATCCATTTCCCATTGACACAAAGTCTTGTGACTTGACATGGGCAGTGTATTTCACCACAGCAATTTCAAGAGGTAACTGAATTGCGTGCAACAAATCCTTAATTTTCTCGCTATTTTTCACTGGGGAACTGGAAGAGGTAATGAATCCCCTCTGGGACCATAGTTGGCCGAAATCATGTACAATTCCAAATCCGTATCTGCTATCAGTATAGATAGTGACTTTCAGGTTTTCAGCTGCTTGGCATGCCCTAGTAAGAGCAATTAATTCAGCCACTTGAGCCGAGTACACTCTTTCGAGCCAAGAAGCTTCTAAGATACCAGTGATTGTACAAACAGCATATCCAGCCCTCAGCACACCTACTGTCTCTCTCAGGCATGAACCATCAAAAAACATAATGTAATCATTTTCCTCCAATTGGGTAGCTTTTATGTCAGGTCTTGGTTTGGTGCACAGATCTGTTACATCAAGACAATCATGTTCCACTTCCTCTGCATCATCAATGTCTGCATTCTGAAAAGGAAGCAAAGTTTCCGGGTTCAATAGACTACATCGTTTCAAGGAAACATTAGGTTACCCCAGTATAATTGTTTCATATTTTGTTAAATGTGCATTTGTCATATGCTGAGTCTTTGTTCGGGTCAACAGGATTTCAACTGAATGTGGGACCATTACTGTTAAGGGATGTCCCATCACTATACCTTCACACTGACTGAGGCTTTGACCAACTGCTGCAACTGTACGCAAACAACCTGGTAAGGCTGCAGCGACTGGGTCCAAAGTAGCTGAAAAATATGCTCCTGGGCGGTTTGTACCTCAATGGACCTGTGTCAGGACAGACAAAGAACAAGCATCACGTTCATGACAAAACAGTACAAAAGGCTTTGCGTAATCAGGCATACCTAAAGCTGGTGCCCTACACATACTTTCTTTCAGTTCCATGAATGCCTTCATCTCTTTCTCGGACAAGGTTATGGTACCCGGGACATCCTGAATCTCTTGGACAGTCAACCTCACCAAAGGTTTGGAAATAATTGAGAAGTTGGGGATCCACTGACAACAGTAGCCCACCATTCCCAAAAACATCCTAACATCTCTTTTTATTGTCGGGGGATTCATCTGTAGTATCGCTGTCACCCTCTCTTTGGACATTCTCCTAGACCCCTTTTCAATCAGGTGACCTAAGTATTTCACTTCTTTCTGACAGTATTGCAGCTTCTTTGGGGACACTTTATGTCCATTCTTTCCCAAATGATTTAACAAGGCAATTGTGTCATACCTGCAGTCATCTTTTGTTCTGGACGCAATCAAAAAATCATCGATGTACTGCACTAGAGGCGAACTGAAAGGTAATTCTAATGATTCCAAATCCTTCTTTGATATCTGATTGAAGATGGAAGGTGACTCAGAAAACCCTTGAGGAATTCTGCACCAATTATAAACCTTGTCCAGGAATTTGAAACTGAAGAGAAATTGGCTGTCCTCATGAAGAGGCACCGAAAAGAATTCTTGAGACAGGTCCACAACTGTGAACCACTCTGCATTACATGGAACCTGAAACATAATCACTGCTGGATTTGGCACTATGGGGCAACAATTTTACCACAATCTCATTTATTTTCCTCAAGTCTTGAACAATTCAAACTTTCCCACAAGGCTTTTTCAGACCCATTATTGGTGAATTACACAGGCTGCTCAATACTTCTTTCAGAACCCCTTGTTTCACAAAGTCCTCAATTATCTGCGTCACCTGTATAAGAACATCTTGTGCCATGTGGTACTGTGGTACCTGAGGAAACACTGCATTTGGCTTCACCTCTACTTTGACTGGTTCTACTCCTTTTATTAGTCCCACTTCTTTTCCTGCCAGGTCCCACACCTTGTCTGTCACTGTTCCCTGTAATTCAGCTGGTAAGTCATTCACTGTGAGCATCGGGAATAAGGTTAACAAAGGGTATTCCTCATTTGCCATCTACGTCTCTAGCTCAGAAATCTGAACATCATCCCCTTCATCATCACTGTTTGTCTGTACCTCAATCCCTTCATTGGAACAGGTAATTGAACACCTCGTCTTGCACAATAAGTCCCTTCCCAGTAGGGATATGGGACTCGAGTCGCAGACTATAAATCTGTGTAATCCCTGGCAGTTACCAATCTCAACTTGGACCGGATTTGTCAGGAACTGATATGCTACCCCTACCCCTTATAGTACGCCCCGAGAGTGGTAATTTCAGAACCTCTGCACTTCTGACTGTAGAGCGTGTAGCTCCTGTATCAACCAGAAATGAAACCTTATGTCCCATCACCTTTCCCTCTACATAGGGACCCCTCTGATCTATCTCTAGGGACACTGCAGGCCTGCACTCCTCACTCTGTGAACAATCATCCGACCATTCATAGTTTATTCCATCCTCACCACGCAAAGGGAAATGTTGTTCTGTGTTATTTTGACTCATTGTTTGACCTGTGACCTGTTGAGGAAGCATCACCTGTTGCTGTCCCATTGGAGCTAATGGTATCTGCATTTGCTGTCTAGGTACCATGGGAATCTGCTATTGCACTTGTTGCACTTGTGCTGGTTGAACACAAGGCATTTGTATCTGCTGTATGGGCTGTAAACCCTGCATCTGAACCATGTTATTCTGGAAGTTCTGATTTTGACCCCTCACGTTTTGAAATGTACTGACATCATTGCTTTGTTGAACAACACCATCCTGTACCATCATTGGACATTCCCGCTTCCAGTGCCCCACGCCCCCGCACGCGTGACATGGCGACACCTTTTTTCATCCCCTGCACACATCATTTTGAACCACAACGGTATTCACATCTGGACCCCTATTCACAAAACCTCCTCGACCTCGTCCTCTTGGTTGTGCCTGAAACATTCCATTTCCCTGCGGTTGCTGCTGTACCATCTGTTGTATTCCATTTCCCTGCATCCCTGCTTGCGCTGCCTTAATCTGCATCACCATCACTTTCTCCTTCAACTTTCTCTGTTTCAGCTCAATCTCTTCACTACAGTATTTTGCATACTGCAAAACCTCATCAATCGGCTTCACTTGCCAAAAGATCAAATGATTCTTAATCATCTGACCAATCTCTGGTCTCAGCCCTTCAACAAATCGGAACACAAGGTGATTCATGTCTTTCGGTTCTATGACCTCAGTACCAATATAATGTTTGAATGCCTTCAACAGCCTCTCATAGTAAGCATGTATTGACTCTTTGGCCTCCTGTGATGTTCGATCAATTTTCTGCTAATCAGTAACTTTTGGCGACACTTTCTGCTTCAAAAACTCAATCACCTTATGATAATACCTCATCACTTTTGCCGACGGTGCTCCTGTAACCTTATCCCTTGCCGGCTCCTCTGTCAGCCAGTCCACACCTCTCTTGCACTCAAGCCATAACTCAGGAGGGACTATAATCACAAACAGGGTATTCAAATCTTCCCAGAGACATTTCGCGAGCTTCACAAACCTATTGGTCTGCTGGTACCACTCTATCGGCTTCTCCCTCAACCTGGGATAATCATTAATTAATGCAGAATGTCACCTCTAGACCATGGTACATGGACTAGAACCCCTCCAGCTGTTTCTCTCATTGGTAACATCTTTATTGTCCCCGTGTCCGGTGTGGCTTTAGCCTGCTTCGGATCCGGACCTTTCTCTTTATCTCTCTTCTTTGCCCATCTGCCTTCCCACTTCTCTAATGCTCCACAAATATGAGCACTCTGCAGTATCTCTTTAAGATGTGCCATCATTCCTATAGATCTCATGTGTTCAAAGTCTTTAGGCTCAAAGTCTAACCTATAACTTCTCTTTAAATGTTTAGTATTTTGTATGTCTATGTCTTATTTGTCTGCCAGGTTCACCAGCCTCTGATGCACCTTGCTCACTTCTTTGGTTATTTTGGGGCACAGATACATCAATTCTGCCTCTGTATATGACTCTAATCTGTTCACCCCCATTGTCCCTTCTACTAGTTCCGTGGCTTCTAAACCCAGTCTCACAAAATTCAGGTATTCTTCTCTTTCTGACCTTTCCTCAATTACTGTAGTGGCAGTCTGTGGAGTATTGAGCTTGTCTAACCATTCATTCAATTGTTGTGCTGTTAAGCCTTGCAACAAGACATTTCCAGACTGCACCATTGGTGTCTGCGTTGTATTTGTACTCATTACCTGCGGGGTCAGTGTTCCTAACCCTGCTTGCCTCATCGTCTCCAAAAGAACCCAATTGGACTAAAATCCAACAAGGATCTAGACCTTTCGGCTGACTGTCCTCCCTGTGTTATACCCTGCAAATTTCCGGTAGACCCTCCTCTTATTGCCTCTTGGGTCATTACCCCCTGATCACATACGCCAGGTTTACCTTCGCAGACAGTGGTACTGGGGAACCAACATTAATTGGCAACGATATAGCAGCTGGTGACTGCCCAATTCCCAAACCCTGCAGAGCATTAAATCCCATAGCCTTATTCATCATGGGTGCTGTAGCTACTGACTGCGGTCCTGCACCAGAAGTGTAACTCGGAACCACTTGTTGCTGCGGTTAACTCTGAACCATCTGTTGCTGCGGCTGGGGCAGCAATTGTGGAGTTGGCTCAATCTGCACTAACTTTGATCTTGTGTATGCTGGATCAGGTGGCACCATTAAGCTCGTAGTTGTCTCCAATACTGGGACATCAGGATAAAGCCTCTGAATCAGTGGAGGTTGCAACTGTATCTGCGTGTCTGGCGCAGTGGGTACACTGACACCATTTTGTATCAAAACTGCATCATTTGTCTGCACTGTACTCATGATTCCCTTATTTTGTGCCGGGTCTTCAGGACCCACACTAGTGCTCTGTGTATTGACATTTATGGCATATGGTGGCGGGCGATCATGTAGCAACTGATTAAGAAACTCTTCATCGTCTGAATCATCTTCATCTTCCCAGGACCTCTGAGTCTCCTTTGTCTTACTCGAGCCTTTGTCTGTCTTACAAGTGGTTTTCTTCCCCTGTGTCTCATCTTCTTGAGTTATTGCTGGAAACATCTTAATTCCGTCAACTATTCCCCTTCTCCACATTTTGGTCTCAATATCCCATCTAGCTTCAGCTAAAGTCTTTTCTGCTCTTTTCATTCTCCTTTCAAATTTCTGCTGTCTCTGTCATATGGCCATTAAATCCCAGATTGATAATGCCTCATACTGAGCTGGTCTTTGGGCGGTTTTTGTACACTTAACATTAATCGCAAATTCTCCAAAATTCTTCTATTAAACGTTCCGTGCTCCGGAAACGCTAACCATCTCTCCTTCTCTGTCAGTTTGCACCACTGCTTTAACCAAAGACATGGTGCGACTCCCTTTTCCTCCATTACGATATAAGCTGGAGTACCCTCAGGCGGTGTAGGCTCCCCCACATTCGCCGCAATTAATGTATCGCCCCTCAAGGCACACTTTAGAGCCTTGAAAAACTTCATTTTTGCATCTTTTATTTTATTTAAAATCTAATCAGGAAGTGACTTTAATTCCCAGAGCACTCTTCACCCACATTTCTCAACCAATTGCCTCTCACGGACGGCTGCCAATCCGTGCGTGACCCCTCTCGGCAACTGACCTATCCCAGCGCGGCTCAAATGACGTCACACTCACACACACTGCAGCTGACAAAGTCTTGCGGCTTGTCCTCCTCACAATAGATCCATTAAAAACTAATGCAATATATTGCAAGCACCTTTAACAACAAAACCCCAAATTTGCCAGTTTACTACAGGAAGGGTAACACAATCGCTTCAGAACTTTATAGAGATTTCACATAAACCCTCGGCCGCTACTCTCTCCTTCTCAGCTCCCGCACTCGCAAGCAGAATTCGACCTGCAAATCCTACTCTCAAATTGTCAATGGTTTGTTCTAGTGCACTTTAGAACTTGCCAAATCTCCATCGAAGGTTTCACTTACACACTTTGACTCAAACTCGACTTGTCAACCACGTCCGATTGACCTATTAAACAGCACAAATTACAACATAAACCAAGTGTCTCTTACACTTGTCAATATACTCCGGAGTCTTAGACCACGACGGGTCCGTACATCACCAACAACCATGTGGATAATTTTTTTGCACAAAGCGCCACACTCACATGAAGTTCGACGACTTCCCTACTCTCATACTGCGGAGCATGCCCACTCCTACTAAAACAATATTACCTGGCCTATAATTCACACCAACTTCACAAATCACCTGCAATATGCATAAGCTGAGCAAGCGCAAATTTTACAGCACACATACTAAAACACCGAGAACATACCCAACTCATTTAGGCAAGCTCTGAGATTCCAGGAAAGTAATGGGGAATTTAGAAACACATCATACCTCCAATTTGCATTATCTCAAAAAAAAAATTAAACAATGGTCCTTCGTCCTAGGGCCCCCAAAGGGGCAAACCGTCGCTCTGCTACCAGAACTGCTAACGCGTCCCTTTATGTCTAATTTATTCACTCTGGGACTCGTTTTAGGCCAATAAATCTTTCGACCCTGATTGAAGACACCTTAGGACGAGATAGTTAATCAACATTTCAATCAATATATCAATAACGTCACCAATATTTACCATGACAAATCAATTCAGATTAGTTGAAGACATTAATAAGACTCAGAAACCAACATGACGTTTCAGTCATGAATAACCACACCAGTTTAGTACGATATTGTGATATTTATTACCTATTGATTACAATTCTACTAGCAAGTTTATTAATCTCAAAACCAAGAAACACATTAGCAGAGTCACGATATGGCAACACTGATAAGACCTCATCAAAGCAATGATCACGAATATTAGAACATAGCACGACGTCAACATAGGTTATCCTTAGCAGAGTAACATTAGCGCATCATTTCAACAAAGCATAGATTCAGTCATTTTGTCTATTTGCGTCCTTGTAATGAACCTCTCAACTAACCTCAAATTAGCATTGGCATGTTGGGCTTCATGCAAAACAATTTAGTAACATCAATTTGGAAAAAAACATCTATCTAAGGTCTCTGTCAAAAGAAGCAGTTGGTACCTAGAAAGGAAAAGCAAACAGACAATCACAATTTCATTGTCATCTAGTTACCCTCCGTATTGGGTCAGCATACAGATTCCGTCTTCGTCCTCAGGACATCAGTTGATTCGCCATCAGTCAGTATTCCAGCGAAGCTCGGTAAGGCAAAGTAAAAGGTACTTCCCTCATAAGGAGGTAAAGTATAAACGGGCAATATAAGGGCAAGGATGGTTTTAAGAACCAAACAGCAAAGTCTTTATGCAGAGTGACAAAGTGTCTGGGTCATAGCAATTCGCAATAGCATCTCCCCTCTCTCCTAATCTCTCCCTCCTAGTCTAATTTACTTCCTTGTGTCAAGTGTTTTTATACCTTTTCTGTTGTACATTCCCCTAATTCTTGATTGGTTGGGGTTGTCACCCCACTATCTTCATCCAATAAGGTTCCCATGAGTTCATCAAAATTGTCACCCCATAACAGTTCTCACGTAGTTTATTGGTCCTTATGATTGACGTCTCCAGCGGGTAGAATGTCCGGTATGATTTCATACTCTTGTGGTCCTTTGCACATCTTCAGTCAGTGGCTCCATTGTCTGTACCGGTTCAGGCGACCTTGTATCTGCGACTAGTCTATACTGTTGCATTCAGCAAGAATGTTTCCTTGGGCAAGTCGAATTTCATGAGAACGGATCTACTACAGTTACATTAATCTTCCAGCTTTTGGAAAAATACGAGTTCATGTCCTTCAGCAAGTGAGCACACTGTACGTTATAAAAACACATTTAATATGAAACCGGGCAGCTAGGCCTCGACTCATGCTAAGGCCTAATGTTTTATTAGCAGAACTTTAGCATGTAATTCTTAATATTAGTGTAAAACCACACATTAGCATTAATTTCTACATCATTAGTTCATTATTAATCAAGTTTCATTAATCATCATATACATTGACGGCCACTCCCAGTGGGCACATTTCAAGCATGCGTTTAGCAAAATACATTAATACATTTTCTATGCAGCATTTTTATGCATTAGTTCATAAAAATTTCATTATTAATATTGAGTATATAAGCTACTCTCTCTCAACTGTTTGGTCTTTAACTCTGTACTTAGAAGCTTTCTGGACGCTGACCGTACAGTATGCTCTTGGAGATTTGTATCGACTGACTAATCATTTTGGTATCTGCACTCAATCTTTATTTTTATATGAACCTTCATTGTTTGGACTTTGAATCTTGTCATGTGTGAGTTTTCATGTGTGGAGTTTCCTTTATTTGCCTAAGGCCCTCGTCCTTTGGACTCACACAGCTGGATGCGTCCAATCGGCCCTTTTATTACTAGGAAGCGCCGACACAGTACATCCACAAATATTTGCAGTAAGTGCCTCTTGTAGTCAGGCAGGGTTGTATCTATTATTAAGTCTAATATTCAGAATGTGCATGTGTTGTATAACAGAAAGACCTGCTCGAGGACAAGTGTGTCTGACTGAGCGAGAGTGCATTTGTGTTTATGTGTATTACATTGTAAGAGACAGACCCGATGCGCAATTAAATTTCCTAGGCATGACCTGTCTCAAAGTGAACCCAGCAACATCAAAGCATGTGAACGTCCATGCAGCAAACCCTAGATAAAATATGCGTGGGGTTGTGCATGTATGAGGTTATACTGACTCAAAGAAAAAGTATCTATCTTCATTTGTTGACCGATTTGTATTAATGCTCTTACGATAGATGTGCTTCAAAATGCAGTATACATTATTTATTCGCAGGAACAGAGAAAGGCCCATGCCCCACCTGTATTCTTTACTCGAGCCCTGCAAACGTTTCTGTCAGGCCTGTGCAAACTATAGATATGTTGTGCTTATGAAGTAGGTATTACGAAAACCTAGGAGGCTTGTGCAGTGTATGAATATATTGCACAAGCAATAAATATGTAACGAAAACGAAATGTATTCTGCAAAAAAAAAACAGATGCTATGAAATCCAAACAGAACTTAAGATATACTATTAGTGGTTGATTAATTAACTAAACTAACAGATTTGTTGAAGATAACTCAGGGAGAGAGCGAGACAAGGATCTCAAGAGTTTAATAAATGTCATCAATGCAGACAGATGCAATAAAATATATAACATGAGACAGGTGAATCAAGGAGAATTGCAGAAGGAAAATTGCGAAAGATACCGAAAGAAAGCGCCAGAGAGATTGGTAGAGTGGAAAAGAAAACAATGGTGTTAGAAAGGAGATGAAGGGTACAGGTCGGGTTATCCAAAGATGGTGTAGGTGATTAACGTGGGTGTGGAGAAAAATGTAAAAGCAAATACAGTAAGGGGACATAGAGTGGGAAATGGACAGAGGGGGACCCATGACAGAGATTCAAGACCTTTGGTGTGGGTGTATACGACAAGAAAAGTGGTACACTTAAAAAGAGGTTGTGCCACATGGGAGAAAGAGAGAGGAGGTTATAAGAGTTCCAGATAGAGTGAAAGTGCGCATGCAGAGGATGATTTAAACCATATAGCCAAAGAACAGCACAACATGGACGAATCAGTCGTGGAAAGAGATACATGAATGAAGATGGTAACCTGCAAGTATGTGCTAACTGTCTATCAGAATGAAAATATAATGCTCAAAAGAGGGTTGTGGACCATTAGGGGCACAGGTATTGACATACTGTAACTTGAACAAGGAATGCATAAGGCTGGAAGGAGCAATATCAACAAGGAGATAAACGTAGGGAATAGAAGCAGAAGTGAAGAACAGAGCGAGAAAGAGCTTCCCAAAACATCAGCAGAAAATTGTCAGTTCAAATAACAACAGAAAGTGATGTGAAATCAGCCTAGTAAATTCTTACCTTTAGCCTGGTACCCTTTGCCCCAGTAGAGTCTGCCCGTTCACTCCCTGCTAGGTCCACCAGGCTGATCTTGCTCACCTAGAAGACCACAAAAGAGGAAAAGGCACACTGAAAGTTAGAAGAAAGTCTGCATGGCACGCCTCTGCGGTATATTATGTCATCAACGCCATATTTAAGACGCATTGGCAAAGCCAATAGGTTGTTTTCATGTGTAAACATAATTAAACACTATTTGTGCCACAACTCTGTGCAAACAGCCTTTTCTGTGCCTCGTATGTCTGCATTGACACCAATAGGAGTTACTGGAGGTAGTAAATGCTATCCCAGGTTTTTAGTTTGATGCACCTCACCTGGTTTCAGGTGTCATGAAGACTGAGACTGTGTCCGAAACAGAAAGTAAACAGGGTTGGAAGGACCTTGTTTATATTGTATAGTTTCCATTCCATTTCCCTCCTTGTCCTCGCAGAAGCAACTTTGAGTCTGTTGAAATTTACCAATAGGGCAAGAGATGAACTCTGTAATGTGATCAGTGGACAAAAGACGTGTGAGGCCACTTCCCCTGAAATTTTGACGAATCGACTTGTATGTAAATTAAAAAAAAATGTCTGTCCTGTTTTCTCATTCTCCGGACTTAGAGACCTTACAAATCCTTGGAAAGAACATCAAATGAAGGGAAAAGAATACTGGAGGGGGCGAGTTGGGGGCGTACAAGGCTGTTTTAAATGTATCAATTAAATACAAAGCAACCACATTCCGTCCGTTGGAAAAATACGCGTTCCGCTTTGCATCACTTGGTTTTTAACTTCGGCAAGCTGCTTAAAACATGAGCGATTCTTCGAGAGAGAGAGAGAAGTTTCGCCTTATCAAGTTTCATCTCTCACACAGACACACACTATTAAGTTTCAATCATTGTTTATCTGTTAATGTACGGACGCTTAGTGGATAACGTGTCTGCTTCATACACTGAGGCCGAGGAGATCCCTGCTACTCCAGACTCCACCAGCGATGCAAGAATTGAAAATAATGGGGTAAAAGGCGGACCACAATACAAACCTTTCAACCATTCTCATTGAGAAGTCAGGTCCACTGAAGGTATGCAGCAATGGAGGGAAAACTGTGTGACAGATTTATGTAAATTATGTGGTCTTTTCTGTGACATTATCTGGGCACCATGACATTTTAACGCATAGTGATATTAAATGGAGAGCGTTTCTATAGAAAATATGTTTCTTAAGTCTTACATTTACAAATGGACAATGACAGTATACAACAGATCCTAATCAAAATTATATTCACTAACAATTTCTCTTTTGCCTTGCGTATGAACATAAGAACACCATTTTATTGATGCAGGTTATGGCCTAAAGTAAAATAATTTCGGTAAAACACATAAGGCCTCATTTACATTAACTTGACTGTAGGAAGCTGGCCTGGTGTGTGGGGGGGTACCAAAGGTACTTACACCTTATTCCAGGTCCAGGTATCACCTATTAGTGTAATGTGGGCAGTATCTAGAAGCCAGGATCTCTCAGCTGTGAATGAGCAGCCAAGGCTTATCCAGGAGACATGCAAAGCTCAAGCAATACCACTGTAGTCGCACAGCACTTACATACATGAAAGAAAACACTCAGTATTACAAAAATATAGGTACTTTATTATAGTAACACAGCAACAAATATACTATAGAGGCAATACTCCCTTAGGAGGTAAATAACACAAGATATATACACTAGCAGTCAGAAATAGGCATAAAACCAGTTAGAAAACAGTGCAAACCTGTGTAAAACACAATAGAAAATAGTGACACTAGGGGGGAGCACAATCCATATACCAAAAAAATAGAATGCGAAAGTTGGACCCCCTCCTAGATAAGTGGAATGTGTAGAGGGGAGCTGGGAGTACCAGGAAAGCACAAAGGTAAGTACCACAACACCCCCAGCGACCAGAAAAGCAGGACTAAATCACTAGAATTTCCCCAAAAAACCCCACTAGGAAGAACTATGAGAATTGTAAAACCCAGAGATGACTACATGAAACCAACAGTGGATTCCTGAAGAGGAAGACCTGTGAAAAGAGGGGACAATGTCTAGAAGACACAGCGGAGTTCTGTGGGGGCAGGAGCCCCTACCCACCAAGCTGAGGATGCAGAAGTTGGTCGACAGTGAGGAAGGAAAGTCAGCACTGCAGCCCTGGAGTCGGAGTCGGCGTCCACGGGGATACTGTCCTGTGTGGGAAGGCAATGGCCTACCTCCACCCAAGTGGGACGGCTGGTAAAGAGGACCGAAGGGACCACGTCCGATCACCACCTGTGATGCAGGATCCACGCAGCTCAGCAGGACAGGGGATCTACACAGCCAGTCATCGTTGCAGTTGGTGCCTCCAGATGCAGAGGAGTGACTCCTCTCCAAGGGAGATTCCTTCTTCTTTCCTTTGCAGACTGAAGACGGGCTGTCCTCAGACGATGCACAACTAGGGAAATGTTGCAGAAACTAGAAGGAGCAGTTAAAACAATGTTGCAGGTGAAGTCTTCATCTTTATTGCAGATTGTAGGGTCCTGGAGAGTCCAGATGCAGTTTCATTGGTCAGAAGTCAAGGTGGAGGTTGCAGAGGAATCCTGCTGGATTCTTGCAAGCAGAATCTGAGGAACCACCCAAAAGAGAGACCCTAAATAGCCCTGAAAGGGGGGACTGGTCACCTAGCTGGATGACCACCTATCAGGAGGGGGTTCTTGCATCACCTGCCTGTCCTGGCCACTCAGATGCTCCCAGAGTTCCCTGCCAACCTTGGATTCAAGATGGCAAAACCCAGGGACCCTCTGGAGGAGCTCTGGGCACCACCCCTGGGGTGGTGATGGACAGGAGAGTGGTCACTCCCCTTTCCATTGTCCAATTTCACGCCAGAGCAGGGACTGGAGGCCCCTGAACAGTTGTAGACTGGTTTATGCATGGAGGGCAGCAAATGTGCCCTTCAAAGAATACCAGTAGCTTGGGGAGGCTACACCTCCCAAGCCTAGTAACACTTATTTCCAAAGGGAGAGGGTGTAACACCCCTCTCCCAAAGGAAATCCTTTGCCCTGCCTTTTCTTGGCTTGCGCTGCTCAAGCAACAGGAGGGCAGAAACCTGTCTGTGAGGTGGCAGTAGCTTGGGCTGTCAGGTAAACCTCAGAAGGCTGTAGGAGCAATGCTAGTGGTCCTTTAAGGAGCCCCCAGAGTGCACGGAACTATACAACCAATACTTTCAAAAGTATTGGGGTATGATTTCAACATGTTTAATACCAAACATACCTATGTTCTGAGTTACCATTATGTAGCTGGACATAGGTAGTGACCTATGTCTAAGACATGCATAAAATGGCATCCCCACACTCATGAAGTCCAGGAATATGGAGCTGGAGTTTGTGGGGGCACTTCTGCCGGTGCAGGGGTGCCCTCACAGACAGGCACTTGCACCCTGCCCCCTAGGCTAGGAGGGCCTGCCATAGGGGTGACTTATAGTGACCTGGTGCAGTGAATTGGCAGTGAAAGGGTATATGTACCCTTTCATACGGGCTGCAATGGCAGGCCTGCAGAACACTTTGCATGGGCTCCCTATGGGTGGCATAATAAATGCAGCAGCCCATAGGATACCCTGGTACCCCAATGCCCTGGGTACCATAAACTAGGGACTTATGTAGGGGCACCAGTGTGCCAAATGTGGGATGAAATACAGAGTTTTGGGAGAGAGAGCATAATCACTGGGGCCTTGGTTAGTAGGATCCCAGTGAACACAGTCAAACACACTGACATGAGCCAGAAAAGGGGGTAACCATGCCAAGAAAGAGGGTACTTTCCTACACTGATGCATCGTCATCGAAGCGTCAGATTTCTTGTGCCTGCCTCACATCCCCTAACAATGCCATGGATGTGCTGTAGTTACAATACAGAGCTCCATGCACATGTTTTCACAGATGAATCAGAAATTCTGATGCATCTGTTGGCATTAAAGTGACACATTGCTGGAGCTGCGTCATTAAATGGATGCAACTCCAGCAGTGTAAGAAGAGTCGTATTGGAAAAAGCCCTTCATCAATTTTATACCTGGTCTAAGAAGGTGATAAAAATTTTGCTCAGTGAAGTCGTAGAATGATGGAGCAGTGTAGTGCACTACTAGTGCCGCTGCTACGCAAAAAAAAGTGATGCAGCAGCACCGTAAGGAGCTTGTAAATGAGGCCCAAAGTTTGCTTGTGAATGCTTGTTTTTGTTTTATTTCAAAATTTAGGGCCTCCTTTACAAGCCCCTTTTTCCAACGCAGCTTCATTTTTTTTCTGATGCAGCAGCGGCGCTATTAGTGAACTACATTGCTCCATATTTACAGACTGACGCATTGGGCCCAATGCGTCAGTTTGTAAAGCCCTGCACCACATTAAACCTGCGCCAGGTATAATGTATGCAATGTAGGCGTTCCCACAGAAAAAGCCACATAGAACTGACACAGTAAAATGTACAACTTTTCGCTGTGTCACTATGACTTCACTGCATCAAATTTTACCACTCGCTCGGACCAGGCATAAAATTGACACAGGGTATTTTCCAATGGGACTCTGCTGGAGCTGTGTCAGTTTAATGATGCATCTCCAGGAATGCGTCACTTTAGCGCCAGGATCAAGGTCTACAGAGGTCATCTTAGTGTCCATGGGTGGGTCGGACATTGCAGCCATAGCCACCTCACCTCCGAGCATGGAGAGGTATGGGCAGAGGCCTACAATCAATGGGACTGAGGTGGAGGCTCTGAGAGATACAGGAGCCAGTGTGACCATAGTTACAGAAAAAACTGGTTTCTCCAGAGCAGGTCTTACCTGGTGTATTCCACCAGGTGGCTTCAGCAGACAGTAGAACCAAGCTCCATCACATGGTAATGGTGAGCTTAGAATGTGGAGGTGTGATTGGCCCTAAAAAGTTAGTTGTAGCTCCTGCCCTCCCAGTAGAGTGGCTGCTGGGAAATGATCTGGAACCATCTGAATGGTCAGAGCTGAAAATAAGGGTCTATACACAGATGTTAGACCTCCCTGAATGGGTGTATGCTGTGACCAGGTCAAAGGCAGCACAACAGGAAAGTGCTGGGCACTTGGACCTTGGAACAATAGGCCAAGCCTCCAAGAACAAGAGAAAGGGCCCAGGGTCCGGCTGGCCAGCCCCATAAAGCAAAGAGGTGCAGGAAGAATCCAATCCTGAGGAGGAGGATCTGTCCTCTGAGTGGAAGACCCCTCCCATGCAAGCTCTGCCTGACTTGGCAGAATTGCAAGGGGCAGGTGAGTCCACAATAGAAGAGTTGTGCCAGGGGCAAAGAGAATGCCCCACTCTTGAGTGCCTGAGGCAGATTGCCTCCAGGCAAGAACAAGGGGATGTCAGTGGGTCCCACAAATTTTATTGAGGGGATGGTGTTGTCTATAATTAGGCAAGGGGACCCAAACCAGGGGCAACCAGAAGAGTGGTGCCCCTCCCCCCAAGAAGTACAGGGATTTCCTCATCATTTTAAGCCATGATATTCTCTTAGCAGGACATTAGGAGCAGACTAAGACCTGGAACATGCTGGTCAATCATTCCTATTAGCCCCATATGTCAGAGAAAGTGAGGAGCTTTGCAGCTCCTGTGTCAACTGTCAGGCCAATGGCAAGGCAGGGGGCGAGTTGAAGGCGCGTTTAATACCACTGCCAGTGGTTGGGACTCCCTTTGAGAGCGTAAGGATTGAAATTGGTAGTCCCTTAGACTCACTAACTGCCTCAGGTAACAGATACATATGGGTGGTAATGGGCCATGCCACCAGATATCCAGAGGCAACACCCCTCAGGACAGTCACTGCTCCACAGTGGCTAGGGCCCTGCTTTATGTGTTCATCATAGTAGGTTTTCCCAAGGAGGTGGTCTCAGATAGGGGCACAGACTTCATGTCTGCCTATCTGAAGGTGATGTGGGATGAATGTGGTGTTACTTACAAGTTCACCACCCCATATCATCCCCAGACCAATGGTCTAGTGGAGAGATGTAACAGGACCCTGAAGAGCATGATCATGGGTTTGTCTGACAAACTGAGGAGGAGATGGGATGTCCTCCTCTCATGCCTGCTGTTTACATACAGCGAGGTACCCAAAAAGGAAATGGATTCAGCACCTTTGAGTTACTGTTTGGCCACCCTGTAAGAGGCCCATTGTGTTGGGTGAAAGAGTCATGGGAGAAGCCTCTCAAAGAGAGTGCTAGGCCTGCGGTCACGTATGTCTGAGTACATGAAGAAGACAAGCAGCAACGTGGAGGCCAGACAAGAGCTCATGAAGCCCTGGCATGACCAGGAGGCTACCATGACTGAGCATCACCCAGGTCATTTGGTGTGGGTTTTGGAACCTTTAGCTCCTAGGGCCCTCCAGGCCAAGTGGACTGGGTCCTACCTCATTCTGGAGAAAAAGGATGAGATTACCTACCTGGTGGACCTTGGCACCCCCAAGAGTCTGCATAGGATCCTGCATTTAAACAGACTGAAACACTACCAAGACAGGGCAGACATTACCATGCTGATGGTCACAGATGAGAGAAAGGAGGAGGAGAGTGAACTTCTGCCAGACCTCCTCTGCACCAATGCCCAAGATGGGTCAGTGGGGGGGAGTAGTACTCACTCATGAGTTTGACAGCATATCAGCAGAAAGACTGAAGACAAGTGTTGGAGAAGTTTGCCAGGCTTTTCTCCCTGACCCCTGGACTGGCCAATTGGTGTGTGTGTCCAGGATATTGACACTGGTGACAGCTTACCTGACAAAAATAAGTTGTACAGGTTGTCAGACCAAGTCTGAGCCAACATCAAAGCTGAGATGTTGGAGTTGAAGCTAATTGAGCCCTCTCATAGTCCATGGGCCAGTCCATTGATGCTGGTACTCAAACCTAATCCTCAAGGTGGGAAGAAAGAGCTAAGAATCTGTGTAGACTACAGAGATTTAAATGCAGGTAACTAAGACTGATGTTCACCCAATACCTATAACTAATGAGCTCATTGATAGGTTGGGGGTTGCTAAGTTCCTGAGCACATTTGATTTGATCTCAGGATACTGGCAGACTGCCTTAAGTCCAGGAGCTAAGGAGAGGTTAGCATTTTCCACCCAGAGGGCCACTTTCAAATTAAGGTGATGCACTTTGGTTTGAAAAATGCCCTGCCACCTTCCACAAGTTGTTAAACATTGAACAGAGTCTTGTCTGGGTTGGAGTCTTTCAGTCCAGTTTATCTGGAGGATATAGCTGTATTCAGTTCCACCTGGGAGGATCACCTGGTCCACCTGAAGGAAGTGCTTCAGGCCCTGCTCCAGACAGGCCTGACTATCAAGGCAAGCAAATGCCAGATAGGGCAGAGTTCAGTGGTGTACTTAGACCATCTTGTAGGTGGGGTCCATGTACAGCCTCTCCAGACCAAAATCCAGACCATCGTGTTTTGGGAGGCTCCTAAAACTCAGACTCAGGTCAGGGCCTTTCCTTGCCTGACTGGTTATTACAGGAGGTTTATTCGGAATTATGGGACCTTTGTGGCACCTCTGACAAAACTCACCTCAAAGAAGCAGCCCAAAAAGGAAATTTGGCACCAGAGTGTCCGAAAGCTTTTGACACTCTGAAGAAGGCTACGTATTCAGCACCAGTACTACTGGCCCCTGACTACTACAAGGAGTTTATAGTGCAACCAGATGCTTCAGAGACAGAGATTGGGGCAGTGTTAGCACAAGTCAATGGAGAGGGCCAAGATCAGCCAGTTGCCTTCATCAGCTGGGGACTACCCCCCCCCAGAGAGCAAAGATGGAGTGCCATTTAGGGAGAGGCCTTTGCTGAGGTCTGGTCCCTGGAGAAGCTGAGGCCATACCTGTTTGGCACTCACTTCCATGTTCAAACCAACCACAGACCTCTCAGATGGCTCATGCAGATAAGGGGGAGGGCCCAAAACTGTTAAAGGGGTCCGTTTCCCTACAGGGGATGGACTTTACAGTGGAGCACAGACCTGGGACTGCCCATGCCAATACAGATGGCATTTCAAGGTTTTTCCGTGGAAAGGCAATCCAATAACATCGACTCAAAATCGGCTTGCTGTGGAAGGTCATCCGACGTCAGAGAGAAAAAGCTCCCAAAATGTTTCTAAGTCCAAATGTAAAAAGTTGACCAAGGATTCCCACGCAGCATATCCGAAGAGGGCTCCAGGGAGTTCGGCTTCAATTTCGAATGGAAATTTCCATCACAAAAAATCCTCGAAATCCAAACATAGCATCCTTGACCGAGGCCTCCTGCGACACATATCCGAAAGGGGCTCCAGGGAGGTCAGATTTGACTTGTGACTTTGTCCTGTTGAAGAAAATCATCAAGAAAAAGACTAAGGGCCTGATTACAACCTTAGTGGATGGGATACTCTATCACAAAGGTGACAGAAATCCTGCCTGCCGTTTTACAAGTTCCTTAGGATGTAAAGGAACTTGTAAAATGGTGGACGGGATATCCGTCACGTTTGTGACTGAGTAACCTAATTGCCAAGGTTGTAATCAGGCCCTAAGTCCGAAGGTAAAACTTTGAGGCCTCTTGCGCACTGTAGCCGAGCAGGGCTCCATCGCGGTTGGCATCAAATTTTGACCTTGCCCTGGACGAATGCGACCAAATGTCCAGATTGGCGCTTTTAGTTTCTATGCTCTAAAAACATTTAATCATTAAAAATTCATATCTCCGGTTCCCTTTATTGGAATTTTTGTTGTTTTAGTGTTATTTTAAAGATAATAATATGATTTATTTCTATAAATTGGAGTTGGATTTTTATTGTGTTTTTGTGTTACTTAGTTACTGTTTTGTGATTTTTAAATGCTTTACACACCTGACTCCTAAATTAAGCCTAACTGCTCATTGCCAAGCTACCAAGGGTTGAGCTGGGATTAATTTATTGAGTCCTGACCGGACCTAGTGGGGGTTGGTGACCTATTGCTAAATGAAGGTACTTGCCCTTATCAATAATCCACTTTCCAACAACTGCCTTGTGGCACTCCACTATATGGGTGATGTTTACTACCATATACCAACTTGATTCTGGACTTTGGCCTGATACACATCTCCCAGCCCAGACAATAATATGAAGCCTGGATATGAAGCTTACAACCAAATTATTTTGTATGTCTCCAGGTCAAAGCTCGAACCACTCACTTCAGTGCACTGCAGCCCTTTTAAGGCCACCACTTAAGTGATGGAACTGCAAAAAATTAAATAGCCTGCCTTGCAAGACCCACTGGATTCTAGGGCAACTCAGCTCATCTATGGTCTTTGCTTTGTCAACACCAGGATGTAGCGGCCGTCTTTGTGGATGGCATTAGTTTTGGAATCCAGTGTGATTTTCCAGCCTGGCCCTGTTAAACAAACAGCTCTCTAGCGTATGCAGGATTACTCCCCTAAAGAAAACACCTGGCTGTCTTCTGTGTGCTACGCTTTTATTGCTAGGAGTGCAAGCGTAATGGCATGTCTCAAGGGTAACCCTTTTGGTACACTCACAGTTTTTGAGTGATGTTTATTATCACAGATTAGTTCATGGACTATGGTGGTTTGAGGGGCAGCCAACCATGGAGGTGTTCTCTTGGGCTGTTTAGGTAGGTGGCAGAGTCCAGTAGACTGTTTGAGCATTAATTGAACACGTCAGGGGGTTAAGGTCGGAGGGCAGTGGTGGAAGGGCCCCTTGAGTAAAAAGGTGACAGTATCTGTAGCTCGAGGCAAGATGTATATGATGGGCTCCGCCCCCACCCTTCCCTTGATTTAGAAGATGGGAAAGCACTTTGGGTGGGAACTATGCCACACCAATATGTGCAAAATATTGGGGTATTGTGTTGGGTCATTGCTTGATTGTCGCTGATGGGCTGGTGCACGTTTGGGAGGGTTCACAGGATATTTTACTGTCAAAGTGAGGTTCATTGCATTTTGAGGTAAGCAAATCAGTTTGGAGTTGGGTGGACAGTGGGTTGGGAAAGATTACATTTAATTAGAGGGGTTGTTGAGGTGACGTGCAGTTGAGCTGGGTATGTTGTTGCTTGGTCATTTAGTTGCGGGGGTAAATGAGGGTGAAGGTTACACTGATGTATAGTGAAGCATTCACTTAACATGTACAGCTATGTGCCAAATGTTGATTGATGTAATGCACACCTTCCTCATTGAAGGAGTCTTTTTCACACACAATGTAATAGTTGGTGTAGTTTTCAGATTGTGCTGTCGGCCCAAAGACTTCATGCATCTCTGGCAGTAGAGGTGCCAGGGTCAGCTGGACAGGATTGTTTATTGCTGGACTAACTTGTATATCACAGTCAGCCTCTTTAGTAAAGCTATGCACTCTATCACCACCGAGGCCACAACATGCATGCTGGGGCTATAAAAAACTGAAACGGCACATACACCGAACCCCACTGGATTTTGAGGTGAACATGTCATCTAAAATGCTCAACATCTCAAATGAGTGGCAAGATGGTAGTCTTTCATAAGAGAATTCCCCCCAGAATTCAGTGAAATTCACCAGCTGGCATCTTACTGTTATGGTCTCAGATATAACAAGCATTTGCAATGCAATAGGTCTCGCATTTGCTCGAGTTAGAGCTGCTGGCGTTGTAAATGCATAACTGGACTTTTCTTGCCACATAAATTGGTCAACCTTGCCACATAATTTGTTCCTCTGCTACATAATTCCAGTGGCCTTGCATATAACTAAATCACATCCATTGACCTTCTTCCTTTATCTGCAGCAAAAATTAAAATATTGCCATCATTTATGATATTGTTTTTATATTTTGACTGTAATGCTCAGAACAGCCCCTAGAGGGCACTGTTTTAAAAATAACATTTGTACGGAACATGGTCATGTAACCATACAGGCAGCCCCTAGAGAGCATAACCACGTGAAAACAGAATGTAATGCAGTGTAACCATATATGTGACTGCTAGAAGGAGTTATCGGAAGCTGGAGGCAATATCAATCCAGATTCCATTATCCGTTATCCCCGTCAGGTTAATGCTGCATGCTCCACCATATGGCCTGGGTGGACGTTCAACAGAGCGCAACCTAAAATGTGGTACAATCAGTGCTTCCAGAGATGCACAGACAAATGAGAACGGCATTGGTGACATTCCTCAGTGGATATTCAAAGCAAAAACAGGAAATGTTGCTTGAACAAGATAGACATGGAATTAAAAACAATCTGTCATTTCCTTAGTAAGTGCCCTGATATTAATTCTGCACGAGAGCAGATACTCAAGGTCTTGATGGCCATAACACTGAAAATGAAACGGTCAGTATATTGTGAAGTGCAGTGGACAGTTTATTATTATTTCCATGTTTGTTTCTCACTCCTTCCGTCTCTGCATTGCTCGTGAAAAGGTAACAAGCTTTATTTATAATAAAAGAAAGTAAACAAAGCGTCTTGAAGTGCAGGTCACCGACAAGTTAAGGGTTCCCAGAAACCTCTGCTGCCTGGCACGTCTCATCAGAAACCAGCTGAGGCAAGGCGCAAGTAGAGCAGAGACAACAATAAAATGCTGAGAAAACATACTATGGGCCCAAACGCAGCATCAATTTCTGTTGATTATTACATTCTATGATGATGAATGAGGCTGCTGATGTTCTCTGATATGTAATTAGTCATTAGATGAAGTTAACAGATCAAGTATGAAAAAGGACTGAGATTAAGAAATATCAAACAAGACCGCTCAATGTAACTGGAGAAGGTGGTATTCCTTGGGAGTGTTTAGATTACAGCAGCACCTCTGTTGCACTAATAAAGATCTACGGTTGAGAGGTCATATGGTGTCTTACAATCACTTGGCTAATGTCATCAGGACAGTGGGGATTTATTACCAGAGTCCATAACAGCAGCAAACTCCCCAAAGAACCGTGCAACCTTCGGTGTGTGCACATAAAAAGGATAAGTGGTGACAGGTGCACCACAGTCTATTCACTGAAACTTGGAAATACATGTCCCTAAAATAGAAACAAAAAGGGAGAGAAAATATATTTTGCTCTAATTGGTTTGATGATACGACGAGCATATCGTGTTCGCAAATGCATTCTTCAAGAACCCATCCAGCACTTGCTTTAGGCACATGAAAAACAAACGCCTGGAGAAGGTGGGAAATGCGTGTTCGAGATCCCCCACTACAAGCAAATCTTGAGGCCCCTGGGGAGGGCTGCTAGCTGGCTGTGTGGCGAGAGGTCACATTACAGGAGCCAGAGACACAAAGGACTGTCCCAGAATTCAAGCCCATACCACAAAGAGGGAGGGAGAGGGGTTGGCAAAGGTGCAGGCACAGGGGCTGCTTGCTTCGGAGTTATGGACAGCACAGCATGTTGCCTTTGTGCAATTTCAAAGGGGATGGCAGGGTGATGCAGCGCAAGAATACTCGTAACAACAGCGATGTGGCGTAACCTACAGAGCTGCCGACTTTAAGACCGGGGAACCGGGTTTGAGTGTGGCATCGTCTCTATAAAAAAAAAAAATGCTGATCTAAAAATAAACTCATAACAATTAAATAAACAATGGCAATCAAAAGGCAGATAGGTAGTGTGGGTGTGTGGAAGTCAACAAAGGAAGCGCAATAAAATTGAATCAAGTGCCTGTCATGTAGCGACACAAAAGCATTAACAATGGTGCGTAGGCTCCCAGGGTGAGGCCACGAATAAACATAACAATCCTAAACGTGAAGTTGAGGCAAAAGAAACAACATATGGTCACACAGCACGAAGCGGTAAGGCCAAAGAAAACAATCATTTGGAATGCAATAGTCTTGTGTTTGCTCGAGTTAGAGCTCTTAGCATTGTAAATTACTGACTGGACTTTTCTTGCCACACAGACTTAAAATAACAAGAGGAAGAGAGCGAGCTGGCCCTGGAAAAGCCCCCCACTGCTGTTGGTTTATGTTCACAGAGGGAGATGGTGGGGAGGAGGGGCGGATTATACGCCCACAGTGTAAGACAAACACACCAATATTGAAAGAAAAAGTGCCCTTCAGAAGAGATAAACAGGACATAGCATAATTATACAGTAGTTTGTGGTGCTCCCAAAGAGAAAAAGGCAGAACAAAGAGGCAGAACAAAGAGGCAGAACTGACCACTGGGAAACACAGATTTTTGATTGATAGTGGAACCAACAAATAAAATCACTGGAACCCAAAGTATAAGTAGACTTAAAAAGTATACAACACGTCGAACGTTACGCTCGACCTAAAAAGGAAAACACCGTCACTCAAGAAGACTCACTGAAAACAATGTATGGCTCTATGTGTGCTGATCCAAAATTTGATAACACTAATACAAAAGCAATTGGCTGTAGGGGTCTGACACACTGCCGCTCTATAAATTCGGATATAAAACGTGAATGACACGACTGGGAGCAATGGCTGAGGAAGGATAACTCATAACCTATTAATTTAAAAGCAGCAGCAAACAGCTAAAGCTGTCTCTGGGCAGAACTGAAAATATGACGGAATAAGCAGCAATCTGGAAGTATATTTACAATCAGATTCTACTTATAGTCAACATGATTTTCTGTTCCCTTAACAGGCCACCACTGGCTCACACCGACCAAATTATATAGTCTTTAAACAAGGAGTTTCAGGAAGGAAAATTTAATTAAATTCAATTTTGTTTTTAACAATTTCAGCTTAGCAAGCATTGTACAGAAATGGAACAAAAGACAGCGCAAAAAAAATCCGGAGTGGACACTGGGAAAATGATTTTGCTTAACATCTGAGGAACAAGTGATAAATCGGGCCAAAGGGACGTTTGAAAACATTGCAGCTCAGAGGGACAGACACATAGTTGTCTAAAGGAGACTATAAAAAGGGCATAATGATTCCTATTAAACATAACAGGAAAATTATAACTAACACAGGTCAACTGTAGTCTGTGTGAACATTGTAAAAAGCAGGGTAGGATATGCAAAAAGACTAGGGTAATTTCCAACCAAAGGGGTTGAATAACTGTGCAACTCAATAAGGGTAGGACTTTGCATTTCGACGGGCATGATTATTGTGAGACGCTGGCCTGGCTTGTAATGAGTACCAGAGGTAATCACACCTTATACCAGGTCCAGTGATCCACCTTATTGAAATGTAGGCAGTGTCTAGCAGCTTAGGCTGTCTAGAGGTAGCTGTAGCAGAGCAGCCAAGGATGAACTAGGAGACATGCAAAGTTATTGCAATACCACTATAGTCACACAGTACTTATACACAAGAAAGAGAAAGACTCAGTTTTACAAAAAATAAAGGTACTTTATTTTAGTGGGACAAGGCCAAAAATATCTTAGAGGAAATACTCCTACTGGTGGTAAGTATTATACACTATATATACACTAGTAACCAAAATCATGTACGTACACAGTCAGAAAATAGTACAAATGGTGAAAAACAATAGATTCCAATAGGCCCAGAGACAACACAAACCATATACTAAAATAGTGGAATGCGAATGTCGGTTTCCCCACCTAGGCAAGTGTAGTGTGTAGAGTGGTGCTGGGAGCATAAGAAAACACCAAACATAAGTAAAATACCCCACCCCAGAGCCCAGGAAAACAGGAGTAAAGTACAGCACGTTTCCTTCGAACACACTAGAAGCTGTGATAAAGGATTTTGCAAAGACCAAGCAAGACTGCAAGAAACCAATGATGGATTCCTGGACCTGAAGACCTGTGGAGATAGGAGACCAAGTCCAGAAGTCGATAAAGAGTCCAGGAAGAACAGAAGCCCCTGCCAACCTGGATGAAGGTGCAAAAGTGGATTCTCCAGTTAGAAGAAAATTACAGAAATGCACCAAAGAAGACAGGTGTGGGTCCCTGCTTGGTGTAAGAGATGTCCCACGTCGAGTCGTTGGATGCAGGCTGTTTTTATCACTGGATTCTGCCAACAAGCCTTGGTTCATGCAAGTATGCGGAGGGACCTGCGGGTCTCAACTCAGATTGAGGAAACAGAGGGGGCTCTCAGCACTTCAGAGAGTTCTCAGAAGACCAGGGACCACCCAGGAAGTCCCAGAACATGGGAAGAAAGGAGTTGCAAAGTGCGGTCATTGCAGCACTACACAAAGGGATCCCACGCCTCCGGAGAACAACTCAGGGGGCTGAGTGCCGCAGGATAGAGTGCTGGGGACCAGGGCTACACTGTGCACAAAGAACTTTTGAAAGAAGTGCACAGAAGCCCAAAGAGCTGCAAAAGACATGATGCACATGGGGTACTGTCTGACCTGGGGAGGTAAGCTCTTACCGCCACCAAATTTGGACAGCTGGACGTTTGGAGAGTTAGGATCACTTTGGTCCACCACCTGTGTTCCAGAGGTCAGGCTCATCGACAGGAGAGGAGTCCCAGAGTACGGGTCATCGTTGCAGAGAGGTGCCTGCTGAAGCAGGAAAGTGACTCCATCACTCCACAGGTGATTACTTCAGTTCTTCAAGTACGGAATGAAGACAGGCAGTCCTCAGAGCGTGCACATCCTGGAAAGTGTTGCAGTTGCTGGCTGGAGCTGAAGTTGCAGGGTCACAGTAGCCTTTTTGGATAATTTGTTGCAGTTACAGTGGTTCCTGGAGCAGTCTGCAGCTGATCCGATGGTCAGAAGCTGAAGCAGAAGACGCAGGTCCTGGTGGAGTCTTGCAAACCAAATCTGAGAAAACACCCACAGGAGAGACCCTAAATAGCCCTGAGAGGGGGATTGGCTACCCACCCAGATATGCACCTATCAGGAGGGGTCTTGTATGTCACCTGCTGGCACTGGCCACTCAGATGCTCCCAGAGGGTCCCCACACCCTGATGGCTAATGCCAGGGACACTCTGGAGGAGCTCTGGGCACCACCCCTGGGGTGGTGATGGACAGGGGCGTGGTCACTCCCATTTCCTTTGTTCAGTTTCACACCAGAGCAGGGACTGGAGGTTCCTGAACCGGTGTAGACTGGATTATGCAAGGAGGGCACCGTTTGTGATCTACCCCTCCCATGCCCTTACCACCTATTTCCAATGGGAGAGGGTGTAACAACCCTTTCCTGAAGGAAATACTTTGTTCTGCCTTCCTGGGATTGAGCTGCTCAATCCCCAGGAGGACAGAAACCTGTCTGTGAGGTGGCAGCAGCTGGTGCTGCAGTTGAAACCTCAGAGAGCTGGTTTGGCAGTACTGGGGGTCCATGGTGGAGCCCCTAGGGTGCATGGAATTGGCCCTCTAATACCAGATTTGGATTGGGGGTTCAATTTCACAATCTTGGATACCTCACATGGCCATATTTGGAGTTACCATTGTGAAAATACATATATGTATTGACATATATGTAGTGCACACTTATAATGGTGTCCTTACACTCACGAAGTCCAGGAAATTGGCCCTGGACAACTCGGGGGCACCTTTGCTGGTGCAAGGGTGCCCTCACACACAGAAACTTTGCACCTAGCCTTCAGGAACAGAAGGTTAGACATAAATGTGACTTATAAGTTACCTGGTGCAGTACGAAAAGGGGTGTGAAATAGTGTGTGCACTATTTCACTCAGGATGCAGTGGCAGTCCAGAAGAAAGGTTTGTATGAGCTCCTTATGGGTGGCGAAAGAAATGCTGCAGCCCATAAGGATCTCCTGGAACCCCAGTGCCATGGGTACCTAGGTCCCATATACTAGGGACTTATAAGGGAGGTCCAGTGTGCCAATCTGGATTGGAATATGGAGTCACTAGACTACAGTGACAAATGTGGTAACCCGAGAACAAGCATGAACACTGCAGTTCTGGTTAGCAGAACTTCAGTGACACAGTAAAGCATACTGACAACACAGCAACACATACTGACATATAGGCCACAAACTATGAGGACTGGGGGTCCTGACTAGCATGATCCCAGTAAGACAGTAAAAACATACTGACAAACAGGCCAGAAACGGGGGTAAGCATGCTAGAAAAAAGCCACCTTCCTACAATTATGATCAGAATTACCCAGAATCTTTAGGATAGGCAAGATATAAAAAATAAGTCAGCAGAAGGGTGGTTGAATGATTTTGAACATTTTCGTTAAAAGATGACAGTGAATCTTTTAACAAGAAATTACAAACAATCTATTTAGAAAGTTAACCAACATGAGCTTCATTCATTTTATTTGTATTTTGATAGGCTCACCTTCTCCGTTGTCACGTCTGTTTCTTTATCATGATGTTTCTGCGTGAAGATGATGTTGAACACAGCATGTGAACGGCTGCTGGTTTCGTTCATGTTGGTGGCAGCTACCGTCCTATGAATACAATAGCAATATAGAAATCAGTGAACACTCTCATATCAAGGAACAAGAGGACATTTAAGAAGATTTATTGTTAAACCGTTAAAGATGCAAGAAGGCAGTTATGATCCCTGCTCCCACGAAACAAACCGATTACAATACTACAGCATAGGGCATCTACTACTAACATTCTGAGTGCTACTTAAGACTCATATAATACTGTTAGTGCTTCACCAGCTCCATTTGCGCAGTTTCCCTATCTAGGGACTGTCTGCAGTTTCTTTCCTTTCTTAAATTCTCCCGGGTGAGTATGTTTTTCGAGGTTTCATATGCTCCCATTGATTTTTATCTGGTGGAAATGTGGCACATGCTTTTCAAGGGAAGTAGTTGTCTCAACAACTCAGGAATGGGAACAGCCACCAAAACAATGCTTTACTAGTATCGTTTGTGCCTGCAATGACGACTAAACACAACTCATTTCCTGCAGTTGAAATGATTCCCTTTAGTGTAATCATTCTTGGATCGGACCCACATGCTCCCTAAAAATGAACAATATTTTTAGGTCTTCTGCCTTACCTCTCAGAGCTCCCAACAACTCTCAGATTACAGGGATAAGAATGAAATAAAGCCAAGGCTAATCAACACCCCGTGCTATGAAACTGTCTCTTCGCTAACTAAAGCTCAAACCATGCTGCAATTTCTGTTTCTTTGATGTCTTTGAATTTGTTGAGCAGAAATGTTTTAGTATTTTTAGGAGGCTGGCCTGGTTTGTAGTGGGTAACTAAGGTACTTACACCTTATACCAGGTCCAGTTATCCCTTATTGGTGAAATATAGGCAGTGTCTAGAAGCCAGGCTCTCTAGGGGGTAGCTGTAGCTGAGCAGCCAAGACTTATCGAGGAGACATGTAAAGCTCATGCAATACCACTGTAGTCACACAATACTCACACATATGAAAGAAAATACTCAGTGTTACACAAATAAAGATACTTTATTTTGGTAACACAATTGCCAAAAATACCATAGAGACTCCCTTAGGAGTTAAGTAACACACAAATTATATACACTTGTATACAGAAATAGCAATAAAAATAGTTTTAAAAAACAGTGTAATTAGTGAAAAATCACAATACTTACATAGGGGCCCAGGAGGAACACAAACCATATATTAAGAAAATGGGATGCCAAAGTTGGTTTCCCACCTAGGCAAGTGTAGAGTGTAGAGGGGCACTGGGAGTATTGGAAAACACCAAAGGTAAGTAATAGAACACATCCCAGAGCCCAGGAAAGCAGGAGTAAATCAAAGTAACTTTCCTTTAACACACAACAGCACGAGAAAGAAGGTTATGCAAGAACCAGAAGAGACTGCAAGACACCAATAATGGATTCATGGACCTGAAGACCAGTGGAAGAAGGGAACCAAGTCCAAGAAGCACAGAAGAGTCCAGGGATAACAGGAGCCCCTGGTAACCCAGATGAAGGTGCAAAAGAAGAAACACCAGTGAAGAACAACAGTCAGTACTGCACCCAAGAAGATGGATGCATGTTTCTGGTTGGTGCAGATGACGTCCCACGCCTGATGGATGATTGCAGTCTGGTTTGTGCAGCTGATTTCCGCCAACAAGCCTTGACACACAAAGCTCGCCAGGTCTCTCACCACATGGCGTTTGCCTTTATCTGTGAAAAGGAGCCAGAAGGGAAACCCCTAGCAATAGGGCACATTTTCCTTTTGGAGTGGAGGAATGATTTCGCAGAAGAACTTTTGTTTTGCCAGTATTTGGGCCAAAATGTTTCAGAAGAGTGAGACTGTGTCTCTTTGGAACATAAAGGGTTCTTGTGGGTGGGCAGCAGTTAAGGTTTTCTCTCTCGCTCAGAAATAGTGGACCCAAGTAAGTACATCTGGGGCTAAGTTTCGCTGCTGCTGGTATGTATGTGAGTGTGTTTTTGCCTGTCTCACTGGGATGCTGCTGGTCAGGACCCCAATGCTTCTTCACTTCCTGAGGCCTCTGTGCACTCTTTGCAAAATTCCTTTGTGCACAGCCTGGCGCAGGACTGCAGCACTCCATGCTGCGACGCTCAACTCGCTGAGTTGTTCTCTGGCAGCATGGGACCTTCTTTTGTTGTGCTGCATCAACTATGTTTTGCACCTCCTTTGTCCCCGGATCCTGTGACTCCTGGGGGTGCTGGCTGGCATCCTGAGGGCTCTCTAAAGAACTAAAGATCTCAGAGCCCCCTCTTCCTCCTCTCACAGAGTTGAGGCCCCCAGGTCCCTCCTGGGTCCATCCAGCGCCATTTTTACGCAAAATGCACTTTTGTCGTAGCCAAGGCTTGTTGGTGACTTCCAACATGAAATCTCATCTACAACAATTTTCACGCCGTGGGACATCTTTTGCATCATGCAGGAACCCTCTGGCATCTTCCTAGGGTGCATTCCTGCAGTCTTCAACTAACCAGGGACTCTTCTTTTGCACCCTTTTCTGGGTTGGCAGGGTCTCCAGTCCTTCCTGGAACATCTTTTGACTTCTGGACTTGGACCCCTTCCTTTGCAGGTCTTCAGGTCCAGGAATCCAGCAGTTCTTTGCAAACTTGGTTGGCTGCTGCAAAATCCCAATCATGAGGTATAGTGTGTCCTACAGAAACTTGCAGCACTTTAGTCCTGCTTTTCTGGGCTCCGGGGTGAGGTAATTTACTTACCTTTACTGTATTCTTACTCTCCCAGCGATTCTGCACACATTACACTTGTCTAGGGGAGAATTCGTGATTCGCATTCCAGTTTCTTAGTATATGGTTTGTGTTGCCCCTAGACCCATTTTCTCCCTTTGCATTCTATAGCATTTCCTATTGTTTGCATTGTTCTATGACTATTTACTTGTGTAATTTTGGTGTCTAGTGTGTATATTGTGTATAATACTTACCTCCAGAAGGAGTATTGTCTCTAAGATTTATTTATGTCACCCAAGTAAATGCCTTTATTTTTGGGAACACTGAGTATTGTCTTTACTTGTGTATAAGCACTCTGTAACTATAAGCGGTATTGCAGGAGTTTTGCATGTCTCCTAGTTCAGCCTAAGCTGCTGTGCTATAGCTACCTCTATCAGCCTAAGCTGCTAGAACACTACTACATTTCAAATAATGAGGGATAAGTGGACCTGGTGTAAGGTGTAAGTACCCAAGGTACCCACTACAAACCAGGCCAGCCTCCTATAGTGTAGAGGATGATTGTGGTTGGACAGGGCTCTGTTGAAGTCTTGTTGGAGAGATGTGATATACTTATGAAACTCCACTAATACTATTTGGATATACTCTTTGGTTGCTAGTTCCTGGTTGGATGAGCCCCCATTTATCTTAGATGTCAAGATATGGGGACCCCCTCCTTGGGGCTGTGGCATGTGTGATTTCTGGAGCAGTTCTTTTTGAAGAATGCTTGGGAAGCTTTTGTCTTGATGGCAGCCTTGGTAAGTGCCACAAGGGAACTAAATGTTGATCTGAAGTGGGTTTCTATTGGGAAGTCCCATCAACTGAGAGGCAAGGAAGACGTTGCTGTAGGAGGTAGCTTTCCATACCCTCCCACCTATTCAAGGCCTGAATTGAGCTCAGCCTCTGCTTTGCCTTGTATCTTGGAAGGAGCCACTTACCTTCTGAGTTCTATCCTAGTGAAGGCTACAACTCTCCACCTCCATCCACATAAGGGCCTCTATGGAAGAAAAGCTCAAATGCTGGAAGAAGTTCATACCAGGCAGCTCAGCTTGTTCCAACTCACAGTTGTAGGAAAGTACCATCTTTCTTGGCATCTTACCCCCAAATTCTGCCTGATTGTCAGTGTATTTTGACTGTGTCACTGGGATCCTGCTAGTCAGGACCCCAGTGCTTATGGTTTGTGGCATGCTTGTCAGTGTGTTTCACTGTTTTCTAAATTGTCACTAGAGTACTGCTAATCAGAACTCCAGTGCTCATGCTCTCTCTGTTTTAAAATGTATCCCTACATACTGGTAACTCAATATTCTCTCTAAATTGGCATACTGGACCCCTCTTATAGGTCCTTTTGACTTCTGGACTTGGATCCCTTCCTTTGCAGGTCTTCAGGTCCAGGAATCCAGCAGTTCTTTGCAGACTTGGTTGGCTGCTGCAAAATCCCAATCACGAGGTATAGTGTGTCCTACAGAAACTTGCAGCACTTTAGTCCTGCTTTTCTGGGCTCCGGGGTGGGGTATTTTACTTACCTTTACTGTATTCTTACTCTCCCAGTGATTCTGCACACATTACACTTGTCTAGGGGAGAATTCGTGATTCGCATTCCAGTTTCTTAGTATATGGTTTGTGTTGCCCCTAGACCCATTTTCTCCCTTTGCATTCTATAGCATTTCCTATTGTTTGCATTGTTCTATGACTATTTACTTGTGTAATTTTGGTGTCTAGTGTGTATATTGTGTATAATACTTACCTCCAGAAGGAGTATTGTCTCTAAGATTTATTTATGTCACCCAAGTAAATGCCTTTATTTTTGGGAACACTGAGTATTGTCTTTACTTGTGTATAAGCACTCTGTAACTATAAGCGGTATTGCAGGAGTTTTGCATGTCTCCTAGTTCAGGCTAAGCTGCTGTGCTATAGCTACCTCTATCAGCCTAAGCTGCTAGAACACTACTACATTTCAAATAATAAGGGATAAGTGGACCTGGTGTAAAGTGTAAGTACCCAAGGTACCCACTACAAACCAGGCCAGCCTCCTATAGTGTAGAGGATGATTGTGGTTGGACAGGGCTCTGTTGAAGTCTTGTTGGAGAGATGTGATATACTTATGAAACTCCACTAATACTATTTGGATATACTCTTTGGTTGCTAGTTCCTGGGTGGATGAGCCCCCATTTATCTTAGATGTCAAGATATGGGGACCCCCTCCTTGGGGCTGTGGCATGTGTGATTTCTGGGGCAGTTCTTTTTGAAGAATGCTTGGGAAGCTTTTGTCTTAATGGCAGCCTTGGTAAGTGCCACAAGGGAACTAAATGTTGATCTGAAGGGGGTTTCTATTGGGAAGCCCTATCAACTGAGAGGCAAGGAAGACGTTGCTGTAGGAGGTAGCTTCCCATACCCTCCCACCTATTCAAGGCGTGAATTGAGCTCAGCCTCTGCTTTGCCTTGTATCTTGGAAGGAGCCACTTACCTTCTGAGTTCTATCCTAGTGAAGGCTACAACTCTCCACCTCCATCCACATAAGGGCCTCTATGGAAGAAAAGCTCAAATGCTGGAAGAAGTTCATACCAGGCAGCTCAGCTTGTTCCAACTCACAGTTGTAGGAAAGTACCATCTTTCTTGGCATCTTACCCCCAAATTCTGCCTGATTGTCAGTGTATTTTGACTGTGTCACTAGGATCCTGCTAGTCAGGACCCCAGTGCTTATGGTTTGTGGCCTGCTTGTCAGTGTGTTTCACTGTTTTCTAAATTGTCACTAGAGTTCTGCTAATCAGAACTCCAGTGCTCATGCTCTCTCTGTTTTAAAATGTTTCCCTACATACTGGTAACTCAATATTCTCTCTAAATTGGCATACTGGACCCCTCTTATAGGTCCCTAGTGAATGGTACCCAGGGCATTGAGGTTCCAAGGGGTCCATATGGGCTGCAGCTTTTTTTGCCACCCATAGAGAGCCCATACAAGCACTTCTTCAGGACTGCCGTGGCAGCCTGTGTAAAATAATGCAATCACTATTTCACAGCTGTTTTTTCTGCACCAGGTCACTTATAAGTCACCTATATGTCTAACCTTCAGATCCTGAAGGCTAATGCACAGTACCTGTGTGAGAGGGCACCCCGGCACTAGCAGAGGTGCCCCCACGTCGTCCAGGCCCATTTTCCCAGACTTCATGAGTGGGGGGACACCATTCTAAGTGTGCACTACATGTAGGTCAATACATATATGTAGCTTCACAAAGGTAACTGCGAATATGGCCATGTAAGGTGTCTAACAACTGGGAATTATACCCCATACTGATTCTAGTATTGGGGAGCCAATTCCATGCACCCTGCTGGCTCCACTATGGAGCCTCCGGTACTGCCATACAAGCTGTCTGAGGTATCCACTGCAGCCCCAGCAGCTGCTGCATCCTCAGACAGGCTTCTGCCCTCCTGGGGCTTGGGCAGCCCAATCCCAGGCTGACAGAACAAAGCATTTCCTTTGGGACAGGGGTGTTACACCCTCTCCCTTTGGAAATAGGTGTTAAAGGCATCGGAGGGGTTTCCTCCCAGAGCCTCTGAAAGTACTTTGAAGGGCACAGATGGTGCCCTCCTTGCATAATCCTGTCTACACCGGTTCAGGGACCCCCAGCTCCTGCTCTGGCGTGAAACTGGACAAAGGAAAGGTGAGTGACCACTCCCCTGTCCATCACTACCCCAAGGGTGGTGTCTAGAGCTCTTCCAGAGTATCCCTGGGGTTTGCCATCTTGGATTCCAAGGTGGTGGGACACTCTGGGAGTAGCTGAGTGGCCAGTGCCAGCAGGTGATGTCAGAGGCCCCTCATGGTAGGTCCATACCTGGTTAGGTGATCAATCCCCATCTGAGGGCTATTTAGGGTCTCTCTTGTGGATGTTTTGTCAAATTCAATTTACAAGACCCAAGCAGGACTCCCCTGCATCCTTTGCTTCACCTTCTACCATCTGATCAACCGCAGAACTGGTCCAGGAACTCTACAACTTGCAACAAAGTATCCAAGGAAACTACTGCAAATTTGTAACTCCCGCTCCTGCCAGTAACTGCAACAGTTTCCAGGTTGTGCATCCTCAGAGGACTGCCTGTCTTCAACCTGCACCATAAGAAATAAAGGAATCTCCCATGGAGTGACAGAGTCACTTCCCTGCTTCAGCAGGCACCTTTCTGCAGCAAAGACTGGTACAATGGGTCCCCTCTCCTGATGATGAGCATAGATCCTGGAACACAGGTGGTGTACTAAAGTGACCGTGACTGTCAAAAGGTCCAGCTGTCCAAATTTGGTGGAGGTAAGAGCTTGCCTCCCCATGCCAGACAGTACCCCTGTGCACCTCTCCTAGGGCTTTTGTGTGTTTTTCCAAGAATTTCTTTGTGCACAGCCTAGCCCATGTCCCCTGCACTCTATCCTGTGATGCTCAGCTCCCTGAGTTGTTCTCTAACAGCATGGGATCCCTTTGGGTAGTGCTGCGATGACCACCATTTGCAACTCATTTGTCCCGTGTTTTGGGACTCCTGTGGGTGCTGCCTGGTCTTCGGAGGGCTCTCTGAAGTGCTGAGAGGCCCCTCTGTCTCATCATCCTGAGTTGAAACCTCTAGTTCCCTCCTGGGCCCAGGCAGTGCCTTTTCCTGCCAAACGCATTTCTTGTGTGAGCCAAGGCTTGTTGGCGGAATACAGTGACGAAAACCAGACTGCATTCATCTACTCGACAAGGGACATCTCCTGCACCAAGAAGGACCCTGCAGTTGTCTTTTTTGGTGCATTTCTGACTTTTTCTTCCAGCTGGAGGTTTCACTTTTGCACCTTCATCCCGGTTAGGTTAGCAGGGGCTCCTGTTCTCCCTGGGCTCTTCAGCGGTTCGTGGACTTGGTCTCCTCTCTTCACAGGTCCTCAGGTCCAGGAATCTATCATTGGTGTCTTGAAATCTTGCTTGTTTTTTACATTATTGTTTATCACAACTTCAATTTCTTTTTAGGAAACTTGCTGTACTTTACCCCTACTTTCCTGGGCTCTGGGGTGGGATATTTTACTTACCTTTGGTGTTTTCTTAAAATCCCAGAGCACCTCTACAGACTACACTTGCCTAGGTGGGAAACCGACATTCGCATTCCACTATATTAATATATGGTTTGTGTTCCCAATAGGCCCATTGCAACCTATTGTGATTTTCACTGTTTGCACTATGACTGTTTTTGGTTACTTGTGTACATTTTGTGTATAATACTTACCTCCTAGGGGAGTGTAAATAGCCTCTACGATATATTTGGCATTGTGTCACTAAAATAAAGTACATTTATTTTTGGTAACACTGAGTATTGTCTTTCTTGAGTGTAGGTACTGTGCGACTATAGTGGTATTGCAAGAGCTTTGCATGTCTCTTAGTTCAGCCTTGGCTACTCTGCCTACAGCAACCTCTAGACAGCCTAGCTTCTAGACACTGACTACATTTCACTAATAAGGGATAACAGGACCTGGTATAATGTGTAAGTATCCTTGGTACCCACCACAAACCAGGCTAGCCTTCTACATTGGTCATGCAGCGGTGGGATAAGTACTTGCAATTGCCTTCTCACTCTGTCACCTGTGTATTCCCACAGGAAAGTGTATTTTATACTTAGAGCTATACATAAGTATACCTAGCAGTCTTACTTGTATTCTAAAAATTCTAAATTTCTAAAAGGTAGATAAAGTAGGTTTTTGCCTTCCTTTCACTTTACTCTAACTTTTCTATTACTATGTCTTCCTCTGAGGCCAGCCCTAGGGTTGTCAAAAGTAACTATGAGAACCTTAACTTTAAATGTTTGAGGAGGCTTTGCTTAGAGAGACGATTAGGGATCAGGATGAACCCTAGCAAAGATTTCCTTTTTTAAATCTCCTCCTACAGGATGCCTAGGGTCAATCTGATAACCAGATGAGGATGTAGAAGGGGATTCTGACCAGGTAGATTCGGGAGAGGGTCCTGGAGATGCAGGGGAGGGTCCCACAATCCTTCCAATAACAAACCACCTAGTGTAGCTTGTAGTTGGAAAGGGTCACACACAAGTAGGGCTCCCTTCACACATAGAGGCCAGGTCATTAGGGTTACACCAGTTAGAGAAAGATCTGCCTTTGTCCATTCCCAGGTGACTTCAGTCTCAGAAGTGTCTCACACATCCAACCCAGAGGACAACTCACTAGATAGGAAACTCAGTAGGCTGCGGTTGGAAGAGGCCAGACTGAGGCTGCTACAGCAACAGTGGGCCTTAGATAAGGAAGCCCTAGCTGTGGAAAGGTAAAGACAGGGGTTGGGGTTAGTTCCCCATGGTGGGAGCAACAATAGCAGTTTCAGAAATTACAGTGTCAAAGAAAACACATTTGATTCTGTAGTGAATCCTAGTTTGTTTTAATGGGATAACAGGAGTTAGCTTAGCGTCTGGCTTGCAGACTCGTGCCCCTGTCACCTTGTGACTTTTAACCTACTTAGCTTGCCCTGTCTTAGCCCATTTAATTATTTAATTCATCTAAGATGGCTGCCTTGTTTATAGTTCGGCCACTTGTTATGCTTTGCATTATCACTGCCACCGCACTAAAGCGTCAAGATCAAGCAATAAAGACAAACAAACAGTAGGTGTTCACACTTAAGGATTTTCCCTCTCTATACTTTCGAAGGATTGTTTATAATAATTGCCGTCCCAAACATGTCTGTTATCTACTGTTTGGGAATACACCTACGTCAGGGGTCCTAGTAGATCTGTATAAATACATCGCACTTTAGACAGATAATCAGAGGGATTCCGACCAGAGGGCATCGCCACCATCACTGATATCGATGCTGCACGTCGTCTTGACGCTGACCCAGTGTTCAAGTCTGAGATAGAGACCTCATTCCAAGGTAACGAGGGTTGGGGGCTCCTCTCATGGACATGGACATGGCATTGGCAGATTAGGTTTAACAAACCCAGCTCTACTTCAGGTAGCAGGTTAGGCCTATCACATTAGGATATTAGGGCATATTACATCTCGTATGCCTTTTACATGCATTGCAAGATGGTGGGAGTCTTTGTAATAATGACTCTCATCTTCACAATTCTGTTTCTTGCACTGTTCATTATCCTAATCATAGCAGCCCAAGCAACATATCGCAAATTGCAGTTGTGTTAAATAAAAACTATTGAAACTTTACTGCATCTTTGTTATTGGCTGTGTTTGTATGAGACTTGATATATCTGTGAGAAAGGGGTAATCACCGTTTAACCACGACACTCCCTGAGGTGTCTTACTCTCGAGTCCATGTGTAAAGGCTGCCACAAATCACCTTTTACTATTGTGTTTCCGGCGACGTGCTGCTAGTGAGCCGGTAAGGTTGGGACAACAGTTGCGACTTGTTGTAGGATAGGCATAGTCACCTACAAACAAAAGTACTGTCATCCTCAAACCAGCAGTCTTGCCCAGAGCAAGAGTCTAAACTACGACATGGCGCCACCAACGATGGTGTTTAGGCACTAATTTACGCATACCTCGACTATCACTGTCTCACAGAGAACAGGTACCCTAAGTACCATTGTACAGAGACGTCCGTGGTCTTTGGGAAATTCCTCCTTAGCTGAAAAGGTGACACCTGATTAAGATGTAGGTTGTTTGAGCTCGAACTCATAAAAGGACATTTACTCTCCATTTTGGTGTTCCATTTTTCCAAACAAATATGGCTACCGCCATTGACATTCCTGAAAATGCTAGACAAGCACTAACACAACACTTATTAGTGCATGGCCATACAAAAGATGGAGGGGATGTTACTCTTATAATAGAAGCTAAGGAAGCATACCAAACAGAAGCATTTTATTGTTGGGACACCTTTCCTGAGGTGGACCAGAGAACACATACATTCCACACACATGAAATTGCAAACATACCTCCACGGTACCGAGCATACCAGTATCATGAAATATCGCTCACATACCAAGAGCACCAGAACTGGTTTGAAGGCGCCCTACCACATGTAGTACAAAGAGTGAGGCTAGGTCCCTTAAGTAATGACGGACCAACGTGGCCTATGTTTGCCACATACACACCTCAACCAGACATACAAAATATGACAATAGCAGATCTGCGAGATTTATATAATGAATTAGTGACATTAAATAGATTAGTTCAGTTTGTAATGCGGACTTTGAACACCACACCATCGTGACCAGCACCGCCAGAAGCTGGTGGTTACCAATTGGCTACTGGGATTAACCCAAAACAGTGCATACTATCATGGGTAAAGTACCCACAGAATGGGAAAAAAATACCGTTCGGGATTGCCCAGAAAACCAATCAGCTAGAAGCTGTGTTTCCCCATACGGGACCACAGGAAAAACATAGACTGGTGCTTGCCCTTTGGGATAGTTCCCTCAGTGGATGACTGCGCCACATGGGGTACAGTCTTCGCTGCTATATACACTACCACACATGGTACCCCGAGACTTGCCAATTTACCGGAGGTGTTAAAACAAATATAAAATGAGCACAGGGCTGCATCAGCCTTGGATTTGGGGATGAAATTTCTGCGGAATTTTGACACGGTTTCCTCAATAAGACTCAGTAATATTAAAGGGGAAGCTGTAGCACTGGCAATACGCCGGCGTCGCCGGAAAACTCCACACCAGGAACAAGAGAGACAGCTACCGAGAATTATTTCCGACACCTTGTAGGAGGCTGGCCTGGCTTGTAGTGGGTACCAAGGGGTACTTACACTCTGTACCAGGTCTTGTTATCCCTTATTAGTGTAGAAGAGGTGTTTCTAGCAGCTTAGGCTGATAGAAGGTAGCTATAGCAGAGCAGCTTAGGCTGAACTAGGAGACATGCAAAGCTCCTACTATACCACTGGTGTCATATGCACAATATCATAAGAAAACACAATACACAGATATACTAAAAATAAAGGTACTTTATTTTTATGACAATATGCCAAAAGTATCTCAGTGAGTACCCTCAGTATGAGGATGCCAAATATACACAAGATATATGTACACAATACCAAAAATATGCAGTAATAGCAAAAGGAAGTAATGCAAGCAATGTACAGTCACAATAGATTGCAATAGGAGCACATAGGTATAGGGGCAACACAAACCATATAATCCAAAAGTGGAATGAGAACCACAAATGGACCCCAAACCTATGTGAGCTTGTAGAGGGTCGCTGGGACTGTAAGAAAACAGTGAGGGTTAGAAAAATAGCCCACCCCAAGACCCTGAAAAGTAGGTATAAAGTGCACCTATATTCCCCAGAGAGCACAGAAGTCGTGATAGGGAAATTCTGCAAGGAAGACCAACACCAGCAATGCAACCAAAGTGGGTTTCCAGACAAGAGTACCTGTGGAACAAGGGGACCAAGTCCAAGAGTCGCGACACTGTCAAGATTGGGCAGATGCCCAGGAAATGCCAGCTGAGGGTACAAATAAGCTGCCACCGGATGATAGAAGCTGTGGATTCTGCAAGAACGAAGAGGGCTAGAAACTTTCCCTTTGGAGGATGGATGTCCCACGTCATGAAGAAGCTTGCAGAGGTGTTCCCATTCAGAAAGACCGCAAACAAGCCTTGCTAGCTGCAAGGGTCACGGTTAGGATTTGTGGATGCTGCTGTGGCCCAGGAGGGACCAAGATGTCGCCACTTGGATGAGGAGACAGAGGGGGCTCCCAGCAGGTCAGGGAGCCCTCACAGAAGCAGGCAGCACCCGCAGAAGTGTCGGAACAGGCACTACGAAGAGGAGTGAACCGGAGCTCACCCGAAGACACAAAAGGGAGTCCAACGATGCCGGAGGACAACTCAGGAGGTTGTGCACTGCAGGTTAGAGTGTCGGAGACCCAGGCTTGGCTGTGCACAAAGGAAATCCTGGAAGAGTGCACAGGAGCCGGAGCAGCTGCAAATCACGTGGTACCCAGCAATGCAGTCTAGCGTGGGGAGGCAAGGACTTACCTCCACCAAACTTGGACTGAAGAGTCACTGGACTGTGGGAGTCACTTGGACAGAGTTGCTGAGTTCCAGGGACCACGCTCGTTGTGCTGAGAGGGGACCCAGAGGACCCGTGATGCAGTCTTTTGTTGCCTGCGGTTGCAGGGGGAAGATTCCTTCGACCCACTGGAGATTTCTTCGGAGCTTCTAGTGCAGAGAGGAGGCAGACTACCCCCACAGCATGCACCACCAAGAAAACAGTCGAGAAGGTGGCAGGATCAGCGATATAAGGTTGCAGTAGTCGTCTATGCTACTTTGTTGCGGTTTTGCAGGCGTCCTGAGCAGTCAGCGGTCGATCCTTTGGCAGAAGGTGAAGAGAGAGATGCAGAGGAACTCTGATGAGCTCTTGCATTCGTTATCTAAAGAATTCCCCAAAGCAGAGACCCTAAATAGCCAGAAAAGGAGGTTTGGATACCTAGGAAGGAGGATAGGCTAGCAACACAGGTAAGAGCCTATCAGAAGGAGTCTCTGACATCACCTGCTGGCACTGGCCACTCAGAGCAGTCCAGTGTGCCAGCAGCATCTCTGTTTCCAAGATGGCAGAGGTCTGGAGCACACTGGAGGAGCTCTGGGCACCTCCCGTGGGAGGTGCAGGTCAGGGGAGTGGTCACTCCCCTTTCCTTTGTCCAGTTTCACGCCAGAGCAGGGCTGGGGGATCCCTGAACCGGTGTAGACTGGCTTATGCAGAGATGGGCACCATCTGTGCCCATCAAAGCATTTCCAGAGGCTCTGGGAGGCTACTCCTCCCCAGCCCTGACACCTTTTTCCAAAGGGAGAGGGTGTAACACCCTCTCTCTGAGGAAGTCCTTTGTTCTGCCTTCCTGGGCCAAGCCTGGCTTGACCCCAGGAGGGCAGAAACCTGTCTGAGGGGTTGGCAGCAGCAGCAGCTGCTGTGAAACCCCGGGAAAGGTAGATTGGCAGTACCCGGGTCTGTGCTAGAGACTCGGGGATCATGGAATTGTCTCCCCAATGCCAGAATGGCATTGGGGTGACAATTCCATGATCTTAGACATGTTACATGGCCATGTTTGGAGTCACCATTGTGACGCTATACATAGGTAGTGACCTATGTATAGTGCACGCGTGTAATGGTGTCCCGCACTCACAAAGTCCGGGGATTTTGCCCTGAACGATGTGGGGGCACCTTGGCTAGTGCCAGGGTGCCACACACTAACTAACTTAGCACCCAACCTTCACCAGGTGAAGGTTAGACATATAGGTGACTTATAAGTTACTTATGTGCAGTGTAAAATGGCTTTGAAATAATGTTGGCATTATTTCACTCAGGCTGCAGTGGCAGGCCTGTGTAAGAATTGTCAGAGCTCCCTATGGGTGGCAAAAGAAATGCTGCAGCCCATAGGGATCTCCTGGAACCCCAATACCCTGGGTACCTTAGTACCATATACTAGGGAATTATAAGGGTGTTCCAGTATGCCAATGTGAATTGGTGAAATTGGTCACTAGCCCGTTAGTGACAATTTGTAAAGAGAGAGCATAACCACTGAGGTTCTGGTTAGCAGAGCCTCAGTGAGACAGTTAGGCATCACACAGGGAACACATACATATAGGCCATAAACTTATGAGCACTGGGGTCCTGGCTAGCAGGGTCCCAGTGACACATAACAAACATACTGGAAACATAGGGTCTTCACTATGAGCAGTGGGCCCTGGCTGGCAGGATCCCAGTGAGACAGTGAAAACACCCTGACATATACTCACAAACAGGCCAAAAGTGGGGGTAACAAGGCTAGAAAGAGGCCACTCTCTCACACACCATTACTAGTATAGGGGGGGGGGATAGTTTGGGAGCCAAGCCAAAGAAATTGGAGTTACAAAGCACCACCCATAAGGAGGGTACAAAGCAGGCACAAGGATATGCCCCGACGTGGGTCCTGTGCTTCCCATGCCACTGGATTCAAGCTAGCCTGGCTGATGAGGGGTGAAGCCCCGAAACCGGTCCCAGGAAGCTTGTTTCCAGTCCAGGGAAGACCTGGCCTGGCAGTTCGAACTGGATTGTTCCCGTGGGGAACAGGGTCAAGCCTGATTTGCATATGGCTGGGTCCAAACTGGAATGGTATGGGCAGCAAAAAAACGATGGATTTAGGCCCAGATCTCTGTACTGGAAGTGAATGTTTGACATTGTTCAGCATTCCGTCCATCACTCATTCTTTTTGCATACATATGGATCGCTCATTTCCTCCACTCACCAAAGCCCCAGCTAGACGAGCATCCATCGACCTGGTAGAGTGGGCCTCCAATAACGGCCTGAGAGAAATCTAGACAATGGGACACCCCACGCAACGCGAATACTCTTACTATTCGTCAGTACATAAATTACACACCAGAATAGACATGTTATTTGCAACAACTGACATAATCCATAAAATAAACACATCTGGGTACCTAGCCCGCACCATCTCAGACCATAGCCCGTTACACGCCACATTATTATGGGGCCGCACGCATACCCGTATACCAGCCTGGCGTCTACAACCAGAAGCCCATACAGACCCTCCCTTCCATGCAGAGATATCCAAGTGTTTATCAAACTACTTCACGTCTAATAAGAACACAGCCTCATCACGCGGTATCGAATAGGATGCCCACAACAAGTTGTGATACATGGTCACTGTCTGGCAGCTACCGTGGGAGTCAAGAGAGAACTCACTAGAGAGCTGCAAAAACTAGAAATCCAATTACGCAAGATAGAAGTGGAGGTCTCTACGAATATGTCCTCACCGGAAACACTGAGTGCGCTCAGAGCCAGTCATAGGGAAGCTGACAGCAGGCTGTGCAAACATGATTATAGACACTTTCAGGCCCGACAGCACGCAGAAGGAGCTAGATCTGGGAAAATGTTAGCCTGGCTGGTCCGCCAGCCGATGCAGTCCTCACCGATAGGCGCAATTAAACTACACACAGGCCTTGTTATAAATACCCAGGTCGAAATTAATACAGCCTTTCACACGTATTATCGCACCTTATACCAACCCTCCACCCCCCCTACTGAACAACAATTGACTGAATTACTGTCGTTGATTCCCAAAAATCCACACATAACGAGTAACACAGACACATTAGATGGCTGTATCACAATAGAAGAACTACGCTTAGCTCGCTCTCAAATGGCACGTAATAAAACCCCAGGGCCAGACGGACTGCCAGTGGAATACTTCAATTCACAACCCAGTCATCTCTTGCAACCCCTACTAGAGGTGTTCAGTGAAGCCCACAACAGAAAGCAACTGCCAGACTCAATGCGCAAAGCATTAATAGTCGTGCTCCAAAAACCAGGCTGAGACCCCTTAGATGTCAGGTCATATAGACCACTCTCCCTTCTAAATTCTGTCTGTAAACTCCTCGGGAAGATCCTAGCAAACAGACTACTCCCTTATCTACCAAATCTAATTCATACAGATCAATCCGGATTTATACCAGGTAGAAACACTTTTTTAAACAAAAGGAGATTAATCCGCATAATGCACAGCTTGAATGAGGCAGAAGCAGTGGCTATATCCCTGGACATAGAATAAGCTTTTGACACGTTTAGCTGGAACTATCTCTACCGTACTCTAGAGGCATTCGGTTTTCAACACAGCTTTATAAACTGGATCAGGACATTATACCTCAAACCCATAGCCCAAGTTAAAACGGGACAAATCATCTCCAAAGTATTTCCCATTGGCAGGGGCACTCGACCGGGCTGTCCGCTCTCTCCCTTATTATTTGCTATGGCAATGGAACCCTTAGCAATTAAACTCTGAAGTTACGCTCACACCTGGGCATCCCAGAATTCAGTTCACATCACATTGTGTCTCTATACGCTGATGATGCCCTAATTTACCTACGCAATCATACTTCATCCATTACAGGGATAATGCAAATACTAGACAAATTTGCACTGGCCTCGGGTCTGCGCATAAACTGGACCAAATCTAGCATTTTCCCCCTCACCCCTATACCAAACGGACAGCACATGACATTACCCCAATATCAACTCCCCTGGTCCCACTCAACCTTCAAATATCTAGGTATACATGTTTACCACTCTATGGCAGACTTAAAGGAGGGCAACCTGGACCGACTGCTCAGATCTACCCGTGGCTCGCTGCTATTTTGGAGCTCACTCCCATTATCCCCTATGGGCCGGACTGCCATAGCTAAAATGCTAATTCTACCGTGCTTCCTATATTATATTATTTTACTGCTCTCCCGATATCTTTGCCACTCTCATTCTTTCATAAACTACACTCCCTCCTGACTGACTTACTATGGGGCAGGGATAGACGGAGGGTGGCCCTATCTATTACACAACACCCACAAGAAGAGGGCGGACTAGGCATGCCAAACCTAGAATTATACTACGCAGCTGCTCAACTGCAATGGATAGCTTTGTGGCTAAACAATCCAACCTCCCCAGAGTATGTAGCGATGAGCGCATACCTGCACCACAAACAATTCTAATGACATTACTGGCTAGACCCCCTTATCCACCGAATAGATCTCCATTACTAGATGCAGCCAGATTCTGTTGGAGGAGATACGTCCAGGGCAGAACCACATCCCCCCTTATTCCCCTTCATTACCCCTGTATCAAATACCGAAAATGCAGGACCTATCATCATACCACGACATACGCGTAACTAAAGCATTAAACACGGGAGACCTATATTCGAATTCTCATATATCCACTTTCGCAGAACAGGTGTCTGCTGGGACTATGCAAACCGGAGCATTCTTACTACATGGCGCCATTACTAAACTTCTACACAATTTCTGGGGCCGCAATCACTCCGAACCCAATAAATCCTCCCTACTTACCACACTCCTCACTATAGGCAATGCAAAAGGCATTATCACAATACTATACAAAACACTTTTGACAAACGCCCGCACAGACCTATCTCCAGCAAAATCCCGATGGGACACTGTTCTCGATGCACCAATCTCCCAAAAAACCTGGGAAGCGGCCCTTACCACGATTAAATCTGTGTCCCGTAACACCAGACTAAGAGATACACAATTTAACTACATCCATCAGACCTATTTATCTCCAGCTCGCATCAACAGAATTTACCCGAGTTCTAAACCAGATTGCCCTAGATGTGCCACACCCTCAGCTAACTTTTACCACATGGTCTGGAAATGCCACCCAGTAAATACAAGTTAGCAGCGTATCACGGAAACGACATCAGAAATCGCTGACCACATGCTCATCTCCTCCCCGGAATCGTGCTTATTGGGTATACGTTGGCGCGCCAAAGGTGATAAACACCTGCATAGATTCATAGATCTTGCATTTGTGGTATACAAGCGATTGATCGCCACACACTGGAAGGCCATACAAAACTAAGCAACTAATAGCACTGCTCCCTGGGCAGTGAGCTTAGATCACACGTGCAAGTTAGCCCTGCTCAAACCCCGCTCCTGTCATCACCAACTAAATTAACACCAGATGCGCACCTCCCTTCCCTTACGTCCAATGCTACCTTCACTACTTATAACGCCAACACGCACACACACACAAAAGTAACAATCAGAGTGACTACAGTTACAAATTGCACAGTTTTTTTCTTTTTTCTTTTTAGTTGCATGCTAACAAGATAAATTATAATCATACAGTACAGAGTTTATGAATACGAGTGAATATATATAAGAGAAGAAACTGCACACTTTTCTGTTATAAATGTAATGCACTGTTGTTTTTGCATAATGTTCAATAAACAGATTAAAAAAACAAAAAAAGAAAAGTAAGATTGCCTTTCTCAGTGTACTGTACCTGGGATATGAGCTATCAAACGAGGGAAAGAGCCTGGCCCGCACTTTCTAGAGAAATGTGCTCAACTGCACCCTCCTAACACACTTAAGAAACTACAGTCATTACTAGGTGTCTTTAACTTTGGCAGAACATTCATTCCAGATTATGCACAACGTTTCAAGCTACTTCATGACTTGGCTCAGCCCAATTCTTCTAGCACACACATGCATCCTTAGGGAAACGCAACAGGACATGCTAGAAGCTAAACACTCACACACATGTGACAATAAAACAAATTTGGTCATCAGAATAATTCCTGGTGCCATTGGATTTACTTATGACACCTTCATTGAGGATGACACAGTCCCCATAGCATATAAATCACATTTATACTCTAATGCAGAACAGCGTTTTGCACCTACAGAAAAGATTCTGACGGCAGTTCAGATGGCCGTCATAAAGGAGAGGCCACTTGCCCAGGGGAAAGGTATTATTATTGTCTCCCCGGTGCCGGCCTTAGAGGCTGTCGCGAAAGCAAGTGTTCCCAATGCTAAAGCATTACATCCCTGTTGGATTCAATGGGCAATGTCTCTGACCGCCACTGATGTCGATTATATTTTTGATCCAAAACTTCAGACACAAGAGTTTCTCCAGTACGAACAAGAGTACCCCGCTCCTCTAAATATCTTGCCACTAGACAGATACCATACTGTCTTATACACTGACGGTTCAGTACAACCAGCTGTAGGTACTGAACATCAATATACAGCAGCTTGCGCAGCCGTGAGCAGAGTGATGGAAGATGGAGTCTTTCACCCTCAAAATACCTACAGGCAGACCTTAGGGGGCTGCACAGCTCAGTTGGCTGAACTTAAAGCTCTCATACTAGCGCTCAAACATACTGAGCCAGGAAGCCTGACTTTAATAGTCTGTGACTCATACTACTGCGTTCAGTCATACAATGATTATCTTAATCATTGGAAGCTGAACGGGTTTAGAGATTCTAAAGGGAACACCATTAAACACAAAATATTGTGGGGGAGGGTGGCTGATCTTAAGGATAAGCTACTGTGTGTCCATGTAGTACATACATTGGGCCACCAACGTGTAGGAGTACACGTTACTAGCAATACTTTGGCTGCTTCGGCTGCAGTGACTCGTTCACAAACAAGATTGGATAATGAAATATTGACTGCCATGAAAGCTTCGGCTGCAGGCAAGCCCCTTCCAAAGGGATACCCTACAAACTATACTTACCATATCAGTGCAGAGAATGTTGCCTACGCAACATTTCTTGGAGTTGGAGATCGAGTGATCCCCAATGAAGACCAGAGATTAGATCTAGTAAAAGCAGAGCATGAGGGTGTCGCTTCTGCACATGCTGGTATATCGGCCACGATAACACTCTTACAGAAACGCTTCTAGTGGCCTGGTCTATGCAGATGGACAAAGAAATATGTCCTTTGCTGTGAAATTTGCCCACCGCAGACATCTCTCTTAGCGTCCAACAGGCCACTACAGTGTGTGTACCTGGACCATTGTGGTCCCTTACAGCCAGATGGTGCATACAAATATATTCTAGTCGCTGTAGATTCTTGTTCTAGATTCCTGTGGATATGGCCACAGCAGTCGGCTGACGCTTGGACTGTTATAAAAGACTTGCTGATCTTTATTGGTACATATGCGGTTGCAGCATTCCACTCGGACCAGGGCCCTGCATTTGCCTCTAAGGCATTCAGGGACACCATGGGGACGATGGGTGTTGAACTCCATTATTCCTCACCATACCATCCTGAGGGAAATTCAGTCGTGGAGAGGCGGAATCGTGATCTAAAGCAGTCCTTAACACCTCGAGTATTAGGTTCAGGCCGCAGTTGGACACATCACCTATATGGGGTCCAGAGAGCACTGAATAATCTGCCATGACGGTCCTTGGGGGGGCCGCACTCCTTATGACGTTCTCTTTGGGATACCTATGTATGTCCCAGATCTTGATGCCTCTGGTATGGTGGCAGCAGAAACACCATTTGACATAAATGAACAACTCACTGTCTTACAGGAGATTCAGCAATTTTGTGATGATAAATCATCTACCAGCGCTGCCACCTTAGGAATAAGGGATTTAGCGAAAACTTCGACTGGCTGGATTCCTAAAGTTGGGGATTCGGTTCGTGAGAAGATCGCTGTGAAGAAGGAATTTGGCCCATCATACAGATCACCTGTACCGGTCTTGGGAATTCAAAGTACCAGGACTGTGATCTTACCACCACTGTCTGGCTCTCGAAAGAACAGATTTATCTCCATTGATGACATCAAACTACACTATGTGGCCGATCCTTCACAGTAGACCAAGAGGTCCCCTGGGTGGTTCACGATCCCCTCTCACTACCCAACAGGTCATACATCTACATAGTAGGATGAACAACAATACTACGGACTATGCAACAATGTCCAATGCTGTTCCAGATACCTCCTCGACCATCGGGAGGGCGGAAAATGAACTCTTGCTAGTTCCCGTCACCACTTCGGTGACCACTCCTGTCCAACATTTGGCTGTTTTTTACACAAACACCTCACAGACTGTTGACACTGTCTACCAAGAGCATCTACGTGAAGTGGGCCAGAGTACAGATAAAGCACCAGCTCCCGTGTTTGTAGAGACTGCCTCTGGCTATTTCATTGACATTAATGACTTTTCTTCAGACTTATCCACTACTGTGATTGACAATGTTTCAACACGAAGTAAGCTGTATCAATGGCTTAAAAAGAACTATTTAATATATCAGTGGAACTATTTATGGTTCTGTTTGACATTTTCAGCATTATTTTTATCGATTGGTTTTGTGACTGTTTTCTTTTTGCTCATAAATGGTCACTATATTCCTGATCGCTCCTCTGTTGAGCCTGTTGATGAAGTTTTAACTCGATATCATTCCTCGCATAAGGTCCGAAGAGACTTGTCCCTTTTAAATGTTACAGCAATACCGATTTCTGATGGGATTGTGTGGGACAAGGTTCCCTTTGATATATACGGGCCTACAGAGATTATTCAAATACCAGACATGTTCAAAATATCTATGACAGATGTAATTATGCCTGATATTGTCTCTGATGATTGGGATGTCCAAACAGTTGATTCCATGCTAACTGAAATGAAGGACTATTCCACATTTGAAAGTGATGATGTGTATGAACATACAATGAATTACGGGGAAATGTTCTGCTATAACAATTGGGGACATTATTACCTGCACCGTGCCACTAGATATAGACCACTATTAAACTACACACAGTGGGAACACTGTTCTACACCACTAGTGGGGAGCACAAAATACTATAGTGATAAATTTACATATTTCTCTGGGCATGATACAAAAAAAAGCAGAGTTGTAAAAAAAAAAAGCAGAGTTGTATTATTTTAAAATACCTCCAGCACAAATTAGGAAAATTTTGCTAACTGACACAAAACTGATTTATTCAGATCCCTTTGTTTCCCGACTTGCAGTTGAAGTTAACGAATACTGGAGGAGCACTATTGACTTGAAAAGTGCATGGGGAACACAAGATTGGCAGTAACAGGGTAGAGAAGCTCTAGTTCGAGCATGCCTGATTCCTGTGCAAATTAACTTCCTAAATGATACTATTCAGCAGACGTCATGTCTGGAGTTAGCAAAAATTAAAGACATGAACACGCCCAGTATCCCCACTCCGGCAAGGTTTAAAGACTAGCAATATTTCCTTAATTTCACCAGGGAAAAACCAGATGCAATGGTTAAGGCTGGTACCTATAGTTCTTCACTTTCCAGTCCCGGCGGGTGGTTAATATGACCCACTGACACTAATGAGTGTCAAGCACGTTTCTTGAACTCGTCAGGGTTTTTTTCAATTAACAGGCCAGACCCTTGCTTTGTATCGGGTCAACATACAGGTATAATTACAACATACATTGTGGGTAAACTGTGCCAGGAATGGGTACAGACTAACACGTTAGCCGCAGTTAAGAAACATCTGAACACTCTTTCTGAAGATGTAGACTTGCAGGATTTCCTGCTGGGTCCTAGAAAACAGCGCTCAAAAAGGTTCCTATATGCTATGTACAATGAAATTTGGAAACTTTCACAGATTGAGGCTGCTGCGCGTTTAAGGCAATTGGATAAGGAAAATTTAGAGAAGGCTTTAGCGGTTGTCAACAACAGCATGAAGACTCTGTCCAACAGGATTTATTCACTATCAAATATAGTGTCGTCTGCTATTGGTATCACTCAGACAGATTTATCCTGGTTATATCATGGACACCCGCAGCTACGTTCCATCATGCAGCTGGGTTGGACTCTACAGACACTGAGAAATGGCCGTATTCCATGTAAGTATATTAACAGGAGTGAATTCTTCACTGCTTTTAATTTTTCCAGAGAACAACAGAGAATGGCTAAAAGGGAGGCTAGTTTCACAATGCTTCACGTAGAAAAATTTGTTAAGTTGCCCTTCACGGTAGCATAGAGTCCTTCAAATATCTGGCTCTTACATGACATAATTATTTTACCCATTTCGACCTTTCATTTTTCAAGCTGCCTGAAACATCTTGCAGTGGGAAGGTACGAGCAACTAGGAGATAGCTATATTAAGGAATAGTGGGAGTTGCCCTTTGATTATAAATGTCTGAACGGCGAAACAGAGGTCTTTCTTAGCGGAAGCGAATGTGAGACTGCTGTTAGTCATTCAATGATATGCACGTATGTGTCCTTTCACGGTCTTTGCAATGCGGGGGTCGCGAACTTGGCCTGTTTGCTGAAGGGTACTCCCGTCCCTTTGATTCACCCGGTATTTCATGTACTTTCCAATGGAAGTTATGTGGTACTGAACGATCAAAGTTGTTGAGGCATGTGACCAGGAATTGCCTATGCAATCTCGGTCTCGAAGGTCGTTACGTGTTGTGGACATGTTTTATTCCCCCCCACACTAGAGATAAAAGTATCTGACATGTGGCCTCACATAGATACTATTAATGTGAACTATGACAAGCTGAGCAGGCTAAAGGTGCTATTGTTTTAAAAACAGGTCCCCTTGACATCAAAGGAGACATATGCTCTCCAGTTTGCGAGATCATCAGCCGAGATACAATCCCTATTAAATAACAACTTCCCCAAGCACTTTGGAGAACTGGTACCCAGAATATTCAATGCTTCGAGCACTACTGGGATTGTCCATTTCTTTAAGGCTGTCGGGTCTGGTTTTGTGTCCATCTTCCAGACTGTCTTCGTAGTCATCCCGTTGGCCATCCATTTGCTCTATTCAAGTGTGTTTGGTGGCTTTCCAATTATTTTGGCTTTGATTGGCAGACTACTACTGCTATTTTTTCTGATTCGCAGTGGTTGTTTCTTTCCAGCTACGCAGAGCAATGGAGTCGCTCCCACCAACTTCGCTGTGCCGTGAACGCATGGTTCGGATCTTTGGTGCACCCTTGCTGGTGGAACTGGAGCATGACTGGTCGTTGTCATTTCGGCCCCTTTTCTGGTGCGTACAGCCAGTTTTCCGCTGCATATGGTTTCTCTTTGAACATCTGCCTATGGTCTGTCTTGCTGTTGCACCGACATCTCCTGTGGACCACGAACTGCTGATGTCCCCGCTGAGGGTTCATACAAGGTCATGCCCCTTGAGACTGAGATTGCTCCGCGAGGCCACCTATGAGCCTTTCGTTTTGCGATCTACCATGGACGACGCCACTGCAACGGATGACTTTACACCTGAAAGTACTGCTCACTACTGCTCTGTGGATCCGTTTGTCCGCCCAGCACTCGATTTAACATCAGAGGATGTTGACTCATTTTTGAGGTCCTTGATTGGTGAATTCGATGACACTCTTCGAGATCACGCGTACAGCAAATAATTTGATGAATTTGCCTGTGATTCCCGATTAAAATTATGCATTTAAATTAACTTGCTTTGGCACGCTGTGCTTGTCATGGTTGACATTAACATCTCTGCATGTATTTTAGCTGAACTGTTTTTACTCATTTTTTAACATATTTTAAAGAGTTTTTTTTGCTAGTTTTTATGCTTTTAGCTTTTACTTCAGAGCAATTTTAGCATTTGGGTTCCTCTACCTTTGTCATACCTGTCACAGCAATGGGGTGTAACTCAGACTTTCAAGTGTTGTTGTACGCAAAGTTAATTTAATTGTGTAATTGTACTGATTTGGTTTTGTAAATTGTACATTTTTTTTTTAGTTTATTTATGTTTATTTTTTTATTTCATATGGTTCCCAATCTTTTAATAGAGAAGCACTTAAAGATACATTTGTTATGATTATAGTTACACATCGTGATAGATAAAATGAACCAGACTCATAAGCATCTAATCAAATAACCTATATGTTATCTCACATTGTGATAGATTAAATAAAGCAGAGACCCAAGAACATTTAATCACATACTTTTTAGAAACTATGCAGTGACCTATATATATTTTAGGTCGGAATTATATATAATTATAATATATATATTTATATACATATATGCTTAAAAAGTACTTTGAAATACACAAGAACATACACGGACTCAAGAGATCAGTGCAAACTGTACATTTATTGAATTAGCTTCACCAGCGGGTTTCAGCCATAGCCTCATTCACGGTTAGCGGCTGAAGCCAGATACAACAAACATATGCAGTGTAATAGTGACAGAAACTCTTCCTCATGATCCACAAACAGGTATGATATTTAACCAATGCAATTCTTGCACTGTAGTAATGCTTTACTGATTGCCTTTCCTCATGCATTTTCAGTTTGTTTTAACTCTGTTATTTGTATTATTATGAGGTTTGATGTTTAGTGATACTTATCGTTCTTCTGTCAGTACGTAATTGTATGATATATCCTATTATTGCTGCCACAAATTGAATTTTGACAATATTGTCACACAGCTGATGTTTATTTCTTTGGAACATACCATAGGCTGCCCTCATGGGCTTGTATCATATGGACCAGAGTTTGACACTGTTGCAATTTTCAGCTATGTAATTCGTGCACTACAGTATTTCAGTACTGATTGTTTTCCCTCCTGTATTTTCAGTATGATACCACTGCCATTTGAATTAATACAAGTTTCGATATTCAGTTATACTCGTGGTGCAGAGGCATCATGGTGACCGTCAATCTGCAGCGACAGAGTGTGGACAGACTTACTAGTCCTATTTGTTAATACATCAGTCACATGGTTATGTTGCATGTACAATGGTCTTTGTTTGTACAGCAGTATTTACAGAAATGTGTGAATGTTTGCATATTAGATACAATATATTGCACAGGTTGAAGGTCATTCACATATATTATGTGACTGCAAAACGGAGATCTATAACAGACGAAGGCTTTTGTTAAATGACAGACATGATCTATTGGACTAACCCGGTTGCTGTCTATTGGTCTTTTTGAACATTTGGGATGTTTAACCGTTATGTGTGTTTGAACAACGTGGGATCTGGCATTTATCTCCATATTATAAGATGGTGGAAATCAGTCAAACCATGGGCTAGATCGGTTTGTGGACCACAAGTAATTTTTTTGTCACTATCATACCATTTCTTGTATCTGACATCAGCTGCTTACCATGAACAAGACTACGGCCGACATGCTATGGTGCAGCTAATCCAAAAAATGCACACTTTGTATTTCACCCAGGAGTCTGTGTACATCCTTGTAGATTTCAAGGTACTTTTCATGCTTTATATAGATAGATAGATAGGTAGATAGATAGATAGATAGTGGCAGTCGCCGGTAAGTAGTTATAGTTAGGACCTAGTTTCCATAGGAACATTTTTTTTTTTTTTTGCCAATAACTTTGCCAATAACTTTGGCAGTCGCCGGTAAGTAGTTATAGTTAGGACCTAGTTTCCATGGGAAAAAAACATTTTTTGTTTTGCCAATAACTTTGGCCCCATTTGAAGAATCATCAGGAAACTTTCAAAACTAGTACGCTACTCACTTCATCTTCTGTCTTGAAAGTTTCAGGGTGATTTGTCAATTGGGGGCCGAAAAAAAGCAGGGGCCCAATATACATTTTCCCCATACAATTTACCATAGGGATTTTAGACTCAAATACAGGCTGAACCGCTGGATTGAATTACACCAAAATTGGCAAAACACTAGCTCTCAGTCAAGAAAGCATGCTTTTTGTGATTTGGTGTAAATCTGTACAGTAGTTTTGGACACATTTAAAGTGAAAATATATATATATATATCAAGAGACACATATCATCTGTGGATCTGACAGATCTCAAGCTGAGATCTGATTGGCTGCTAACACTTCAACCAAGAAGTGCTGGCAGCAATTCTGGGACTTGGACTCATCCAAGGTCCAAAAACAAAGTTTAAAATAAAAAAAGGGGGCAGGGTAGGAATACCCTGACCCCCTAGATCTGGTGCTGGGGTCCACCAAGGAACCTGACTGGGCCAAAAACCATTTAAAAAAAAACTTGTTGCAGAGAAAATAATAGCGGATCCGGGATTCACAGCAAAAAATTTGAAAAAAACAAGCGCAGTCTCACATGCTTGTTTGTATTTCAGTCCCCGGGTGGGCCAGGAACATGATAGATAATATATTATTGGGAGAATCCTAGGTTTGGAAATACTAGGTGGGCTAAGATGTGTCACAGAGTTTTCATAGTGATGAAGCTTGACCTTGCTACCTTAACCACTTGGGCATTTATTGATAGCTTGCAGTCCATGGTAATTCCAAGGTTTCTTACTTCGTTGAATATTTTAGGAGGTGATTGGTCCTGGGTCATCAGGCCACATGCAGATTGAGTCATAACTTTTCCAATTGCCACATGTGAGCATTTTAGTTTTGGACACATTCAATTTGAGATGGCTTTATGTCATGCACTGATAAACAGCTCTGAGGCAACTGAAGCTTTTTGAGTTTCCAATGTCTTTGGGCTTTCCAGAAATGTCTGTGTGTCACCTGTGTAGTTATCTCATGTGAGCTGGAATTCATTCATCATTGATCATTACTGGTAATGACTTCATGTAGATGTTCAAAAGCATGGGTAATATGAAAAAGCCAAGGGGCCCCCTACGTTTGTGAAGTACACTCTGGATAAGAAAGGGGAAGTAAGGGTGACGTTTGTTCTGTTTTGACTGTAGGTGGTGATCCAGTGAAGAGCAGTCCCATCTATGCCTTCTTCTGAAAGTCTTTGGATTAGAGTGCCCTGTTCATCTGTGTCGAAAGTAGCTGAAAAGCCTAAGAAAAGTAGTGCAGCGACTCTGATTTTAAGATCATCCCATGTGGCTATGATGGCAGATTCTGTGCCTCTTCCTGGACAGACAGAATCCTGTTTGGTAGTCAGAAAGTATGGAGTTATCTTCAGCAGATTTTGACATCTGGGTGAATGCTGCTCTTTCTATCAGTTTGCCCAGGAAAGGTCTATTTGTAATTGGTCTGTAGTTGCTTGGTTCATGTGGCTCTAGGTAGGTTGTCTATAATAATTGGCATATGTAAACTCTTCCGGAAAGATTACTATAGTTTCAGAATTATTGATTATTGTTCTGATGGGTGTGACAACAAAGGTAGTTAAAAGAATGTTCTTGAAGATTTCTGGTGGACAAGGGTCAGAAGGGCAGATGGCTTGCATGTTTGCTTTGACAAGATGCATAAATTCAGTTTCTGATAGTTGTTTTAAGGAATGCAGAAGCTGGGTTAGCTTACCCTTAGAAGGGATTGTTTGAAATGGGTTGTTGCTGTTAGATTCCTTTGTTTTAAATAGGAGTCTAACATGTCTGCCTTGGTTTTGTAATAGCTTGCCAGTTTCTCATTAGGATTTTGAGAAATGGGATCAGTTATTTCTGTGCATTTAGGTTTATGAAATTCGTGAGATGTTTATCAAATTCCTTATTTGCACATTTAACATTTTGAATTTGGTTTGAATAGTACCTTTTTTTTTTTTTTGTTAGCTTTTTTGATTGTTGACTTGAATGTTCTGTTAAGAATCTGAATTTCCTTTTGCATTACATGTGAGTGTTGTTAGGCTGCAACTGGAATAGTCAACCTCCTGTGGTAAAATTGTGTTGGTACCATCCGAAGGATTGGGCCCACTATTGTCAGCTCAAAATGTTGAATTATTGGCTCAAGTTTCATTGTGTTTTGATGACAGGGCTTTTGCATACATAATGGCCCCATCTGACCTGATGTGGAAATCCCAGCTAGTGCTGGAATTTAGATACACCTTGAAGAATGTAACTGCAGATTCTGTTAACTCTATTGTGAGAATTAAATTTCCAGTTCATTGTAAGTTGGTTATCATAGCTTGCAAAGTTATGCACCTAATTCAATGTCATTATTCGAGTTTCAGCTACTCAGATTAATGACTATGAAGGCCCTTTAACCTTGGAACGTTGTTTCCACACTTTGTCTGGGGATGTACATCCAATTCTTTGATGGGTGGATCTTCTCAACTTTAGGGATGAAAATAGATGATATACATACAAAAGGGAGCAGATACAAAAAATGGTTTATAATAATCTTGCAAAATAAGATGTGATAGTGAGGTTTCAGGGTGTGGGAGCTTGTTTCCAAAATTCATCAATCAGTTTAGGAATATGTACACTTTGCCAGTTTATCTGATATGTATTTTAGAGGGCATACATCAAAAGAAAGTTGTATATGTTATTACTGAGAATCCTTCAATTTCTGACCTGTGACACCAGTTTCTTCACTATTTTCTTTCTGTGATAACCCCTCGAGGCACACCAGCGCATATTAGCAATTTACCCCCAGAGTGCAAGAAGCAAACTAATTATATGGTGTGTTCTCTACTAGCTATTGCATGTGCACAAAGTTAGCACCTGCACAACGGCAAGGAAACATTCCCTCAGTTGCACAGAAGTATGACTTTTGTTGGTCGGGTATCCTCTTTCTCAGGTATGTGATCCCCATTTTTGCCTGCATCTCCAGGGTTAAAAAGCTGCACCTAACCTACGTCAACCTTGTTACCCATTGTGGCTGCACTACCTTATGCAGGGGTCCTGAGAGGTGTCTTAAGCATCACCTTGTCCCCTCCCATACACGCAGGAGTAGGTAGTGAAAGAGAAGAGCATAGACTGCTAAGACATGTCTTCAGAGTGTTACCTCTAAACCCAAAAGAATTACATATCAGAGGACTCAGGATGGGTAGCGTAATCCAATAACCTTTCCCCCCAACCTGCATTCAGCAAAATAACTCCCCTTCTTTAATCTGATACCGGATTCCTCTGCATTACAGTTCAATTTAATTCATCTTTATTCAGTTGCATTTTTAAATCATAAAAGACAGCAGCAAAACATGCAATAAATACATATAAAACCAAAGATAAAAAGGTATATCAATATAAAGTGATTATACCAAAGTGCTCCGAATAGTCGTAGCAGAGTTAAAAAAGTTACTCACATTAGCAATCGCCCAATGCCCTGACAACACTTTCAAATATAAAAGTACTGGTCTTGTTTCTCTGAAACCAAGACCTTTCAACAATGGAACTATAAAAAGAGACCTAGGGCTTGGTAAAATTTACAGAACAATAAAAAGTTCAAAGTGTCCTTGGGAGACTTGTTGTCACATCCACAAGGTCCCATTAGATTAGGGTCATAACTCTGAGGTAAGGCGAGGGTTAAATGCAATAGATGTAATCTAAAATGAGTCAACCACCCTCTATCCCCATTGTTTTTCACCTCCAATAAATAGGGTTCAATCTCCCTGGTTATGGTTATCGTAATGTGTTGGCTTGACCAGCTCCACCTCCTTGTTCAAGGTCAGTAGATCTCCGAGGGAATATTTAATCCGCTTCAAGCCCCTCTTTACAATACCTTCAGGGTTAACAAAAATCTCCAACCTACCTAGTCTCATGAGTGTATGTTTCACATTCCTTAACCAAGGGATGTTTAAGGCGTAATCCATCTGCAAACAGTCTCTCATTATTAAACGGTTTAATACCAACTCCTCTCTTAACCATATCCTGATCCAGGACATTAACTGGTGCAGAATTATAAGATCACTCAAATACTTAACCCACAACTCCTCATGTACAACAATACATTGAAGTATTCTGGGGGACACAGAGCACCTGCCTTAAGAATCTGTTCTCTTCAGTTTGCATATATTTAGAGATCTATCTTGATCAGGACAGGAACAGGACATCAGCCAAAAGTTGAAAGCTGTCCAATCCACCCACCTTCTGATTCCCAGGCTCATTTAGAGTGCTAACAATGTGGTTTTCCTGGTGAGAGAGCTGCCATTAGTTCTGCCACAGGATCAACATTTTGTGAGAAACATTACACTGGCAAAAACGGGGTAGATGGTGCACCTCCCACTCCATTCTCAAAAGCATTATTTTAATCCAGGTTTGTCATGTTATCAATTAGCATCTATGTATTTTCAAGACGCACTCGCTCTATGAGTTGCTAATTCAGAGTCATCTTTGTCATACAGGTTTCCTTTTCTGTGGTCCTCTAATTGAGTTTTCACTCAAAGAATAATCTGATCTGATCTTTTTTATGCACCTACCTTCACCTGCTCTGTATCATCTCACCTATATTTGTATGCCATGCTGTTTGTTTGGTTGTTTTCTTTTAGCTTTTTATGTTGCTTACCCAAGTGCTCAATCATAACGGATAAGGGCAACTGCCCTAAGAAAAAGATTTCAACCTACTCTATACTGTTGTATTTTGAAGTAAGTTCTATTTCTGAGGGTTTGTTTTCTTTTTGCGCTCAAATCAGCACATACTTCTGCACCTTCTTTTCAATGAGTAAACAACTACATAACAACCATAGTAGGAATGGACAGAAAACATTTGAAAAACTCCAAACCATGAGGAGGACATTAGTTATGTTACATCAGAAGAATTCTCACTTTTAGCGGGACTGCTATTGCAAATAACTTAAGCAATGACAATTCCACCATGATGGTTTGGCCTGAAGCACGTGCTGCCATATTTGGAAGTGGCCCCAGTCATGTACGAGTCAGCTACTTTACAGGAAATATCAGCTAAATATGTTGATAACTAACTGGTTGGCCAGATGCAGCCAACTTTAAATTAGATGGTCCAGATGCTGTCTCTGAGTTGTATTTACTATCTTCAGTTCATGCTTCTTGTCCTTATTATGAGTCCCAAGCAGCATCAATTTCACTGATGAGGGGCTCTGAAATACCTGGTAGTTTGGCCAATTGTTTGTAACTCACAACCCACTATTTCACTATGTTATGGGGGTTAAGATGGCAAGGGTAGGGAGCAGAAAATCTACATTACTCTAGGGCCTGTTCAGAACCTGGACAGGAAGCATGACTCTCCCACTGTCTTCCCAGAACTTCAACTCTTGAGTTGAAATTCCATTGAAGATGAGCTCATGCTCTAACTCTCCCGACTAAGAAAGCTGTGTCACATCAACACTGCCTTGTTGATGGTCCCTTCAGAAAAATCAAACCTTGCCCCACCCTAGGGTCATCATGGTAAGAAACGGTAAGGCATAGGAAGATGTACCTGTTTAGAGGAAAGTGCAGATGGTACATCTGTAGATGTGGCTACAAGTGTACAGATGAGGCTGTACTTGGACATTTGAGGCTGTAATTGTGCATTGGAGGCTGTATAGAACCATTTAAAGTGATGCCTAGGCATTTGATGATTGTGTCTGAGCATTTGTGGCTATGTATTTAAAGATGGCCCTGGGCATTTGACAATGGGCCTGGGACATTAAGGATTGTGCTGGCCATTTCAGGCTATTCCAAAGGCACGTGATGGCATAGGTGTATGATGTTTGACAAGGTGTAGGTGATGGTTAGAGGAAAGCACAAACCATCACCCTCCTGTAAAGTGAAAAAGGCCACAATTATTGAAAGCAAGTTGAGCACAGGCATTCGATATACATCCTTCAGCTTTAGCAACACACTCTAAACTTCCCTATAAATGAATTATCAAAAATGTATCCATCTCCCATACAATTCCACCCCTCATCCTAAAAAGTCATTTCCACATTAACTTAAATTGTAACTTACTTGTACACATCCTAACTTCTTGGTCGTACTAGTTTCTATTTCTACTTCCTTCTTCTTCAAACATGTCCCATTCTTACCCATCCTGCCCACACTAGGACTAGGCCTGCTTCTTATTTTCATTTTTCCCCTTGTGGCTTGTGACCTTTACTTCAAGACTTAACATTGAGGGTCATTACATTGCAGGAGATATATAATTATTTTTTAAATCACAACTTTCATCATTTTGATTTTCAGGTAAGTTACTTTATTAGCTATTTAAGTGACTTAACATTAACATTATTTGTGTAAATATCAATTTAGAGGTGGGTGACCCACTGAAAGCTCAAGCCAGGTGCCTATCCCTGGCTCAACTTCAGATCCTCTGAGACTCTTGAGTTAAAAACTAGCCAAGCCTGGCTACTGCCGATCCAAGGTTATAGAAGAGGTTTCATGTATGTGTTTGTGTGTGAGTGTGTTTGTGTGCTTCAAGCCCACAATACAAAGCAACATGCAAGCAGCATGTATGCTGAGCAGTAACAGATTCCGAGCTCTCCAGACCACTGACGTATTTCAGTTGAACAATACTCAATACCCCTATGCTCAAAAGTCCTCGTCCCATTCATTACTTTGAGAGGTGGAGTCCACCTCACGAGACAGAAAAAAAATAAACTGATTGGAATGCTAGAACAAACGCCTCATCTTCTCCATCTGGAGCGATAAGGGGCTGTCTCACCCAGCACACCTCTTGTTCTTTCTCTTTTGCTGTCTCCTCTGAAAAAGATTGAAGTACCTGGTATGTGGCTCCTGCTGGGCTTGGGCAGCAATGGATTGGTAGCGGTCTCCTTTTCCTTTGGCTGGCTTATGGAGGGTAGTGTAGTTTCCCGGTGTTTATTGTTGGTTTCCCCTGTCCTTTGGGGATTGTTTGGGAGAACCTTATGGATGAGATAGCAAGATGTTTCCAGGCATCAGGGAGTACATGCAAGAGTTGTTGCTGATTGCACATGCTTGAGCTTTTCTTTTGCCCATCTGGTCATTGGAAGGGAAAGTATTTTAAGGGAGACCGTGCTTTCAGGTAAGTACGCATAGCAGAGTGGAGGATTGCTTGGTGTATTGTGACTGTGGTTTGTGGTGGTGGTTGTATTTCTTGGTGCAACACTCTTTACAAAATGGGAAAACATCCTGTCCTCATCTTGCTCCAATTCATCATCCTCTCCCCACCAAAGAAGAGGTTTAGCAAAGAAGGGGAGGATGAGCGATTGAAAGAGAAAATGTATTGGAAATGAATGTGTATAAATTGCCTTCTTGTAAAAAAAAAAAAAAAAAAAAGGATGCAATTTTTCTGATATATCTTCTGAGTATGAGGAGTTGGAGGAGGGAGGTTTAACAGACAATCAAAAGGGTAAATACATTACAAAGGAGTTGTTGGCTGATATATGTTAAGGGCAATAGGGGTTCCACGAGGAAGAAACTCCAGAGACTTCCTCAAGTCATTTACTGAGACAATTTCAACACCCCTCTCAATGAGATCTTTCAGTGCACCTCCATGTTGTGGGTGTGGTAAAGTGTGAGTGGAAGTAAACCATGAGTTAAATATCCAGATAAAATAACTCTTCCATTATTCATGCCAAATTGATACCCCCACGTAGGAATGCAAAAATCAATGCCTTATAATATTCCTTTTGATTTGTTTATGTTAAGTTTGGTGGGCAGGATATAATTGTCTGGGGAATCTATAATTAAAGATCAGGCAGTAAAAAAGATAGACTGTGCTTTAAAATGCATATTATGAAACTCTCCTAGCAATGAGAGTTGACATTTATGGTACATATGTCTCTCACTCTTTGTTTTCTGATTCCATGCAACTGTTTAAGACTTTGGAAGAACGTACTGAATGCTCTATGTTGTTGGATGTTACAGAGAAACAAAGAGTACATGTTGGATACATCATTGGATATTGTCAAAGCAACCACTTTATCTGGTAGAGCATCAATTGCAGCTATGAATGGCATACAGACTCAGCACAGAAAGAATCAGCATTGATAATGGTCTTTGTCGGTGCAATTTGTTTGGACCAGAGTTGGAAAAAAACAAACTGTTCAAGGAAATAAAGCATTCTCCTTTAAAGAAAGTGTTTCCTTCTCTTCAAACATAAAACGTCTCCTTTTTGTCAACCCTCTCAAAAGCAGTCCCAGTAACAAAATAAGTTCAAACTAAGCAATGCAGGGGACAAGAAGCAGCCTAAATCCACTAATAAACCAAGGGCATGACTATGACAAAAATGGTCAAGGGTGTGGTTGGTAGAAGGATCCATCAGTCCTGAAAACCTGGCTTACATGCACCTCAGACAAATGGGTTCTCCAGATAATGAAGCTGGATTATAAAATCAAATTCTTGGAAACTCTTCAGGAATCAGGAATACTACCCACACCATGGTCGCACAATGAGAAAAGAAAATGTCTCTTTCTCAAGCAATTTGGGCCCTCATTCTGACCTTGGCGGGCGGCGGAGGCCGCCCGCCAAAGTCCCGCCGTCAGGTTACCGTTCCGCGGTCGAAAGACCGCAGCGGTAATTCTGACATTCCCGCTGGGCTGGCGGGCGGCCGCCTTCAGGCCGCCCGCCAGCCCAGCGGGAAAGAGGCTTCCACGATGAAGCCGGCTCGGAATCGAGCCGGCGGAGTGGAAGCTGTGCGACGGGTGCAGTGGCACCCGTCGCGTATTTCACTGTCTGCCAAGCAGACAGTGAAATACTTGTAGGGGCCCTCTTACGGGGGCCCCGCGACCCCCCCTACCGCCATCCGGTTCCCGGCGGTCGGACCGCCGGGATCTGGATGGCGGTAGGGGGGGTCGGAATCCCCTCGGCGGCGCAGCAAGCTGCGCCGCCTTGGAGGATTCAATGGGGCGGCGGTACACTGGCGGGAGACCGCCAGTGTTGCCGGTCCGACCGCGGCTTTACCGCCGCGGTCGGAATCCCCATTGGAGCACCGCCGGCCTGTCGGCGGTGCTCCCGCGGTCCTCCGCCCTGGCGGTCTTTGACCGCCAGGGTCAGAATGACCGCCTTGGTCTTTACTGTTGAAAGAAGCAGTATCATTAGTCCACAAGGAAGAACAGGGGAAGGTATTCTATTAAATAGTATTCTTAGTCCTCAAAATCTAAGAGGGATACAGGATGGTGCTAGACCTCAAGGGACTAAACAAGTTTACGAGAACTATTCCATTCAATATGGAAACTCTTCAGAGGATAATTCCTATCATGCCCAAAGATTACTTCATGAGTACGCAGCCCAAAGTGCTAACATTTGGACTGAAAACTTCTTGTCAGGTTTTCATGAATTGGTGGCACCAGTGGTACCTTCTCTTTGCTTGAAGGGTATACAGTTTATATACTTATCGACGACTGGCTTTTCTATTCACCATTGTTGCTCGGGCAGATGAACAATGTTTGCAAATATCTGGTGAAACATGGTTTCCTTTTGAATTTTGCTAATTGTCAGATGGTTCCATCACAAGAGATGACATTCATTGGGCCAAGATTTTCCACAATCAAAACAAAGTGTTCCTTCGGCGGACCAGAGCAATAGCTGTGCACAATCTGGTGGCGAATCTCATTCAAAGCGTGGTGGCCCTGTGAGACAACAGTTAAAAAAGCAGGGCCATATGACTGCATGTGTCTTCACAGTTCCATGGACAAGACAACATCTTTGGCCTTTGTGGACCTGTTGACATTCTCCTGGGTTCCCAAATCGGGAGACATCAAGATTTTAGTGCCAGTAACATAGGAGATCAAGGAGGAACCCAAATGTTGGTTACTCCCAGAATCATTGAACAAAGGGATGTTCTTGCAGCAGGCACCCTCCAAATGTCCTACCCACAGATGTTAGTTCCTTTGGTTGGGGGACAACTCTGTACCCAACTATCACATCAAACAAGGTGGTCAATGTTGAAAAGTAGACGCTTCTCCAACTGGAGGGAAATGACAGCAGTGTGGAGGGCAGTGCATGATTTTCAACAATGGATCTTTCAGTCCAGTGTAGTGATAAGATTGGACAATATAATAACGTTAGCCTATATGAACAATCAAGGTTCACATCTCTCATCATGGGAAAAATGTAGTTGTTTCAATGGGCAGAACAACATCTGGGCTCTCTAACAGGGGTACATTTAGAGCATTCAGACAATGTCATTGCACATAACCTCAGCTGGGTTTTCCCCTCATTCAAGAAGGTGTCTCTACAAAGCAAACCTTTTAGGCCATTTGCAGGAGGTTTGGGACACCTTTCCTAGACCTATTTGCCTCTTCTGAGATTGTGAAACTTCTCTGAAATGTTCTGATCAGGGATCGTGCAGGAGGGAGCATGGAGAGTGATAGCTTTAACATTGCCAAGGCCCAATCAATTGCTGTAGACCTTTCCTCTAATACCTCTGATCCCCAGACTGCTGGCTGGCCAGAATTTAGATGGAAGTCAGCAAGTTCATTCTAGTGCTACCTTTTTGGCCACTGAAGTTGTGGTTCCCCATTTTGAAATCTCTGGCAGTCCATGATCATTGGGTCTTCCTCGAGATCCCTCTCCTTTGAGATATCAAAGTCTCATTCTTTCTCAGAGATGTTGCCTGTTTATATGAAGGTTGAGAGCAGGGGTCTGCAAAGCAAGGGATGATCAAGACATGTCGCAATAGCAATCCAGGCACTTCAAAAGTCTGCTACCTTAAATACATATGCCATGAATTGGGAGCATTTCCAGAAGTGGTGTTTGTGCATAATTTAAATTATTTACATTGTCATCTAAATGATGTGCTACAATTTCTCTGGGATGGTTATAAAAGTCACCTGTCTAGTTCTACCCTGAGATCTCTATTTCATTCATTCATTTAACTTTATTTCGGTAAGTAAAAAACATACCATAAAAGTACAATACAAGCATCATAAATTGTTAATTTTGGAAATTGATAAGACTTAAAAATATAAACACAGTAAAAATGTAAAAGAGATAATAGAAAGTTAAAATTCGAACAAAATGAGCACAATATATATCTCCCAAATTTAAAGTGTACCGCACAAGGACCCTATTCCCTATGCCCATGGGAATTCAATAATGCAATAAAACAGTATCTTAATATTAAAAATTAAATACTAAAATCAGACATCAGAAGGTCAATTAAGATGCATACATAGATCTTAAAGTTAGCTATCCAGTCATATTCTTTAAAGTTGCTAGTCTAAGGCGCCAGATTGATTCGAGGAATTTTGCCACTGGTAAAACTACCTCGGGAGATGGATCAGATTTAAAAATTCTCTCAGCATACAAATGAGACCTGGCACCTATAGATTTGCAGAGCGGGATAATCCAGCAAGCTCTTTGTTTGCGATAAGCATGACAATACAGGGAGAACATGGGAAATAGACTCTTCACGTTGGCAGCCCATCGGGCAGAGCTTGGAACTATTAGTGGAACAATGCCAATTGTACGTTAGGAAACACAAGGGGAGGGACCCTATTCTGAATCTAACAAAAAGAGCTCGCGCAAATTGAGATAATGCTATATCCATATAAGGCTCAAATTCATAGTGGCATTTGAGTGATAAATAATTATCACACATTGACAACGGAACAATCTTAGTAAATTGCACAGTCTGAGCGTTGAGCCAAAAAGCATCCTTAAATAGCTGCACAGCATTTTTAGGAATAGAAGGAGGGTCTGACCAATAGGATCCAAAACCTAGATGGGATAAGGAATCTTTGACATAAGTACACCATTTCATTTTACTGATAGTGTTACTGCCCACCAGTTTGAGAAGCCCACAACGAAATGGAGACAAGGCATCTGTTATCCAGAGCCGGATCCAATACAACAAGGGCCTTAAAGCAGCAATCTGTGAAATAGAAAAAAGATTTAGATCCATACGGATGGGCAGAGATGGAGTGCTAGAAGGAACTTTTAACAATGATTTCAGAAATTGATTTTCCGCCCTTTCCAAATCCACCAGGTTACAATGGCCCCAAAGTTGAGCACCATATAAGGCCCCCCCACGGGCTTGGGATTTATATATTTCAAGGGTGGGAGACGTTGCAAACTTGGGAGATCTAGAAGCGCATCTTACAATGCCACCCGCCCTTTGCTTCAAGCACAATAGAGATTTCTGGCGGTGTGCATGCCAAAGGTGTGAGTCTTCCAGTTTGATACCTAAGTGGTCAAAGGTGCCCACTCTTTCCAAGGGAGCACCATCTAGGTATACTGGTCTCTTCATTTTACACCTACTGTCCCCAAAGACCATATACTTTGTTTTTGCTGAGTTGATTTCCAACCCATGGTCTTTACAAAACTCAAAAAATCGTGATAGCAATCTGGAAAGGCCCATGGCAGTTCGCGAGAGTAACAGGGTGTCGTCTGCGAACAGTAGACAGGGGAACTTCTGGCCACCCAAATTCGGGGCATCACCATAGCAATCTCAGAGGTATGGGATGCAAGCGTTAATAAACAATAGGAATAGGGTGGGCGCGAGAACGCACCCCTGCCTCACACCTCGCATTGTAGAAAAAGCTGGGGTCAACTCACCAGCCAGACCCCAGCGCACTTTGGCATAATTGTCAGAGTAAAGATCTTGGATAACATTAATCAAAGATCCCAGAACTCCAATGTTGCTCAAGACCTCCCAGAGCTTGGCACGCGGGACAAGGTCAAATGCAGATTTTAAATCGACAAAGGCCACAAACAAATGGCCTTTGTCTGCATCTACGGTCTTCCACTTGATGGTAGTAAATCGGAAGACCTGATCGATGGTACTGACCTTGTCCCGGAAACCAGCCTGGAGATGGCTTAAAACCTGATTTTTTGTTATCCAGTGGTTTAATCTGAACAACAACTGGAAAGAGAATATTTTTTGCAGGTTATCTAATAGACTAATCGGTCTGTAGTTCCCAGGGGGGCTTTTATCTCCTTTTTTATGTATAGGGACAATAATAGCCACCTTCCACGTATCTGGGTAAGAACGAGTTATCAAAACAGTATTCGATAGCCTATTAATGTACTGGGTCCAAATAGATAAATCTGATTTATACAGGTCCGAAGGGACAATGTCTGAGCCAGGAGCCTTCCCTGTTCGTTGAGCACGGATTGCCAGCTCAGTTTCTTTTAGGGTGGCATAGGGGAAAAGCACAGTGAAGAATCAATAGGAGAGTTGTTCGGATTGGGGCAAGACCCATATAGTTCCAGAAAATGGGAGAGCCAGGATTCTGCATCAATATGACATTCAGGAATAGATGGAAGGGCGGGGTCTCTACGTGAGACCAGGGTCCAAAAAAGTTTAAGGTCACAGGCACTAGCTGCCTCCAGCAGACGATCCCACAATTTATCTTCGTATTTAAGTTTAGATGACTTACAAATGGAAGCATAGTTCCTTCTTGCGTATATGATAGCATCCCGGCTCTTTAGCTTTAGAGCTTTGGACAAAAGGCTCTTAGCCTCCCAACACTCCTTATCAAACCACTTACAAATGGGCAAGGAGGAGTTGTTGTGGGTTGAGGGGGGTTTAGTAAAAAGCTCCTTGAGATCCATAAAAAGAGTTGTATGAGAGGACATAACTTCTGAGGGAGATAAAACAATAGAGTCATCAAAAAGCTGGTGGCAAGAGACTAGGTAATAAAGCTTGTCATTAAGCAAGTTAGAATTCAAAAACGAAGACCATCTCACCACACGCCTATTGCTGGATAATTCCAGCCAATCATTGGGAGCATCCAGAACATAAGGTGGAGTGAGCCCTGAAAAAAGGGTTGCATTATATTCAATTTGTAAGGGGGCATGGTTGCTAGAGTACCGAGAACCAACCTCAACATTGATTATAAAGTGCCAAACTCATAGATCAAAAATAACGTAATCCAGAGTGCTGCTGTAGTGGCCTCTGTAGAAGGTGGGTCTAGAGTTGTCATTTAAAAAACGGCCATTTCCAAAACGCAGGCCATGAGTTACTACAAGGTCTATTATCTGCATGACCCTAAGGGGAGGAGTACATGACACTGGTTGGATTGAAAGCGGGGGAAGATTCCATACTTCATCTTCGGCCTGGATAGACTTGACAAAAGCTGAATCGAATTCAATTTGGGCATTGAGGTCACCTGCAATAACAACACAATATTTAGAATAAAGTTTGGTTAAGAATTTGTGCAACTGATGAACAGTTCCAGACTGGCGGTTAGATGGACCTGGCCTATTATAAATGTTAATACATAACACCGAAGTGCCTGTGATAGGCCATATTGCTATTGCAAGGATGTCACAGGAGGCAATAGTGATTTCCTTTACCCTGCCCACTTCAGTCAACTTGACCCACGTATATAGACCCCCAATCGCCCTTCCCCTGGTGGACGGAGTCGCCTTTTTAGTGAAACAACAATAGCCTTGCCTATACGCACAATCCATAGCCCAAGTTTCCTGAAACATACATATGGAAAAAAATTCGACATAAGCCCCCCAGTCCGGATCAGATAATTTGCTCTTGATGCCAGCCACATTCCAAGACAATATTTTCCTTTTTGTAATACCACAAGCTGACATACAGGAGTCGGCATCAAGAGCAGAGTTGGAAGTCCCATTAATGGTGCAGGGTAAAGCCCTTATAGTATTGTCACCCAGACCGAGTGGAGATCTTGTAAGTGTTGTTGCCCAGACATGTGGAACATTCTGTTTGCAAGAATTAGAATGACATAGTCAATCCACATCCGATGTAGCCCCTGTGGTGACGGGGTCTTGTATGAAGGTACCTTTATTGTTGCAGACCATAGCAGCCCCGTCGCCTGGAAAAGGCAACAAGCCAGGGGAGACAGTTGAAACAGAGACAATTCGGGTAATTGGGATGGCTCCGGGTGGACGCAAGGACGAGATCTTGTGACCCATAGCAGGCAAACTTTCTCTGAAAAAAAATATCAGAGACAGATCTTGATAAATTACGAGCTTTCATCTGCAAGATCCCTTTACCTAAAGCAGGGCTGACAAGATGAAGTTTGATAGTGTCACGCCCACCAGGGCCTCGCACACGAGACGCAAAGGCAATGTCCGCGTGGATGATAGAGCCACAGCCCCTAGTGTGGCGAATCCAATACAACACCTTGTTAATAAGAGAGGAAGTGTCTTTCCTCGTATGAGGTGGAAGTCGAGGGATGTTACACATGTCGATGCAGTTTCGGTTGGGCGCATGAGTAGAATGGGCCACAAATTGGCCCAGATTAAGAGGAAAGAATGGCACATTCGCTTGAGCAGAAGTCGCATGATTTCCATGATGACGACTATAACTAAAACCCTTGTCCGTTTCCCGTGGCAATTGGGAGTCAACTGGCAGAGCAACAGGAGCCAGTGGCCGAGAAGCTTGTACAGTGGCTGAGTTCGGGATAAACCGAGGAGTTATGTCAGGTTTTTTGAGTAATTTAAGGACCTCAAATAAGAGACTCTTCAATTCCCCGACTTCACGCTTTAGACTAGATACCAGAGCTAAGACATCATCACTAGGAAGATCAGAAGTGGGTTTAAAAGGCACAGGCACAGGGAGCGAAGGCTGTATGGCACTTGCTAATTCTGATTGGTCCAAGACCGTAAACCGATTTGTGCATGGAATCCCATTAACAATGGGAACAGAACAGTTTACGTCCAAATTAGGACTAGTGCCAGGCGAAAGCGAGGAATTAGCCAGACCAGACGAGCTGGGAGGGACAACAACCTGGGCTAAAGTCTTCTTTGGCTGAATGCCAGTAGGTTTAATGGAGCTAGTCGTTAGAAATGGAAGTAAGGATCCTGATTTCAGTTTCTTACAGGCGTTGCCCTCTTTTTCTTTGAGGATGGATTCCACTTCCTCAATTAAGTTATCAATTTCTCTAGAAACGCAATTGGAGTGGAATTGCGTTGCTCTGTTAGATTTAGAGCTTTTGGATTTGGCTGTAGCCAGGTCAGGACTAGAGCGAACCTTGTGTTTTCCCATGCTGAATAAAGAATGGGGAAGAGATAAAAGAAGGAAACTTACTCAGCACCGCAGGTCCCCGCTGGTCAACGCAGCACAAAAACCGAAAGATTAAGGGGTATGGCCCAGCCCAGCCTCTTCCGGGCGCTGACGGGTCCGCCCTTGGCCCGGGCTTTGCCCGGGCGCGTCCCGCAACGGCAGGAACGCATTGAGTTTTTTAAAGGGCTCCTGCCCTGAGGTGTGTGGCTCCGCCCCCGGCACCAGCGATGCGCTTCCCGCGACGGCGGGAGCGCGATGAGTTTTTTAAAGGGCTCCTGCCCTGAGGTGTGTGGCTCCGCCCCCGGCACCAGCGATGCGCTTCCCCTCACCAGCGATGCGCTTCCCTAGATGAGATCTCTATTGGCAACGATCAGGGCTTTTAGAAGTCAATAGAAAAATCTATCTGATGAGTAAGATTTAGTATCAAGGTTGTTGAAGAGCTTTTCCCTTCCTTGTCCAGTGATGAAACCTTTATATTCTCATTGAGACCTAGCTTTAGTTTTAAAGGGCTTAGTTTCTCCTTCATTTGAACCAATATCAAATTTGTCCCAATGAAAGTTGTTCTATTTCTAGTAACAATCACATCTGCTAGATGAATTGAGGAGCTTGGAGCACTTATGGCTGGAGAATCTCTCCTTTCTTTTCCTAATGGTGGAGTGTTATGGAAGTTGGATCCCATGTTTAATCTGAAGGTGTCCTCCTCTTTTTACATATCACAAGAGATTATTTTTCCAGTCTTATACAACTCATCCGAGTCTACACAAGATCTGCAATGGAATTTGCTGGATGATAAGAGAGTACTTAAAATTGATTTAGAAAGATATGCTCCTCTTAGGAGATCAGATGCTTTATTCATTACATTTGGTTCTTCCAAACAAGGGTCCAAAGTATTTCGGGTCTCAATCAGTAGCTGGTTAAAGCAGACAATATCTTTGGCTTATTCTGTTTTGGAAATTCCACTCCCTTAAGGGGTTCAGGGACGTTCAACTAGTGGTATTCCGGCTTCTTAGGCTGAAGTTAAAGGGGTTTCCATTTCTGATATTTGTAGGGCAGCCATGTATGATGTTCCTAAAGCATTTGTGAAACATTACAAATTGAAAACATTTTCTTTGCTACAAATTTTGGGGATGAAATTCGTTTCTGTATAAAGTGTTATTAAATCACTTTGTGATGCAGCATGAAACTAGTTTCAGCGTATTCTTATTTAGATATGAAGGCCAATAATAGTATGATTTGGTATTACTCAAAAGTAATGAATGGGATGTGGGGGTAATGTCCTATTTACTTGACACTAATCTTCAGTACTCCTAGTCCTGCTGTCCTCGTCCCATTCGCTATGTCTCGCCTTCTCTCCTAGTTAACTGGCCTTCATATCATATATATTTAGCTTTGTGAATATACGAAAAATGCTGGTTAAGACAGCACATTAACACTCAAGCTGGAGGGTGGTGGGACATTCACACTAGTATTCAAATCTGTTTCTTTTTTTCTGTCTTGTGAGATGGACTCCACCTCAAAAGAAATGAGTGGGGCAAGAACAACAGGTCTAGGGGTAATGAAGATTACCGGTAAGTAATTTTGACATTCATTGAACTCACTTAGCATGATTCACAATGGTAAACTTCAAAAGTCTATGTTTAGACCAAAGGCTAAGTTTAGACCTAAAGTCTAACTTTACTCTAGATTTTATGTGTAAGTTTAGACTTTTGGTGTGAGTTTAGACCAAAAGTCTAAATTTAGACCAAAAGTCTTATTTTACTATGAGTAAATGTAGACTTTTGGTGTATGTTTAGACTTTTTCGCTAAGCTTAGACTTTTGTTCTAAGTTTACCTTTGTGAATTGGGCCCGCTGTGTTCATTTTGAAACACTTTACCTATCTTTTAACTCATTATATCTAAATAGGACTCTTCCACTGAGACTCTAAATGAATACCTACAATTGTCAAAATTTCACAATCTCTAAACAGAAGTATATTGCATTCCTGCCAGCCTGCTTGCACTGAGCAATGTAGCTTTAGGTAGTTGAATGCACCCTGCCATTATCTTTTTCAAAGTTACTGCTCTGCTACGTCACATACTGCACGAAGTGCCCACTAAAGAACTTCACTAAACAGCACAAAATTAAAGATAATGAATGCAAAAGAATTGAGCATGGGTGATTAGGATTTAGTTTTTCTGCATATTCATGGCTACTGATTTATGCCTTCGAGAATCAGCCTGGACTAATCGATTTAAAATATCTCAGCCTTCCAACAAAATTAGCACTTTTTTTGGTTTTATGAAATGATGATTCAAACACCAAGCTGCTATACTTGCTCTATTCTGGCTCCTCAGACATTACTGGTGTATATCTGTGTTAAGAAGGACAATTTTACATTATGACTTTGGGTAGCACAGCCTATGCGGAGACAATTGTGTGTACTAAGGCATAACCAGACTTTTCTTTGAAGGGCCAGATTGGTTGGTGAGTGCGCTTTTTGGGTTCAGTTCCATACAGCCTTTGTCAGAATCAGTCTTAAAATCTAGGGAGACATATGTACAAAAGATTTGAGAGTCGATAATCAGTCGCAAAGTGGTTACCTGTCACAAAAAAACAATTTGCTTTTTAAGAAATCCATTTGCCACTGTAAATTTGCGATGCAAATGAATTATGAATCAGTATTTTACCGACTCCAAATAGCAAATTGCTATTAAGAAATCGGTAATAGTGATTCACTATTACTACGTTAATTATGTTCGCAAATAGTTGCAAAAACATGGTTTTTCACATGCAATTTACCACAAAAAAAGCAGTTAACTGTGAGCACAGCTGCCTCAGAATGCCTCTGCGGTTTTCCAAAATGGCTGATCTATATGTAATGGCAGGAAGAATGCATATTCTAGCTGGTGTGCAGACAAGGAAAAGAAGATAGGAGAGGATCTTCAATCTGAGGATTACACCATTTGAACAAGCAGAAGAAGAAATATGTGTAAAGTACACTGTTACCCTGGAGCTCATATTTGATTGAAATCTCAGCTTGAGATACACATCTTGTGCAGTAAGTCCAACCCCACCAAGTGAAGGTGTTATGTAGTTTGCATCTCTTGGCCTCTGGTAGCTACCAACATGTCAATGAAGCAGCAGCTGGTGTCATAAAGTGCCCTTTCTCATGTTTTTTGTGCTTTTGTAGATGTTATGTTTATGGACATTAAGATCAAACTATATTTTCACAGAAATGCACAGAAATTTCACATCACCAAAATAGAATTCTAAAGGATTGCCATCTTTCCGCATGTCATAGGATGTGTGCATGGGACACATGCCTATATGCACACCAACTGACATTGAATATTTGTTCAGGAACAGGAAAATACACATTCATTGAACTTTTAAGTGGTATATGATGCAAAACAGTTCATAACAGGTATCATTGCCCGGTTTCTACAGAGGACCCATAAATCTTTTATATTCCAACATAGTGGAATTTACCAAAATCTACAAAGAGGAGATTTTGGTGACAGATAATTATTGGGTACATACATGTAGATATATATATATATATATATATATATATATATATATATATATATATAACATATACCTTAAATGCGATTTTTATTCCATAGCTACATATGTTTTTCTATTTGTATGCCTTACAGCCATGGCAAATGACGCTATATCTGTCCCCTACTACTCTCAATGAATGTCACAACAACGAGGCACACTGTACACTCAGAGGCATCGTAGAATACACATTTGGACAACTAAAAGTTATTTTAGATGTCTGCATAATACCATTAGTGCCCTGATCTACACTCCATAGATCAGCTGTAAATCTGTAGCCACATTTGCCATTCTACACAATATTGTAACAAATAAATGACTCACTATAACAGTGTCAGATTCTGATTCAGATGAGAATAGAGATCCAGTCATACCACCTCCCACTTATAAAGAAACCTGTGTTGCTGAAGGGCGTTTGAGACATGCTAATGTAACCAATTATTACTTTCCACCATAGGTATGTACATGCATTCAATCTTACATAAAGAATCAAAAACAGCCAGTGTAGGTTGTATAACTAAATATCCCTTTGTTTTCACATACAAAAATGTATATCTGAAAAGATGCTCCTCTTTCCAGTCAGTTTTGATATTCACTTGACACGCAATGTTAGGATTACACTTTGCCTTTCTAAGACTTGTGTTTGTTGTGAGCTGAGGTTTTAGCTCCAACAATTTCAGTAACACCATCGCCTTTACTGCTTTGCTGCAAATTTAAACTGTCTGTAGCTAATAAAATGTTGAACCTAGATTATCAATTTATCCTACTCCAACCTGTGGTCCACTTCCAATGCTAGTTGTTTGCATTGTCTCCACTGCATTGGTTGCCTGGATTAGGCATCTTGCCACATCTGCACTGTAGTGCCCATTTTCACCTGTAAACTAGCAATGTGGTGAAATAATGTGCTTGTGACTTGTGCCAGGCTATTGATAGCACAAGTTAGCCCATCAATGCAGATAATGTAGGACACTCATTACCCCTTTGTTGGATGCTTTCATTGTGCAGTTTGTGATTTAAGATCTTGATGGTGTCTCAGAGAGTTGAAAACTTGTCATTAATTGCCATCTGATTTGCAGCTTAGGTGATGCTTTCTAACCCAGTTGTTATGTTTTTACTGAGGTCTGCCACTTTTTGGTTACTCATTTCGATCTGCTTCTGTTGCAGTGACTGAACCTTGAACATAGAAGCAGCGTGTAAACCTCAAAAGAGTTGCCGGTTTTCAGGACTTACCACAATTGGAAATGGTGACTGAGCTTGGGTGTGTTGTCAATGACAAGTGCTAAGTCCAAGTTCACGTTCATGTTTATTATACATTTTGAAACTCAAAGGAGGTCCACACAACATAATACAATTAATCCACTTCATACAATTTCATACAACTCAACAAGCAACATATGGCATATAAAAGCTACATGGTGTAAAGACTTGAAAACAATTGTTGCATAGATCACAGATTATTTTTTGAAGGGGAGTTTTCTCCGAGTCCCAGTTACATATTTCTAAATAAGAGAAATTATCAACAAATTTTGTATTAAACGTTTTAGGTCAGAAAAGGCTGGGGTCTTCTCCAAGTATAGGAAGAGACAATTGAATTATTTGTTTCCTTTTTTGCACCAGCAGCAATGTCAACACTCATTAATGCTGCACACCTGCTCTTTTAGGAGACTTCTTAACTGCAGCATTGACATCTCTTCTATTGTATCCTTTTTAATTTGAAACATCCTTAAGGTGTAGAAAAGTTTCTATAATAAACAGACCTTTCTCTTTTCCTGTCAAAAATGTCACACCACCACCACAGCAAAAGAAGAAACCTGAGGGGAGGAAAAAGCAGCCCTCCCCTTGCTCTCAACAGAGAATAACTCCTTTGTTGAGGGCATATTTTAAAGCCAAGAGCTTGGGCAACGTTATGGCTGCTTCCAATATATCCCCCCCGCCTCTTTGGATGAAACTCCAAATAAAATTTTATGGTCCGAATGTGAGGAGGGTGAGCAAGAAGTTGTATACAGGAGCGTTTTCTCTGTCTCATCTGTACCCCCTTTAAATGAGGGGGGGTTGCAAACACAAGTATGTCGATGCAGAAGCAGGCTCCGCCTGGTATAAGAGAAGAGACCCCTGCAGCAAAGTAATGACACCTCAGAGGGGAGGATACCAGATTCCTAGAGTTCCCAGCAGGACCCATCACTGGAGCCGAATTCTACGCATACTCAGCCATCGTTAGAGTCCCTGCTGAACTCTTTATCTAAGGAAGTTAGGAAAAGATTTGTGGTATCACAGAATAACCAGAAAGGAATCCAAGAGGGCTGTGAAGCTTTGGTGGCGAAGATGGATATTTTAACACAGCGAACTCAGATTCTGGAAAATCAAGTGACTCAACTTAATGAAACGGTGGAGAAACATACAAATGATATTGAAGTATTAAGGATGATGGGAAAGCCAAATACTGAGCGCTTGGAAGTGTTAGAAAATAAAGCCAGGAGGAATAACATTAAAATAATGAATGTTCCGGAGGGGGATTGAGGGAGATAATATTAAAATGTTTTTTGTAGGTCTCCTGAGTCAATGTGGGATGTGGAAGGGGCATGAGGATTTGCTATCCCAAGATATACAGAGGGTCCATAGGGACCCTTTTCGGAAATCACCAAATGCCACTAAGCCAAGAAGGATACTGGTGAATTTTCTCACCTATGATATTAAGGAAAAGATCCTCTCTAAAGCATTGAAAACTGGAACTTTGAATGCGAGTGGCTTCTCTTTTGAAATAAGATCGGATGTATCGTGGATGACCGCCAATCTTCAATGGGAACTCGGAAAGAGGGTGGAGGAGTTTAGGAAACTGGGGGCCACAGGTCAATTAAAATTTCTATCAACTTTGAAAGTAATGAGAGAAAACCGAATGTATAATTTACGGGATGTCCACAAAGCGGATTCTCTCCTTGAGAAATTTAAGAACAACTAAACTACGTTGGGATACTTGTTTTCTCTCCTTTCTGCCTTTTTTTTTTTTCTTTCTTTCTCAGTGGGGGTCTAGCAGCGCCAAATGGCTTGATAGCCAAAACAATGGGGGGGTTCCCCTGGGAGGTCAGAGAGGGGTACCGGGGGGGGGAGGTTTGGATGGTGGGGGGAAGGGGTTGGGCAGGGGGGGTGTATCAGGTACTTGGGGAAATGTCCTCATCATAAAATGGATCAACCCATAATACTGTTTATTACAAGGCGCGTTATCTTTGGAAAAATATATAAGAGGGATGGCTGCAGGTAATCTTCAGATTCTTTAATGGAACGTGAACAGGTTGAGAGTAAAGGCAAGGAGAAGTTATATCTTGCAGTATATTAAGGATTCCCCGGCACAAATTATAATGATTCAGGAGTCCAACTTGACATCTCTAGAAGCACAGTGCTCTAATAACACATTGCATTCAAAGGGAGTGGTAATTTTGGTTAAGAGAGCTGCCAATGCCCTGATTATGTGCACTAAATCAGACGCAAAAGGTAGATGGGTTATGGCGGATGTCAAAATTAATCAGACCATTTATACTTTGGTAACTTATTATGGCCCCAATGTAGACAACACGACCTCTCTACGGGAAATATGTAATGCACTTTTGGAAACTCAGTATCCAATTATAATAGCAGGCGACTTTAATGTGGTTTTAAATTATACGTTAGATAAGTCTTCTGGTAGTAAGCCCTGTGGGTCTCGAAAATCTTTGGCATATATCAAAGTGATGATGGATCAGTATGCTTTGGTTGATATCTGAGGAGAATGACATGGTTGCTCACGTAGTTTTACCTTCCATAATAGAAAATTCAGGCACCATTCTAGGATAGATTATTTTCTGCTAGCTAAGACCCTAAAGGCATGTGTGGTGGATGCACAACACGTCCCTGCCCACTTATCTGACCATGCCGCTGTTACAGTGACTCTTGAGGAAGATGGCCCACAGTCAGCAAGGAGGTGGACGTTAGATCGCTCCCTACTAAGCAACAGGGAGATGGTAGAATGCTTGTCGAGGGAAACCAGGTTGTTTTCTGAGGGTAATTGGAATCTGCAGCGCCCTATGTGGTGTGGGATGCATATAAAGACTTTATTAGGGGGGTTCTGATTTCCATTTCTGCTCGGAGAAGCAGGGAGTACAGATTAGGCGTTCATAATATGGAGAAAGAATTAGAGAGCTTAGAGAAAAAATTAGTTGCGGCACATTTGGCTGGGAAAAGTGAAGACTCAATGATGTTAAATCCGGTGACTAAGAGAGCAGCACTCTCAGCATTAATGGAGGCGCGAGTAAGAGAGAAATGGGAGGCAACTAAGTTTGCAAATTTTGAGTATGGGGAATGTGCAGGGAAATTATTGCCGTGGAAAACTAAGTCTGATCTTATTAGAAACCAAATTTCAGAGATAAGAGACCCTGGTACAGGTGTGGTTGTAACAGACTCCTTAGCAATCCAAAGAGCATTCCAGGGTTTCTTTGAAGCTTTATATAAAGAGGATCTACCAGATGTGGCGGGAGAAGGGATGCCAGAAGTAGAAGAATTAAACTCAAGGAAACCTGGTGAGGAAGGGGTGTCTCTTCTGGAGGAGGAAATTTCGGAGGGAGAAATAGTACAGGCTATCTCCAAAATATAAAAAGGGAAGGCAGCAGGCCCTGATGGCTTACCTGCTGAGTTTTATGCAAAATTAGGCAATATTTTGATCTCCTCTGCTCAAAGATCTTTTTAATGCAATTTGGAGGGGGGAATCTCAATTACCAGGGTCTTGGTATAAAGCAATAATAACTGTCATATAAAAACCCGGGAAAGATTCTTTGTGTTAAATAATGATTACAAAATATTCACAAGCATACTCGCCAGTAGATTAGGGGAGGGTGTTGCACCCCTGATTCATGAAGATCAAAAGGTTTTTTTGGAAAAATAGGTATATGTATCAATTGGCATCAGTATCGGGTCTCCCTCTGGCGGTTATTTCTCTTGATGCTACTAAGGAGTTTGACAGAGTGAACTGGGGTGATCTAAATTATATTTTAGCACAGTTGAACTTCGGGCCAAGGTTTTTGGGGGCGATCAAAAGTATCTACGCCAATCCATTGGCAAGAGTTTTGATAAATGGGCGTTTAACCTCTCCGTTTTCTATTACTAGAGGGACCAGACAGGGCTGTCCTCTCTCCCCCCTGCTCTTTGATGTGTATATATAACCACTTGCTGGTATGATTAAAAAGGATGCTTTAATAAAACCTTTAATAAAACCTTTTGTTTATAGGGGCTGGGAGAAAAAGGTATCTATGTATGCAGATGACATTATAATTTATACTACAGACCTCCTCATGGCGTTAGACAGAGTGGAAAGGATGACAGGAAATTTTGGCCAGGTATCGGGGTATCAAATTAATATGTCAAAGACGGAAATCATGATTTGGAATATGGATACCCATCATAAGCTAATAAAGGAGGAGATAAAATATCTTGGAGTTAAGATACCACAAGAGTTGGAGAAAACGTTGTTGGGAAACCTGAAATTTTTGACGCATCAGATAGATAAACTTTTATTAAGCTGGGTACATCTTCCTTTAACTCTATACGGAAGGGTGAATTTAGCAAAAATTTGTATTCTTCCAAAGATCACTTTTCTCTTTAACATGACTCCGCTGGAATTTGCGGAAAAAAGAATACAGGAAATACAATCAAAGATAGATAGTTTTATCTGGGCTTATGAGGGGAATTAGGATTGCCAGGAAGAAGCTTCTTTTAAGGGAGGAATTGCCCTCCCGGATATCCAGTTGTATGTATGGGCATTTCAGTGAAAGAATGTTAAAGATCTATTAGTAGCAAAGGAGGTCTCCCCACAAAAGAAGGCTATGCTGAGTGGCGAAGGGGAAGGAGAGCGGAACTTCCTATATAAATTCGGCCACCCAAAGTTCTATAAAAAAGTAAGGCTGAAATCACTAAAGGCAGCGGCCACTTTGTGGGCAAAAATCAGGAAAATTACTAATTTATCGTATTACCGTGCTCATGCTCCCATTTGGGACTCCCCTGGAACCCCGGAATGTCTGAAAGATGTCTTGGCTCACCCTTTGAGGGAAGCATGTATCATGGAATACAGGAGGGGGGACTACAGGAGGGTGTATTGAAACCTTGGGGAACATATCTTCCTAGCCAGTCCTCGATGTCTAGGTTTAAATATTATTAATTACACACATGGGTAAGATCCTTAAGGATAACGGAAAAGGAGACCAATGAGTTGGTGGAACTGTTACATAAGAACCTGCCATGTAAGAAGGAAGCTGCTACCTATTATAGAATATTCTTGGAGTGTTTGGACAGTCTAGATGATAATTAGAGCTTCCCGGGCTCCTTATGGGAGGAGGTGGCAAGTAAAGAGGAGATTAATACATTATGGGTAGGCTCCTGGCTACGTCTTTATAGAGTAGTCAAGTCTGCCGCCCTTAGAAAGAATCATCTATTTGTTCTGCATAGAGCATATTATACTCCAAAGAAGTTAAACAAATTCAACAAAAATGCCCATGCAGCCTGTAAAAAGTGTGGGTTAGTATGGGCAGACGATATTAATTTGTTGATGCTATGTTCTCTGGTTTCAAACTTCTGGGGGGATGTGTTTGAGACTTTGGCCCTCATTTCAACATTGGCGGGTGGCCAAACTCCTGCAGAGGCCATTTGGAGATCCCCGCTCGGCTGGTGGGCGGAAAACTTGGTTTCCACCCGCCGGCCCAGCGGGGATCTCGGCTGCAACACAGGACCCGGCTCCAAATGGAGCCGGCGGTGTTGCGGCTGTGTGACTGGTGCAGTTGCACCGTCACGCTTTTCACTGTCTGGTATGCAGACAGTGAAAAGCTTCATGGGGCCGTGGCAGGGGGCCCCTGCACTGCCCATGCCAGTGGCATGAGCAGTGCAGGGGCCCCATGACTCCCCTTTCCACCAGCCTTTTCATGGCGGTTCATACCGCCATGAAAAGGCTGGCGGGAGGGGGACTCATAATCCCCTGGGGATTACAACCGCCAGGACAAAAGTGGCGGGAAACTGCCGGTCCTGGCGGTGCGACCGCGACGCTTCCGCCGCAGTCGTAATGCCCAAGTTTGTACAGCCAGCCTATTGGAGGTACAAATTCCAAAACAGCCCTGGTGGTCTTTGACCGTCAGGGTTGTAATGAGGGCCTTTATCTTCTGTGATGTATGCCCCTTTGGTGGCCTCCCCGGCTTTAGTTTTATTCGGTGGAACCTTAGAATTGATAAACCTCTCAAGTGCTCATAGGTATTTGTTATTTTATTTAATACTTCTGGCAAGATGGGAGGTTTGCAGGCATTGGATTTCTCCTACTCCCCCAACCTGGTGGGAGTGGGTGGATGCTGCAATGAAAATATGTCAATTAGATCAAAGAACAATGGCAATCCTGGGTAAAATGGTTTTCTCTGAGAACTATTTCTTGAATATATTGTCCAATGATTATTTTCAAGGAAAGGCATACAGTTACTCCCACCTTTCCACCATGAGTCTTCTGGATGAGACCGGCCTTTTACCTGATCCAAAATGGATCAGAGTATATATCCGGTCTGGTCAAAATGGAAGTACTATAAGAAATATGAGGACTTAAAAAAAATACACTAACTTCTTAATGTGAAATCATCAGTCTTAAGCAAGCAATAACCCCAGCAAAGCACTGTTACTAATTCCTGTATAAAAGGGTGGTAGAAAAGGGTAGTATGAACTTTTAAATGACAGACAGGCAACAAACTGACAAAGTGCAAAACGGCCTAGGGCATTACAAAAAAGTCTTAGACCATTACCATGGGAAGTCACTTTCCTAGAAATAAGGCGTGTAAGATGTTTTCTTTTTTTGCAGAAGCTACTACAAAAGATTTTCCCATGATAAGGGTAGAATTTTAAACTATCTAATTGCTCATTCCCAACCTTCCACTGCACTGTGTTTATCTTCCTGTAACTTTTCCTATTAAAAATCAGAATTGTGCTCTTTGTTGTATTTATTTTTAGAAATTCACTGTATGCATATGTATACTGTTGGAGACATAGCATTAGTTTTTCAAGCCATTAGGTGTCCAGTAAAAAATAAGTTGCTTGCATACACTAAACCGGGAATCCCACAATCTCCTATTTGTGGGTCATCACCATTACAATGATTTAAAGCCATGGGCAAGTCAACTATATAAAGTGAGAACAATAGTCATGCCAGCAGATAAACCTTTTTTAGGCCACTGTAAGTAGGTAACTTAGCCAACAGGCCTTGGTCACCCTCTTGTAATACCTGAACCAGGTGGGAACATGCAGAGCTATGATTAATCTTAGAGGTTCACAGGTATTCCCAGTCTCAGTAGTTTTTTTTCCATCAAATGTGTCCATCCACTCTATCGAACGTTGTACTAAAATCTATAAAAGCATTATAAACTAATTGACTATGGGTGGTAACATATTTTTCAGTTATTAGTTGCAATATAACAATATTATCTGGTATGAAACAAATCTTTCTGAACCTAGCTTTTTGCACAAATCCTCCCAACCAACTCAAGAAAGGCTAGCTGCCTATAATTATTTGGGGAATTGTGCAGGCCCTTTTTATATAGCTGAACAATAACGCTCCAAGACCAAGATTCAGGGTGAATTCCAAGAGCATAACAACATTTAAATATCAGAGTTCAAAAGATGGGCCTAAGAACAGCCTCCTTCAGTTACAGAGATAAGGATTTCGTCTGGATCCATAGCCCTAGAAGATCTAGCACCCCAAATAAATCCTTCAATTTCCTTAGAAGAAGGGGAAGCAATAGGTGGAATTGTTGGCTGCAGGAGACAGTCAAGGATATGGCATCAGAGACACCAGAATTTGATGCATATAATTCTGATTCATAATTCAAGCAGTCCCTTTATTTAATTGGGATTGGCATAGGTATTACCCTATTGCTGCATCTGTCTACTATAATAGTCTAAAATGTCTTCCTTCATATCTTTAGCTATCACTGCCTCACGCACTTCAGTCTATTTAGGATCGCAATGAAGCTCCTTCTGGAGAGCTCTCAGTCTCACTCTCTTTTTTAAGAGATTAATTATTCTATTCCTTCCAGAAAAAAATAGGTACTGTCCCCAAACAAATCTATTAATCCTCTAAATTAGGGAGAGTTTCCTTTGCTGTCTATAAACAATTTGAAGGTCAGGCTTACCCAAAGAGGACTTCATGTGGCAATTTAATTGTATCAGTGAGTCCAGGTATAGATTATGAAATCAGATGTAATTTCAAGTAGCCTATCCTTTAGATCTATTAATTTTGAGGTAGCCCAGTATGTCCTCTCATTTCGCCTGTTAAAGCTCACTATATCTCCTTTAATATTCCAAGAACATACTCTATCTACTTTAAAATCAAAGTGGGATGAGAGTGTTGTGTGGTCTTCGTGGGCCCACATTGGTTCTCCGTTTCAGATCAGTATTTATATTCACATTTACACGTTTTAACTGACAACGTTTTTAGCAGTTACATTTTACAGATTTAGTCTTGCACTAAATTATTACAAGAATACATTGTACATGCTGCCTATATTTAGTTAGCCTTTCTTGACATGCAATCTATACACTCTAGTCAAGGGTAAGAATATAGTATAACATAGCCTAGTGCTTGCATTGCCCGTTCGGAGACAGCTTCTAACATCTAGACATATCATTGCATCAGAGCTGTGTCTCTAACCCAGTGTGGCTTTGATTACATAAACAATGCACTGACTTGGGGGAGGGGCAGAGGAGCACTCCAGCAGTGACCATCTGGGAACAAATGCTGTGTCTGAGATGCAGCTCCTCTGTTGATGCTGATCTTTCAGTTGGCAGAGAAGGATTGCCATCTACACTACAGACCAATTCCCTGATTCAGCTCTCCAGGTATGTGGGCTAAGGCTATTCACTTGGATTGGGTGAAAGCAGAGGGTCCATTCACTATACTCTCAGTGTAGGGTAAGTGATAGGTAGGAATATATAGAACTAATTTGCCATTGTTGAGTTGTTTATTCGTATCACCATGGTTGTAATACTGAGAGCATTGCTTTGTTTCATCTGCCTAATTAATGCAGCTCATTCTCTCTATGTAAGACTACGATAATTTCAATAAATGTACTGAAAACGTAACTCATACCTCTCTTGTGTTTCTCCTGGGCATCTTCCATCCCAGTAAGGTTAAGGGTTTGGGTGAGGAACTGTGAGCTAGCCAGGAATTTGGTCAACAGCTTTTGATGGTGTGGATGGACACAGTCCCCTCATTCTGAAGTTCTGCCATCCTAACATGCAGTCCTATTTTTTTAGTAGGAACCATATAACAGGACAACACCAATGTTCATAGGTCAGTGACTTATTTAACAGGTCACCTGACTAGTTCTTGTGTGTGCCCAAGGTCCCCTATTCATCTTAAATGGAGATGTCTGTGGTGTTAGGGCTAAATCCTCCTGAGCATAATAGGAAACACCTATTTTTGTTAGTTGTTCAAGCTTGAACATTTGAAAGAATACCCCACCTTAGTAATTCCCTCTCTGAATTCCGTATAGAAAATTGGTGAATGCAATTAGTATTCTGCTAAGTGCAGGTCTTTTGTAACAGCACATTTACATTTGCATGGGCTACCAAATGAGGGTGAAGATGTTACTTTCATGGTTGAGGCTCACAATGCATACAAAACTGAAGTACTTTACTCATGGATCAAATGTCCTGCAGTCAATGGTAATACAAATACATTCCACATGTATACTGAGGGTAATGAACCAGGCCAATATAGAAGCTATCATGACCTAGAAACACTATTGACATTTCAGGAACATCAAAATTGGTTCCAAGGCACCCTCCCACATGTTATAGGAAATGTTAGACTGAGTACCCTCGGCAATGATGGGGCCAAGTGGCCAGTTCTAGCTGGCTACAAAACATAGCCTAATATACAACAACCATATATGGGTGATTTATGCCCCTTATATAATACTCTAGCTAGAATATACAGATGTTTAACTCAGTTTGTTATGCACACCATACCAACTGCCCTAGCATCGGCTGTTCAAGATGTCCAACCACAATTAGCTACACCTGGGATTAGCTTATTAACTATCAATGCCATTATGGGTATCTGTTCTGGATAGAAAAAAAACAAATCAGCTTGAAGCAGTGTTTCACCATATAGGACCCTAAGATAATCATAGCATTCCCACCATATGCTTGCCACGTGGGATGGTTCCCTCCATTGACAACTGTGTCACATGGGGTGCATTCTTTGCTGCAATCTATATCATAATTCATAGTACACCATCACTGGCTGTTTTGACAGATGTGCTAAAGCAGATTCAAAATGAATATGGAGACGTCCCTGCCCTGGACTTGGGGATGAAATTTATTGACAACCTTGCCACAGTATCCTCAATTATTTTAGGTTTAGGAAATATTAAAGCGGAAACAGCAGCATTTATTGCAGACACCTATGCATCTATAAATCAAGATAATTTGGGGGTCAGACCAAATAACGCGCAGCTTGAGGGTAGGTCTGACAAGCACAATATCAGGCAAGTACTTGAGGCTTCTAAAAAGTGCTGGTTTAAACAAAAAAATAAAGATAAAGTAAAATCATGGATAAAATCTCCACAACCAGAGACCTCTGAGAAACATTATATTTTATGTAACCGTGGCACATTAAAAAAACCAGACAGAGGGGTTTGTTCAGAATGCAAACAAGTAGAGTGTGTGAAACCAAAAAAGGATGCACAATGCTTGCCTGAGATCATCTAAAAAAAGGAGGAGAAACTTCCACAGCATAAATCCCACTTCAAGAGGAAGAAAGTTGTGCAAATCTCAGCAAACAATGCTGAACATATTTGGAACTCTGCTTCAGAACAGGGCCTGGGCAGTGACTCTGCTAGACAGTGCAGCATAGGGCATGATAATTCACAACAATCTTCAAGACTTTCTTGATGCAAAAGCAACAACTTTATAGAAGTTGAAATCTCAGACCAACAAGTCGGCCCTCCTGATAGACTGTACAGATTAAACATACAGATTAAGGGTGACATAATGCATACAATTCTAGTAATAGTTTGGCAAAATGTAACAATTAACTATGACATTCTCTTGGCTGAAAAAGATTGGCCACCACAGTTTCTCAGAACACTCCCACAAGGGGACAATATAATACTACACTCTTTCTCGCCCCTGGTTCCTGAAGAAGTTAAACAAGGATGTGCCACAGAATGGGCTCTTGCACATGTCGTGGCTTTATAGTGCAACCATGTAGCTAGGACAAAGACTCACCTTTATCATGTAATATCCATGGGTCTAGCCTGCAAGTGCAACCACAATGCCCAAATAAACATGGAGCAAAAGATCCAATGAGAGAAATTCCCTCACAGCTTGAGTGCCAGGGAGTACTTGAACCCTATGTATTTCCAATGAATACCCTTTTTTTCCCAGTAGCTAAACCACAACTCCCATAGAACAGACATTTAAACAGTCATACATACACATCTGAAATACAAAATTCTCCCAGTATAGTTTTAATGAACAATATTGTCCATAAAAATATTAAACAACCGTGGATATCTCCAATGGTGTTTTTCTGCCAAAACATAGCACCTGAAAGCAGGGATTTTACTGATGTTTCTGGGCTCGACTCTCAGTGCCACTTTTGTCTGCTCCCTCAAGGCTATTAGAAAAATCCGTGATAGTTTGCTAGGCAAGTAACATCAATATTGCATGATATTGATCCAGAAGCATTGTTCTATGTTGGTGGTAAATATCTCATGGATGATGACTTAAATACTCACTTAGCCAAAGTAGATTGCATTGTTATTGGATTTGCTGAACATGGTTACAAATTCAATTAAAAAAAATATATATTTTTACTTATTGTCCTATTTTTAGGATACAGGTTGTCAAATGAAGAAGCCTCGTACCATACTTCCTAGAGAAGTGTGCTCTATTACAACCACCAACCACTATTAAAAAATTGCTATCTTTGCTAAGATTCTTCAAATTTGGCAGCATATAAATACCAGATTATGCACAATGCATAAAGCCTTTGTACGATTTAATTCGTCCAGACTTTGCAGTACACTTTGGACACCAGAGCATGCACAAATACTAAGGTCATTACAGATTGACATGCTTGCACAACCACACTTACATAAACATTTCAGGAAAACATATTTGGTCATCTGTATAACACCGGGGGCCATTGGTTTCACCTATGTCACATTCAATGAAGGAAACACATTGCCGACTGAATATAAATTGCATCTATCTTCTAATACAGAAATACATTTTGCATCCACTGAAAAGATACTGACTGCAGTTCAGATGGCTGTCATAAATGAAAGGCCACTGGTGCAAGGGAAATGCATCATTGTGGTTACCCCTTTCCCAGACTTAGAGGCTGCCAAAGGCCAGCATCCAAAATGCGAAAGCCTTACATCCTAGATGGATACAATGTGACACTTCCATGACAGCGACTGATGTAGACTATGGGCTGATTCACAAAGGTAAACTTAGACCAAAAGTCTAAGTATAGACCTGAAATCTATTTTTATTCGTAGTAAAGTTAAACTTTTGGTCTAGGTTTACACTTTTGGTCTAAGTTTAGACCAAAAGTGTAAACTTAGACCAAAAGTCTAACTTTACTCGTAACAGATCTGGGCTTAATCCATTGTTTTCTTTCTTATCACGCCATCCCAGTTTGGCCCCAATAATGCGCAAATCAGTTATGACCCTGCTCCCCATGGGACCAGTCGAGCCCAAAGTGCCAGGCCAGGTCGTCCTTGGACCAGAAACAAGCATCCCGGGAGCAGTTTCTTGGTATCACACCTTATCACCCAGGTTACCTTGAATCCAGTGGCATAGTGAGCACATGACCCATTTCTGGGCATACCCCTTCCACTTAGAGTGACAAAAGCAAAAAGAACAGATGATGGATGGAATGCTGAACAAATCAAGCATTCACCTCCTGTCACAACTAAGGGTTTAATCCATTGTTTATTTTGTTCACCATGTCACCCCAGTTTGGACCCAGCCAAATCAATATTGACCCTGCTCCCCGTGGGAACATTCCAGCCCAAACTGCTAGATTGGAAAAGAAGCCTTTTGTGCCACCTACTTAGACAGCATTGTTGTCAACATTTCCAGTTGGGAGGAACACCTCCAACACCTCCATGAGGTGCTTCACGTCCGGCACCAGGCAGGCCTGACCATCAAGACTAGTAAGTGCCAAACTGGGCAGGGCTCTGTGGTGTACCTGGTTCACTCGGTGGGTGGGGGCAAGATGCAGCCCCTCCAGATCAAGTTTGAGACTACCATGGCCTGCCAACCCCCTAAAACTCACAGGGTACTATCAGATTTGTCAAGGGATATGGTAACATTGTGCCACCCCTTAACAGAGCTGACTTCAAAGAAGCAGCCCTGATGGGTGATCTAGACAGAGGCTTGCCAGGAAGCCTTTGATACCCCCAAGGATGCCATGTGTACAGTACCTGTACTCAAGGCTTCTGACTATTCCAAGGAATTCATCATGCAGACCGATGCTTCAGAGCATGGCATACGGGTGGTCTTAGCACAGTTGAATAATGAGGACCTAAACCAACCAGTAGTCTTAATTAGCAGGAGGCTACTTCCACGGTAACAGAGGTGGAGTGTGATTTAAAGAGAAGGATTTGTTGTGGTTGGGCATTGAAGAAACTGAGATCATACCTGTTTTGGACTGACTTCTAGGTTCAGACAGACCACAGGCCCCTCAGATGACTCATGCAGATGAGGGGTGTAAATCCCAAACTATTGAGGTGGTCCACCTCCATACAGAGAATGGACTTTATGCTGGAGCACCATCCAGGATCAGACCATGCCAATGCTGATGGTCTCTAATGGTTCTTCTGCCTTAGTGAAGAGCGCTCCCAAGGGTTGGGTATCTCTCCTCACTTTCAGCTGGGTGGGGGCATGTGTTTTACCTGACAGCTTTAGGGTGGTATTCCCCCCTAACATTTTGTCTAACTCCTCCATTTTCCTGATCTTGTTTTTGCTGGTATTAGGACTCTGTGCACATTTCCACCTGTAACCAGTGCTATAGCACTTTTGCTCTCTTCCCTAAACATTGAAATATTGGCTTATCTCCAATTGGAATAATGAATGTACTTTTAAGTCCATAATAAAGTGCACTACATGTGGCCAGGGTCTGTAAAATAAATGATAATTGTGGGCCTGCAGCATTGATTGTGCCACCTAATTAAGTAGTCCTTTAACCATGCCTCAGACATGCTATTGCAAAGCCTGTATAGGCAGTTGTACACACTCATGTTGACCTGGCAATATAACCCTTTTGTGAAGCTCAAAACTTCCCTTTTCACACAAAAGTTATCTCTAAGGTAGGACCTGGACCGCACAGAGAATAGGGTGCACTGTGTTTTTAAAAGGCAGGGCATGTACTTTTAGGTTTTACATGTCCTGGTAGTGAAAAACTCCCAAAGTCATTTTTGCCTAGAGCAAGACCTGTCTGTCCCATATGATAACATTTGAATTACCTTATTACCTTTTATAGGTGTGATTTGCAATCTGGAAGAGGTAAAGTTTTCGAGTTTTGTATCTCTGGTATCACAATTTAAAATCACAACTTATGGTGAAGTCACATTATAAATTGCAATTCTGAAAATGCCATGTTTAGAAAGTTGTTACAAATAAACATGGTAACCCAAGATTCCCCACAGAACTAGGTAATCTAAACTGTAAAGCACACAATGTACTTTCTAAATGTTAATGGAGGAATTATTTGCATATAGATAGTTCAGCAATATTAAATACTGTTAATAAATCTTCAAACAGAGGGTGATTTGTTTCTGGAAAAATGAAGAATTTGTATGTATTCACTAATGATATAACCATCAGTAACTGACTAGCGCTGAATGTGCCGGACGGAAAGGATTAAGCAGTGCTCTTCTAGGAAGTTGATGCTGAAAGCAAAAATTATTTTGAGTTAATCCACTTTGACACATTGTCCTGAGGATGGTCTCATGGACAGTTTGAGCCTTGGGAAACCAAAATGTCAACCTTATACTCTCCATGACGCAATTCTTTGAATGAGCTGCTGGAGTCCCTTGGAGTGATTTCTGATTGTTTCAAAGACTGCATATAGGACTCAAACCTTTTGTGGTTGGAGAGTCAGGAGGGTTGGTGCTCTCCTTCTGTCCCTTGGATGTAAAGGGATTGTGGACTACCAGGCAGGTCGCTCCCCTCACTGCCACGCAGCCCCTGTGAGACCGCTGACAGCTGCTTTATTCCTGTGTCCTTTTGCTGCCTTGTACTGCTCCCCTCACCTTTTTCTGCCCAGTTTGTGGTCCTAAATCTCTGTTTCCCTGCGCACCGCGTCTCCCCCTTGCCGCCTGTTTCCCGCCGCCGCGTCCCGTAGCTCCGCCCCCCTCGCACCCCATTGCCCGCCCTGCTCCCACCTCCCAGATGCTCCTCCCTCCCTCTCCCACTCATATGGAGGCCGCGCAGCAGTAGAGAGAGCGACCTCTGACCCTGTTTACCTGGCAGGTCGCTCCCCTCACCGCCACGCAGCCCCTGTGAGACCGCTGACTGCTGCTTTATTCCTGTGTCCTTTTGCTGCCTTGTTCTGCTCCCCTCACCTTTTTCTGCCCAGTTTGTGGTCCTAAATCTCTGTTTCCCTGCGCACCGCGTCTCCCCCTCGCCGCCCGTTTCCCGCCGCTGCGTCCCATAGCTCCGCCCCCCTCGCACCCCATTGGCCTCCCCGCTCCCACCTCCCAGCTGCTCCTCCCTCCCTCTCCCACTCATATGGAGGCCGCGCAGCGGTAGAGAGAGCGACCTCTGACCCTGTTTACCAGGCAGGTCGCTCCCCTCACCGCCACGCAGCCCCTGTGAGACCGCTGACCGCTGCTTTATTCCTGTGTCCTTTTGCTGCCTTGTACTGCTCCCCTCACCTTTTTCTGCCCAGTTTGTGGTCCTAAATCTCTGTTTCCCTGCGCACCGCATCTCCCCCTCGCCGCCCGTTTCCCGGCACTGCGTCCCGTAGCTCCGCCCCCCTCGCACCCCATTGGCCGCCTCGCTCCCACCTCCCAGCTGCTCCTCCCTCCCTCTTCCACTCATATGGAGGCCGCGACCGTCCGCACCTGGCCCGTGCCCAGCGCCAGACCCCCTGGCCCCCGCAGAGGCCAGCCCACCCGCAAGACCTACAACGCCGCCACTCTCATCGCAATCAACACCGGCCGGATCCCCGGCTGCTGCAGAGCCACCCCTAGACGTACCCACGGGCCCTTCACCTGCCAATCCTGCAAGTTCTCCTGCATTCAGACACGGACCGCACCCGCCAAGCCAAGCACCAGCAACAACCACCTGAAGTGCATCCTGCTCAACACCCGCTCTATCCACAGACACGCCGTGGAACTCTGGAACCTGCTCGACACCACATCTCCAGACGTCGCCTTCCTCACAGAAACCTGGATGAACGCCTCCTCAGCGCCCGACATCGCCATCCCGGACGGATATAAGATCACCCGGAGGGACCGCGTCAACCAGACAGGAGGAGGCATCGCCATCGTCCACAAGAACACCATCCGCATCACGACCAACTCCGACGACACCCTCACAGCCGCCGAACATCTCCACTTCCAGATACACACTGACCCCAAGACCACACTCAGAGGCACCCTCATCTACAGACCCCCAGGACCCCGCACACAATTCAGCGAAGACATCGCAGACTTCATCAGCCCACACGCCCTCCCCTCCGCTGACTACATCCTCCTAGGGAACCTCAACTTCCACCTGGAGAACAACAACGACAACAACACCACCACCCTGCTGGACAACCTCGCCAACCTCGGACTCAAGCAACTGGTGAACACCCCCACCCACTACGCCGGACACACGCTTGACCCAGTCTTCTCCTCCGGCAAGTACATCTCCTTCAGCCACTCCACCGGACTCCACTGGACAGACCACAGTTGCGTCCACTTCAGCTTCAGAAGAACCACGACTCACCACCACCCACAACAGGCTCCCGCAGGAGCTGGAACAAGATCACCACCGACCAGCTCTCCACATCACTGAGCCAGAACCCTCCCGCCAGCTCAGCGGACCCCAACCAAGCAGCCAACAACCTCACACAGTGGATCACCAACTGCGCTGACAACCTCGCACCTCTGAAAACCCATCCCACCAGGCCCAACAGCAAGAAAGCCTCCTGGTTCAACAACGACCTCAAGAACTCCAAGAAGAACTGCCGCACCCTCGAGAAAGCCTGGTGAAAAAACCCGACCACAGACAACATGACCGCCCTCAAGCACGCCTCCCGCAAACACCACCAGCTGATCCACACCACCAAGAAGACAGCATTCAAAGAACGACTAGACAACAACGCACACAACAGCAAGGAACTCTTCAGCATCGTCAAAGAGCTCTCCAACCCCAGCGCCGGAAACAACAACATAACTCCCTCACAAGACCTCTGCGACTCACTCGCCTCGTTCTTTCACTGCAAGATCGCCGACATACACAACAGCTTCGGCGCACAGACCACGCACCCAACCACCAAACCGACGCCCCCCAACACCACCCTCCGCGCCTGGACCCCGGTCAGCACCGAAGACACCATCCATATGATGAACACCATCCATTCCGGATCACCAACCGACCCATGCCCCCACCATGTCTTCAACAAGGCAGACTCAGTCATCGCACCCCATCTCCGGGACATCATCAACTGCTCCCTCAACACCGCCACCTTCCCGGAGAGCTGGAAACATGCCGAACTCAGCGCCCTCCTGAAGAAACCATCAGCAGTCCCCACCGACCTCAAGAACTACCGCCCCATCTCGCTCCTCCCGTTTCCTGCCAAAGTCATCGAGAAGACTGTCAACAGACAGCTAGCCGCCTTCCTCAAGACTAATGGATCCCTCGACCACTCGCAGTCCGGCTTCCGAGCCAACCACAGCACCGAGACCGCCCTCATCGCAGCCACCGACGACATCCGAGCCCTGCTCGACAACGGGGAAACAGCGGCCCTCATCCTCCTGGACCTCTCCGCAGCGTTCGACACTGTCTGCCACCGCACCCTAGTGCAGCGCCTCAGCAACATCGGAATCCAAGAGAAGGCACTAGAGTGGATCATCTCGTTCCTCGCCGGAAGAACCCAGAGAGTCCGCCTCCCCCCGTTCAGATCCGAGGCCACCGAAGTCATCTGCGGCGTACCACAGGGATCATCACTCAGCCCCACCCTCTTCAACGTCTACATGAGCCCCCTCGCAGCCATCGCACGCCAACACAACCTCAACATCATCTCCTACGCCGACGACACCCAGCTGATCCTCTCCCTCACCAACAACACAGCCACCGCCAGAACCAACCTGCACGAAGGGATGAAAGACGTAGCCGAGTGGATGATGAACAGCCGCCTGAAACTGAACTCAGACAAGACGGAAGTCCTCATCCTTGGATCATCACCCTCTGCCTGGGACGACTCCTGGTGGCCCCGTGCCCTGGGCAGTGCACCCAAACCAACGGACCACGCACGCAACCTGGGCTTCATCCTGGACTCCTTCCTCTCGATGACCAGACAAGTCAACGCCGTCTCATCATCATGCTTCAACATCCTACGCATGCTCCGAAAGATCTTCCGATGGATCCCCCCCGAACCCAGGAAGACGGTCACCCAGGCACTCGTCACCAGCCGACTGGACTACGGTAACACCCTCTACACCGGAACCACGGCCAAACTACAGAAAAGACTCCAACGCATCCAGAACGCCTCCGCATGCCTCATCCTTGACATCCCCCGTCACAGCCACATCTCCGGACACCTGAGAGACTTGCACTGGCTCCCCGTCAGCAAGAGAATCACGTTCCGTCTCCTCACCCACGCACACAAGGCCCTCCACGACCTGGGCCCCAGGTACCTCAACAACCGCCTGACCTTCTACACTCCCACCCGCCAGCTACGATCGACCAGCCACGCCCTCGCCGCCGTGCCACGCATTAGAAAAGCCACCATTGGAGGAAGATCCTTTTCCTACCTGGCAGCCAAGACTTGGAACTCCCTCCCCATCCACCTCCGTCTGACCCAAGACCACCTCTCCTTCAGGAAGCAACTCAAGACCTGGCTGTTCGAGCAGTAGCGGTCCCCCCTCCCCCAGCGCCTTGAGACCCTCCGGGTGAGTAGCGCGCTATACAAATTTCTTGATTGATTGATTGATTGATAGAGGGGCCACCAGTGCATTTGTATAACAACAGAAAAAAAAATATTTGTTGCTTTGCTATATTGATGGATAAATCATTAGTGAATATATAACAATTCTTAATTTTCCCAGAGACAAATTACACATCGTTTGAAGATGTATTAATTTATGAACATTTAGAAAGTTAGCATTTTCTGACTTTAGCCATTTGATGCCTGCTTCCTGTCTCTGATCACTTGTCGCGAGTGGGTAACAGCTGGGTTTTGTGTATTCCCTCTAAACAGCCACACACAATGGGAGCTTAGGTGTGAACTGATGGGCCATCCTGGGAGGTAGGAGCTGGGCACAGCCTTACGTGCATCTCAATAGGCTGTGTCCTGTTCCCACACAAATGGCTACATAATCCCCTGTTGTGGGTCTGGAGCAGGGGTAGGAAGGGCAGGACCTCTGTGAACTTCAAGGTCTGCCTTTGAAGTCTCCCCCACTTCACAGGCCCAACTAGGTATAACTACTAGACCTCTGACACCAGCAACTCAGTGCCCTTCTAGACCTGTGAAGACTGCCGGGAAAAAGAACTGCTGTGCTGCTGAAGGGCTGCCACTCTGCTGCACTGCTGCTTTGCTAAAATCCTGCCTTGCTGTGCTGCCCTGCTTCTCTCTACTGCCTGAGAGAGATGGATTGGGTGTGCATCAGTTGAACCCAGAGTGACTCCAAGTACTAGCTGGCTGGCCTCCTGATCTTAAATCTCAGGAACATAAAAGACTTCCAACCACCCTGCTCCTGCACCTGGACTCTGAAATCTATGAGTCTGCCCTGCCAAGTGGTGCCACCCCTGTTCTGGACCCTTGGAAGTGTGCCTAAAATATTTTCTCCAGCAAAACCGACAAATCCTCTGCTCCAGGAGCAGCACCAATGGATTGCTGCTATTGCGTGGAACTGAACCGGTGCATCACCGCTACTGCATGGGTCATAACCAACGCAACAGACTTGCTTTACTAAATCTTTGAATGGGTGCATTGCCTTTGGAAAAAACACTGTGTGATGATTTCACTGGCACCACACCCTCACAACCCTTGTCAACGGCAGCCTTGATGACAACACTACAGCTCTACATTGCAGCCTCAGGTCTTATAGAACCAATGTATCACCTCAACTGGTCAACAATCCCTGACACCAGATTTCAAATTGCAAACCCAAGTCGATGGGATCCCAACTACACCTCACACCACAGCCTTGCCACATCTTGGAACTGATGCATCGCCTGCACAATGCATCTGTTTTTCAGACCCACACAATGCTAGGTGATTGGGATTACAGGTATTTTGGTTCAGAAGGCCTATCTTGGTCCTGTAGCCGGCCTATGTGTGAAGAACATACCAGGTAACAAGATGATCAGAAATGCAGGATGTTCTTTATTTGTGGAAGTAAGATGCCCATAATAAAAACTCCAGCCACCACCTTCACCGGCTCCCTGCAACTGCCCCAGAATGTTACAAGCATTTCAGCCAGATACAATGATAGGAGGAACCATCACACAAGAAAGGAAGGGAGGAGAATAATAAATAACAAGTAAAACATAGGATAAATATACAAATAATAAACAAAGAGAAATTACATTAACCCCTTCTGTGCCGCGGACGTAGTTGTTACGTCCTGCGGTACAGTGCTGCTGTGCCGGGGACGTAACCACTACGTCCTCGGCACACAGCCCAGAGGGAGCGCTCTCGCTCCCTCTGTGTGCTTCCCCCCACCCCCCAAAGTCAGGGATGGAAGCGGAAGCCCTTCCCCTTCCACCCCCGACCCCCCCACCCCCCATAATGACATCAGCGCGCGATCGCGCGCTGACTTCATTATGGTGTTCTCGCCGCACAGGAAGCCATTTGATTTCTGTGCGGCGAGCGGAGAAGAGGTGAGTTCTTCTTCCCGGTGGGTGGGGGGTTTGGGCTAAAGAGGCACCGGGGGAAAGGAAAGGCTTTTCCTTTCCCCCGGTGTCTCTTTGAGCATTGCGATCGGGCAGCAGGAATGCCCACTAGACACCAGGGATTTGTTTTTTTTTGTTTTACTTTCGTGTTTCTGGCTTGCGGGGAGCGGCCCCTTGGGCAAGGGTCGCTCCCCTTTTGGGGGCAATTAGTTACGGCCATTTCTGCCCCCCTTGGGGGCAGATTGGCCTACTTTTTAGGCGGATCTGCCCCCCAGGGCAGAAAACACTAGATCACCAGGGTTTTATATTTTTATGTGCATTTATGTGGGGGGGTGCCCCCTTGGGCAAGGGGCGCCCCCCCCAGGGGGCAGAGAACTGTTGGCCTTTTCTGCCCCCCTTGGGGGCAGATCGGCCTATTTTTTTTAGGTCCATCTGCCCCCAAGGGGGGCAGAAGCCACTTAGGCACCAGGGATTGTGTGTGTAGTGGATGGGGGGGCCCCCCCTTGGGCAAGGGTCGCTCCCCTTTGGGGGGCATGTCTTTTAGGGCCATTTCTGCCCCCCTTGAGGTCAGATCAGCCTATTATTTTTAGGCTGATCTGCCCCAAGGGGGGCAGAAACCACTAGAACGCCAGGGATTTTTTTTAATGTGTTAATTTTTGTGGGTGGGCGTCCCCTTGGGCACGGGGCTCCCCCCCAAGGGGGGCATTGACCTGGCCATTTCTGCCCCCCCTAGGGGCAGATGGGCCTATTTTTGTAGGCCCACCTGCCCCCAAGGGGGACAGAAGCCACTTAGACACCAGGGATAGTGTGTGTGTGTGTGTGTGTGTTAGTGGATGGGGGGGGCCTTGGGCAAGGGTCGCCCCCCACTTTGGGGGCACATGTACACAGGCCATTTCTGCACCCCTTGGAGACAGATCAGCCTATTATTTTTAGGCTGGTCTGCCCCCAAGGGGGGCAGAAACCACTTGAAACGCCAGGGATTTTTTTTTATTTGTTTATTTTTGTGGGGGGGCATTGACCTGTTGGCCATTTCTACACCCCCTGGGGGCAGATGGGCCTATTTTTTTAGACCCACCTGCCCCCAAGGGGGAGGAAGCCACTTAGACACCAGGGATAGTGTGTGTGTGTTAGTGGATGGCGGGGGGCCTTGGGCAAGGGTGGCCCCCCACTTTGGGGGCACATGTACCCAGGCCATTTCTGCACCCCTTGGAGACAGATCAGCCTATTATTTTTAGGCTGGTCTGCCCCCAAGGGGGGCAGAAATCACTAGAACGCCAGGGATTTTTTAAAATTTGTTTATTTTTGTGGGGGGGCGTCCCCTTGGTCACGGGGCGTCCCCCCAAGGGGGGCATTGACCTGTTGGCCATTTCTAAACCCCCTGGGGGCAGATGGGCCTATTTTTTTAGACCCACCTGCCCCCAAGGGGGGCAGAAGCCACGTAGACACCAGGGATAGTGTGTGTGTTTGTTAGTGGATGGGGGGGCCTTGGGCAAGGGTCGCCCCCCACTTTGGGGACACATGTACCCAGGCCATTTCTGCACCCCTTGGAGACAGATCAGCCTATTATTTTTAGGCTGATCTGCCCCCAAGGGGGGCAGAAACCACTAGAACGCCAGGAATTTTTTTTTATTTGTTTATTTTTGTGGGGGGGGCGTCCCCTTGGTCACGGGGCGCCCCCCCCCCAAGGAGGGCATTGACCTGTTGGCCATTTCTACACCCCCTGGGGGCAGATGGGCCTATTTTTTTTTTAGACCCACCTGCCCCCAAGGGGGGCAGAAGCCACTTAGACACCAGTGATAGTGTGTGTTAGTGGATGGGGGGGGCCTTGGGCAAGGGTCGCCCCCCACTTTGGGGGCACATGTACACAGGCCATTTCTGCACCTCTTGGAGACAGATCAGCCTATTATTTTTAGGCTGGTCCGCCCCCAAGGGGGGCAGAAACCACTAAAACGCCAGGGTTTTTTTTTTATTTGTTTTTTTTTGTGGGGGGGCGTCCCCTTGGTCACGGGGTGCCCCCCCCCAAGGGGGGCATTGACCTGTTGGCCATTTCTACACCCCCTGGGGGCAGATGGGCCTATTTTCTTAGGCCCACCTGCCCCCAAGGGGGGCAGAAGCCACTTAGGCACCAGGGATAGTATTGTGTGTGTTTTTTTGTTTTTTTGTTTTGTTTGAGGGCTGTCCCCTTTGGCAAGGGTCGCTCTCCATGGGGACACACTACTAAAGGTATTTTCAGGCTTCCTTGGGGCAGACAGGCCTATTTTTTTAGTAGGCCCATCTGCCCCTATGGCAGAATCCACTTAGGCACCAATTTCTAAATGTTTGATGGTGGGGTATTTGTCAACTGAAGAAGTCTTTGCATTTGTGATAAAAAATGTTTTCCTCCTTTTTGTTCTAGTTCAAAGCTTTTGCTTTATTTGCTGTGGCTCCTTGCGGTTTTGGCAGTGGTTGACCTGCAGTTTGCACAGTTGCATGTTTTAGGTAAGTAAAAACAATTTACTCCAAAGGAGTATTGTTGCCATGCATGAATGACCTGTTTGTAGGGGGTGTACTAAATGCAGGATTGTGTGTGAAATTGTCCTTAGGTTTGTGCACAATGATATTTGTTTTGTCTTATTTCTAATTTGCCTTTCTTTCTTTATTTTTAGTGGGATATCATTGGTGATTGCTGTGTAGTTGCTGGTGAATCAAGCTTTTTCAGGCAAGTGAGCGGTATAGTTTTTGAGTTTATAACTCTTACTAACAAAGCTACACTTTGTTACTTGTCTTACACAGTGCTGGTTGTTGGTGGTGAATTTGTCCAGTTAATTTTAGCAGGAGAGATCATGGCTAGCCGCAGGATGACCGCTCAGCAGGTGGTTGGTATGCTTTTTGAGTCACAGTCTGATCATGACTATGAGACGGACTCTGCATCTGAGGCAGAGGAGGAAGTCAGAGATTCTGGCAGTGATGTTTCTGTTGGAGGGGAATCTTCTGATGATGAAGCCACACTCAGTGCAGATGAAGGTCCTGTTTTAGAGGAGGACATTGATGTGCCAATAGTGCAGCAACCTGGGGCTGAAAGGTTTCCCGTTATAAGACCTGATGTCTGGGTTGCCCCAAACATGGAGCAGCCAGAGTTGCCTGCCTTTACTGGTCTCCCGGGGTGTAACGCCAATACAGAGAACTTTATGCCTATCAATTTCTTTGAGTTATTCATGGATGATATGTTTTTGGAATAGATTGTTGAGCAGACTAATTTGTATGCGGGGCAGCATTTGAGGGACAACGCTGCTAGACGTAGGCCACACTCTAGAGCTGCCCAGTGGATTCCCACAAATTTGGAGGAGTTAAAAAAGTTTTTGGGTTTGACTTTTTTGATGGGGTTGATAAGGAAGACGTCACTGGCTTCTTATTGGTCTACTAGTCCCTTGATGGCAACAGCTATATTTCCAGCGACCATGAGTCGTAATCGGTATTTGCTTCTTCTTAGGATGCTATATTTTGTTGACAATGCATTAGCCTTGCCACGAGATCACCCAGATTCTGACCGTCTTTTTAAGATTAGGCCTGTCCTTGATCATTTTGTAGATCGGTTTTCGGAGGTCTATGTTCCAGGCAAAGAGTTAAGTGTGGACGAGTCTTTGGTCCTCTTCAAGGGTCGTTTGGTTTTTAGGCAGTACATTCCTAGCAAAAGGGCACGATATGGAATTAAATTGTATATGCTGTCTGAAAGTAGGACAGGATATGTGTATAGTTTCCGTGTGTACAGTGGTAGGGATTCCAATATTGACCCCCCTGGTTGTCCTCCCACTTTTGGAGTTACTGAGAAAATTGTGTGGGATCTTGGTAGACGACTGTTCAACAAAGGTCACCATTTGTATGTAGATAACTTCTACACTGGTGTGCAATTGTTCAAGGAATTGTTTAGAGTGGACACAGTTGCTTGTGGCACAATCCGTTCTAACCGGAAAGGCTATCCAAGGGAGCTTGTCTGTAAAAAACTTGAGAGAGGACAGTGCTGTGCCTTGCGGAACGTGGAGCTTCTAGCTTTGAAATTTTCAGACAAGAGGGATGTCTACATGCTAAGTACCATCCATGATGAGAGTACTTCCCCTGTGACTGTTTGGGGCCAGGTTGCTGAAGTGCGCAAACCTGTGTGCATTTTAGATTAGAATAAGCACATGGGAGGTGTAGATAGAGTTGACCAGAGGTTGGAACCTTATACTGATATTCGTAAGTCTTACGTTTGGTATAAGAAGTTAGCACTTCACCTCTTCCTATTAGCAACCTTCAATGCTTTTATTGTGTTTAGGGATAGGTCTCCAGAGTCAAAGATGACATTTGGGAAATTTCAGGAGTCAGTGATAGAGAGCCTTATTGTGGTGGAACAGGCCAGAGTTCCTAGAGAAGCAGTGGTGGAGGATGTGGCTAGATTGAAAGATCGCCACTTTGCTGGGCACATTCCTCCCACACCCAAAAAAGACTTTCCAGCTAAGAAATGTAGAGTGTGTTTTCGAAGAGGTATCCGGAGGGAGACTCGAATGTACTGCCCAGATCGTCCTTCAAAGCCTGGGCTGTGTGTCGGTGCTTGTTTTAAGAATTATCACACCCAGAAGAATTTCTGGGAACAACCATGAGTGTAAACTCATGTCTATTTTGTATTTTCATGTGTTTAGTTTCATGGTTAGCATTTCTGTCATGTTCTTAGTTAGAGCTTTTGTGTTTGTAGTTTTGTAATTCTTTCTACTTAGTTAGGGGTTCCTCTGTTTAAAAAAAAAATAAAAAATGATGCCATTGTGTGTGGAGTTGGGCTTGGCTGTGAGTGTACATATTGACTTGCTGTTGGCTACTGCAACACACTGCCAGCCAAACACCAGTCCACACACTCCCATCAGCTGGTGTGATTGTTGTATCAGGCATGTGGGCGTATGTAAGTGATGGGCCCTTGAGTGGCGCTGTCTGTCGATGTGAGTGTTGTAATGTACTGGGCCCGTGGCTGGCGGTGTGAATGGCCTTGTGTGTGTCATGTATGAAAGTTGTGTGAATGGACTGTAAAGCGGTTGGCGCATTGTCGCGGCTTTACAGCTCACGAGCTGTGAGTCATTGGTTCATTTTTTTTCCTTTCAGTTACTAACAGTGCATTTCATTTTTGTGAAAGCTCTTGTTAGTAAAATTTGATCCACTGAACCATCACTCACCCTCGTGCCAAATCCAACCAGTATGTGTGGTAAAAATGACAAAACCTGCTCCGCTGTAATCAGGCGTCGCAGCACACCTGTGACACGCTAGGTGCCTCAGGTGGGACCCCGATGATGAAGCATGCCACCAACTTGGTTGGTGGGTGAGGGGTCTTTTTCACATAACCTAAGTGTGTTTCTTTTCAAAATTTTAGTGTTTGGCACATCACGGACGTATGTGGGCACATCAAAACAATATATTACAAAACTACCTGTGTTTGGGGGGGAGAGGGCACCTCTGTTTTTGGTCCTGTGTGCGGCCTTCATCTAGGGAAACCTACCAAACCCAGACATTTTTTAAAACTAGACACCCCAAGGAGTCCAGGGAGGTGTGGCTTGCATGGATCTCCCAACATTTTCTTACACAGACTCCTCTGTAAACCTCAAAATGTGCTTAAAAAAGCATATTTTCCTTACTTTTCTTCGTAGGATCACCACTCCAGCACAAAATTCCTACTCCCCAGTGTTCCCCTCAGTCTCCCAAGTAAAATGACACCTCACTTATGTGGGTCCCCAAAGCAGAGTCAGTCTAAAGATGTATAAAAGAATATGTCCTTATAAACTTGCTGTGCTATCCCCTCTATCTCTACAAGTTTTGGGCATTATTCTGTTGCAGGCACCAGGCCCACCCACACAAGTGAGGTATCATTTTTATTGGGAGACTTGGGGGAACACTGGGTGGAAGGAAATTTGTGGCTCCACTCAGATTCCAGAACTTTCTGTCACCGAAATGTGTGGAAAATGCGTTTTTTTAGACAGAATTTGAGGTTTGCAAAGGATTCTGGGTAACAGAACCTGGTCAGAGCCCCGCAAGTCACCCCATCTTGGATTCCCCTAGGTCTCTAGTTTTCAAAAATGCACAGGTTTGGTAGGTTTCCCTAGGTGCCGGCTGAGCTAGAGGCCAAAATCTACAGGTAGGCACTGTTTTGAATGAAAAAATGTGATGTGTCCACGTTGCGCTTTGGGGCGTTTCCTGTCGCGGGCGCTAGGCCTACCCACACAAGTGAGGTAGCATTTTTATCGGGAGACGTGGGGGAACGCTGGGTGAAAGGAAATTTGTGGCTCCTCTCAGATTCCAGAACTTTCTGCCTCAGAAATGTGAGGAATGTGTTTTTTAGCCAAATTTTGAGGTTTGCAAAGGATTCTGGGTAACAGAACCTGGTCCGAGCCACACAAGTCACCCCATCTTGGATTCCCCTAGGTCTCTAGTTTTCAGAAATGCACAGGTTTGGTAGGTTTCCCTAGGTGGCGGCTGAGCTACAGGCCAAAATCTACAGGTAGGCACTTTGCAAAAAACAACTCTGTTTTCCTTCAAAAATGTGGATGTGTCCACGTTGCGCTTTGGGGCGTTTCCTGTCGCGGGCGCTAGGCCTACCCACACAAGTGAGGTATCATTTTTATCGGGAGACGTGGGGGAACGCTGGGTGGAAGGAAATTTGTGGCTCCTCTCAGATTGCAGAACGTTCTGCCACAGAAATGGGAGGAACATGTGTTTTTTTAGCCAAATTTTGAGGTTTGCAAAGGATTCTGGGTAACAGAACCTGGTCCGAGCCACACAAGTCACCCCATCTTGGATTCCCCTAGGTCTCTAGTTTTCAGAAATGCACAGGTTTGGTATGTTTCCCTAGGTGGCGGCTGAGCTAGAGGCCAAAATCTACAGGTAGGCACTTTGCAAAAAACAGCTCTGTTTTCTGTGATGTGTCCACGTTGTGTTTTGGGGCATATCCTGTCGCGTGCGCTAGGCCTACCCACACAAGTGAGGTATAATTTTTATCTGGAGACTTGGGGGAACATAGAATAGCAAAACAAGTGTTATTGCCCCTTGTCTTTCTCTACATTTTTTCCTTCCAAATGTAAGACAGTGTGTAATAAAGACGTCTATTTGAGAAATGCCCTGTAATTCACATGCTAGTATGGGCACCCCGGAATTCAGAGATGTGCAAATAACCACTGCTTCTCAACACCTTATCTTATGCCCATTTTGGAAATACAAAGGTTTTCTTGATGGCTATTTTTTACTCTTTATATTTCAGCAAATGAATTGCTGTATACCCGGCATAGATTGAAAACCCACTGCAGGGTGCAGGTCATTTATTGGCTCTGGGTACCTAGAGTTCTTGAACCTATAAGCCCTATATATCCCCGAAACCATAAGAGTCCAGCAGACGTAACGGTATATTGCGTTCGAAAATCTGACATTGCTGGAAAAAGTTACAGAGTAAAACGTGGAGAAAAATTTATGTTTTTTTCACCTCAATTTCAATATTTTTCTTTTTCAGTTGTTATTTTCTGTAGGAAACCCTTGTAGGATCTACACAAATTACCCCTTGCTGAATTCAGATTTTTGTCTACTTTTAAAAAATGTTGCGGTTTCTGGGATCCAGCGTTGGTTTAATGCCCATTTCTGTCACTGACTGGAAGGATTCTGAAAGCACAAAAAATCGTAAAAAATGGGGTATGTCCCAGTAAAATGCCAAAATTGTGTTGAAAAATTGGGTTTTCTGATTCAAGTCTGCCTGTTCCTGAAACCTGGGAAGCTGGTGATTTTATCACCGCAAACCCTTTGTTGATGCCCTTTTCAGGGAAAAAACCACAAGCCTTCTTCTGCAGCCCATTTTTCCCATTTTAAAAAAAAAAACGAAATTTTCACTGTTTTTCGGCTAATTTCTTGGCCTCCTTCTGGGGAACCCACAAAGTCTGGGTACCTCTAGAATCCCTAGGATGTTGGAAAAAAAGGACACAAATTTGGCGTGGGTAGCTTATGTGAACAAAAAGTTATGAGGGCCTAAGTGCGAACTGCTCCAAATAGCCAAAAAAAGGCTCGGCACAGGAGGGGGAAAAGGCCTGGCAGCGAAGGGGTTAAACAAAGCAATGTTACATTGAACAATACCACACCACTTCCCCTTTAGAACAAAAGAAACTACTTAATTCTAACAACTCTATTGAGATTCCATATGCGTCCATCATCTAATTTAACAGCTCCCTTAAATATTTTACCAAATTTTACTGAAATGAGACTGACCACCACAAGGTTTCCCAGGCAACTTGACTTTGACAGAATCTCCCACATTAACTTGCATTTCCTTAACAGATTTACTCAAATCATATGTTTGCTTTCTCTTTTCCTGACAACTCACATGTTTATTCACAGCAGACTCTCTCTGTTTTTCATAATTAAAAATGTCCTTGGTATAATTTTTACCCATGGAGGATTTACAACTGTGTGAGGAATGCGTTGTTTGAAAATAACAAAAGGAGATTGACCAGTGCTCGAGTGGAGTGTAAATCTATACTCTTCAATTTTTTTTTTATCATAGTCTCCCAATCACACTTCAATTGGTTTGCAAGCTGTATAGTTTCCTTTAACGTCCTGTTGAAGCACTCAATCATGCCATTAGTTTCCAGATGGTATAGAGTACATTTTTTGTGTAAGATGCCCCTCTTCTTCAAAAACTCACACATGATCTTGGACATGAATTGTACCCCATTATCAGTCAAAATGCTCTTGGGATTGCCTTCCCTACTAAAAACATCTGTCAGAAATGCAACCACCCTCAGGGATGTTACTTCTGGGGTAATCATGATTTCAGGCCATCTGGACAACGCATCCATAAGAACCACCACATTTTTAGAATGAGACTTATGACTAATTGGACCTAGAATGTCAATAGAGACAGATTCCCACACCTCTTTGGGAACTTCTTTCAGGATCATGGTTGCGTCCTAATTTTTAATGATTTGTCAGCTACACTACACTCCAAGCAATCTTGCACCTTTCTTTCAATTGCTAGATCCATACCAGGCCACCAATACAACCCTCTAAGCCTTTCCTTGGTTTTGCATATGCCATGATGTCCAGTATGAGCAAGTTCCATAATGCGCTCACGTAATTTATTGGGAGGAATCAATCTACCCCTTCTTAAAACCATAACACCCTGAATGGATAACTCATGCCAATTTTTTTTATACTGTATCCCTAAACTTTCTGTATGATCTGGCGACCTTCCTGCAGAAAGTAATTCCTTGAGACATACCAGATCATTATCATTATCAACTTCCTGTTTCCACTCTTCCTCTGTGATACATCCTCCCGTGACAACACAGACTTTGACTTCCTCATCCACCCACCAGTAGTCGATAGCATCCGAATCAGGTGACACTTCAACCATTAATCTGGACAAGCAGTCTGCAGCTTTGTTTTCACACCCGGGCACATACTTCACTCTAAAATGGTAATCTTGTAGGCCAATTATCCACTTGCAAATACGACTTGAGACATTATCAAGTCATTTCTTCTCAAAAATTTCACAAAGTGGTTTATGATCCATGCACACTTCGAATTTGGTTCCCCATAAAATTGTTTACATTTTCTTATTGCCCAGTATATGGCTAAAGCCTCTTTCTCTATAGTAGAATACTTGTATTCTGCTCCACGTAAACTACGTGAAGCAAAAGCAATTCTGTTAGTAATGTTATTGTTGAATTGTTTAAGTACACATCCCAGCCCCTTATCTAAAGCATCAGTGGTTATGGAGCAAGGAAGGCCTGGTTTGAAACTATTTAGAGATTGAGCTAATGACAAGCTATGTTTCAAATCATCAAATTCTTTTTGACAATCTGAATCCCAAGAGAAATTGGTACCGTTCTTAAGCAAGTTTCTAATAGCACAACTTCTCATGGCTAAATTTGGAACAAATCTAGCGTGGAACTCAACCCTCCCTAAAAAGGTCTGAACCTCACTTTTATTATGTGGTGCAGACAAATCAACAATAGATCTTACCAGTTCCTCTTTGGGCTTGATCCCATCACCAGTTATCACATGTCCTAAATAAGATATTTCTTTCTGGAAGAACTACCATTTACTACTCTTTAAAGTTATTCCCTTGGTGCAAAAGATATCCAGAACCTTACTGACTAGAGTTTTGAGACATTCTATAGTGTTAGAAAATTTAAGAACGTCATCTTGAAAGATTTTCACCCCTGTCAAATTCCCAAGCATTTCATTCATCAATCTCTGGAAAACCGAAGCAGCCGAACACAACCCAAAAGGCATTCTGTTGAACTTGAACACACCAAATGGGGTGATAAAAGATGTAAGAACTTTGGACTCCTCACACAACTGAACCTGATGATAGGCTGAACTGAGGTCCAACGTAGTAAAAACTTAGCATCTCCAGGAGCGCTCATCATCTCAGTGATGCTAGGTAGTGGAAACTTGTCTACAATTACTTCTTTGTTCAAATTACGCAAATCCACACATAATCTAATGTCCCCATTAGCTTTGGTTGCAACAACAATAGGTGCGACCCATTCCGCTGCTTCAACTTTTTCAATTATACCTTCAGACACCAACCTCTGGAGTTCATCTTTCACTCGGTCCCTCATACTAAAAGGTATATTCCTAACTTTGCACTTAATCCGTATAGCGTTCTTCTTCAAAACAATGCGGTGCTTGTATCCTTTCACACAACCAATTTCTTTCGAAAAAACTTCTGGGTACTCACAAATAAGATTTTCCCCCCAATCACATACCTTCTGCACCTGTACCTAGGGAACCGCATTGGGATTTAACACAATATTCAATAATTTCTGATGAGGCCACCCAAGGATCGTACCACTCACCACTGGGATATATACCTTTCCCTCAATGAAATTCCCTTTAAACCCTATTTTAGCATTAAAATATCCTTTCAACTCAATTGGATTCCCACCATAACTAAAAGGAGTAACATCTGGAGGATGAAGAGACACTTTGTCCTTGAAGCATTTGCAAAAATCGGATTCTGAGACTAGAGTCAATTTAGCACCAGAATCCATCATCATGGAAACTTCAATCCCATTCACTTCTACCATATCAATGGGGTACTCACAATGAGTTTCGGTTATGCACTTCACATCATTCACAATTTGTAGAATAAAAGATTTATCATCATCATCTGCTCCATCACATTCAATTTCATTCACCCTCACAGAATTGTTTCCCACCGACTTGCAACATCTAGCGAAATGACTTTTCTTGCCACATTTCTTACACACCATATTAACTGCAAGATAATCTTTGTTGTTAGCTAAATGCGAAGAAGAGTTACATCTATAACACAAAAAATTAGATTTTGACCCTGAAGACACATTTTTCGTTGAAGGTCTGTTTCGCCACACATAAAACTTCTTCTAGCGTAGGATCTCCTTTGGACCATAAGGCTTCTCTTATTTTGTCACTTTTGCATTCCAACATAAACTGTTCTCTGATACGTTCTTCCAAAGCATCACCAAACTTGCACTGGGAAGCCACTTTACGCAAATTTCTCACAAAATCTTCAACTGACTCTGTTTCACTCTGCTCGCATTTCCTAAAGTAATATCGTTGAAGAATGATTGACACTTTAGGGAGATAATGTCTGTCTAACCTTAAAAGAGTCAATTCAAATTCATTCAAATTAGTATCTCCCGCTGCGCCATCAGGAGAATTAATAACAGGTAAATTTTCTAAAACTTCTTGCCCCTCTGCACCCAAACAATGTTGAAGTATGGAGTTCTTCCTTTCTGCAGATAAATTGCTGCCACAAACGCGAATATAGGTAAGGAAAACCTTCTTCCGTTTACTCTATTGAATGGGAGGTTCTCCAGGCAAAGATAGAAAAAATGGAGGAGGAGAAATATTTTGCATGCTTCCACACTTATAAATGTAATAAAATCCAAAGTGAGGCAACACAAGTCTAAATAATGATATAAAATAGATAACACACTAGAGTCCCATACTTCCAATGAATGTCATGAAAGTGTAACAAGTAGAGAGTCTTAGACTGTACTTAACTTAAAGTCAAATGTTTCTTTACAATGTTCCAAAGTTCCATCAATGTATAATAGCATTTAAACTGCAGAGCTTAAAGATCGCTAATGAAATGAAGAAACGCGATCAACTAAAGTCAACATAAAATACACAGTTGCAAGAAGGAAACGTTTCCTCTGTTAATAGATGCACTTCAACAAAGTAGAGAGCGCAATAACTTAAAGCTGAACAACAATGCTGTTACTTCCTTCCAAATCCTTCAATCGCGTAAGAACGCGATCAATTAAAATTGGAAACAACGCTGTCAAAATGTTTAATGATGCGCGAGGATGCAGCGATTCAAACCACGCTTCGCATTAATGCTCACAGCAACGCACAGGGCGAGAGCGCGTGACACATAAACAAGGCGGCAACCCAACGACGCGTTCACGCGCTAATGCTCGTGAACAATAGGGCTCCGTAAAGAAGAGGAAACAAATCAGAAATAAATCGAAAAAAAAAAACAATAGCGCTGTAGAAATACTTGCGAAGTGAATGGCTTCCACAGGCTTAGATGAAGTACAGTCTGCAGCAATGGAGTTGAAGTTGTAGCACCAGTGAAGCTTCAGCACCAGTAAAGCTTTATACCAACTTTCCTTGTAGTATACTCCAGAAAGGCTCGTGGGACCCTCCTCGCCAGTGTGAAGAACATACCAGGTAACAAGATGATCAGAAATGCAGGATGTTCTTTATTTCTTGAAGTAAGATGCCCATAATAAAAACTCCAGCCACCACCTTCACCGGCTCCCTGCAATTGCCCCAGAATGTTACATGTATTCCAGCCAGATACAATGACTGGACTGGGGGGGGAATAGGAGGAACCATCACACAAGAAAGTAAGGGAGGAGAATAATAAATAACAAGGAAAACATAGATAAAATATACAAATAATAAACAAAGAGAAATTACATTAAACAAAGCAATGTTATGATTGCACAATACCACACCATGCTCCACCTCTGTTGGCCTGAACTTTTGATTTTGCCCCAGTCCGGCGCAACCAGATATTTCCAGTTGGTACTTCTTGCTTTTAAGCACATTTTACAGTTTATTCTTTAAAAATTCATAACTCAAGTTCTACTTATTGGATTTTTTCTGTTTTATGTATAACATTAATCTCTATTTTTCTAGCCTGGTTTGGAATCCTTTTGTGCGATGTTTTCACTGTTTTACCATTTGAAGTGTTGCACAAATATTTTCTACATTACCTCTAAGTTATACCTGACTGCTCTGTGCCAAGCTACCAGAGGGTGATCATAGATTAATTTAGGGTTTGCCTGTTACTCACCTTGACTAGGATTGTGGTAGTTGCTTGACCAGGGCTGATTCCCTAGTCAACCAACAACCGAATTCCTAACATTCGGGTTTACTGCATGGGCAAACAATGAGATAATACAAGAGTGTACTTCATTATATAGGTTTATGAGGCTACAGTAATCACAGAAATAATCCTCTTACCTTCCACTCTATCAGTTTCTGTCAGCCAGCAGCCCCCTCCCCCCACTAGCTTTCGCAATATTTCTTTGTTTTCAAGAAAATAGACTTTAAAGGAAAACATTTAGCGAACTACTGCTGTCACTCCTTGTGTCATTTTATGCAACTGAAACACAGCAAGAGGTGCTACTCCTTGATTTGCACCTGTTAAATGTTGCCCGCTCCTCCTTACCTCAGGTAGGCAAGTGTATGAAAACATACATGCAGCATAATTTATCTTATGTGGGAGTCAGCGTAGGAGCCCTCCTTGGAATACAAGCTGCACCAAACCTAGTCTGGGCGCTTCTGCATTACCATCAAGAGCTCAATTCTTCCTATGTTCTCAGGCCTAATGCATGAGCCATGCTGCTCTCCTGCTGTCCTATGGAGATGCATGTCTGTAGAGCGAAACACAGGGGAGGGGATTACAAAAGCAGGTTCGACGGGCCTCGACACAACAGCACACAAATGCAGCAAGTGCTGCTCATCAGCCAGCTCACCAGTCAGCCGTACCAGCTTAACTAGCAGGCCTTTAAGTATATCTGACCCTCCGCCCCATTACTAACTACAAATGCCATTCACGCCTCCGCATGCCCTCTCACTCACACAGCTGTATTAGATCTGCTCTACATTCCAGCACCTTGATAGTCAGAATCAACTCCTTAAATCTAAGAAAGGGTGAAGTGCCAAGTCAATCTCTTTCCCGCAGTTGCTGTGCCCTCACAACAGGTTCCTGTGCAACGGTTGGTGTGACATCCTCACTTCCTTCTTCAGCTGTCTCTATGCTATGGAACTTCAGGCCTTTTATTTGCAGCATTGGTTGAACTGGCCTGGCTCCCACTACAATTGTGGTCAGATACATGCATGTGTAAGTCTTCTGGGCATTCCCCTTCTGAGTTTGCACTTTCTGGAGGTGGACTGTGAGTAAAAATTGATTGAGGAAACCTTACTGATAGCTACTTGGTTGCACATTAACTCAATTTTTGATATTTACTATTAAACTTGCTTCTCCTATTTATTTTTTTGGAATATACTTATTAAGGTTTACAGGTATACATGGATAACAGAGAGCGCAGGCACCATATATGTTAAAACTAGTGCCCTAGTACAGTCATAGGATCACATCATCATCAGAGAAAAACAAAAAAATACAAGTTAACTATGGTTAGCGAATGAAAAGTGAGTGACACACTAGCGCATTCCATGAGTCAGGCAATATTACAAACAGGTGCATTGCTGAATTGGAGGAGATGGGTAATGCAGGGGGAAGGGGATCAGGAAAGGAGGATAAACAAACAATACATTATACTAAGAAAGAAAGATAAAGAGTATTCAGGTCTTGGTGAGAGGTGTTTGGTGTTGGTAGGACTTCAGTAACTAATGGGCCTCCATCCCAGGGGCCAGGGTCATAAGTGGGAATGTACGGTAAGAAATGCAAGGTAGTAGATCGGGGGATCAGAGAAACAGTTCTAGTGCCTTCAGTTTCAGCAGAGTAAAGCAGGCAAATTCTGTTTGTGAAAACTAGGGGAGCAGGAAGTTCCATATTCTATGAAACCTAGCATTCGTGTCTGACAGATTGTGGGTAAGCTGTTCTAATGCCATCACATGCCAGAGGTGGGTGATCCACTGCTCCAGGGATGGTGGGGCTGTCTGTTTTTATGTTAATACAATCAGTTGTCTCACCGCCTGTAACATGTAGTAAATGAGAACCCAATCTGCGTGAGTCATGCCTGTCAGATGCTGGGGTCGAAGACCCAAAGTTACAGTGATAGAGGTAGCAGTAAGAGGGTAACCCACCACAGCTTTAATATGACTCAGGACCTCTTTCTAAAAGGTGTATAGAGGGGGGCAATTCCACCAAATGTGCACAAAGTAAACCACCTCAGGATTACCTCTCCAACATAACACAGATGTACTAGGGTAGATAGTTGATAAACGAGTTGGCTTATAATACCATTGGTACATGAGCATATAGGCTGTTTCCCTCTGGAAATGTCCTTAACCGTGCATCCTGAACGACCCGGATGTTTCCCATGCAAGTGTAACAACGCAATGTATGGCTTTTTCTATGCCTTAACCATGCATGTGCAAACCTACACAGTTGCATGGTTAAGGCACAGAAAAAGCCATGCGATGTTTGGGAGAGGATGCGGAGGATGCAGTGAGGTAAGTGGAACTGGGGCATGGGAGGGGAGTGGGTAGTTTACTTATTGGGGGAAGGTTTTAGGGCTCAGGGTGGGTAGAGGGTATCAGGGTAGTTTAGTTTTTAGGGGCAGGGGTTTGGGGGTTTAGGGCGCAGGGCAGATGGCGGATCAGGGCTGTTTATTTATTAGGGAGAAGGTTTAGGGCTCGGGTAGGTGGGGGTATCAGGGTTCTTTAGTTTTTATGGGCAGGGGTGGGGTAGATTCTTTTTAGGGCTCAAGGCAAGTTGGAGGGGTTGGGCAGTTTAGTTTTAAGGCGTGGAGTGGGGGTTGGGATAGCTTTTTTGTTTTGTTTTCGCATGCTTTTTTCACACATGCGTTTACTAAGCATGATTTTACGATGAAATTTGTTGTAAAGGTAGTCGTGGTTTCATCGGCGTTGTTAAGGCATGCGTTGTGTCATCATAAAACGTTTTCCTCAGGAAGAGACTCAGGTATATTTTAGGGATGTTCCACCTGAAGGCATCCCACTGTTTAGGAGTAATCTCATCCACCTCTATATTCCAAAGTGTTTGATAGGGGTAGATGACAGGGCGAGTTGCCTGTGGGAGTTTCATATGTGTTGGATATTAGCACTTTAAAGCCATCATATATTCGCACTACTGTTTCGAATGGAGTGTAAGGCGGAGTGACCGTGGGTAGACTGTGGGATGAAGTGCCAGTGTTGCAGCTGAAGGAACTGCAGTCTGGCTGTGTCTAGGAGGTGGAACTCTGTCCTACATTGCTCAAGGTACTTCATTGTAGGTCTCTGGTAGAGGTCGCGCAGAGTCCTGCAGTTCTTATTTGTCCAAGCTTTAAATGAATGTGGGGACTGAGTAGGAATGAAGTCAGGGTTATGAGATATTAGAGTGTCTGGAGAGGGAAATAAGGTCAGATCTCTCAACGTTGTAAGCTAGTCCCATATATCTAGCAATGTTTCAGTCGAGGTAGCGGCATATGCGCTGTGGGGTCAATCGTGCTTGGGGAGCGAAGCCAGATCCCACATGGGTCTACATGCTATCACCCACTCCATAAGTAATAAGTGGGCTTCACTTTTGCGGTTCTACCTAAGCTGAGATGTATTGCAAAAATGCTGCTTAGCAATACTCCAAAAGATTTGGGCATGCCAATACACCCCTGTCACTAGGCTGCATCAGTAGCGCTGTAGAGAAACATGGCTTCTTCCCCCTCCAAGTAATTGTCCACAGCTCACATGGGAGACATAGGATGTCATCCTGAGGTATTGATGTGGGGAGGGTCTGGAACAGGGGAGGATATTCATCTTGATCACATTAATTCTCCCAGGCCACCAGATTTAGAGGTTCTTCCACTGTCCAAGGTCTTCAACTTTTGTCAGCGCAGCGGTGGCCAGTTCACTGCCATCCAGGTGGCTAGCATAGGCATTAGATTAAGGCCTAGATATTTGAGTGTTCTAGAGGACCAAATAAAGGGTGCCAATCGCTGTAGTGTGGGTAAGTCTTTGGTTTGGGTGGTTAAGTTCAGTATGTTAGACTTCGGAATATTGACCTTAAACCCTGAAACCGCCTCAAAGGCATCAAGACAGGACTTCACAGCCGGGCCAGGGCAAGCCACGGTGAGAAGCAGATCAGGAAAAAGGTTGAGCTTATGCATCTGCACTAAAAAGAGATTTTCCCTATCTCCCTGTTGCAGCAAATCGTGATAGCCAAGGGCTCAACTGTCATTGTGAACAAAGGCAGCATAAGAGGACGGCTCTGCCTAGCGCCCCTTCCTAAAGTTATAGGATCTATAGTGTCACTATTGATACTGATCGTGGCTATAGGGGCTACGTGAGAGGCCTTTACTCTGGTGATCATAGTGGGGTCTAGTCTGATTTTCTTCAGTGCAGAGTGAAGGAAAGTCCAATTCACTCTATGGAACGCCTTCTCAGTGTCAAGTGATAGAAGGCAAGCCAGGATTTGGTGATGGTGGACCTTTTCTATCAGGTGGGCTACCCTACAGACATTGTCTTTCCTATGACTGTTATGAATAAATCCCACCTGGTCAGTGTCGATAAGACTTGGTAGGAAACATTCCAACCTGATGATGAGAATCTTGGTGTAGATTTGGCAATAGGGCAAGAGGGGGAGCAAAGCATGGGATGGGGTCTGTGCCCGGTTTAGGGAGTAGAGAGATTTCTGCTGTCACCATGGTGGGTGTGGGACCTGTGTCAGAGGTGAAGGAGTTGTGCAGGCATGTCAGGTGTTCCCCTAGATCAGAAAAGAACAGACTACCGAAGAGGACTGGAAGGCCATCTGCACCTGGTGACTTACCCACCAGAAAGGTCTGATGAAGTGCAAGGCAAATTTCCTCCAATGTGGTCAGGGCATCCAGCTCATTTGCGTGCCCAGGATGGAGTGGAGGCTAATCCCACGCTGCTAAGTATGCGTCAATGAGTGTTTGGGGTGCAACCTCTTGCTCATAGAGAGCTTGATAGTAGGTTTGGAATTCTTGTCTCTTGTCACACTCAGTGGTCGGCGAGCAGTGTTTCGGTATGTGTGCCTTGGCCTGTTCCTGGTACAGTCTACGAGCTAAGCGCGAACCCATCATGTTTCCTCCTTCGTAATATCGCTGCGTAAGTGCCAGTAGTGATTGTTCAGCTCTGTTCATTCTATAAGTGTGCAGTTGGCCCCGCAAAATGGCAAGCTGTTGCTTGTTCCACTGGGTGAGTTGACCTTGTCTTTCTCTTCCAAGCCTTAATGTGTAGGTTAAGTCAACATCTACAAGTTGGGCCTCCCTAACCCGGGCAATAGCTACTGAAGATATTCCTTCTATATGGACTTTAAACATACCCCAGTGGGTGTGGAAGGATATGTCTTACTCAGTGTTTTGAGTGAAATAATTAGTGATCCCCATATGTATTTCTACTATGTCAACAAAGTCTCAGAGGAGCCATGGTGGCATGTGCCAATGTGGTGGCTTCGCCAAGGAGGAGGAGGAGGTCACCCAGGACCATTGGAGCTCAATGTGGGCATGGTCTGATATAAAGATATCCAAGATCTCAGCAGAGTTTAGAGTGTGAAGGAGGCCATGGGTAACAAAGATGTAATCAGTGCATGAATACGTGACATGGTCGTGGGAATAAAAGGAATATTGTCTTGAGTCAGAGCGTTTGTAGTGCCATGTATCTACCAGGCCTACAGCTGTGATTTCCCTCTTCAGATGTGAGGACATAGCTCCCATTCCCTGATAATTGGTGGAATGGCGATCCATCACTGGATCTTAGACCAAACTGAAGTCTCCTCCAACTAATATATCACCTTCATCCTCATGGAGTTGCTCACGGAAAATACACCAAATATAAGCATCCTGTGCCATAGTTGGAGAGTAAATATTAAACATGGTGAGTCTGTTCTTTCCTCAATGCAAGTTTAGTGTGAGGTTATGCCCCTCCCAATACCTTTTGACTTTGGTGATGTGGGGCCCTGGGCCACTTTACAGAGCACACCTACATCCACTGTTTTGGAATCAGCATAAGCCCAGTGTCGTATAGGGTATTTTGGGTATGCCATTCTATGTCTGTCAACCCCTATAAGATGGGTCTCACATAGGAAAACCACATAGGGGCATGGTGCAAGATGTGGCCCCTTACCTGTTGATGCTTACTCTGGGAGTTGAGCCTGTTGATGTTTATAACCACTAGTGAAGGATGTCATGATGAGGGGGAGCCTGTCAGCAGTGTGATCAGTATCGTAGGGCCCCACCTATAGAGGACCCTGTTGACAGAGGACAAGGATAAGCTAATGAGGAGGACAAGAGCACTTTGCTCCCCATAGTATATAGTGTTGTTTCTATACCTAAAAAAAGAATAAGAAAAGGTAAAAAGCAACAATAATTACGGACCAACCATGTCTAACTTTGCGACCGGTGTCCAAGTAGACTAGCACAAAAGTGTCTGTGTCTCGTCAGAGGTGTCACCCTTTCATAAACTGGATTGCAGTGGAGAAACATCAGTTCAGGTGTAAGGTGAGGTCCAGAGTGATGAACAGGAGTCTCTTCAGGTCCTCCAGGACCACTATCAGCACTGGAAGTGGGCAATGGTCAGGTGGGCAGGTGTAGCCCACAAGACCGTAAGACGTCAGCCTGGCACCATCACCAATATCAAGGAAAGCCTGCAAAAGATGAGGTAGGCGAGGTGGGTGAGCCCATTGTGCAGAGCAGAGGGATGATATCACATTTTGCTTCCTGAGACACAGATTCATTGAGGCATTTATTAGTGTTGATGCTGGACTGTAGCGCAGACTGCCTCGAGGTGGGGTTTGGGTGAGGTTATGTCTGAAGGGGACTGTCCCTCCGCATTCAGCTGATACATGCCCAGTAGGTTTTCCTCCACCTGGAGGGAGCGCAGAAAGCAACTCTTTACTTACCACTCAAAAAGCAACACAAATGGGTGTCCCCACTGATATTTAATGTCCATGATCCTTACTTTATCAGTCACTGATTTAAAATCTCTTGTGTGGTGCAGCATTGTGTGGGATAAGTCCTGGTATGATTGCAGCGTTTGTCCTTGGAACACCAGGTCAGATTTCTGGTGCACTTTGTGGATTATACCGTCTTTTTCTGTAAAATAGTGGACATGGTCAAAATGTCAGAAGTGGGGTTGGGGAGGTCTGGAGCACTGGTGACCCAGTAGGAGCAGTCGAGCATCAAAAGGGGGCATCTGTATCTCCCTTTAAGAATTGGAGGAGGGCTGTTATGACCGCCACAATGTCTGAGCCTTTGGCCCCTCATGGTACTCCTTGAATACAGGTGTTATTTTGTCAGACTCTATTTTCAAGATTCTGCCATTTATCTTGAAGTTCTATATGTTGTTCCTCTAGGGTTGAACATCGTTGCCATAGCATCTCTTGTTCTTCTGACCTAGTGTCAACAGTGCTTTCCAAGTTATGGACTTGTTCGCCTATATCTCTAACATCTCTCCTGATATCTCTGATGCAAGTTTTCAGATCAGTTTTGAGGGGGCCAATCTCTGTTCGTATTCCCTGGAGGAATTATGCCATTAAGTAATGGGTGGTCAGAATAGAAAGGGGGAGAAACATCAGATTTGTCTTTTTTGGGTGGCTCTTCATCTCCACCAAGGCAGTTTTGGTCCAAAGTGATGACAGCGGTACTTCCTTAGCTGGCTTCATAGGAAGCATCCTTCATTGAGGGAGGGAGGCACACACAGGCTCGGGAACCAGCTCCAAGAGAAGCCATCACTGGACAGAGAAAGGTACAGACGATTTCCAGTTATCAAGATGAGGCACAGGTCTTAGTTGGTAGAGGGCAAGTGCGTCAGGCCGTAGATGTGGTCCTTAGATGGCTAGCAGGTGTCAGGAATCCCCAAGGTGCCTCCTGCATTATCAGTCAGCATCCCCAGGGATTAGGGCTAAATCATATCTCTGTTCTTGGTTAAACCTTCATGTTTCTAAGTAAACATAATGTGCTGTGTTACACAATTGGTTTTATCAATGCTTGTTTTACCAATGCTTGTTTGCTAATGTGAGCAGGTGTAAACAGGTGCTTCTAATTGGGTGTGGTCTAGACATGTGCTTCTAATTGGGTGTGGTGACTCATCCACATGTGGAAACTCAACTGCTTTCCTGATTGGCTAGAAATAGCAGAGTGAAGCATGCATCCCTGCTTGACTTTGTTTTGCTTCCTGATCTCAGCATCTGATTTGGTAGTCCAGCCCCTGCTGTCATCCTCGTATGCAGAACTTTTGAGCCAATTCTTTTCTTCGTTCCTATACCAGCTGACAACAGGCATTCCTCCAGCACTCCGGAAAAGACTGCAGCTAAGTGACTAGTATTCTCAAGGGAGTTTGTTCTTTGAGCGCCACGCTTTCCTAGAACAGCTGGTGTATTTCAGACCTCGTATTTTAGCAGAGTGCTTATCTTGAAGAGACAAATGCATTTCTGAACATTCCACATTATTTTTGTAGTTACTTGTCTAAACGTGCTTCAGGAAATCTGCTCGAGCTCAAGTACTAAAAAAAGTGACAGTGCAATTTTAAAAGAGCATTTACGTGACTTTTCTTTCTCTAATAGCATAACTCTTGGATTTAAATTGTGTAATTAATTCCTGTGTTTCCGGTTTGAGGAAATTCCTTTTGAAAGGTTTTTCACACACACAGTGAAACCAAACCAAACTGTGCCACCCTAACTGTTTAAACCCAGAGTGGACATTTGTATTTCTTGGATTGTTTTTGTTCCTTTTAGTTTAACCCTATGCATGCAGGAAAGTTATATGTGATATAATTAATGCCCTTGTTTGGCTTTCTTGTGCATGATAAGTACAACCATAGTTCTAATTGTAGTGTGCAACAGTGAATCTCTGAAGCCAGCCCTAGTGTCCCAGTACTTATTGTTATCGTACTCAGTTTGGGTTTTGGTAATGCAGTGTTAGTAATTGTGCCAACAGTTATTATTATCCAAGAAAAGTGCTGGAGCATCCCGGTGTTCTTCTACCGCTCCCGTGCCCATATCAGAAAGAGAGATTCTGCTTTAAGGAAGTTGAGTGCACTAACTCTACTATCACTCTGTCAACAACGACCTGCCACCCCCGAAGATACAGGGTGTCTGGCTGGACCAGCAAGACTTGACAGTGTTTTGTCTCTTTCTCTTCCACTCCCCCTTTCCTTTTGGGACACCTGCCAGGGTTTCTGTGTCCACCAGGAAGTACTGAGAGGTGTTCCAGGAGGTCGGGGGCATACCATCTCTCCTGCAGACATCCTGCTTTTCAGGTGAGTGGCCCCGTCTCAACAGCAGGCAGGGCTCATGTGCATTGCGTATTCAAGTTCTTTCCTGCAAAGCTTCATACCAGCAGGGCCCTGGACTCCAAACCTGTTGTAGCTGGGAGGGCAACCAGGGGAACATTGAGCTCCAGACATGGGTCTCACTGCAAGGGAGGTTTCATTGGTAGACACTCTCAGGTGAGGGAGGTCAGAGGAAGCACACAGGGCATACAGTCCAGCAGTATTAAAAGGGGCAGTGCAGATGGGCAAGAGGTAAGGCCAAGGTCAGACCATTGCTGCAGCAGCTGGGTGCTTGTCTACACCCTTCCCCCACTGGATTCCAGGCCACCCAAGCATGAATAGGTGATGGCTCTGACTATCATAGGATATCCACAATGACCCGCTCCATCCGCTAGGAGGTCACCACAATGGGGCAAGAGTGAGGAGCTAGTCATAGCTCCATCTGGTGGGTGTCAGTGTTGTGTTTCAATGGACCTGTACTCTGATGCCCCTGGGCTCTCAACCAGAGAAGGGCCTGCAAGGGGGAGTAGGGCATGCTCAAGTCCAATGCCTCAAGAATTGGTCCAAAGAGGTGGTACAGGTCAAGCCAAGGGTATTGGGATCTGGCGAGTGGACCCAGACCCCCTGGAATGTAATCAGATATTGCACTGCCTCCTAGATGAGTCCGCTCTTGGTTCTCTCAAAAGATGGCGTAGGATGGGGCCCTTTCACAGCTTCTCAGGAGGATCATCAAGCAGAAGACACAAGAGCTATATTTATATGCACTTTAGGGGTTGCTGTGAGGTAAGGCATAGGCTCCAAACTACTTTGTGGGCAGCAGTTGCACCGCCGGTCAGCCGTGGCTATGTGGGCATCGCACTCAACATGATGGAGGCGCTGATTCAGGCCATCTCTTGCGCCATCATGTCAGCAGCCCTGCTCGGGCCAGTAATTGCTGCTATTGGCATCCAACAAGGGGTAGGGTAGTGTTGAGAGCCTCCCCTGTTCTGATTTTGGCAGCGGGCTGGCTCCAATGCTTCAGATGGCAGTGGATGCAGAAGGGAGGCCCGGAGAGATGGAGAAGTGCATCTCACTCCATCCCGCAACAGGCCACCCCCCCAAAATTGTTCCTTTTTTAACATTACATATTCCATAACCCACATGAAAACTACATGGACTACTACTAATTTATATCTAAGATTTGTACTCGAGGCATTTCAATTCATGCAAAAAAAAACAAGTGATGGACGGAATGCTGAACAATGTCAAACATTCACCCCCAGTACAGAGATTTGGGCCTAAATCCATTGTTTTTTTGCTGCCCATGCCATTCCAGTTTGGACCCAGCCATATGCAAATCAGTCTTGACCCTGTTCCCCATGGGAACAGTCAGGCCCGAACTGCCAGGCCAGGTCTTCCCTGGACTGAAAACAAGCATCCCGGGACCAGTTTTGGGGTTTCGCCCCTCATCAGCCAGGCTGGCTTGAATCCAGTGGCATGGGAAGCACGGGACCCACGTCTGGGCATACCTTTCCCACTTAGGGCAACAAATGCAAAAAGAACAAGTGATGGACGGAATGCTGAACAATGTAAAACGTTCACCCCCAGTACAGAGATCTGGGCCTAAATCCATCGGTTTTTTGCTGCCATTACTCCGGGTTAAAATATGTTTATTTGTCTTAATGACAAACTTCAAGTACACTGTTTAATATTAAAAGACTATGGTCAATTTACCTTATAATGTTCCTGGGAGGTCTGAGACGTCAATTGCACAAAAACCACTGATAGCTTCTGGCTCAATAGTGATTTGCATAAGTTCCTCAATGACGGTTGATGATGGGATGGTGGGTGGGAGCCTCCTCCTGTCCCACACTTACTCACACAGATGGCTTGCCACCTTCTCCTTGGTATGAGACTTTAAGATCATACCATCTCTTCATTATCTGTTCAACTGACCTCTGGGTGACTCCATCTACACTGTTCTTCTCCAGCATCTCCATCCATATTTTTTTCTTCTGGGTCTCAGGCCCTATCAGGAATGACTTGCTAAACAGTGGGTCATAGAGACCAACACATTCCTTTGTGAAAATTTCACGTTTTTTTTTTTTAAATATCAGTTTTCTGTTCCTGTTGCCATGCCTCTCCCTGTTCTTACATGACATACTGAATTCCTTAAAAGAATGGATGGAAAGCCAACTCAAAAAATCAAGTCTCCTACAGACCTGCTGCACTGATTCTCTCCACCTTTAAAGCGAGTGTTACTTCCTGGTTCTGATGTTATCAATGTATGCTAAAAGCGAGTGTCACTATTTACAACTCCATTCTCTTTTTAGGAAATCGCTAAAAGTGTTTTCCTAAATAACTGATGCAGGAAGCTGGCTTGGTGTGTGGTGGGTACCTAAGGTACTTACACCTTATACTAGAACCAGGTATCCCCTAATAGTGTAGTGTAGGCAGTGTCTAGAAGCCAGGCTCTCTAGAGGTAGCTGTGGATAAGCAGCCAAGACTTATCTAGGAGACCTGCAAAGCTGATGGAATACCAATGTAGTCACACAGCACTTACACAGATGGAAGAATACACTCAATGTTACAAAAATAAAGATACTTTATTATGGTAAGTGTAGGAAAGTACCATCTTGCCTGGCATGTTACCCCCATTTTTCACTGTATATATGTTGTTTTAGTTGTATGTGTCACTGGGACCCTGGTAACCCAGGGCCCCAGTGCTCATAAGTGTGCCTGAATGTGTTACCTGTGTAGTGACTAACTGTCTCACTGAGGCTCTTCTAATCAGAACCTCAGTGGTTATGCTCTCTCATTTCTTTCCAAATTGTCACTAACAGGCTAGTGACCATTTTTACCAATTTACATTGGCTTACTGGAACACCCTTATAATTCCTTAGTATATGGTACTGAGGTACCCAGGGTATTGGGGTTCCAGGAGATCCCTATGGGCTGCAGCATTTCTTTTGCCACCCATAGGGAGATCTGACAATTCTTACACAGGTCTGCCACTGCAGCCTGAGTGAAATAACGTCCACGTTATTTCACAGCCATTTTACACTGCACTTAAGTAACTTATAAGTCACCTATATGTCTAACCTTTACCTGGTAAAGGTTAGGTGCAAAGTTACTTAGTGTGAGGGCACCCTGGCACTAGCCAAGGTGCCCCCACATTGTTCAGAGCCAATTCCCTGAACTTTGTGAGTGCGGGGACACCATTACACGCGTGCACTACATATAGGTCACTACCTATATGTAGCTTCACCATGGTAACTCCGAATATGGCCATGTAACATGTCTATGATCATGGAATTGCCCCCTCTATACCATCCTGGCATAGTTGGCACAATCCCATGATCCCAGTGGTCTGTAGCACAGACCCTGGTACTGCCAAACTGCCCTTCCTGGGGTTTCACTGCAGCTGCTGCCAACCCCTCAGACAGGCAGCTGCCCTCCTGGGGTCCAGCCAGGCCTGGCCCAGGATGGCAGAACAAAGAACTTCCTCTGAGAGAGGGTGTGACACCCTCTCCCTTTGGAAAATGGTGTGAAGGCAGGGGAGGAGTAGCCTCCCCCAGCCTCTGGAAATGCTTTGTTGGGCACAGAGGTGCCCAATTCTGCATAAGCCAGTCTACACCGGTTCAGGGGACCCCTTAGCCCTGCTCTGGCGCGAAACTGGACAAAGGAAAAGGGGAGTGACCACTCCCCTGACCTGCACCTCCCCTGGGAGGTGTCCAGAGCTCCTCCAGTGTGCTCCAGACCTCTGCCATCTTTGAAACAGAGGTGCTGCTGGCACACTGGACTGCTCTGAGTGGCCAGTGCCACCAGGTGACGTCAGAGACTCCTGCTGATAGGCTCCTTCAGGTGTTAGTAGCCTATCCTCTCTCCTAGGTAGCCAAACCCTCTTTTCTGGCTATTTAGGGTCTCTGTCTCTGGGGAAACTTCAGATAACGAATGCAAGAGCTCATCCGAGTTCCTCTGCATCACTCTCTTCACCTTCTGATAAGGAATCGACTGCTGACCGCGCTGGAAGCCTGCAAACCTGCAACATAGTAGCAAAGACAACTACTGCAACTCTGTAACGCTGATCCTGCCGCCTTCTCGACTGTTTTCCTGCTTGTGCATGCTGTGGGGGTAGTCTGCCTCCTCTCTGCACCAGAAGCTCCGAAGAAATCTCCCGTGGGTCGACGGAATCTTCCCCCTGCAACCGCAGGCACCAAAAAGCTGCATTACCGGTCCCTTGGGTCTCCTCTCAGCACGACGAGCGAGGTCCCTCGAATCCAGCGACTCTGTCCAAGTGACCCCCACAGTCCAGTGACTCTTCAGTCCAAGTTTGGTGGAGGTAAGTCCTTGCCTCACCTCGCTGGGCTGCATTGCTGGGAACCGCGACTTTGCAGCTACTCCGGCCCCTGTGCACTTCCGGCGGAAATCCTTTGTGCACAGCCAAGCCTGGGTCCACGGCACTCTAACCTGCATTGCACGACTTTCCAAGTTGGTCTTCGGCGACGTGGGACTCCTTTGTGCAACTTCGGCGAGCACCGTTTCATGCATCCTCGTAGTGCCTGTTTCTGGCACTTCTCCGGGTGCTACCTGCTTCAGTGAGGGCTCTTTGTCTTGCTCGACGTCCCCTCTCTCTTCAGGTCCAATTTGCGACCTCCTGGTCCCTTATGGGCCCCAGCAGCATCCAAAAACGCCAAACGCACGATTTGCGACTAGCAAGGCTTATTGGCGTCCTTTCGGCGGAAAAACACCTCTGCACGACTCTCCGAGGCGAGAGGGATCCGTCCACCAAAGGGGAAGTCTCTAGCCCTTTTCGTTCCTGCAGAAACCTCAGCTTCTTCTGTCCAGTAGAAGCTTCTTTGCACCCGCAGCTGGCATTTCCTGGGCATCTGCCCATCTCCGACTTGCTTGTGACTTTTGGACTTGGTCCCCTTGTTCCACAGGTACCCTAGATTGGAAATCCACAGTTGTTGCATTGCTGGTTTGTGTCTTTCCTGCATTATTCCTCTAACACAACTTCTTTGTCCTTAGGGGAACTTTAGTGCACTTTGCACTCACTTTTCAGGGTCTTGGGGAGGGTTATTTTTCTAACTCTCACTATTTTCTAATAGTCCCAGCGACCCTCTACAAGGTCACATAGGTTTGGGGTCCATTCGTGGTTCGCATTCCACTTTTGGAGTATATGGTTTGTGTTGCCCCTATCCCTATGTTTCCCCATTGCATCCTATTGTAACTATACATTGTTTGCACTGTTTTCTAAGACTATACTGCATATTTTTGCTATTGTGTATATATATCTTGTGTATATTTCCTATCCTCTCACTGAGGGTACACTCTAAGATACTTTGGCATATTGTCATAAAAATAAAGTACCTTTATTTTTAGTATAACTGTGTATTGTGTTTTCTTATGATATTGTGCATATGACACTAGGTGGTACTGTAGTAGCTTCACACGCCTCCTAGTTCAGCCTAAGCTGCTCTGCTAAGCTACCATTATCCATCAGCTTAAGCTGCTAGACACCCTATACACTAATAAGGGATAACTGGGCCTGGTGCAAGGTGCAAGTACCCCTTGGTACTCACTACAAGCCAGTCCAGCCTCCTACATTGGTTGTGCAGTGGTGGGATAAGTGCTTGAGACTACTTACCACTCTTGTCATTGTACTTTTCATAAGAGAAAAATATACAAAACAAGGTCAGTGTATATACACATAGCCAAAAAGTTTTGCATTTCCTCTTTTCACTCTTTTCTAAGTGCTGAAAAGTACTTCTAAAACTTTCAAAAAGTTCTTAAAAGTTTAAAAAGTTTTTTCTGTCTTTCCAAAAAGTTCTGAAAACTTTTTTCTCTTTTTCTATCACTTTAACTCTCTCTAAAAAATGTCTGGCACAGGCCAAACTGTTGATCTGTCCAAACTTGCATATGACAACCTTAGCTGGAAAAGAGCAAGGAGTCTCTGTATAGAGAGAGGTTTGAGTGTAGGGAAGAATCCTTCCTTGGAACTGTTACTTAACATGCTTAGAGAACAGGATAAGGCCATAGGTGCCTCATCTGTTGAAAAAGTACCTAATAGTTCTCAATCTGATTCAGGGACTCCCCCAGGAAAAGATTCAGGAAAGAAACTTCCTAGCCTGCCCATTACTAGACAATCTAGCATAGATGGTAATGATGATGAGCCACACCATATAAATAGTGTTGTCTCACATCATAGCAAAAGCATTTATTCTCACCATACAGGTAGTAATGTTTCTGTAAACCAAGCTGTTAGGGTGGCTTCTGTAAGGGACAGGTCTCCTTCTGTTCATTCCCATCATAGCTCTGTTTCTAGAAATGTCCCTCCCACCAACCCTGATGACAGAATGTTAGAGAGGGAACTCAATAAGTTGAGGGTGGAACAAACCAGACTGAAGCTTAAAAAGCAACAGCTGGATTTGGATAGACAGTCTTTTGAATTAGAGAAGGAAAGACAGAAGTTGGGTTTAGATAACCATGGTGGCAGCAGCAGTATTCCCCAATAGTCATCCTGCAAAAGAGCATGATTCCAGGAATCTGCACAAGATAGTTCCCCCTTATAAGGAGGGGGATGACATTAACAAGTGGTTTGCTGCACTTGAGAGGGCCTGTGTTGTACAGGATGTCCCTCAAAGGCAGTGGGCTGCTATCCTATGGCTATCATTTAGTGGAAAAGGTAGGGATAGGCTCCTTACTGTGAAAGAAAATGATGCTAATAATTTCCCAGTTCTTAAGAATGCACTCCTGGATGGTTATGGCTTAACCACTGAGCAGTACAGGATAAAGTTCAGAGAGACCAAAAAGGAGTCTTCACAAGACTGGGTTGATTTCATTGACCATTCAGTGAAGGCCTTGGAGGGGTGGTTACATGGCAGTAAAGTTACTGATTATGACAGCCTGTATAACCTAATCCTGAGAGAGCATATTCTTAATAATTGTGTGTCTGATTTGTTGCACCAGTACTTGGTGGACTCTGATCTGACCTCTCCCCAAGAATTGGGAAAGAAGGCAGACAAATGGGTCAGAACAAGAGTGAACAGAAAAGTTCATACAGGGGGTGACAAAGATGGCAACAAAAAGAAGGATGGTAAGTCTTCAGACAAGGGTGGGGACAAATCTAAAAATGAGTCTTCATCAGGCCCACAAAAACACTCTGGTGGGGGTGGTGGGTCCAAATCCTCCTTTAATCAGAACAAGGAAAAGAAACCATGGTGCTATTTATGTAAAATAAAAGGCCATTGGACAACAGATCCCAGTTGTCCAAAGAAAGGCACCACTGCTCCTACCACTACAACCCCTACTGCTACACCTAGTGTCCCTACTAATAGCAGTGGTGGTGGGAGCAAACCTACTAATAGCCAATCCAAGGGAGTAGCTGGGCTCACTTTTGGTAACTTAGTTGGGGTTGGTCTGATTAGGGAGACCACAGAGGCTACTTTAGTCTCTGAAGGGGCTATTGATTTAGCCACTTTGGTTGCTTGCCCCCATAACTTGGAGAAGTACAAGCAACTAACCCTAATAAATGGTGTTGAGGTCCAGGCCTACAGGGACACAGGTGCCAGTGTCACAATGGTGATTGAGAAACTGGTGCACCCTGAACAACACATACTTGGACACCAGTACCAAGTAACCGATGCTCACAACATAACACAAAGCCACCCCATGGCTGTTGTAAATCTCAACTGGGGGGGGGTAACTGGTCCAAAGAAAGTTGTGGTAGCTTCAGATTTACCTGTAGACTGTCTATTAGGGAATGATTTGGAGACATCAGCTTGGTCAGATGTGGAGTTGGAGGCCCATGCAGCAATGCTGGGCATCCCAGGATATACGTTTGCTTTGACAAGGGCCCAGGCCAAAAAGCAAAAAGGACAGGGAAGCTTGGATCCTGGAACAATGGACCAAGTGCTCCCTAAAGCTAGGGCTAGTAGAAGCAAACCACTTCCTACTATCCCTCCCTCTACAGTGGATTCTACTTCTGAGGAAGAAGAATTCCCTCCCTGTGCAGAACCTACACCAGAGGAGCTGGAAGCAGACACTGCTGAGCTTTTGGGTGAAGGGGGGCCTGCCAGAGAGGAGTTGAGTGTGGCACAGCAAACCTGTCCCACATTAGAGGGTCTCAGACAGCAAGCTGTCAAACAAGCTAATGGGGATGTCAGTGACTCTCACAGAGTTTACTGGGAGGACAACCTCTTGTACACTGAGCATAGGGATCCTAAACCTGGAGCTGCCAGGAGATTAGTGATTCCTCAGGAGTACAGAAAGTTCCTCCTAACACTGGCACATGACATTCCCTTAGCTGGGCATCTAGGACAAATGAAAACTTGGGACAGGCTTGTTCCCCTGTTTCATTGGCCTAGGATGTCTGAGGACACAATGGAATTTTGTAAGTCCTGTGAAACCTGTCAAGCCAGTGGCAAGACAGGTGGCATCCCAAAGGCACCCCTTATTCCACTGCCTGTGGTTGGGGTTCCCTTTGAAAGGGTAGGGGTTGACATAGTTGGCCCCCTTGACCCTCCTACTGCTTCAGGCAATAGGTTTATCTTGGTGGTAGTGGACCATGCCACAATATATCCTGAAGCAATTCCTTTAAGGACCACTACAGCTCCTGCAGTGGCAAAGGCCCTCCTGGGAATATTTTCCAGGGTGGGCTTCCCAAAGGAAGTAGTATCAGACAGAGGAAGCAATTTCATGTCTGCATACTTAAAGGCCATGTGGAAGGAGTGTGGTGTAACGTACAAGTTCACAACACCCTATCATCCACAAACAAATGGACTGGTGGAGAGATTTAATAAAACTCTCAAAGGCATGATTATGGGTCTCCCTGAAAAACTCCGCAGGAGATGGGATATCCTTCTACCATGCCTCCTTTTTGCCTACAGGGAGGTACCCCAGAAAGGAGTGGGCTTCAGCCCCTTTGAACTTCTTTTTGGACACCCTGTTAGGGGTCCACTCACACTTGTAAAGGAGGGTTGGGAACAACCTTTAAAAGCTCCTAAGCAGAATATTGTGGATTATGTACTTGGCCTCAGATCAAGGATGGCTGAGTACATGAAAAAGGCCAGTAAAAACCTTCAGGCCAGCCAAGAGCTCCAGAAGAAATGGCATGATCAGAAGGCTGTTTTGGTTCAGTACCAACCAGGGCAGAAAGTGTGGGTCTTGGAGCCTGTGGCCCCAAGAGCACTCCAAGATAAATGGAGTGGACCCCACACAATTGTTGAAAAGAAGGGTGAAGTCACCTACTTGGTTGACTTAGGCACTGCAGGGAGTCCCCTTAGGGTGCTCCATGTCAACCGCCTGAAACCCTACTATGACAGGGCTGATCTCACCCTGCTCATGGCAACTGATGAGGGACAGGAAGAAGACAGTGATCCTCTACCTGATCTCTTCTCTTCCACAGAACAAGATGCTCTTGTGGAAGGTGTAGTTTTGGCTCATTGTCTTACTGCAGAGCAGAAAGATAATTGCATAAATCTCCTACATCAATTCTCTGAACTCTTCTCTACTGTGCCAGGTACCACTTCTTGGTGTGAGCACACTATAGATACTGGAGACAGTTTACCTGTCAAAAGTAAGATCTATAGGCAGCCTGACCATGTCAGGGACTGCATAAAGCAAGAAGTTCAGAAAATTTTGGAACTAGGAGTGGTTGAGCACTCTGACAGTCCATGGGCTTCTCCTGTGGTACTGGTACCAAAACCCAATTCTAAAGATGGAAAGAAGGAAATGCGGTTTTGTGTAGACTATAGAGGTCTCAACTTGGTAACCAAAACTGATGCTCACCCTATACCCAGGGCAGATGAGCTTATAGATACACTGGCATCTGCCAAGTATCTAAGCACTTTTGATTTGACTGCAGGGTATTGGCAGATCAAATTATCAGAAGATGCTAAACCTAAGACTGCATTTTCTACCATTGGAGGACATTACCAGTTTACTGTAATGCCTTTTGGTTTGAAAAATGCACCTGCCACTTTTCAGAGGTTGGTGAACACAGTCCTGCAAGGGCTGGAAGCTTTCAGTGCAGCATATTTGGACGATATAGCTGTCTTTAGCTCCAGCTGGGATGATCACCTGGTCCACCTATGGAAAGTTTTGGAGGCCCTGCAAAAGGCAGGCCTCACTATCAAGGCTTCAAAGTGCCAGATAGGGCAGGGTAAGGTGGTTTATCTGGGACACCTTGTTGGTGGGGAACAGATTGCACCACTTCAGGGGAAAATCCAAACAATTATTGATTGGGTTCCCCCTACCACTCAGACTCAGGTGAGAGCCTTCCTAGGCCTCACTGGGTATTACAGGAGGTTCATTAAGAACTATGGCTCCATTGCAGCCCCTCTTAATGACCTCACATCCAAGAAAATGCCTAAAAAGGTATTATGGACAGCAAACTGTCAGAAAGCTTTTGAGGAGCTGAAGCAGGCCATGTGCTCTGCACCTGTCCTGAAAAGCCCTTGTTACTCTAAAAGATTCTATGTCCAAACTGATGCATCTGAATTAGGAGTAGGGGCAGTCCTATCACAACTTAATTCTGAGGGCCAGGATCAACCTGTTGCTTTTATTAGTAGAAGGTTGACCCCTAGAGAAAAGCGTTGGTCTGCCATTGAGAGGGAGGCCTTTGCTGTGGTCTGGGCTCTGAAGAAGTTGAGGCCATACCTGTTTGGCACTCACTTCATTGTTCAGACAGACCACAAACCTCTACTTTGGCTAAAACAAATGAAAGGTGAAAATCCTAAATTGTTGAGGTGGTCCATATCCCTACAGGGAATGGACTATACAGTGGAACATAGACCTGGGAGTAGCCACTCCAATGCAGATGGACTCTCCAGATATTTCCACTTAGACAATGAAGACTCATCAGGTCATGGCTAGTCTTATTGTCCTTCGTTTGGGGGGGGGTTGTGTAGGGAAGTACCATCTTTCCTGGCATGTTACCCCCATTTTTCACTGTATATATGTTGTTTTAGTTGTACAGTATGTGTCACTGGGACCCTGGTAACCCAGGGCCCCAGTGCTCATAAGTGTGCCTGAATGTGTTACCTGTGTAGTGACTAACTGTCTCACTGAGGCTCTGCTAATCAGAACCTCAGTGGTTATGCTCTCTCATTTCTTTCCAAATTGTCACTAACAGGCTAGTGACCATTTTTACCAATTTACATTGGCTTACTGGAACACCCTTATAATTCCCTAGTATATGGTACTGAGGTACCCAGGGTATTGGGGTTCCAGGAGATCCCTATGGGCTGCAGCATTTCTTTTGCCACCCATAGGGAGCTCTGACAATTCTTACACAGGCCTGCCACTGCAGCCTGAGTGAAATAACGTCCACGTTATTTCACAGCCATTTTACACTGCACTTAAGTAACTTATAAGTCACCTATATGTCTAACCTTTACCTGGTAAAGGTTAGGTGCAAAGTTACTTAGTGTGAGGGCACCCTGGCACTAGCCAAGGTGCCCCCACATTGTTCAGAGCCAATTCCCTGAACTTTGTGAGTGCGGGGACACCATTACACGCGTGCACTACATATAGGTCACTACCTATATGTAGCTTCACCATGGTAACTCCGAATATGGCCATGTAACATGCCTATGATCATGGAATTGCCCCCTCTATACCATCCTGGCATAGTTGGCACAATCCCATGATCCCAGTGGTCTGTAGCACAGACCCTGGTACTGCCAAACTGCCCTTCCTGGGGTTTCACTGCAGCTGCTGCTGCTGCCAACCCCTCAGACAGGCAGCTGCCCTCCTGGGGTCCAGCCAGGCCTGGCCCAGGATGGCAGAACAAAGAACTTCCTCTGAGAGAGGGTGTGACACCCTCTCCCTTTGGAAAATGGTGTGAAGGCAGGGGAGGAGTAGCCTCCCCCAGCCTCTGGAAATGCTTTGTTGGGCACAGAGGTGCCCAATTCTGCATAAGCCAGTCTACACCGGTTCAGGGGACCCCTTAGCCCTGCTCTGGCGCGAAACTGGACAAAGGAAAAGGGGAGTGACCACTCCCCTGACCTGCACCTCCCCTGGGAGGTGTCCAGAGCTCCTCCAGTGTGCTCCAGACCTCTGCCATCTTGGAAACAGAGGTGCTGCTGGCACACTGGACTGCTCTGAGTGGCCAGTGCCACCAGGTGACGTCAGAGACTCCTGCTGATAGGCTCCTTCAGGTGTTAGTAGCCTATCCTCTCTCCTAGGTAGCCAAACCCTCTTTTCTGGCTATTTAGGGTCTCTGTCTCTGGGGAAACATCAGATAACGAATGCAAGAGCTCATCCGAGTTCCTCTGCATCTCTCTCTTCACCTTCTGATAAGGAATCGACTGCTGACCGCGCTGGAAGCCTGCAAACCTGCAACATAGTAGCAAAGACGACTACTGCAACTCTGTAACGCTGATCCTGCCGCCTTCTCGACTGTTTTCCTGCTTGTGGATGCTGTGGGGGTAGTCTGCCTCCTCTCTGCACCAGAAGCTCCGAAGAAATCTCCCGTGGGTCGACGGAATCTTCCCCCTGCAACCGCAGGCACCAAAAAGCTGCATTACCAGTCCCTTGGGTCTCCTCTCAGCACGACGAGCGAGGTCCCTCGAATCCAGCGACTCTGTCCAAGTGACCCCCACAGTCCAGTGACTCTTCAGTCCAAGTTTGGTGGAGGTAAGTCCTTGCCTCACCTCGCTGGGCTGCATTGCTGGGAACCGCGACTTTGCAGCTACTCCGGCCCCTGTGCACTTCCGGCGGAAATCCTTTGTGCACAGCCAAGCCTGGGTCCACGGCACTCTAACCTGCATTGCACGACTTTCCAAGTTGGTCTTCGGCGACGTGGGACTCCTTTGTGCAACTTCGGCGAGCACCGTTTCACACATCCTCGTAGTGCCTGTTTCTGGCACTTCTCCGGGTGCTACCTGCTTCAGTGAGGGCTCTTTGTCTTGCTCGACGTCCCCTCTCTCTTCAGGTCCAATTTGCGACCTCCTGGTCCCTCCTGGGCCCCAGCAGCGTCCAAAAACGCCAAACGCACGATTTGCAACTAGCAAGGCTTGTTGGCGTCCTTTTGGCGGGAAAACACCTCTGCACAAGTCTCCAAGGCGAGCGGGATCTGTTCACCAAAGGGGAAGTCTCTAGCCCTTTTCGTTCCTGCAGAAACCTCAGCTTCTTCTGTCCAGTAGAAGCTTCTTTGCACCCACAGCTGGCATTTCCTGGGCATCTGCCCATCTCCGACTTGCTTGTGACTTTTGGACTTGGTCCCCTTGTTCCACAGGTACCCTAGATTGGAAATCCACAGTTGTTGCATTGCTGGTTTGTGTCTTTCCTGCATTATTCCTCTAACACGACTTCTTTGTCCTTAGGGGAACTTTAGTGCACTTTGCACTCACTTTTCAGGGTCTTGGGGAGGGTTATTTTTCTAACTCTCACTATTTTCTAATAGTCCCAGCGACCCTCTACAAGGTCACATAGGTTTGGGGTCCATTCGTGGTTCGCATTCCACTTTTGGAGTATATGGTTTGTGTTGCCCCTATCCCTATGTTTCCCCATTGCATCCTATTGTAACTATACATTGTTTGCACTGTTTTCTAAGACTATACTGCATATTTTTGCTATTGTGTATATATATCTTGTGTATATTTCCTATCCTCTCACTGAGGGTACACTCTAAGATACTTTGGCATATTGTCATAAAAATAAAGTACCTTTATTTTTAGTATAACTGTGTATTGTGTTTTCTTATGATATTGTGCATATGACACTAGGTGGTACTGTAGTAGCTTCACACGTTTCCTAGTTCAGCCTAAGCTGCTCTGCTAAGCTACCATTATCTATCAGCCTAAGCTGCTAGACACCCTATACACTAATAAGGGATAACTGGGCCTGGTGCAAGGTGCAAGTACCCCTTGGTACTCACTACAAGCCAGTCCAGCCTCCTACAGTAAGACACAGCAAAAAAACTATAGAGGCAATACTCCCTTAGGAGGTAAATAGTACACAAGATATAGACACTAGTTGTCAGAAATAGGCATAAGAATAGTTAGAAAACAGTGCAAAACAGTGTAAATCACAATAGAGAATAGTGGCCCTACAGGGAGCACAAACCATATATTAAAGAAATTGAATGCAAGAGTGTCATCCCCACCTAGGCAAGTGGAGTGACTAGTGGGGTGCTGGGGGTACAGGGAAAGCACAAAGCTAAGTATCACAACATCCCCCAGAGACTAGGAAAGCAGGGGTAAATCATTAGAATTTCCCCAGAACACCCACTTAGAAGAAAATAAGAGAATTGCAAAAGCCAGAGATGACTGCAAGAAACCAACAGTGGATCCCTGAAGAGGAAGACCTGTGGAAAGAGGGGACAAAGTCAAGAAGACACAGCAGAGTCCACTGGGGCCCCTACCCACCAAGCTGAGGATAGCAGGAGTTGGTCGACGGTGAGGAAGAAGAGTCAACACTGCAGCCCTGGAGTAGGAGTCAAGTTCCTGGAGGATGCAAGTGATGTCCCACGCCGGAAGCAATATTGCAGTTGGGTTTGAGTGCTCGGATTTCACCAACAAGCCTTGGCACAGGCAAAACTTGCAGTTGGTGGAAAGTGGCCACCTATCAGGAGGGGGCTTTGATGTCACCTGCCTGACCTGGCCACTCAGATGCTCCCAGAGTTCCCTGCCAACCTTGGACTCAAGATGGCAAAACCCAGGGACCCACTGGAGGAGCTCTGGGTGACACCCCTGGGGTCATGATGGACAGGAGAGCGGTCACGCTCCTTTCCATTGTCTAGTTTCGCTCCAGAACAGGATCTGGAGGTCCCTGAACGGGTGCTGACAAGTTTATGCATGGAGGGCACCAAATGTGCCCTTCAAAGCATACCAGTGGATTGGGGAGGCTACCCCTCCCAAGCCATGTAACACCTATTTCCAAAGGGAGAGTGTACGAGGCTGGCCTGGTTTGCAGTTGGTACCAAAGGTACTTACACCTAATACCAGGTCCAGTTATCCCTTATTAGTGAAATTTAGTCAGCGTCTGGAAGCCAGGCTGCCTAGAAACAGAGAGAGCATGAGCACTGGGATTCTGATTAGCAGGAGTCCAGTGACAATTTAGAAAATAGTGAAACACACTGAAAAGCAGGCCATAAACCATAAGCACTGGGGTCCTGACCAGCAGGATCCCAGTGACCTAGTCAAAACCACACTGACATCAGGTGGAATTTGGGGGTAACATGCCAAAAAGAGGGTACTTTCCCACAGAGAGGATGTAACACTCCTCTCCCAAAGGAAATTCTTTGTTCTGCCTTCATGGGCTTGAGCTGCTCAAGCAACAGGAGGGCAGAAACCTGTCTGTGAGGTGGCAGCAGCTTGGACTGCCTGGAAAACCTCAGAAGGTTGTAGGAGCAATGCTAGGGGTCCTCTAAGGAGCATCCAGAGTGCATGGAATCATACAACCAATACTTGTAAAAGTATTGGGGTATGATTCCAACATGATGCCAAATATGCCTAGGTTTGGAGTTACCATTGTGTAGCTGGACGTAGGTAGTGACCTATGTCCAGTGCACGCGTAAAATGGCATTCCGGCACTCAAAATCCAGAAAAGTGAGTCTGGAATTTGTGGGGACACCTCATCTAGTGCAGGGGTGCCCTCACACAGAGGTACCTGCACCCTGCTCTTTGGGCTGAGAGGGCCTACCATAGGGGTGACTTGCAGTGACCTATAGTAAAAAAGGGGGCATGAACCTGGTTCACACAGACTGCAATGTCAGGCCTGCAGAACCCTTTGCATGGGCTCCCTATTGGTGGCAGAATAACTGCTGCAGCCTGTAGGGATCCCCTGGGACCCTAATGCCCTGGGTACCATATTCTAGGGGCTTACACAGGGGCACCAGTATGCCAATTGTGGGATGAAATACAGAGTTTTGGGAGAGAGAGTATAATCACTGGGGTCCTGGTTAGCAGGATCCCAGTGAACACAGTCAATCACACTGACAGGCAGAAAAGGGGGTAACCATGCCAAGAAAGAGGGTACTTTCCTATACCTAACTGACTACTTAACGAAATGTTGTTTATTTTGCGATTCATTTCGTACATACTGATTAGCGATAACCAAATACAGATTCATAAGGATTCTAGTTTAGGTAATTGCTATTTGGTATTTTTGTACATAAGGTCCATGGATCTCAGCGGACATTGGGCCTCACTCAGAAGGTCATCTTAGGTCTTTAGGTCAGTATCCTCTATTTTGTGGCTCCCTGCTCCTTTAGACGGTGTCACTGCAGGTTGTAAAACTCAGTATTGTCACCTCCAAAGGTAAAGGTGCTGATTAAAAGGAAATTCTTTATTGTGTAGCTATCCCTCCCGATTGTCACATCAACATATTGCCCTCTACATACTCTACTCCACAGTGCTCCAACCTGGAGACTTCTTCAGGCGCTCAAGGCTTCACTGTCAGCCCATTTGTTTTTCATCCTCTGATAAGCTGCTTTGAGCAAATTCATCTCTCTTCTAAAGTCAATGGGCTTGCATCATCCCATGATAGGCAAAAACCAGGACATTTGCCATTCAACATAGCTGGTTGTGGGAATTAGGGCAGCCCGGAGTAATGCAAGCCATATTCAGGGAAGAGCTGCTTGGTAAGACTGAGGACATCTAGTATGTGGCCACACCTAAAACCTTCATATTTTAAATGCTAAAGTTAATAAAAACAAACTACACCTATTGTCAGTGAAAGGTGACACACAAATGTTTGTAATATGTTTTGGCTGGGGTGCATGGCCCAGTCACCAAAGCTATTGGAAGAAAATTGAATAGCTCTGCTCCAATCTTTGACATCCAATTCCATCTGCCAAAAAATTAAAGTTAAATTCCATATTGACGATGTGGCTGATGCCATGCTGGCACTCTGTAACTGCTGTGGACACCTGAGCATGGCGGATCATGGGGGCTTGAATTCCCATTAGAGGTGGACTCGTTGACTTAGATTCACATCACCAGCACCACACACCAACAGTACCCAAAGGGACCTGAAGGCTCAGGTCAGCCATAGACAAAGGGAGCCAGGCACATCTGTGCAATTCAGTGGGGCTGCCTGGGAGGTGAATCCTGAAGGAGGAGACTGCCCTGTAGGGGGCCGAGCCAACAACCCAGTGCCAAGGGCTAGGCATCTAACAAGGTGGGCTACAATCCCATAATAGATGTTGAGGTAAAGGAGATGGGTGCACTGAATACTATGACCTTCCCCTTGAATCCTTCCCCTTTGGGGTCTGAACTCCACTGCTTCTGGGGTGCCCGATGGGACCTCAGCCTGAAAAGAACAGCAGAATACTGCATTGGCACTGTTGCAGCTCCTGGCCTTGCCAATGCCCATCAGCAGTACCGCTGAGCCTGACTCTTCCCCTTTGAACACCCAACATTCTTGTTCTGGTGAGTCCACTGAAGGGGCACTTGTTAGGCCTGAATTTTCCCCATCCCACCCCCTGAGATAACCAAGATCCTTCTAATAGCAAGTTCACTTAAGGGTCCCCTAGTAGACTTTGGGACTCCTGCCTGGTCCCCGGGCTGCATGACCCCTCCTGGCCATATTGCAGGTGCTGGGTGGGCTCAAACAGGTGTGTGGGCAACCTGGAATGTAGTGGGGGCCATCATTCCTTCTTCCTTTCTCATCAAAGTGACTGGGACATTGCCCTGTCGCACCAATGACTGCCCTACTTTTTGCTTTTTCTGTGAGCCTACAAGGGCGTTCCGGTGGCTACGACAGATGGGGCCACCTTAAGATGTTAATCATGCCACATGAACGAGGATTCAATGTGTAAAATACTACCTTGGTGGTAAGTACCCATGAGTAGACAGGCCACAAAGGGCAAATTCACCAAGCCCAATAGCTCTGCAGAGAACAACCTCTCTCCATCTCCTGTGGACAAAATATCTTTTGATCTAAACCACGAAGGAAATTGTGGATTGCGCCTAAGACGCCGAAGCACATTCCCAACTGAATAACATCTGGATTGTAGGTCTACCGGAGGGCACAGAGGAACCTCAGTCAACCCAGTTCATTGTGACTTGGCTCCAATCCTGCATCCAGGAAGGGGTCCTGTCATCCTACTTCATAGAGAAATAAGATCACTCATCAACAGAAGCTAGGCCCCCACCAGGCGCCCAGTGAGACAGTTCATTGTCCACATTCTCAACTACAGAGACCATGAAGCTGTCCTTCAGGACATGAGGAGGGGGAAGGTCCCCTCATTCGACCTGGATACAATTATGCTCTTCCCTGATTACCCTCTCATGGTGCAACACTAATATTGATCCTTTCTAGGAGTCAAACAAAAGCTCCGGGCTAGGGCACTTAAGAACATGCTGTTATATCCTGCACACCTCATAGTTCTTCATGTTCACAAAGCACATTTTTGCTACAGCCCTGAGAACCTGTGTAATTGACTTGAAATCCATCATAATATCAGGTGCCCTCGTGGACTAAGAGGGGAACTATCTCCATCACACCCCCACCACTTGTAGTTAGACCATGATGGTGAGGTTCAAGAAGAAGACAATGAGTCACCAGATTAGACAGAATTTAAGGCCAGGGAATAGGGAGGGAACTGCCTCATTCCTCATCCCAGATGACAGCAGATATGGAATTAGAGCCCTACGTAATGCATTGGAAAACTCAGATGCTTCTACTCAAAGAATAAAGTACTACTGCACCACGGCTGACTACCACTTGCAGCCACTGCCACATGGGAATCATATCAAGGATGGCTGCCTTGCACCCGTCTTCATTGTGGTTCCAGATCCATGTTCCATACATCAGCAACTTGGGGAAACAATGGCCAGTCCATCCAACATGCGCAGTAGCCCTCCTTTTCTTCATCTTTTTTCCTCCTCTTTTTCTGTGCTGTTGTTTCCTGCCCCATGGAATGCTAAGTCATAGTTTGTTCTTGTTTTAGATGTCTCATGTTTTGTACACTGGGCAAAATGGACAAAAGTTGCCTCTGCGTTTGAATTGCGGGGTGGTGGCAGTTGGAGTTGAGGGACTTTGTTCTTTATGGTTTAGAAATATCTTCTCTAGTTTCCAAAGGCTACAAAGACCAATGTGTCACTGCTTTCAATGATGCTATGTATGCATACACAATGGTAGATCACCCAGCTCAAGTTTGTGTAATCTGGTGGAATGGTAATGGGCTGAATATGAATGTATGACATAGGATATATGAATTTGGTAACAAATCAGGTAAACTACTATACTGTATTGCCGTTCATGATGCAGGACGGTGTCTTGTCCCCTTTATTAAAGATGACCTAGGCACCATCCTTATAGACACCAAATGAGTCGAAGATGTTTCTCAACTTAGTATAAGTCACTCAATGCAACCTGCACACCACTCATGAGGGAACCGAATAGATCGCTCATAGTTCACCTTCCGCTATGGGGCCTAATGCCCACAGAACATGACATTCTAGACTTGCCATATCCCCACAGGAGATCACCAATGCCATTGCAGATCTTCACTGTGGGAAGATGCCAGGCACAAACGGTTCCCCAGTTGAGACCAGCCTCCTTCGACATCTGCCCAATGACTTACAGGAAGCAATGAATGTAGTCCTTTACAAGCACCGGAAGCAGAAAGGCCTGCACTCCTCATACTGACCGATACCCCTAATTAACCTAGATGTTAAGATTTTTTCCAAGAATCTTGCTAATCAAATACTGTGTCAGACGACTGCTCTTAATATTGAACAGCCACCAGGAACTGAATGGTCCTTATGCACTACTAATGCTGGACTGTGAAAAAGCATTTGATTCCATAGGATAGCCTTTTCATTTTCTAGTTCTGAATCGTATGATCATGGGGTTGAAATTCACTTTGTACATAGACGCGTTATGTGAACGAGCGTGGGTGAAGAGAGGCATAAATGGATATCTTTCTGTCCCATTTCCTATGGAAAGGGTACTAGGCAGGGATGTCATCTGTCCTCCCTTCTTGTGCATTGTCCTCTGAGCACCTCACTACATAGATATGCAGAGATGCCCTGTTTTAGGGAACGGAATGTGACCTGTCAGAAGACCAAGTTTCTCTTTCCGCAGATGAGGTGCTCATATCCGTTCAACAACCTCACTTGGTGGGCCCTTGTGCATTCAAGATAATATACCTTTATGAAGAAGCCTCTGGTTTGGATGTTAACTGGAGCAAATACGCTCTGATACCTTCAGCAGGTGAAGTTACAGAGGCGCTTTGGCAACCACAACTATGTGTCTTGAGAAAGGGCCTTAAATACCTGGGAATCTTCAAGGTACTGGACCCACAGTTGACATGGACATTTAGGGGCACATTACGACATTGGCGGTAAGTGCCGCCCACCGCTGCAGTGACTGCCGCCAAAAGACCGTCGCAGCGGCTAACATCCGTCCGCCAAATTATGACTTCAGACAGATTTCCGCCACAAGGTGGGTGGAAATCCGGTTGTGGCCATACTGGTGGATGGTGTTAAGGTGGCACTGCTAACACCAGCAGCGCCATGCCAGTAGACCGCCGTTAGCCCTATTATGAAAAATAATATGGCCTTGCGGTGTTCTGCTGGAGGTAACAGCGCCCCATCCCCTCCCCTGCCGGAAGACCCCCTGGATGCAGTTAAGTTGGGTTTCTGACAGGCAAGGGGGGCTGGGGGTGTTGTGTGTGTGTTGGGGGTGTGTGCATGAATGTGTGTGTGAATGCAAATGTGTATGTAGTTTTGCTTGCATGTGTGTATGCATGTGTGAGAATGCGTATAGGAATGGAAATGTGTCTGCGTGTCAATGTGAATGTGGTATGGATGTGTGCATGAATGAATGGATGCATGTGTGTATGAATGCGTGTATGCCTGTGTGAGTGAGTGTGTGTATGCGTTGTGAGTGTTTGTGAATGTGCGTGTATAGGGGAATGGGGGATTGGAAGGGGGAAGCATGGATGGAGGGGGGTGGGGGTTGTCTGGGGAGTGTTAGGGGGGGTGGGTGTTCCTCCTATCAGTGACAGGGAAGGAATTCCCTCTCACTAGTTGGGCCTACTGCCAGGGTTTTCGGGGCGTTATGAATGCCACAAAAACCATGGCGGTAGGCAGGGTCAAAATACAGCCAGCGGTACATTAGCGGCCCCAGGCTGGAGATTCTTATCTCCGGCCCGGCAGCTCCTAACACCATGGCAGTTGGTGTGGTATGTTGGCGGGTTGGCTTTAGTCAACCCACAATGTAATAATGTGGTGGCATGTACCGCCAACAGGCTGGCGGTACTACTGCCACATTATCACCAACCGCTGGGGTCATAATGACCTGCTTAGTATACCCACACTCATGACTCATACTACTGAATATCTTAATAAATGGAAATATCTCCCACTGTCATTTAAGGGGGAAATTGCATTGAATAAAATTATATTACTTTCTGAGCTTTTATATGTTCTTCAAAACATTCTACAACATACCCCCACATTATTTTTTCATACCCGTAACATGCACTTCCACACCATCATGTGGGGCGATAGATGTCAAGTACCTGTTTTCTCCACAGGAGCAGAAATGATGCAAACTCTCAATGCCCTCCTATCAGTAAGATTTGCCCTAGGTTCTGGCAAGATGTCACCAACAAGGGGGAAGAGGGATTGGGATAGAGAAGAGACAACAACTGAGTGGGAGGCTTGTCCTTGTGACTGGTTAGCTCTAGACTACTCTTATTGTTCTCTGCAGTGTTTTTGAGGTGCCTGCATGGATGCTGAAGGAGAAGCACCTAATGAATAGAGGGATTGAGCAAATGCAAGGCAAATAAAACAACACTACTATATTCTATGGAGACTGTCAGATAGTTTAATAGAAGCCTTTCATATACCTAACTGCTTGGAGGTTTTTGCCCCTCTTCTACAAGTGTATACATATATATATATATATATATATATATATATATATATATATATATATATATATGTGTAATTCTTGTGGAAGGTCTATCAATTAGACATTCAGAAATCTAAACAACTCTGCAGAGTTGTAATAAATCAGTCAGTAAAGCCACCATCAGAACATCTTTTGAGAGTTCTGGAATTCCAATTTGAAAGAAAATGGAGGATTAGGTCAATATCTTCACATCTAATTATTTGAATGACAAATTTCACTTCTTAGGGCTGAACTGTTATTGAATTTGAATTTCAACTCAGCGGATGGTACACGCAAGCAAAGGGACAGGGGATGAAAGGAAAGATACACGAAAGGTGAGGAGAAACGCCCAGAAGGAAAACTACAAGAAGGGACCAACGAAACAATGCTTTATCTATCCCATTGTTATGAGCCTTACTGACTTCAATGAAGGGATATTCATACAGGTTGAGAAGTTCAGGGAAACCTGGCAGGTGACAGATGGATTGTTGGAGCGCACGCCCAAGTCAGTCATGAGGTGTAGCACTCAGCAGAACTCGAAGAGCCTTAAAAGGAGACTCTTCTCCCAGAAAGGCTTCCAGAGTGCACTCCCACTTTCAGCAACTACAAGTTATTTCACTGTTCAGACGATTAACAGACTTAGGATGGAGGCGCCAAACAGAGACACTAGTCTCTTTAGGATTCTAATTGAATTGCACAGAGAGGAGTACGCACACTAATGAACTTTAGATAATTTTTGTGAGAGTTCTTTAGGACATTAGAAGTTTTCTACTAAAGTGGTGGCCATCTTAGAGTGCACCTCAACTTATTACATTCATACATTTCTCCATTGATTGATCATTAGATGTTTAGTAATCACTCTAACCTTTGCCCCATGACTAATAAGAGAAACACAAGCCTGATTACTTACAATAGATAAAGAATATCCATCACGCATATCCGCACCATTATGTGGGGTTATAGACAACCAAGGTTATCTATGGCCCCACGTAGGCAGTTCACATATGATCGCAGGCTGGGCATGGCCAATGTGCAAACGTATTAATGGGCAGCCCAATTGTCAGTCATCAGTAAGCAAAAGATTCATATTCAAAACCCTATCAATTGCTTCCCCGTGTTTCCATGGAGAGGACCTAAATATCTTAACATCAGGATACAAGAATATTGCCCATGAAGGGCCTTGCATTCAGGAGAGGCATGGCTACTAGTGGTTTCATGCTTCAATGGAAAGATACAGGGTGGCTCCTCCTTTACAGTGTGAGTCGCTTTGATCTGGAACCAGCTCCCACTACAACTCAGAAATATGTCTGGTGAGACATACTTTCAAAAACTGTTAAAAATCTTTCTATTTAGCCTATAACTTGCCACCATACTTAACCTGTATTTGCCTTATAACCAGGATACGCCTGAATAGCTGCATGCTTTACAAATCTAGTCATTCATTCATTTATCCATTCTATGACTGGATATTCAGAGATAGAGAAGATACGGCTTATGCACAAGAACTAAGCATCTTGCTGCATACGAGCCCACTACACCACCACCAAAACCCCTTCACAGTTCACTACAGTGACAACTACAACACTGAAGGCTCAATATACCACACTGAGGGAACTTAAGTGGCATTGTAAACTGACACAAGAGACTCCACTATAACTGAGTGATTGGCTCCCCAGTTGTGCTGGAGCAACCGATTATAGGAAGTGGGATGCCATAGGATCTCTAAATGGGAATATGTCTGCAGTGTTGACCATATGATGTTCAAGGAATTGCAAACAGACTTTCAAATAAATGAATCTCAGCTTTTTGTTACCTTCAACTTAGGCGCACACTGGACATCCTCAGGTACCAAATACAGCAGCTTCAAGAATATAACCCCTTAGAGGTTTAACTGACGTTGGAACCCCTCGGAGGTAACAAATTACACAACCCTACTGTACATTATTAGCAAACACTCCTGACCCAGTTAAGTTGCTGAGGGAGCATTGAATGATTATCTAGGCTTCCTGGGTGAGGATGACTGGAGACAGGCCAATATGGCACCCGGCATAATCACTATATGAGCCTGGCCCCTGTTGGTTCAGGTGCACTACCCTCCATAAAATATACTATACCTGAGAACACATTCACAAAATTAAATTGTCCTTCTCCCCGTTCTGCACTAAATGCTGGACCCTTTTTCATGTGATCCAGGAGTGCCCAGTTTGCTGGCCCTACTAGAGACGGGTCCATGATTAAATCACGCAGATACTTGACCACCCCATTTATATATCACCTAAAACTACCCTTCTGGGCATAACAGGCAATACAGGTAAGAAGCTGGCACAGCCAACCTTTATTTGGCCTAGGCTACTTAGTGGCCAGGCTTGACATAGCAAAACAGTGGAAGCACCCACGACCCCCCAGTTGAGGGAATGGGTAGTGGCCTGGACAATTGCTTCACTATTGGAGGAATGGTATAGAAGGCGAGGAATTGCCCCAAAAACCACAATAGGGCGTGGGGACCCTGGATGGGCTCTGAGCAGCCACTCACTGTGGCATCACAGTGCTGTTTCTAACCTAGATATCAGAATTCTCTCCTTTTGAGGAGCACATGGATAAGTTGATGTGTACTATGAACTAACGTGTTGCTCCTGAGAGATACCACTGCTATACCATAGTCAATGATCATGTTAGATATACAAGGTGAACACTGTGTAAAGCCACAAAACAATAAAAATGTTTATAGTCTCTTGGCTGATCTGTACATATATTTACCGCATCTTTCCATAATTATTAGGATTTACTTTTTCAGTATTCATATTGCCATTTTTGCTTGCTTGGCTCGTGCAGAGGTTCATAGCTAAAGAGGTACCACTGGCTCAACTCTTACAAGAAATATTGAGATGGCAACTTAGGACCATACTAGACTTAATGCAAGATATATATATATATATATATATATATATATATATATATATGTATGTATAATGATTTATTAATTAATTGTGCAAGAATTAGAGCAGATGAGCATGGTCCGTTTAGTATCAATTGTTCATTTGAAACTGCAGATATGTCTGTCAATATTTTAAGAAATGTACTTTTTGTAGTGGATAATGTGGTAAATTTTAAAATATGTTTATGCAACAATGTATATTGTTATAAATCGAAGTTTTAATGAAAGGTGAATTGTAAGGAAATTAAAATCATGCATTTTAACTGTGCTTTTCTTTTGTAGTGCCTTAAAAATATAAAGTAGATTTGCAGTTTCATATATTTACTTTTTATTTTTTTAAGAAACACAACTGCGAGACCAGTCTTTTAATGTGGATTCCCATGATTGCCTTGCACTAAGGTACTTTGGCACTTTTTTAATCCCTTATTCACAGTGAGAGTTGGGACCTTATTTAATAGAAGCTCTACCATTAAGAATGAAAAGCGAAATTGCCAGACTTAGGTTTGGCCAGTTTGATACTGGCAAACTAAAACATAAATGAAGATATTCTCTTCAATCTGAATTCTGCAGACTTTAGCATAAATCGGAATCCGACCCAGGTCCTTGTGACATGCTTCTGGAAAAATCTGTAAATAGATCGAGTCATCCTTCTACTTACCTGCTTCCCTCACCTGGGAATGTGGTATTGTTCCTCAGAGATCAAAAAATGTATACATCCCGCAGATAAGCAGCTAGCAAGCGTGTTTTTAAAATTCCTCAAAGTTGTTTTAGCTGAATTAAATGCTCCCTCAATGTGTTTACCTAATATATACAGCCTTTTTTGTGGCAACATTGCAGGCAGAGCTAGAAATTATTAGTTGAATGGGCTGTTAAACAGATCAAAATATGTTGAAACTGCCTGGCCTTTATAGCCAAAAATGTATTACTACTCTCTTTTAACCTGTTTTAAATGTGCTTATTCTAGTTTAAAATCTATTATGTGGTAGATGCCCTCATGTATCAAGTAATTTTACTGAATCGCTAATTAGTTTAGGGAATAAATTTAACATTCACTATTTGAAAAGGGCGTGTTAAGGGCTCTCCTTTCACATACTGTACATTTAAGCTATGTGTTAATGCTTTACGACCGGAATCTGGTTATAAAACATTTATATTTTACCACCTCTGTAAAGGAGTTGGTAAGCCTTTGGCAAATGGGAAGTGGTCTCCATGGGACACCTTCCTCTTTGTGAATGTTCACAAAAATGTTTTTTATGATCAGGCAGTGGTCCATGCCTGCTCTTCTGCCTACTCTTATAAAATGTTTATTATTATTATTTTTTTTTAAACGCATCCTGTTTTCCTTTAAGGATAGCAGTCTGCATTAAAAAAGAAAATTTGGTTAAATTACCCGTACCTTATTCAAAAGGAATCACAGACATGGTGGTCTGCTGACCCCAAACAGGCTGCCAGGCCTGTCATTGTAGCCAATCATAGTGGATCTGAATGTACGGCCTACCTCATGCATAATAATGAGGTAGGTCGAACTGCGACCCACTTCAAATCGATATTTTGAGAACCAACCTATTAATAGATAGGTTAGTTCTCAAAATACTAAAGATTTGCTAGATGTTGGTGTGACAACTGCAACCTCTTCTAACAAATCCATTTTTGTACATTTCATTTAAGGAACCAGAAATTGCAAATAGTTTTGGCTGCAATTTACGCTTCCTTAAATGGAATATTTGTACATGAGGGTCTTAAGGTGTTATTTTGTATTGCAATGGTTTTTATTAACTATGCAATAAAGTTATTACTTAAAGAGAAAATAAAGTGCAATGTGAAACAGGATAACTATTTTCTGACAGTCTTTATTTTCCCACACTGGTGAGCATTTATTAGTGAATGCATCCATCAAGGCTGAGTCTGCAAAGGTAAGATTGTCAGGTGTCCTTGATTAATGTTCTAGGATCACCACAGTCATTGTGAACAAATGTTTGTTTACAAGGCACTGAAGGAAAAGCAAGTTTCTCATTCAACTGTTTTAATTTGTTTAGAGATGCTAAATATTATGTAAATGAACTCAGTAGTGAGAATGCAAAATATTTCACGGTCAGATATCTTTTCAGTGCAATAAAGCTTTGCCCCAACTGAAACCTTCAATAGGAAGGCTTAACTAAGTCAAATAAATACACACACATGTATATATATATATATATATATATATAATCATATATGCACACACAGTATAGATATATGTATCTAGAAATATTTTGTAAACATATACATAAATATATAATATTAATTTAATTATTAACATACTGCTGGCCTTCCATGTAAATCCAGTCCTCAAAGATTCCTACCAAGCCTCCTGGCATAATCCATTGGAAACGGCCAACAAACAACTCTCACATACCTAGGACCCACAAGTCTTTCAGGCTCAATGTCCATTCCAGTTTTACTTCCAGGGTCAACACACAGAATCTGTGTATTACACAAGATCTCACACAGCTCCCCCATAGCTTGCAATGTCCCAATATTACAAAACAGAAACTTGTACTTTGACAGTGTCTTATCTCCTCATATACCCAATCACACCACCTACTTACTCAATTCCTTCTCCATATTGATGGTAGTTCCTTAACAGTGTACCCTATTGATTACAGCCCTGCACAAATCTGTCATTATCTAACCTTCCCATTTTGAACAGTCTGGTTCTGCTATATTAAGTGTGATGCAGTATTTTGAGCTGGATCACTTCGGAAACCAGCTCACATTGCTATCTCACTTAGGTAGTTACATGATTATCACCAATGTACGCAATCTGGGTTCTCCAGATCTTGCTCACACCCTTCCTCGAGCTTAACCAAATGCTATTGACAATTGTTTGGCAATTTTTATAAATCTGGGAGACTGAATGTTTATGCGGTGGGGCTGCTAGTACCCCAAATTCCACTGGTGACTCCTCTGTCATATCTTGCAGGTGGGAGGCATATTTAGCTAGGGTGTAACAGACATGTAAGTGTATTGCTGAGTCTGCAAGATCCAATTGCATTTGGAGCTCATTAAATGTCACCATGCCCTCCATCTTCCATATCACCAATTGTAGAAATAGCTATGAGGTCTGAAACCCTTCTAGTCACATTAAGTCTGGGAGGATAGCTGAGTCCTATGGGGTGTTTCCAAAGTACATGTTCCTTGCCACTCTGTTTCACTGGTTGCTTTCCAACATATTTCAATAAGTTTAGTCTTTGGGACTTGTTTAGGGCAGAGAATGTCATATCAATGCAGCTCTCTCTGATGCCCATGTGGGACATGGACATATATCCACCATCACGGAGGGTCATGATGCATGGCAAATGCCTACTCATTTACTACTACTAATTAGGCCAATAGTATAATTTTAGGTCTGGTAAAGCAATTCTACCACTCTATGCAGTTGCATCAAGGTAGTTAGTGCCATGCTTGGGGACCCTCCATCACACTGCTGGGATCATGTGATGCTTTTGCCAGTAATAAAAAAACTCTTGTACCTCATGAGGCATATTTACTGATATATATAAATATTTTGGTAACATGGTCATCTTATATACCATTGCTTTCCCCATCAATGATAAAGGGAGCCTCTTCCACAGGGCAGACAGTTTAAATTCAGTAAAAATCCTGCTCAGGTTTCGAAGCATACATTTGTTAGGCTCTTTAGTAATAAATGCTGTTGGATTCAACCCTCTCCAAGATCATCCCAAACCTTTTGCCTTTCATCACCCACTTTTTGCTGCTTTTTTTGTTGTTGACCTAAGGACTCTCTGCACAATCCACTGCTAACAAGTGATCCCTAAAACATGTTCCCTAATACATGGTCAATTTTGTTTATATACTGGCATATTTAAATTACTGGCATATTTAAATTACTTGTATGTCCCTTGTAGAGTGGTGTACCATATACCCAGGGCCTGTAAATTAAATACTACCAGTGGGTCTGTAGCATTTATTGTGCCACCCATTTAAGTAGCCCTCTAAAAGTTGTCTTACGCCTGCCATTCCAGCCTGAATGCACTGTCACACTGCCATGTCGATTTGGTATTCAAACCCACTTGCCAAGACTTAAACTCTCCTTTTATTACATACATCACCCCTAAGGTAGGCCCTAGGTAGTCCATGGGGCAGGGTGTTGTGTAATTAAGAGGGAGGACATGTACTTTTAAGTTTTAAATGTCCTGGCAGTCAAAAACATGCAAATTTGTTTTCCAGTACAGTGAGGCCTACTCCTTTCGTTGGATAACATTGGAAATTCCTTATTACATTTAATAAGCTGTACTTTCTAATTGGGAGGAGGTGAATATGTCATATTTGGCACCTATTGAATTGTCATGATAAACTCTCTTTAATGGTAAAGTTAGATTTTTCATTACAATTTTGAAAATCCCACTTGTAGAAAGTTGCCATTTTCCTGCCCTTAGCCCTTTGTGTCTATAGTCTGTCTTGGGTCACATGTCTGGTGTAGCTGTCAGACTTTGTAAATTCCTCATTCACAGTCACACAATAGATGGACTAGATGTGCCTCAATGGGCCATCAACTGGCAGGATGGGGGGCGGAACTGAGCACAGCCCTGCTTGCACCTGAATAGGCTGTGTCCTGTCTCCACACAAACGACTTAATGATCCTGTATTGTCGCAGCAGCTACCTTGGAGCTAGGGCAGGCAGGAAAGCGCATGCACTTCAAAGGTCTTTTACAGAAGCTGCTCCCACCTTCTTGGAGAAGAGCACAAGTGTATGAATACAGGGTCTTCCAACTCACTCTTCAGTTCACTACTGAATCTGCAGAAGGACTCTCAGACAATTGCCTGCTGCTGTGGCCTGCTGTGCACTTTGCCAGACTGCTAATATACCTGGAAGGACTGTTTTGCTGCCTGGAGCCTGTCTTAAACCCTCAGAGGCCTATTCCTTCACAAAGGACTACCAGAAGTAAGTCCAAGTGCTAATTTGCTGGCCTCCTTTTCAGAGCCACCGGGACATAAACGGCTCCCACCATCTAAAACCCACACCTAGACTTAGGCTGAGTGAGTCCTGAAACCCCAAGAAGTTCAGTTGTTGTGTTTTCACTTTATTACTGTTTGTGTGCTGCATACATACTTTATGCATTGCCTCTAAGTTAAGCCTGATTGCTTTTTGTGCTAAGCTACCCAAGGTTAAGCACATGTTAATTTAGTGAATACTTCTGATTCACCCTGCAAGAGATTGTGGCTGTTGCTTGACCAGGGCTCACACCCCAATCAACCAACAGCCCAATTTCTCACAATGGGAATTTCCACAAGGGAGTGGGACACAAAGGCAAGCATGTTCAGGAGCTTCAATGAGGGATTGTGGTCAGAAAGTGTGCCTGCCAGTTAAGTCATGTCGTTCATTCATGGTATTACTGTGTCTGAGGTGAGCCAGAAGTTGATGTATGAGTGGGTTTTGTGTGAAATGGAACAACATGGATATGCCTGGTCTTTGTTCTCTAAACATCATATAGTGCCTCCATGTCAACATGTTTGAAGCAGCCGAGCCAAGCGAGGGTGGTCTTTTTTGCATGGGTTGTTAATATCTATTGTGGGGCAGAGAGTCAGACTGAAGTCCCCTCCCCAAATACTATTTTCAGCATTTGGGCATCTACAGTCATCAGATATTTTTTCAATGACTCTGTGAGTTAATATTTGGGGCATATATGCTAATTAGGTTGGTGGTGATATCACAAATAATTTCCTCCACAAACAGGGCTCTGCCTTGCATGATCACATGAGTGTGTATGTGTTTCAAATCAAAGCTTTTCTTAATTAGGGAAGCAACACTACACCCATATGAGCTATAGGAGGTGCAGTTTCTGCTTGATCTACAAGGCAAGGCAAAGGAGGGGCCATCACCTGCTGGCAGATGAGTCTCATGCAATATTACTAATTCCACCCATGTGTGCGAGATATGACAGGATCATATGTTGTTTTTCCCAGTTACCCAGCCCATGAACATTCCAGGTGAGTAATTTTAAGTCATGCATACTTTAGTTTTGAAATATGAAATAATATAGAAAGCAAAAACATGGTTATGCATGTCAAATGTCTAGTGCACCCATGAATTAGAAATAATTTAAATAACACCAACTCCAGTGAAAACAGTACTCTTCATCCCTCACCCCAACCCACATTGATGTATCCAACATCAGTGAAAATACCCCAAAACTGCTTAAAACTTCAAGCATTAGACTTAAACAGTACAAACATGTTGACTGGTGGTCTGGCCAACCAACATCCTTCTCAGTGATGGTACAGTTGAGGGATTGACATTCTCTGAAACAGGAGGTTCACCATGACCTTTATTATATAAAGATTAGGCTAATAAAATATTGGTGAAATATGCCCCCTGGCTAAACAGCCATCTCAATCAGTCACTGTCAGGGCCAGCATCCACGCTTGATGGGGGAGAAGTGTTGGCTATGTGTTTTTACTTACTGAGACTTTCTTTAGTGAGATACATCTCCTCTTTTGGGTTTTGCCACATAAAATCAATATCACTGCTAGACTAAAAAACGGGCAGGATATAGCATTGCATATTTGATGTCATCTATGCACAGCAGTTTCTTTACCTTGGTGTAGGCCTCCTGTACCGTGGGTATAAATTGAGGGTACACCAATATTATTGTGCCTTGATACTGCAGGGGGTCTTTCTCTCAGGGAAGCGACAGAGGACACTCCCCATTGCTGTAGTTTAGGAAATGCTCTAGAATCTGGATTCTGTGTCAGTGATGCTGTCCTCCTGCTCCTCCAGTCATTCTTTTATCTGATCCATGTGATTTGTGAGATGGTGGATCTTTGAATGAATGGTTTGTACACTTGTCTTCAAGTCAATAAAGATTGCTTTAATATCTTGGCCCAGGTTGTCAAGCATGTTATCAGTGCTATAATCTGTGCCTGGGGAGGGAGTCTTGATCTGGGGCTTGCCGTTTTTACTGTCCCTTCACTGTCTTGATTAAAGCTTATTTACCCCTCTTTGGGGATGTATGGTCACATTTTGTCTGCCCCAGGAAGTGCAGGACAGCATAGTCAAGAGGCACGGTCTAGATGTTTGATTGAGCACTTTAGTACAGCCCAGGAATCAGTGTCTGTAATGGAGGACATTATTACCTAACCCATCCCCAGGGACACACCCACAACAGGTAGAGCTCCAAGAGTCTGCTACAATATGGATGACCAGGACGGGGGAAATGCAGATTGAAATTGAGGTATATAAGTAATTGCAGGGGGCATAGTGTGGTGAAGAAATGACACCTATTGTCCCCACCTCCATTGTGAAGAAGACACTGCTTCTTTCGATCAGTTTTATTTCTCTAAGAAACATCATCAGATTTGGCCTATTTCTAACCCAATGGTAGAGTTTAGAGAGCCACCATGTTGCAAATGCCATTTTCCAACAAAAGTTCTGCCTGTCACTACCACTTTACATGCAAAGTTCCAGTGGCCCTAAACATATTGCATTAACCTCAAGTCAATCTCTGTCTTACTCATCCCCCTGTTTTAATAATCATCGCATTTCTTGCACTTTGTCTGCCAGCAAAAGATACACAATAGCTACTGAGTTCTCTACCTTTGAATGTGAATTGTTGTAGATGGTACTTCAGTCTTTTCCAGTGCAGACAGCACCCCAAAGCTTTTTGCAACCTTTTTAAGGACACTCTAATCAGTCATCAACATTCCCCGTCATCTGCCCTTCCCCCACCAGTCATTGAGGTCTTGCAGCGCATGCTTTGACCCCTCCTACTTCCCCTACCATCCACCCAAAATTTTTCTAAAAGGCTAAAATTCAGCACAGGGCATGGATTATTCTATTGACACTACTTTGTTTACAAACATCTGTCCGTGAAATATGCCCAAAAGTTGAAAATCATCCGCCTAAATTAGCAGAAGTTAGAAAACCCTTTTTCTAATGATCTTTCGAATCTCTTCCCCAGTTCAACTCCCATGTCCACTCTTTACTGCCATGGTGATATGAGAATATGTCACCAACCATTTATCTGGGTCGATGACACCAAAAATCACTCACCTTCAGTCCAAGAAAGTGATGTACCAATATGAATTTGCCATATTTTTTCTTTTGTAAGCTGCCTAAGGGGTGAATTATAAAGTCAGATTGCTGTATGTAATGGAATGGGTCAGCCATTTTGTTTCTCACACTTTGTTCATCAACCTGCCTTATACTTTATACATGTTTGTCCCTGATTGAGTAAATATTCCCTATCCAATGTGCAGATCTTTATCCTGAAACCCTGAAAGTACCCAGATACCTTCCCTTATTAGTTTGGCTGCGTTCCTATTCAGGTATTTTCATAGACACTGCTTCATCGTCACAAGTACTGGCCCGTCCTCAATACCCCTCTGTCATTCCACCCGTGCTTTATGTTTGTTTTGTTCTACACTTGAAACATGTGCACCTAAACCTATATGGGAAATGGTAGTGCACACTTTTGTTAAAATCCCAATATGCTCTTGTCTGGCCTTGGGTTGTCCTGCTCACTCTTGGGGTGGGATGGTCTGGAAGGGTCATGTGACTGCTAGGATACACACTGATGAGACATTTTCCCTAAGCATCCCAACACCAACCATAGGCAGAGAGGGTGGTATCCTTCTCTTCTCCTGGTGCCCGAATGTGCTATTGCTTGGACATCCTAATTATGCACTTGGCATTGCATGGGTGTACCCTATTTATATATGTCTAAATATGTGCATATATGTTTAATGAAAGAAACAATGGTTAACCTTAGTTATAATTAGGAAAACTTTTATTTATTTGTTTTTAGGAAACCAAACTTAAAATACACAAACATACCAAATTCTAACGTTATAGCTATACTTTAAATGTATCATTTCCTCACCATCTCTAAATTTATATAACTTCATTTAATCTTTAATCCATCAAAATGTAAAATACACAAAATTTTAAAGTTTTAAATGTATGCCTTTAATTTATAATGTGTGCAACACCTTCCAGCACACCTCCATGCACAGTGTATTCAACTCAGTAGCCACACTACATTAACTATAACTCATGTTTTCTACATGCATTGATATGTCCTTGTACATTATATAACTTCTACTATCTAAAATAACAGTATTTACACTAATAGTTATGACATTTCAAATCACATTTTTTGTGAGAACACAGTGCATGGTAAAGTGGCAAGTTAAATTTAATGTAGTTTGCCTACTGAGTTGAATACACAGAGGGGGTCATTACAACACTGGCGGTAAATGCCGCTTACCGCCGTGCAGAAGACCACCAACACACCGCCGCGGCCGCGGAAATCCGCCACAGCTATTACGACCCACAGCTCAGAATCTGCCATAATACAGACACCCACACAAGTCCGCCACACCAAAGGTCAGTGATAAACTGGCGACAACAAAACCTCCACCGTCACGCCAACAGGAATACGCCCACACTATCACGACCCACGAATCCACGCAGCGGTCTTTCAACCGCGGTATTCCATTGGCAGTACACACCATTGCGCTCAAAATACACACACTCTTACAAACACAACCACATTGGAAAATTCTAAATACATACACCTGATACACATACACACTCCACTCCCACACATCCAATACAATATAAAACACACACCCACATCACCCACAAACCCTTACTATCAGAAATTTAGAAGAAGGCCAGAGAGACCGCACAGCAAAGACAACCCCACCATACAGAAGCACACAACACCTTGACACATACACATCCACGCACAAAACACCACACACCCCTAATCATCACCCCACAACACACACTACCTCACACATCACCTACACCACCCCATGGCACCGCAATGACACCCCAGGTTTTCTGAGGAGGAGCTCAGGGTCATGGTGGAGAAAATCATCCGGGTCGAGCCACAGTTATTCGGATCACAGGTGCAGCACACCACCATAGCTAGGAAGATGGAGCTATGGCGCAGAATCGGGGACAAGTTTAACACAGTGGGACAAAACAAAAACACGGGATGACATCAGGCACCACATCGCGGTTCAGAGGACTGGCAGCGGACTCCCACCTCCTCCCCCACAACTAACAACATGGGAGGAGCAGGTCTTGGCTATACTGCATCCTGCGTGCCTCGCAGGAGTACCAGGAGGAATGGACTCTGGTAAGTCAAGTCTTTAACTACTTCATCCCCCATCCTACCTGTATGCTATCACATACCCCAACCCTCACCCCCATCACTCCAACTCCTCACATATGTCCCACTATCACAAACCACACATCCCAACACCAAGCCCTGCATGCAACAACAAAGCATGGACACCCATCACCAATGCATGGCCACTGCACATACCCCTAAACAATTATCACAAAAGGTCCTACACAAGAATTCAAGCACTGGGGCACAGGGTCACCCACCCATTGCACACCATGGCACACACAGATGCAATAATCATGCCTTTACACCCCTGCAGGACCCCTACCCAACGTCACAGGAGGTTCCAGACTTGTCCACTCCACCCAAAGAAGAGGCCCTGATGACAGCAGCTCTGTCCAACTGGATCTAGATGACCAGCCCGGCCCATCTGGAACCTCAGGACAGTCTGTTCCCCTCACACTGGCACAAGCCACAACAGAGCCTCCCCCCTCTGGAAACACCAGCACAACACCCACCCAGCGGGCCCATACCTCTGTCCCCAGGACATGTCAAGCAGCAGTGTGTCCACCACTACAGGGAACCCAGGCTAATCAATCACTCCAACAACAGCAGAGACCTTGGGGCAGTGGCAGTGGGCACACGGTTCAGGGGACAGGTGCCCAGGAACACAGGGGAACTGGGAGGGCTGCTGTGCGACAGGGGGAGGACAGGCCCAGGGAACCCACTCTCCACAAGGCCCTCTCCAATATCATGGGAGCCTACCATTCCCAGGAGACTATGGCAACGGTACTGGCCAAGTTTCAGGAGACCCAGCGGCTGCAGGAGGAACAGTATTTGGGGTTCAGGGAGGAACTCAAAACCATCAATATCACCCTGGGCACCATTGTAGGGGTGCTGAAGGAACTCATGAACACCAGGAGGGACACTGTGGCACAACAAGGGGCCCCTGACACTAGCCTGGATGATGAACTGCCCACGACCTCCACCGGTGTTAGTGGACAGGAGGCACCGCCACAGGACCACGACACCAGCACCCCACCCCATGCAGATGGAGAACCACCCCGCAAGCGGTCCCTGAGATCCAGGACAAAGACAGAGGACAATGCCAAAACCCCACCACGAAATGAGACCACCCTGATTGTCATCCTTTTGTCCTACTTTGTCACCCTGTCCATCCATCAACTGCCCCAGCTCCACTTTCTATGCCCCTTTGGGCAATGCACCTGCAAGACTAATAGACTGGACTCTGCCATGGACATTCCTCCACCATCACCCTTGACCATTTTACAATCCCCTCCACTATTTTGCACTTAAATAAACACCCTTAAATCACAAAACTATCTGGAGTCAGTCTGTGCTTTCAAAAATGTGTATTTGCAATAACTGAGGAAAAATGCAATATCCATTGTATTGTCAACATACCTATGACACATAGCTCTAGTCCATGAGGAAACAAAGCAGATGTCACACAGTGGGACCCACATCTGTGAAATTGAAAGGGAAAGTAACAACTCAGGGTCCATACACTGGGTGAAAGTGACAGACAGAACAAGTGTATCAGATGTAGCAGGCAGTGATGTCTTCTTACCTGTGTCTCACTGGAAGTATTGATCAATCACTGTATTTCTGTTGTCAATATCCTCTTCTTCTGCTTCCTCGTCTTCACTGTCCACAGGCTCCACAGCTGCCACAAGATCTCCATCTGGAACATCCTCCTGCAGAAAAGGCACCTGTCGTCGCAAAGCCAAGTTGTGAAGCATGCAGCAGGCCACGATGATCTGGCACACCTTCTTTGGTGAGTAGAATAGGGAACCACCTGTCATATGGAGGCACATGAACCTAGCCTTCAGGAGGCTGAAGGTCCTCTCTATAACCCTCCTTGTTTGCCCATGGGCCTCACTGTAGCGTTCCTCTGCCCTTGTCCTGGGATTTCTCACTGGGGTCAGTAGCCATGATAGGTTGGGGTACCCAGAGTCACCTGCAAATGTTGAGGGACATCTGTTAGACACACACTAATCCTTAGGGACAACCCCAGACCCAGACACCTAGTCACACTTTATAAGGTCCATGTCCTCACCTGATAGCCACACACTGTGCCTCTGTAGTTGCCCCATCACATAAGGGATGCTGCTATTCCCCAGAATGTAAGCATCATGCACTGAGCCAGGAAACTTGGCATTCACATGGGAGATGTACTGGTCAGCCAAACACACCATCTGCACATTCATTGAATGGTAACTCTTACGGTTTCTGTACACCTGTTCACTCCTGCGGGGGTCCAAGGCCACATGTGTCCCAGCAATGGCACCAATGATGTTGGGGATATGTCCCAGGGCATAGAAGTCACCTTTCACTGTAGGCAAATCCTCCACCTGAGGGAAAATGATGTAGCTGTGCATATGTTTCAGCAGGGCAGACAATACTCTGGACAACATGTTGGAGAACATAGGCTGGGACATCCCTGATGCTATGGCCACTGTCGTCTGAAAAGACCCACTTGCCAGGAAATGGAGTACTGACAGGACCTGCACTAGAGGGGGGATTCCTGTGCGATGGCGGATAGCTGACATCAGGTCCGGCTCCAACTGGGCACACATTTCCTGGATTGTGGCACGGTCCAGTCTGAAGGTGACAATTACATGTCGCTCTTCCATTGTCGACAGGTCCACCAGCGGTCTGTACGCCGGAGGATGCCGCCATCTCCTCACCTGCCCCAGTGGACGTGCTCTATAGAGGAGAACAGCGAGCAGAGGGTCAGCCAGCACTGAGGTACAAAAACAGAACTTTATTGCACACATTTTTCAAACCGCTATGTCCCTGTCTTAATGTGTATGCAAGGCCTAGATATGTGTGACGCATTTAAAAATAATGCCATGTGGCCCCCTGAAATGGCGGCTGCCTGACCTGTAATGTGGGACAAGGGGATATGAGGTAACTGCGCTGGCATTGTACACCGTCGCGGTAGGCGGTCGAAGACCGCGGCGCAATCCAGCATTGGTTAACATTTGAACCTTATCGGTCCCAAGAGCCAATGACGATGTATGCCAGCGGTAACGGTACGCACCGCTGCGGACATGACCGCCATTTTCTGTCTGTTCACTCACTTGATACCTGACCTTCGACAGGAGAGGACCTACACTGCAAGTTCTGCTGTGACCTCAGTCTGGAAGAGACAATGGCTCATGTGTCTGGGGAAAGGGCCCCTGCCTTCACCACGGAGGAGTTGGAGAAACTAGTGGATGGGGTCCTCCCCCAGTACACGCTACTCTACGGTCCTCCAGACAAACAGGTAAGTACACTGTGAGCATGCTGTATGGGCAATGACTGTATGGAGTGGTGGTGTGGATGGAAGATAGGGGGGGGGAGAATGAGGCGTGCATGAAACGACGGTGAGTACATGTGCTTCTTGGCAAGGGTAGGAACGCGGGCCAATGACTGTTACGGTCCGGACGGTTATATCTTCTCCTTTTCCCCATGTACTATTCCTGTAGGTCAGCGCCCACCAGAAGAAGGATATTTGGCGTACCATCGCCAAGGTAGACCGGACCCTGGGGGTCCACCACAGACAGAGCACCCACTGCCGGAAAAGATGGGAGGACATTCGCCGCAGGAGCAAGAAGTCGGCCGAGGCCCAGCTGGGGATGGCCTCCCAATGTGGGAGTGGTGCCCGTCTCACCATGACCCCCTGATGTTCCAGATCCTGGCGGTGGCGTATCTGGAGTTGGATGGGCGCTTGAGAGCATCACAGCAGTCACAAGGGGGTGAGTACACTCTCATTCAGCTGAATCAGCACACATTACGAGGTATCTGGGTGGGGAAGGTGGGCTGTGGGTTTCCCTAGGCAGGGTGAGTTTAGTAGGCAAGGTCCCTTCGTAAGGCAGGCCATGTGGCATCCCACCATGGTTCAGAGCCAACTACACCTAGTCAGGCTCGTGTGACTTTCATGTGTGCAGCACATTGTACCCCATGTCCCTGGGATTAATTAGGGAACTCTAAGTGCACGGCGAAGTGCAGAGGTCTTCTGTGTCTGTAGTGTCCGCCAACGGTAGCGGTATTGCATGCACTCAACATGTCTTTCTTCTTTCTTTCCTCCCCTTTTCTTGGTCTCCCTGTTCTTGTGTGCAAAAGCATCAGTAGGCGGAGGAGCAGTGGCACCGGAGCAGAAGGGAGCTGCATCCCAAGTGGCCCTGGAGGGCGAGACAACGGAGTCTGAAGGTACCTGTGTGACAGATGGCGAGGGGATCTCCATGGCGGGGACTGGAGCTGAGACCAGCGACACCAACTCCTCCTCTGATGGGAGCTCCCTTGTGGTGGCGGGCCCCTCTGTGCCCCCCGCATCTACAGGTACAGCCGCTACCCCCCCCCCCCCTACCAGCAGCCCCTCAGCGTGTGCCCCGTGGCCGCTCACCCAGGAGGGGGGGCATCTCCTTCCCCCAGGCACCTCAGCCCCTGTCAACCCTGCTGCCCTCAGTGAGGGGGCCATTGACCTCCTCAGATCCCTCACTGTTGGGCAGTCTACCATTCTGAATGCCATCCAGGGTGTAGAGAGGCAGTTGCAACAGATGAATGCATACCTGGAGGGCATTTGTTCTGGTCAGGCAGCCCAACAGCAAGCTTTTCAGACTCTGGCCTCAGCACTGATAGCAGCCATTTTCCCTGTGTTCAGCCTCCCCTTCCAACTTCCTCCACCCAGACCCAACCCCCTGTACCTCAGCCTATCCCAAGCATACCATCAGACCAGCATGCACACACATCAACACACAAGGGAAGCTCTGGCAAACATAAGCACCACATATCCCACAGGCACTCACACAAGCATCATACCCATGCAGACATACCAACAGCCACTGTCTCTACTGTGTCCTCCTCCTCCTTGTCTCCCTCCTCCCTGTCACGTCTCCACTCACACCTGCATGCACTACATCTTCATCCACTACGTCCATCACCAGCACACCCATCACCACACACCACTCACCTGCACTCACCACCCCCACTACCATTCACACATCCCGTGTCCTCTCCCAGTGTGTCTGTGAGCCCACCTCCCAAGGTACAAAATGCAGCCACACACCCACCCAACAGCCATCCACCTCACAACAGCCTCCAGCTCATGCACCTTCACCCAAAGTCCACAAACGTACACCTCCTACAACCACTACCTCTTCCTCCACTCCCAAACCCTCTGTCCAACCTTGACCTCTTCCCCTCACCTCCTCCACCCCTTCAGTCCCCTAGTGCACGCCTTTCCAGGTCCCAACCCAGCACCTCAATCACCACATCAGCGGTAACAGTGGTGCCAGCAGTAACCGGCTTCTGGAGTGCACCAAGCAGCAGGGCAGCCAGTGTGCCAAGGAGCCAGACCACGGACAGTCCACCACTTCAGAAGCATAAGAAGTTGGCCACTGCCCAGAGGGAGAAGGGCAAAACACCTGCCACCAAGGGCTCTCCCAGGACTAAAGTTGGGAGTGGGAAGACTGCTGCGCCACCATCCAAGGTGGGGAAGCGGCACAGAAAGAAAGGGAAGTCGCCGCCAACCTGTAAGGCGGACAAGACCGCCACCAGCACCGCTTCCCAGGACACCGCCGCCACCAGCACCGCTGCCAAGGACACCGCCGACACCAGCACCGCTTCCCAGGACACCTCCACCACCAGCACCGCTTCCCAGGACACCTCCGCCACCAGCACGCTCACTGAGCCACCCACCAGCACCGCAGGCCAATGAGCGCCACAAGCACTGCCGCTTCTGAGGCCGCCACGAGCAGGATGGAACACTCTGGGCACAAAGCCCCCTCCAGAACCAGTGGAGTATCACATCCACTACCTCAGTCCTTGGCAAGATGAAGCACTCTGGCACCAGGCCCCCTCCAGAACCAGAGAAGATTCACATCCACTACCTCAGTCCTTGGCAGGATGAAGCACTCTGGGCACCAGGCCCCCTCCAGAACCAGTGGAGATTCACATCCACTAACTCAGTCCTTGGCAGGATGAAGCACTACGGGCACAAAGCCCCCTCCAGAACCAGTGGAGAAAGGCATCCAATACCTCAGTCCTTGGCAGGATGAAGCACTCTGGGCACAAAGCCCCCTCCAGAACCAGTGGAGACTGTTATCCACTTTAGAGACTGTGGCTTTGCACTCCCCAGGATAGAGCAGTGGGCAAACCACCCACTTGAGAGACTGTGGCATTGCACTCCCCAGGATAAAGCAGTGGGCAACCCACCCACTGGAGAGACTTGAGAGACTGTGGCTTTGCACTCCCCAGGATAGAGCAGTGGGCATGGAGCCCCCTCGTGGATCTGGTGTTGTGCACTCATCCGGCTGAGGTGCCCTCCCTTCCCTTCCCCCTGAGGTGCCTGTTGTATTTCTATCTGATGCCCCTGCAGTGTTCTCTCCGTTTTGATCGGGTATCTTGTGTGGGCTTCGCCCATGCATTTTGGACCCAGTGGTCCACACACTATAAATGGTGCAGTACCTGGACTTGTATTCTTGGTGTATATATTTGTTAATAGTGTATATGTATTTTTTTAGTACTGGATTTTATTACAATCACTTCCTTTTGTCTTTGTATTCTTCCGGTTTGGGGGTGTAAATGTAATATATCAACATGTATTAATGTGTGTTGTTGTGGGTGAGGGTGGGGGTGTTGCGAGTGTGCGTCACTCTCTTTTCGCACCCCCGTGTCGTAGGTGCAGTACTCACCGTGGTCTTTGCCGCCGGCATTCGTGCTCCTGGTAGAGGAGCAGGAAGACAAAGGCAGGTAGAATATGGAGTTCCAGCTCCATGGCGTCCTGGTTCCTCGTGGGGTGTGTAGAGGTGAGTGTTTTCCCTTCCAAGTCCTGTTTCTGCTGTGTTTTTGTTCGCGGTGAATCTGCCCCGGAAAAGGTGGGGGATTGGCCTGTTGTAATACTGTGGGCGGTACATTGTCTTCTGCCTGTCTGTTGGCGGTTACCGTTGCGGTGTTTGTTTGTACTGCCGTGGCCGTAGGAGTGTTTAAGTGGCTGGCTATGTTGGCAGTTTCTGCCATGGTCGTAATCCCATTTTTTTCCGCCGGCCTGTTGGCAGTTTTACCGCCACTTTAACACCGACCGCCAGGGGTGTAATGAGGGCCAGAGTGTTGTACAGTGCTATACAGTGGGGTAAAGTGTTGTGCCATAGTGTAGAGTCGAGTCCAGTGGCATGACGTAGCATACAGAGGAGTAAAGTGCTGTAGAGTAGTATATGGTACAATGGAGTGGGCTGGCATGTTGTAGAGTGTTGCAAAGTGCTGTAGAGTGAAGTAAAGTAGATTACCACAGAATTATAGTATTGTACAGTGGAGTGCCATGGAGTAGAAAAGAGTGCACTACAATATGGTAGAGTGGAGTGGGATAGACTGTTGTAGAGTAGAGTCATATAGAGTAGCCTGCAGAGGAGAGGCATATGGTGTAGTACACGTGAGTAGTGTCTCAGAGTAGAGTAGAGTAAACTGGGTTGGAAAGGCATAGAGTCCGAGTATAGAGTGTCATAAGGCAGTATAAAGTACAGAGCTGTACACTAGCATTGGCAAAAGTACATTGGACTATGGTATAGTGCTGTGGAGTGAAGTATAGTGTGGTAGAGTGGAGGGGCATAGACTGTTATTCAGTGGAGTATAGAGTTGTTGAGCAGAATACAATGGAGTGGTGTGGAGTTGAGTTGGATAGAGTGAAGGGCATAGAGTGGAGTAGTGTAGAGTGGAGTAGTGTAGAGTGGAGTGGTATAGAGTGGAGTGGCATAGTGTGGAGTGGCACAGAATGCAACAGCATAGAGTGGAGTAGAGTGCAGTTATGTACAGTGAAACAGCATAGTAAAGAGAGCATAGAGTGGAGTGGAGTACAGTGGAGTGGCATTGACTGGAGTGGTGTGCAGTGAACTAATGTACAGAGAAGTGCTGTAGGGTAGAGTGGCGTGGAGTGGGTTAGAGTGGAATAGCATACAGTGCAGAGGCATACAGGGGAGTGGCATTCAGTGGAGCAGCATAAGGTGGAGTGGTGTAGAATGGAGTAGTGTGGCATACAGTGGAATAGCGTACAGTAGAGTAGTACACAATGAAACTGAATTCATTCAGTAGCTTTGAGTGGAGTGGCATATATTGGATTGGAGCAAAATAGTGTGGCGTACTGTGGTGTGGCATGGTACAGTGGACAGGTGTAGAGTGGAGTGGACTACAGTAGAGTAGCGTACAATGGAATAGCACACAGAGGGCTGGGGTGCAGAGATGTGGGGTAGAGTAGACTAGCATAGACTGTAGTTGTGCTCAATGGAATAGTATATAGAAGAGTGGCGTAGAGTGAAGTGTGTAGAGTGAAAAAGCAGAGGTTTGTGGAGTATAGTGTCATACAGCGGAATAGAGTGGAGTGATGTACAGTACAGTGGCATGGAGTGAAGTGGTATACAGTAGAATAGCGTAGATTGGAGTAGTGTGTCAGAGTAGAGCGGCATGGACTGGTAGACTGGAGTGATACAGCAAACAGTGGAGAGAAGTGTTGTGGAGTGGAGTGTGGTACAGTAGTGAGGACTAGCGTGTTATACAGTGCTGCAAAGTGTCAGAGTGGTGTGGAGTAGCAAGCACATTGGAGAACACTGTATTGTACAGTGGAGTGGCGTAGAGTGTGGTACAGCATAATAGAGTAAAGTGTGATAGACTGTTGCAGAGTTGAGTGGGACAGAGTAACATACAGTGGACTGGCATAGAGTACAGTAGTGGAGTACAGTGTAGTAGTGTCTCAGAGTAGAGTACAGTAGACCAGGGTGGAACAGCATAGAGGGAATTGTGCAGAGTGTCAAAGTGGAGTAGAGTATCGTAAAGTGGTATAGAGTAAAGTTAAGTGCTGTACACTGTCCTGTACATTGTTGTACAGTGTAGTGCTATTGAGTGGAGTACATGGTGGTAGATCAAAGGAGTATAGACTGTTGTTGAGTGGATTATAGTCAAGCTGAGTACAGTGGAGTAAGGTAGACTTTAGTAGCATTCAGTGGAATAGCACTGAGTGGAGTGGCTTGGAGTGAAGTGGTGCAGAGTAGAATAGCTTAGAGTGGAGTGACATATAGATGATTGCCAAAGAGTGGAGTAGAGTGAATAGTGTAGAGGTGAGTGCTGTTGACTGGAGTGGTGTACAACGTAGAGTGAAATACCATATTGTGGAAATGTGTAAGGTGGAGTGGCGTAAAGTGGAATGGGGTATAGTGAAATAGCATAAAAAAGTGTAGAGCACAGTGGAATAGGGTGGAGCAGCATCGACTGGAGTAGCGTACAGTGGAGTGGCATAGAGTTGAGTGGTATATATATGAATACCATAGATTGGAGTGGCATAGACTGGAGTGGGGTAGAGTACAGTGGCATTAAAGTGGAATGACAGAGTGGAATGGCATCGAGTGAAGTGGTATACAGTGGAACAATGTAGGAGAGTAGCGTAGAGTGGCATTGCATACAGTGGAATAGTGTTAGTGTAGAGTGGATTAGCACAAAGTATAGTGACATACAGTGTAGTGGTGTAGAATAGAGCAGTGTACAATGAAAAAGCATAAAGTGTAGTTGCGTAGAGTGTAAAGGTGTAGAGGGCGGTGGCATAGAGTGTAATAGCATGTAGTGGTAAGGTGTACAGTTACATAGTATATAGCGTAGTATCATACACTGTAATGGTGTACAATGCAGTAGCATAGAGTGGAGTGTGGTAGAGTAGACTGTTGTACAGTACAATGGCATAGACTGGAGTTGAGTAGAGTTGATTTGAGTGACATAGAATGGAATAATGTAAAGTGTATTGGCGTAATGTGGGTTGCCATAAAGTAGAGTGTTGTACAGTGGAAAAGCGCAGAGTGTAGTGGCATGTAAGGGAGTGGTGTAGAGTGGAGTAGTGTACAGTGGAGTGGTGTATAATGGAACAGTATACAGCTGAGTGGGGTACACTAGAGTGGCATACAATGGAGTGGTGAGGACAGAAGTGATGTAGAGAGGACCGGCATACAGTGGAATAGTATACAGTAGAGTGGGGTACAGTGCAGTGGCATGAAGTGGAGTGTGGTGGAATAGTCTGGCATACAGTGGAATATCATGGAGTGGTGTACAGTGGACATGGCATAGAGTGGAGTGAAGTACAGTATAGTGGTGAACAGTGGAATTGAGTGGTGGAAAGTGGAGTGGTGCACACCAGAGTGACATACAATGAAATAGAGTACACTGGAGTTGGGTAGGGAGGTGTTGCATACAGTGGGGTGGTGTAGAATGGAATAGCATAGAGTTGAGTGGTGTGGAGTGGCATAAAGTGGACTGGTTTACAGTAGAGTGCCACTACACAGTATCCATTCTACACCAAACAGATGAATAGCATAGACTGAAGTTGTGTGGAGTGGAATGGCATTCTGTGTAGTTACATAGAGTACAGTGGTGTAGAGTTGCATACCGCAGAGCAGGATTTTGTAGAGTGGAGCAGGGTAGAGTGTACTGGGGACGTCTGTAGTGGTGTACAGTATAATAATATAGAGTGGAGTGGTATACAGTGGAGTGGCATACAGTAGAATAGCGTAGAGTGTTGTAGAATGGAGTAGACTAGAATAGCAGATTGCAGTGCTGTAGAGTGGACTGCACAGCGTGACGTGCTGTACAGTGGAATAACAGACTATAGTAGCGTAGAGTGGCATAAAGTAGAATGGCATAGAGTAGAGTGGTGTACAGTGTAATAAGTCACAGTGGATTGACAGAGTAGAGTGACATAGTGGAGTGACGTATAGTGGAGGGGCATATAGTGGAGTGGCATACAGTGGAGTAGTTTACAGTAATATAGTGTACAGTGGAATGGCATACATTGGAGTGGCATACAGTGGAGTAGCATTGAGTGAAATAGCATATTGTGGAGGGGCGTACAGTGAAGTAGAGTACAGTGCAGTGGCATAGAATGGAGTGGCATACAGCAGAGTGACGTAGAGTGGAATAGCATTCACTGGAGTGTTTTAGATAGGAGTGGCATGCAGTAGAATAGCATACAGTGGAGTGGTTAAGAGTGGAGTGGCACAGAGTGGAGTTTGATAGAATGTAATAGTGGCATGAAGTGGAGCAGCATACAGTGAAGTTAGGTAGAGTGTAGTGGAATACAGTGGAGTAGAATGGAATGGCAGAGAAATAGCATATCGCAGAGTGGTGCACAGTGGACTAGCAGAGAGTGGAATAGCATAGAGTGGAGAGATTAGAATGGAATGGAGTGGTGCAGAATGGAGGGGGATAGAGTAGCGTAGCACATAGTGAAGTGGTATACCGTGGAGAGGCATCTAGTGGAATAGAGTGGTGTAGAGTAAAGTGGTGTAGCGTTGAGTGGCATAAAGATAAACAGTGTAGGGTGGACTGGCATAGAGAGGATTGGGGTAGAGGACAGTGGCATAGAGTATATTGGCATACATTGGAATAGCATGGACTGGAATAGCATGGACTGGATTGGCATAGAATGAAGTGACATAGCGTCAAGTGAAGTGGCATACAGTGGAGATGTGTGCAGTGGGATAGCATAGAAGAGATCTGTATGTGGTGTAGTGGCATACAGTAGAGTGGCATGGGCTGGAGTGGCATACAGTGAAGCGCCGTACAGTGGAATAGAGTACAGTTAAGTGGTGTACAGTGCATTTGTGTACAGTGGAGTGTGATAGAAAGGACTGCTGCACGGTAGAATAGCGTAGGTTGTAGTGGTGTACAGTGAAGTGCTATAAAGTGGAGTGGTACACCGTGGAATGGTGCACAGTGGCATAGCATACAGTAGAGTGGGGTAGCGTGGAGTGGTGCAGAGTGGAATAGAATATTGAGGATTGACGTAGAGTGGAGTGGTGAAGAGTGGACTGAGGTAGCGTGGATACAGTATAATAGGGGAGCCTGGAGTGGTGTAGTGTGGAGTGACATTCAGTGGAGTGGCTTAGAGTGGAGTGGTGTGGAGTAAAATAACAGAGTGGAGTGTTGTAGAGTGCAGCAAGGTAGAGTTTAGTGGGGTAGTTTGTAGTGGTATATAGTGTGATAGCATAGAGTGGAGTGGCATAAGGGGAAATAGCATAGAGTGGAGCAGTGTACAGTGGGACAACAGTGGAATAACATTGAGTGTAGTGGAGCAGATGAGTGACGTACAACGGAGTCTTGTACAGTTAATTAGTATAGATTGCAGTATCAGAGTGGAGGGTCAAAGTGGAGTAGTGCACTGTGGAGTGGTGTACAGTAAGTTGTGGTAGAGTGGAGTAATGTATAGTGGAGTGACATTTAGTGAAGTAGCATAGAGTGGAATGACAAAGAGGAGTGGTGTACCATGGAATAGAGTAGAGTGGAGTGATGTAATCTGCAGAGGACTAGAGTGAAGTGGCATAGAGTGGAATAGCGCAGAGCTGAGTGGCATAGAGTGTAGTGGCAACAGTGGAATACCAAATAGTGGAGTGGCATAGTGTGGAGTGCGGTATAGTGGAGTGGCAGAGTGGAATAGTATACAGTGCAGTGTTGTAAAGTGGAGTGGTGTAAAGTTGAGTGGTGTGAAGTAGAATAGTATACAGTGGACTGACGAAGAGTGGAGTGGCTAGAGTGTGATCGTATACAGTGGAGTAAATTAGAGTGCAGTGCCACAGAGTGAAGTGGCATATAGTGAAGGGAGGTTGAGTGTAGTGACATACTGTGGAATAGCGCAAAGTAGAATGGCATAGAGTGGGATAGTTCATAGTGTTGTAGTGTACAGTGGAGTGGCATTGAGTAGATTAGTGTAGAGTGTAATAGGGCACAGTGGTGTCCTAAAGTTGTATAGCATATAGTGGAGTAGCATAATGGAGTGGCCTAGATTGGGGTGGTGTAGACTGGGGTGGCAAACAGTAGGTTATCATTGAGTTAAGCAGAGTTGTGTACAGTGGAGCAGCATACAGTGTAGTGGTTTACAGAGGTGTGACAGACTGGAGTGGCATAAGGTACAGTAAAATGGTGTACAGTGCAGTGGCAAGGAGTGGACTGGTGTAGAGTGGAATATAGAGTGGAGTGGTGTGTAGTGGAGTGGGGAACAGTAGAGTGGCATAGAGTGGACTGATGTACAGTGGAAGAGTACAGACTGGACTGGTGTAGAGTGGAGTGGCATAGAGTGGAACAGAGTAGAGTGAAGGCGATCTGTGTACAGTGTAGTGGCGTACAGTGTAGTGATGTACAGAGGATTAGCTTAGAGGGGAGTAGAGTACAGTGGAATAGTTTACAGTGGAGTGGTGTACAGTGCAGTGGTGTAGGCTAGGGTGTGGTAGAGTGGTCTGGTGTACAGTGGAATAGCATACAGTGGGGTGGAATAAAGTGAAGTGGAGTAAAGTGGAGTGGCATATATTTAAAAAGTGTAGATTGTAGTGGCTTATATGGAATGTAGTGGCTTACAGCGTAGTAGTAGACAGTGGAGTGGTGTACAGTGGAATGACTGAGTGTAGTGGCTTACAATGGAGTGACGTAGAGTGGCATGCCATCTATTGGAACAGCATAGAGTGGCATAGAGTGAAGTGGCATAGAGTTGAATAACATAAACTGTAGTAGCATAGAGTGGAGTGCTTCAGAGTGGAGTAGCTTACAGTGGAATAGCGTACAGTTGAGTGGTGCACAATGGAATAACTTTGAGGGTAGTGGCATACAGGTGCTTGACAGAGTAGAGTGCCATATAGCATAATAGCATTGAGTGGAGTGGTGTACATTGGAGTGCCGTATAGTAGACTACTGTAGAGTGTTGTAGAGTAGAGTGGAGTGGCGTGGAGGGGTGTAGAGCAGCATGATACACAGTGGAGTGGTGTACATTGGAAAAACGTACAATAGAGTGGTGTATACCGGGGTGGCATGCAGTTGAGTGGCATACAGTGGAATAGCACAGAGTGCAGTATCAGAGTGGAGTGGCATACAGTGAAATAGCATAAAATGGAGTAGCAAAGTGGAGGGGTATACATTGGAGAGGCATGAGCTGGAGTGTCATAGAATGGAGTGGCATAGAGTGGAGTTGCATAGAGTGAAATAGTCTAGAGTGAAGTAGCATAGAGTGGAGGGCTACTGAGTAGAGAGGCATGGACTTGAGTGGCATACAGTGGATTAGCATAGAGTAAAATGACCTAGAACGGAGTGATGTGGAGTGGTGTAGCACAGAGAGGAACAGCATATAGTGGAGTGGTGTACAGTGGAGCAGCATGAATTGGAGTGATGTAGGGTAGAATAGTGTAGAGGGGAGTGGCATAGCATGGAGTGAAGCACAGTGTAGTGGCATACACTGGACTAATGAAGGGTGGAGTGGTGTAAGTGCAGTGGTGTACAGTGAAGTGACGTATAGTAGAAGAGCTTGAACTAAAGTAGGATAGAGTGGACAGGCAGAGAGTGGCATAAAACGGAGTGGTCTAGAGTGGAGAGTTAAGTGCAATAGAGTGTAGTATTGTAAAGTGGAGTGAGGTACAGTGTAGTGGTGTACAGTGAAATTGCAATGATTGGGGTGGCATACAGTGGAGTGGCACAGAGTGTAGTGGTATAGAGTGGAATACCATAGAGAGGAGTGTAGTGGAGTAGAGCAGGGTAGAGTGTAGTGAAGTAAGCTATAGTGATGTACAGTGTGATATCATAGAGCGGAGGGGCTTAGAGTGTAGTGACAAAGTGGAATATTGTAGAGTGCAGTGACGCAGAGTGGAGTACCGTAGTGGACTGGCATACGGTGAAGTAGCATACTGTAGAGTAGTGTACACTGGAATTACACTGAGAGTAGTTGCGTACAGTGGAGTGACATAGATTGGAGTGCCATATTGTGGAATATTCTAGAGTGGATTGTCGTAGACTGGAGTACTGTACTGTGAAATAACAGAGCATAGTAGTGTAGAGTGGCATGCCATAGAGTAAAGTGGCATAGAGTGGAGTGGTGTACAGTTTCATAGCACACAGTGGATTGTCGTAGAGTGGAGTGATGAATGGTGGAGTGGCATAGAATGAAGTGGCATACAGTATAGTAGCGAACAGTGAAATAACATTGAGTGTAGTTGCAAACAGTGGAGTGACAGAGTGGTGTGCTATATAGTAGAATAGCATAGACTGGAATGGCGTAGAGTGGAGTGTCGTACTGTGGAATAACAGTGTTGTAGTATAGAGCTATAGTATAGAGTGCATAGTAAGTTGAATGGCATAGAGTGTGCTGGTGTACAGTGGATTGCCATAAAGTGGAATGGCATATGCTGGAGGGGCATGCAGTTGAGTGGTGTACAGTGGAATAGTGTATAGTGTTGTAGAATGGAGTTGCGTACAGTGAAATAGCATAAAGTGGAGTAGTATAGATTGAAAGGGCCTACAATTGTGTGGTGTAGGCTGGTGTGGCGTAGAGTGTAACAGTACACAGTATAGTGGTTTAGAGTGAAGTGGGATAAAGTGAAGTGGCATACACTGGATTAGCACAGAGTGGAGTGCCGTAGAGTGCAATAGTGTAGAATGGAGTGGCAAGGAATGGAGAGGCATAGACTGGAGTGTGGTCCTTGAAACAGATGTAGTGTGAAAGTGGGTGCACGGATGTAGATGTAATGTGGCAGGAATATAGGTTATGAAGTGTAAATATACATTTTTAGTAGCATATGTAAGTAGTGTTAAAGTTATAATTGCAAAAATATTTAGTTATATATTGTACTGTGGTGTGCAGCAGTAGCTTCGCTGTATAGCACAGTACACGACAATGAGAAAGCAGTATCTGATTGGCTAATTACTTACTTGTTGTCTTTACAAAACATAAAATCATGTTTTTTTCAGCACACGTTTGCTGAGTTGTGCGTTCTGGGGCAGGGCCATAGATATAGAGAGTAAAAGGTTGTAGGAGGCTGGACTGGCTTGTAGTGAGTACCAAGGGGTACTTGCACCTTGCACCAGGCCCAGTTATCCCTTATTAGTGTATAGGGTGTCTAGCAGCTTAGGCTGATAGATAATGGTAGCTTAGCAGAGCAGCTTAGGCTGAACTAGGAGACGTGTGAAGCTACTACAGTACCACTTAGTGTCATATGCACAATATCATAAGAAAACACAATACACAGTTATACTAAAAATAAAGGTACTTTATTTTTATGACAATATGCCAAAGTATCTTAGAGTGTACCCTCAGTGAGAGGATAGGAAATATACACAAGATATATATACACAATAGCAAAAATATGCAGTATAGTCTTAGAAAACAGTGCAAACAATGTATAGTTACAATAGGATGCAATGGAGAAACATAGGGATAGGGGCAACACAAACCATATACTCCAAAAGTGGAATGCGAACCACGAATGGACCCCAAACCTATGTGACCTTGTAGAGGGTCGCTGGGACTATTAGAAAATAGTGAGAGTTAGAAAAATAACCCTCCCCAAGACCCTGAAAAGTGAGTGCAAAGTGGACTAAAGTTCCCCTAAGGACAAAGAAGTCATGTTAGAGGAATAATGCAGGAAAGACACAAACCAGCAATGCAACAACTGTGGATTTCCAATCTAGGGTACCTGTGGAACAAGGGGACCAAGTCCAAAAGTCACAAGCAAGTCGGAGATGGGCAGATGCCTAGGAAATGCCAGCTGCGGGTGCAAAGAAGCTTCTACTGGACAGAAGAAGCTGAGGTTTCTGCAGGAACGAAAAGGGCTAGAGACTTCCCCTTTGGTGGACGGATGTCTCTCGCCTTGGAGAGTGGTGCAGAAGTGTTTTCCCGCCGAAAGGACGCCAACAAGCCTTGCTAGTTGCAAATTGTGCGTTTGGCTTTTTTGGACGCTGCTGGGGCCCAGGAGGGACCAGGAGGTCTCAAATTGGACCTGAAGAGAGAAGGGACGTCGAGCAAGACAAAGAGCCCTCACTGAAGCAGGTAGCACCCGGAGAAGTGCCAGAAACAGGCACTACGAGGATGCATGAAACGGTACTCACCGAAGTTGCACAAAGGAGTCCCAAGTCGCCGGAGACCAACTTAGAAAGTAGTGCAATGCAGGTTAGAGTGCCGTGGACCCAGGCTTGGCTGTGCACAAAGGATTTCTGCCGGAAGTGCACAGGGGCCGGAGTAGCTGCAAAGTCGCGGTTCCCAGTAATGCAGCCCAGCGAGGTGAGGCAAGGACTTACCTCCACCAAACTTGGACTGAAGAGTCACTGGACTGTGGGGGTCACTTGGACAGAGTCGCTGGATTCGAGGGACCTCGCTCGTCGTGCTGAGAGGAGACCCAAGGGACCGGTAATGCAGCTTTTTGGTGCCTGCGGTTGCAGGGGGAAGATTCCGTCGACCCACGGGAGATTTCTTCGGAGCTTCTGGTGCAGAGAGGAGGCAGACTACTCCCACAGCATGCACAAGCAGGAAAACAGTCGAGAAGGCGGCAGGATCAGCGTTACAGAGTTGCAGTAGTCGTCTTTGCTACTATGTTGCAGGTTTGCAGGCTTCCAGCGCGGTCAGCAGTCGATTCCTTATCAGAAGGTGAAGAGAGAGATGCAGAGGAACTCGGATGAGCTCTTGCATTCGTTATCTAAAGTTTCCCCAGAGGCAGAGACCCTAAATAGCCAGAAAAGAGGGTGTGGCTACTTAGGAGAGAGGATAGGCTACTAACACCTGAAGGAGCCTATCAGAAGGAGTCTCTGACGTCACCTGGTGGCACTGGCCACTCAGAGCAGTCCAGTGTGCCAGCAGCACCTCTGTTTCCAAGATGGCAGAGGTCTGGAGCACACTGGAGGAGCTCTGGACACCTCCCAGGGGAGGTGCAGGTCAGGGGAGTGGTCACTCCCCTTTCCTTTGTCCAGTTTTGCGCCAGAGCAGGGCTAAGGGGTCCCCTGAACCGGTGTAGACTGGCTTATGCAGAATTGGGCACCTCTGTGCCCAACAAAGCATTTCCAGAGGCTGGGGGAGGCTACTCCTCCCCTGCCTTCACACCATTTTCCAAAGGGAGAGGGTGTCGCACCCTCTCTCAGAGGAAGTTCTTTGTTCTGCCATCCTGGGCCAGGCCTGGCTGGACCCCAGGAGGGCAGATGCCTGTCTGAGGGGTTGGCAGCAGCAGCAGCTGCAGTGAAACCCCAGGAAGGGCAGTTTGGCAGTACCAGGGTCTGTGCTACAGACCACTGGGATCATGGGATTGTGCCAACTATGCCAGGATGGTATAGAGGGGGCAATTCCATGATCATAGACATGTTACATGGCCATATTCGGAGTTACCATTGTGAAGCTACATATAGGTAGTGACCTATATGTAGTGCACGCGTGTAATGGTGTCCCCGCACTCACAAAGTTCAGGGAATTGGCTCTGAACAATGTGGGGGCACCTTGGCTAGTGCCAGGGTGCCCTCACACAAAGTAACTTTGCACCTAACCTTTACCAGGTAAAGGTTAGACATATAGGTGACTTATAAGTTACTTAAGTGCACTGTAAAATGGCTGTGAAATAACGTGGACGTTATTTCACTCAGGCTGCAGTGGCAGGCCTGTGTAAGAATTGTCAGAGCTCCCTATGGGTGGCAAAAGAAATGCTGCAGCCCATAGGGATCTCCTGGAACCCCAATACCCTGGGTACCTCAGTACCATATACTAGGGAATGATAAGGGTGTTCCAGTAAGCCAATGTAAATTGGTAAAAATGGTCACTAGCCTGTTAGTGACAATTTGGAAAGAAATGAGAGAGCATAACCACTGAGGTTCTGGTTAGCAGAGCCTCAGTGAGACAGTTAGGCACTACACAGGGAACACATACATATAGGCCACAAACTTATGAGCACTGGGGTCCTGACTAGCAGGGTCCCAGTGACACATAACAAACATTCTGAAAACATAGGGTTTTCACTATGAGCACTAGGCCCTGGCTAGCAGGATCCCAGTGAGACAGTGAAAACACCCTGGCATACACTCACAAACAGGCCAAAAGTGGGGGTAACAAGGCTAGAAAGAGGCTACTTTCTCACACAACCCCCCCCCCAAACGAAGGACAAGAAGGCTAACCTTGGCCAGTTGAGACTTTATTGTCTAAGTGGTGATAAGTAGAGAGTAGCTCTGCAATAGACTGGTTACTCCCTTTATCATCCACTATATGGTTACTTCCCTGTGGGGATGTAAACCACCCTGTTTGAAGTTTTTTAGCTAATCAACAATGTGAAGATGTATTTTCAGAGTTTCTATCAGTAAGTGTTAGTTTAGAGCAGTGGGAATTATCCACTGAACCTATTTGTAATGATGGAAATGCCAGACAGGGATGCTGTCTCAGTAAAGCCATAGCTGGGCAAAAACTTTGTCCATATGGCTGGAAGAGAGAACAGGGATGCTGTTTCTCTTGAGTTGGAGCAGGGCAGGGATGCTGTCCTATGAGCTCCACACTAGGGCAGGGATGCTGTCTTAAGTGTTGTGAGGCAGTGCAGGGTTTCTGCACTAAAGTTTCTCTGGTAAGGTTAGAGGGATGCTCCATGTTAACTAAAATGGTGCTCTTTTTCTCACCAATGTTAGTTATCCCACAGAGAGGTACTTCCACCTCAGGGAGTACAGTTTTGCCAACTGATGATTCCCTTGGAACAGGTGCCACCCCAGGAGAGGTTTCTCCCACCACAGGAATGGTATCCTGAATGGTAGGGTGGTTAGGGGATACTGTGATACCCTTTTTACCTGTTGATGGAGAGGGATCCTGAGTTTTCAGGCCTTCTCTCCTTTGCTTTTTCATTTCAGTAGAAATGAGAGGGAACAATTCCTCTGGGATGCCCAGCATGGCTGCATGGGCATAAAACTCTACATCAGCCCAACCTGAGGCCTCTAGGTCATTACCTAAGAGACAGTCTACAGGTAAGCTAGGTGATACCACCACCTGCTTAGGGCCAGTAACTCCACCCCAACTAAACTGAATTATAGCTAAGGGAAGAAACTTAGTGGAGTTATGGACATCAATAATCTTATACTGTTGTCCAATGATGTGTTGATCAGGGTGCACTAGGTTTTCAGTCACCAAAGTGATACTGGCACCTGTGTCCCTGTAGGCCAAGGCCTCAACACCATTTATTGAAACTGTCTGCCTGTATTTATCCATTGTAAGGGGACAAGCAGCCAGTGTGGCAAGGCCAATGCCACTAGGTGTGACAGAAACTGTCTTGGGAGTGACTACCCCAGTTTCTACTATGGACCCAAAAGTGAACCCAACTACACCCTTAACTTGACTGTTGCCAGCAGTCCCACCACTAGTACCACTACTGCTAGGGGCACTAGAGCTTGATGTATTAGTGGTGGTATGCTCAGGGGGTTTACCTGGACAGGACTTATCCCCTGGCCTATGGCCTCTGATTTTACACACAAAGCACCAAGGCTTTTTAATGTGTGTGGGTTGAGAAGAAGAGGAAGAATTTGTTTTATCCCCACCCTCTGAAGAGTGTTTAAGATTTGAAGTGGGATCTTTGGTTTTACCCTTATCCCCATGCTTATCTTGAGATTTTTCACTATCTTTCTTCTTATTGCCATCTTTGTCACCCCCTGTATGAACTTTTCTGTTCACCCTTGTTCTGATCCATTTGTCTGCCTTCTTTCCCAATTCTTGGGGAGAGGTCAGATCAGAGTCTACCAGGTACTGGTGCAACAAATCAGACACACAATTATTAAGTATATGATCTCTCAGGATTGTGTTATACAGGCTTTCATAATCAGTAACTTTACTGCCATGTAACCACCCCTCCAAGGCCTTCACTGAATGGTCAATGAAATCAACCCAGTCTTGTGAAGACTCCTTTTTGGTCTCTCTGAACTTTATCCTGTATTGTTCAGTGGTTAAGCCATAACCATCCAGAAGTGCATTCTTAAGAACTTGGAAATTATTAGCATCATTTTCTTTCACAGTAAGGAGCCTATCCCTACCTTTTCCACTAAATGATAGCCATAGGATAGCAGCCCACTGCCTTTGAGGGACATCCTGTACAACACAGGCCCTCTCAAGTGCAGCAAACCACTTGTTAATGTCATCCCCCTCCTTATAAGGGGGAACTATCTTATGCAGATTCCTGGAATCATGCTCTTTTGCAGGATGACTATGGGGAATACTGCTGCTGCCACCATGGGTTTCTAAACCCAACTTCTGTCTTTCCTTCTCTAATTCTAAAGACTGTCTATCCAAATCCAGCTGTTGCTTCTTGAGCTTCAGTCTGGTTTGTTCCACTCTCAATCTATTGAGCTCCCTTTCTAACAATCTGTCATCAGGGTGGGTGGGAGGGACATTTCTAGATACAGAGGTATGATGGGAATGAACAGAAGGAGACCTGTCCCTTACAGAGGGCACCCTAACAGCTTGGCTAACAGTATAATGTGAGAGCACACCATCAGTATGGTGTGATTCAACCTCTGTACCAACTATGCTAGACTGTCTAGTAATGGGCAGGCTGAGAAGTTTCTTTCCTGAATCTTTTCCTGGGGGAGTCCCTGGATCAGACTGAGAACCATTAGCTACTTTTTCAACAGATGGGGCACTTATGGCCTTATCCTGTACTCTAAGCATGTTAATTAACAGTTCTAAGGAAGGATTCTTCCCTACACTCAAACCTCTCTCTATGCAGAGACTCCTTGCTCCTTTCCAGCTAAGGTGATCATATGCAAGTTTGGACAGATCAACATTTTGGCCTGTGCCAGACATTTTTAGAGAGAGTTAAAGTGATAGAAAAAGATAAAAAGTTTGTCAGAGCTTTTAGAAAGACAGAGAAAAAAACTTTTTAAACTTTTTAGAAAGTTAGAAGTACTTTTCAGCACTTAGAAAAGAGTGAAAAGAGGAAATGCAAAACTTTTTGGCTATGTGTATATACACTGACCTTGTTTTGTATATTTTTCTCTTATGAAAAGTACAATGACAAGAGTGGTAAGTAGTCTCAAAGCACTTATCCCACCACTGCACAACCAATGTAGGAGGCTGGACTGGCTTGTAGTGAGTACCAAGGGGTACTTGCACCTTGCACCAGGCCCAGTTATCCCTTATTAGAGTATAGGGTGTCTAGCAGCTTAGGCTGATAGATAATGGTAGCTTAGCAGAGCAGCTTAGGCTGAACTAGGAGACGTGTGAAGCTACTACAGTACCACTTAGTGTCATATGCACAATATCATAAGAAAACACAATACACAGTTATACTAAAAATAAATGTACTTTATTTTTATGACAATATGCCAAAGTATCTTAGAGTGTACCCTCAGTGAGAGGATAGGAAATATACACAAGATATATATACACAATAGCAAAAATATGCAGTATAGTCTTAGAAAACAGTGCAAACAATGTATAGTTACAATAGGATGCAATGGGGAAACATAGGGATAGGGGCAACACAAACCTTATACTCCAAAAGTGGAATGCGAACCACGAATGGACCCCAAACCTATGTGACCTTGTAGAGGGTCGCTGGGACTATTAGAAAATAGTGAGAGTTAGAAAAATAACCCTCCCCAAGACCCTGAAAAGTGAGTGCAAAGTGCACTAAAGTACCCCTAAGGACAAAGAAGTCGTGTTAGAGGAATAATGCAGGAAAGACACAAACCAGCAATGCAACAACTGTGGATTTCCAATCTAGGGTACCTGTGGAACAAGGGGACCAAGTCCAAAAGTCACAAGCAAGTCGGAGATGGGCAGATGCCCAGGAAATGCCAGCTGCGGGTGCAAAGAAGCTTCTACTGGACAGAAGAAGCTGAGGTTTCTGCAGGAACGAAAAGGGCTAGAGACTTCCCCTTTGATGGACGGATCCCTCTCGCCTTGGAGAGTTGTGCAGAAGTGTTTTCCCGCCGAAAGGACGCCAACAAGCCTTGCTATTCGCAAATTGTGTGTTTGGCGTTTTTGGACGCTGCTGGGGCCCAGGAGGGACCAGGAGGTCGCAAATTAGACCTGAAGAGAGAGGGGACGTCGAGCAAGACAAAGAGCCCTCACTGAAGCAGGTAGCACCCAGAGAAGTGCCAGAAACAGGCACTATGAGGATGCGTGAAACGGTGCTCGCCGAAGTTGCACAAAGGAGTCCCACGTCGCCGGAGACCCACTTAGAAAGTCGTGCAATGCAGGTTAGAGTGCCGTGGACCCAGGCTTGGCTGTGCACAAAGGATTTCCGCCGGAAGTGCGCAGGGGCCGGAGTAGCTGCAAAGTCGCGTTTCCCAGCAATGCAGCCCAGCGAGGTGAGGCAAGGACTTACCTCCATCAAACTTGGACTGACGAGTCACTGGACTGTGGGGGTCACTTGGACAGAGTCGCTGGATTCGAGGGACCTCGCTCGTCGTGCTGAGAGGAGACCCAAGGGACCGGTAATGCAGCTTTTTGGTGCCTGCGGTTGCAGGGAGAAGATTCCGTCGACCCACGGGAGATTTCTTCGGAGCTTCTGGTGCAGAGAGGAGGCAGACTACCCCCACAGCATGCACAAGCAGGAAAACAGTCGAGAAGGCGGCAGGATCAGCGTTACAGAGTTGCAGTAGTCGTCTTTGCTACTATGTTGCAGGTTTGCAGGCTTCCAGCGCGGTCAGCAGTCGATTCCTTATCAGAAGGTGAAGAGAGAGATGCAGAGGAACTCGGATGAGCTCTTGCATTCGTTATCTAAAGTTTCCCCAGAGGCAGAGACCCTAAATAGCCAGAAAAGAGGGTGTGGCTACTTAGGAGAGAGGATAGGCTACTAACACCTGAAGGAGCCTATCAGAAGGAGTCTCTGACGTCACCTGGTGGCACTGGCCACTCAGAGCAGTCCAGTGTGCCAGCAGCACCTCTGTTTCCAAGATGGCAGAGGTCTGGAGCACACTGGAGGAGCTCTGGACACCTCCCAGGGGAGGTGCAGGTCAGGGGAGTGGTCACTCCCCTTTCCTTTGTCCAGTTTTGCGCCAGAGCAGGGCTAAGGGGTCCCCTGAACCGGTGTAGACTGGCTTATGCAGAATTGTGCACCTCTGTGCCCAACAAAGCATTTCCAGAGGCTGGGGGAGGCTACTCCTCCCCTGCCTTCACACCATTTTCCAAAGGGAGAGGGTGTCGCACCCTCTCTCAGAGGAAGTTCTTTGTTCTGCCATCCTGGGCCAGGCCTGGCTGGACCCCAGGAGGGCAGATGCCTGTCTGAGGGGTTGGCAGCAGCAGCAGCTGCAGTGAAACCCCAGGAAGGGCAGTTTGGCAGTACCAGGGTCTGTGCTACAGACCACTGGGATCATGGGATTGTGCCAACTATGCCAGGATGGTATAGTGGGGGCAATTCCATGATCATAGACATGTTACATGGCCATATTCGGAGTTACCATTGTGAAGCTACATATAGGTAGTGACCTATATGTAGTGCACGCGTGTAATGGTGTCCCCGCACTCACAAAGTTCAGGGAATTGGCTCTGAACAATGTGGGGGCACCTTGGCTAGTGCCAGGGTGCCCTCACACAAAGTAACTTTGCACCTAACCTTTACCAGGTAAAGGTTAGACATATAGGTGACTTATAAGTTACTTAAGTGCAGTGTAAAATGGCTGTGAAATAACGTGGACGTTATTTCACTCAGGCTGCAGTGGCAGGCCTGTGTAAGAATTGTCAGAGCTCCCTATGGGTGGCAAAAGAAATGCTGCAGCCCATAGGGATCTCCTGGAACCCCAATACCCTGGGTACCTCAGTACCATATACTAGGGAATTATAAGGGTGTTCCAGTAAGCCAATGTAAATTGGTAAAAATGGTCACTAGCCTGTTAGTGACAATTTGGAAAGAAATGAGAGAGCATAACCACTGAGGTTCTGGTTAGCAGAGCCTCAGTGAGACAGTTAGGCACTACACAGGGAACACATACATATAGGCCACAAACTTATGAGCACTGGGGTCCTGACTAGCAGGGTCCCAGTGACACATAACAAACATACTGAAAACATAGGGTTTTCACTATGAGCACTGGGCCCTGGCTAGCAGGATCCCAGTGAGACAGTGAAAACACCCTGGCATACACACACAAACAGGCCAAAAGTGGGGGTAACAAGGCTAGAAAGAGGCTACTTTCTCACAAAGGTTTTATTGTTGTTCCCTATATATTGCCACTTTATTAAAGTGGTAATGCTTATAGAAAACATTTATATTTTTCTGTATATGTTTACAGCACTTTACAGAGAACTGCACTTTAAAAAAAAAATTGTAAGTAGCGTAGTAATTTTTAGGTATTATCATGGTACTCTGTAGACTTTTTTGTAAACTATTAAATATGTAAAAAGTTCAAAATACACTGTAGCACACTATATTTGAAAATATAGTGTAGTAGAGTGTATTTAATTTTTTTTAACCTATTTATTTGTTGTTAATTTATTTTAAGTACCACAGTACTTCCTAAGAAGCTCTGTGGTTCTCTGTACATTTTTAGAATATATAGAATCATATATATCATTGTACCTATCTAGCACCACTTTAGTAAACTAGTAATAGGAAGGGAAAACATATAAGTGCTAATATTAACCTAAATTTAAGAGCGTAATGCAGAACACACCCAATGTGTACTGAAAACATCATGACTGCCTTTAAAGTTTGTAAAGGCAGTCATTAGCCAGTCTCATACTCATACTGACGCGTCAATGCTATGTACCAAGGTAGTTTCTCGTAAAAACGTGAAACTTCACAAAAATACTGCAACAACAGATATCACAAAGTTGAAATGCCTCATAACTTAAAAAATACTTACCTGGAGCATCCAAAAGGGTCGTCTGCGCACATAATGTAAAATCCTGCCAAGTTTCATGGAAAACCATTCAAACGTTTTCACGCTTAGTCTGGTAGAAATGTCTACAGAAAATGCATTGGTGGAAAAATGCATTTTGGGATCTGCCCTGCCCCTTGTATCTTTGCATCCTCCTTGACCAATCATTGCAAAGCTTTCCATCAGGATAATGGAGAATCATCAAATGGGGCAGTCTTTCCAACAAAAGTGCTCTTGTTTGTCTAGTGTGTGCATGGAACATTGTCGGGTCAACCGTCAAGGAGGGGTCAAGAAAAAGGGGGTGCCAAAGTGCAAAAGCCCCATGCATTTTCCATAGACTCTTTTGGAAAACAATATTGCAAAAACTGCTGAAAGGCGTTTCATCAAATTTGGCAGGAAGCTTGATCTTGGTCCAGAAAGCGTGCTTTGTGTTATTAGGTACAAATCCTTTTTAGGAGCTTTTGCAATATTAAGGGATAATTACATTTATATCTATGGGCAGTTGAGTTTGGGAGAGTCTTGCAAGAGTCCCACAGAAGTCATATTACAAAATGAAAAAATTTGATTGGTCGAAAGGACTTTTTCCCATCAGCTGTTTTGCTCGAGTGAGAGCCTCCTGCAAGTCCCGTGGGAGCAAGCGCTGTGATTGGCTGAATTTTGGATGCATAGAAATGAAATGGCTGCCTTTACTGGAGATTGTGAAAAAATAATGGTGTTGTTAAAATTAATATTAAAAAACTATATAAAGGGCAGAATAATAGTAATAATATTAATAATAGTAATCTGGAATAGGTCTGTAAAACATAGGTACTGTGATGAAGGAAACTGTAAATACTCATTAAAAATATTTTACAGTGATGGGGGACTCTCATAAGATTGTAAAAACTGGAATGGGGTAGGTAATATTTCACCATACTCTACTAGGACAACCTTTTACCCAAGGGAGGAGACGCAGTGTAGAGGCTAGTCCATCATTACACCCTACTAAGCTCATCTATCACCCTGTGGATTAGTTTCAGCAGAGACCCAGTCCCTCCCTGCATTCTACTATGTACACCCATTATCCAAGAAGGAGGTCTAAGGGTAGAGGCTAGTCCATCCCCACACCGTATGACGCAGACCAGTCATCCAACTCCGAGGTCTCAGTGGAGATGCCAGTTCCTCCACACACCCTGTTATGCACACCTGTCATCTAGAACAGAGACCTCAGTGGAGACAGCAGTCCGTTTACGCACCAGTTATCCAAGACAGATGTCTCAGTTGAGAGACCAGTCCCCCTATACACTGCGGCAGAGAAACTATTCTGTCCACACACCATAGTACAAACACCAATCAAACAAGAGAGAGTTTTCAGTGGGGAGGCTAGTCCCTCCCCACACCCTACTATGTACATCTATGTTCTAAGAGAGATATCTCAGTAGAGAGGCCAGTCCCTTTCCACACCCTCTGTGCACACCTGAGGCCCTGGTTCCAGCTGTCAGCAGAGAGGCCAGTCCCTCCCCATACCCTACTAAGTACACTTATAGCAGCAAGAGGTCTCAGGTGAGAGGCCAGTCTGTTATTTCACTCTACTATGCATTTCTGGGTGTAAGAGAGAGGTCTAAGCTGAGAGACCAGTCTCTGTCTACACCCTTCTACCCACACGCCCTTATCAAGAGAGAGGTCTTAGCGGAGAGGCCAGTCACTCTGCACACACTACTATGTACACCTTATGCCCTGAGGATAGCTGTCAGAGGAGAGGCCAGTCCCCCCCACACCCTATTACATGTACCTGTCATTTCAGAGAGAGGTCGCAGTGGAGAGGTCAGTCTGCTATTATTCTCTACTATGCACTTCTGTCATGCAAGAGAAATGTCTGGGTGGAGAGGCCAGTCCCTGTCTACAACCTACAATGTACGACCATCTTCCAGGAAAGCAGTCTCAGAGAAATGGCTAGTCCCTCCACACACCCTATTATGCCCACCCGTCATCCAAGGCAGAGGTCTCAGTGGAGAGGCCAGTCCTGCTATACTATACACTCTACTACGCACATTTGTCAAAGAAGTGAGGTGTTGGTGTAGAGGCCAAACCCTTCTCACAACCTACTATGCACAAACTCATCCCAGAGAGATGTTTCAATGGAGAGGCCAGTCATTCCTAACACTGTGCAATGCATACCTGTCGACCTAGGGAGAGGTGTCAGCAGAAAGGCCAGTCCCTCCACATATCCCACTATGCACACCTAGCATCCAAGACAGAGGTATCAGTGGAGAGGCCAGTTCCTCTGCACATCCTACTGATCAAATCCATGATCCAAGTGAGAGGTCTCAGCAGAGATGCCAGTCCCTTACCACACCCTATTATGCACACCCATCAACCAAGAGAGAGGTGGCAGCAGAGATGCCACTCCCTCCTCACATCCTACTATGCACATCTCACGTCAAAGACAGAGGTCTCAGCAGAGAGGCCAGTCCCTTCACACCCTACTAAACACATCTGGGATGTAAGAAAGAGGTGTCATTGGAGAGGACAGGCCATCCATACTGTGGACTACACCCACCCATCTTTCAAGACAAAGATTGCATTCAAGAGGTCAGTCCCTCTCCACACCGTACTATGCACACCCATCATCCAAGACAGAGGTCTCAACAGAAAGGCCAGTCCCTTTATACACTCTACTATGCACACCCATGATCCAAGGAGGAGGGATGAGTAGAGAGGCCACTCCCTGTCCACATCCTACTATGCACACCCATCTTCCAAGTGAGAGAGCTTAGCAGTAAGGGAAGTGACTCATCACACCCTACAATGCATACCTGACACCCTGGGAATACTGTATGTGGAGAGGCAAGTCTCTCAGTCTCTCACACATCTTACTAGGTATACTGGTCGTGCAAGAGAGATGTTGCAGCAGCGAGGTCAGTCTTTTATCATACCACACTATGTACTTTTGTTATGCCAAAGAGACACCTAAGCTGAGAAGCCAGTCTCTGTCCATGCCCTACACACACTGATCTTCTGAGGGAGAGGTCTCCGAGAAGAGGCTCCTTCCTTCCCATGCCCTATTACACACACCCGTCAAACAAGATCAAAGTCTCAGCAGAGAGGACAGTCCCTCTGTACACTCTACTATGCATACCCGTCAAACAAGAGAGAGGTGTCACTGGAGAGGCCAGTGCCTCTGCATACGCTGTGACACATACCCGTCATCTAAAACAGAGATCTCAGCATTGAGGCCAGTCTATACACACATCAGAATCCGCACATCCATGATCCAAGTGAGAGGTGTCAGTGAGGAGGCCATTCTCTTCACACACTACTACAGACATCTGCGATACAAGAGGGAGGTTGCAGCAGAGAAGACTGTTCCTTCTCATCTTACTACACACACGTGGCGTCCAAGACAGAGGGGTCAGCAGAGCAGCCCTTCCCTCCACACCACTTACTATGCATATCTGTGACCCAGAAGAGAGGTCTCAGTGGAGAGGCCAGTCTTTCCTGTACCCTACTATGCACAACTGTCAACCAAAAGAGAGGTGTCAGCAGAGAGGCCAGTTCCTCCACACATCCTACTATGCACATCTGGTGTCCAAGACAGCGGTGTCAGTGGAGAGGTCAGGACCTCCAAACACCCTATTACAGACATCCGTGATGCAAGAGAGGTGTCTAAGCGGAGATGCTATTTCCTCCCCACACCTAATACGCACACCAATCAACCAAGAGAGAGATGTCAGTGGAGAGGCCAGTCCCTCCTCACATCCTACTATACACACCTGACATTCAAGGCAGAGGTCTCAGTAGAGTGGCCAGTCCCTCCAATTACCCTGCTTTGCACATCTGTGTCCAAGACAGAGGTGTCAGCAGAGAGGTCAGTCGCTGCTGAGGGCCCAGGATTAACCTTTGATGCACATATCACTGTGGCTGACATCCAGATGTGAACTCTGGTCACTCTTGCAGTTGGTTATTCAGCTTTGGAGTCCTGTCTTCAGTGACAGACATCTTTCAGGAGGAAGGATGAAGGGAGAGATGTTCATTTCAAGACGCAGAACCCCAACATAAAACTTCAAAGTTCCAGACCCTAAATCACATTTTGTGTCTGGTAAACAATTATAATTAGGAGTCATTGAGATGACCCCTCCCAAATTTGCCATCTACCAAGCATCCAGCAAGGCTGCATGAGGAGGGGGATCTCTGAAACACTTCTTCCTGTGACCAGGACTAGGGGTGCAGCCTACTAATTTCTCGGCTGGTTGAGGAGACATCATCCAGGGAAATCAAGACCACCTGCCCTGGAGTCTGGAGCACTAGTACCTGCCTGCTCACCAAGAGCGGTATGCCTGTGAGGGAGAGGAGCATGTTGGAGTGAGTGAGTTCCATAGAGAAGCCCAGAAGTATTGGGCTCCTGAGTGAGGAGTAGTGCCACATCGACAGGGCTGTCACCCATGTGCAGCGTTGTGAGTTTGGAAACCCTGTATGCCAGGAGGGGCCACTGTGTAACAAAGGAGAAGAGCCACATTGATTGAGCCATAGCCTATGTGCAGGATTGTGAGTTTGGCAACCCTGTATTCCAAGAGGGGCTCTGTGCACCAAGGGCAAGTGCCACATTCGTGGGGTCATCGCCCGTGTGCAGCGCTATGTAAGTTGGGAACCCCACAAGCCAGGAGGGGCTGCCATGTGCCAACAAACTCTGTTCCATCAATTGGGCTATTGCTTGTGTGCAGGATGTTGCTGTGACATTGTATGTCAAAAGGGGCCACAGGAGAGCCCACCTGAGGCCAGCGTTTCCAGACAGTGAGGTTCGCCAGAGCAACCCATTATGCGAGGAGGGGCTGCTCGGAACTTTGAGGCGAGAGGTCTGGGCCGTTGCACATGACCAAAAACTACTGCTACAACCAAGACGAGGGAAACTTTGTATCCGAGGAGGCCAGAGAACAGAGAGATGCATTAGGGCCCTGTTTGGAGCAAAGAGACTGCCCTCATCCCAGAGCAAGAAAGAAAAATAGTTTATCGTGTGAGATTGGAGCCAGAGCAACTGGACGCTGGTGACTCTGGCTGAGAAGAGAGAGCTGGCGCCTGCCAGGAGGTGCACATGCGAACAGGTGCAGTCCAACTTTGCCGATCTGATTCCGGACTGCACTGCACCGCTGACAGGTTTCTTACCACCAGAGCAGATACGCTGAGAACTGGGCTTACTGGGTCCTGGGGGATATAATGCGTTTGTTTTTTGCAACCCTACTTGACTCAAAGTGGCTACTCCTTTCTGAGTCCAAGAGGTTGATATCCCGTGAACAGGTCCTACTATTTTATATTCCCTGGATGTTGTCACATGTGAAAGGGGCCTGACAACTACTAGTGTGTCTACCTCAAGGGGTACTGTTATTGCTTTTTGAATGTTGTTTATCTTTACATGTGTAGAATCAAAATTAAAATACTTCTTTTATACATAAGTATTTGACTGGACATTGATTTACTGTGTGCACTGCTTGTATGTTGAGTTATGAGTTGTGTTAACTAAACTGTATCTACACATTCTCCAAGGGAGGAGTGCTCATGCTATGCTACTGAGAGTCAGGTGCAGAAGGAGATGCTTGACCCCGTTGAGCAGTATCCATAGTCGGGAGGGCCTGGGGACATCAAGGGTAAAGGCCTCAAGCACCTTGTTGGGTCCAGTAATCTCTGCAGGCCCCATGCCCCCGTGAATGGGGTTCCGACACTTGCCATTTTGCCTTTTACATATATTTGAATATACAAGGGCTCTGTGAGGAAAGGGAGACATTATGACGTCTGGGTGTTGACAATCCAAAATGCTCTCCACCACTGGTAATAATTGATGCCACTTCAATACATCTATGGCCAATCCAAGTGATGTACAAGTTTGGAAATCCAAGATCTCTGTCAATACCGCATTTAATGGCATATTCTCTAGCTCAGTGGATAAAACTGTGTCTCAAAATCCAGAGGCAAACCCTGATGGAGTATGGGGATGGCAGTTACAACAGGAGTGCTCGCAGAATGAGTAATATTCAGGAAAAACATGGAGTTACATTAGAGGGGGAAAATGGGAGGATGTCAAAAATGGAGATGCTATTGGTAAATTTTTGACAGTTGAACAGTTGATTAGGTTATGAGCAACTGTGGTTTGTATGGTGCATAGTTATTGGTTAAAGAGTGTGAGGGTCTCATTTACTAAGTTTTGCCACACGGCAGAGCCTTAAGTCTTTTTTGCTGTGCCACCCGGTGGAAAAACAGAAGGGCAGGAATGCGCCATATCTATAGGATATGGCGCATTCCTGTCCTTGTCCCCTGTGCTGGCGCACAAATTGCTGTCTGGCTCTAATGCAGGCACACTTTGACCATGGTGCAAGTGTGCCTGCATTTCAGGGATAATTGGTTATGTGCAGGAAGGGACACCTTCCTGCATATAAACAATCATTAATGGTGATTTTCACTTCCTACGTGTACTGTAGAATGCAGCGCACATAGAGTAGAACATGGGTTAAAATAATGTCATTTCTCCCCATTGCACCACTTTAACACCATCCATGAGGTAGCATAGATATCTGACGCATTCCCAGACTTGTAAATTTGGGAATGCATCAGATTTCTTCAGATTCCATGGGTGTTGTGTGGGAACACCCACAGTAACACCCATGCAAAACCCCTTTCACACAGTGTTATTCGTGAAAGGGGTCCAAATTTAGAAGGCCATTAAATGCCATGCAAGGTGGCTTTGCTTGGCCTTGTAAATATGGGCCAGCACACTGCGCCAACGGAGCATAAAAAAAATTACCCTCCAGTGGCATAGTGTGCAGCTAGAGCTTCGCAAATGAGGCCCTGTGAGTTTTGTAAAGGTGGGTGCTACTGGGTAAGTTTAAAATTTTGCTTCGATCCCACAAGACTTTTGCAAGAGTAGACTGAAAACTTCTATAAGTGAAGCTTGCAATGTGGGCTCCATATGATCCAGTGAGACTCTTGCAAGAGTTGCATACAGATTTACCAAGTGACTGTGCCATGAGGAGTTTTTACAATCCCGCATGATTCTGGCAAGATTGATTGGACATGAGAACCAAAAAGTGTGAACTAGAACAGTACAAGTGTCATTAAGTGCATACAACAATCAGAAAACAACAGAAATAAATCACAGGTTTTCAATATTTAGAATTAATTTAAATTAAAAGCTTAAAAGCTCATTACAGGGGATGATGGCTTATGTAGCACATGTACTGAGGAAGAGATACATTTGCTGTGTGAAAAATGCAAGGCTGAGTGTTAGATCTGACAGTCCTATGGTGGTCATCCCCAAACTCTTTGCCTGTCTCCTTTCACTTTTCTGATCCTGTTTTTGCTGGTTTTAGGAGACTGTGCACTTTACCACTGCTGACCAGTGCTAAAGTGCATGTGCTTACTCCCCTAAACATGGTAACATTGACTCCTACTCAATTGGTAGATTTAAGTTACTGGTAAGTCCCCAGCAAAGTCCACATAATTAGCCCCTTAATCATGTCTCAGGCCTGCCATTTGCAAGGCCTGTGTATTCAGTTTCCTTGCTACTGCGACTTGGCATTTAAAACTATTTGCCAAGCCATAAACTTGACTTTTCCTACATATAGGTCATCCCTAAGTTAAGCCCTAGGTAACCCATAGGGCAGGGTGCTATGTAAGTGAAAGGCGGGACATGTACTTATGTGTTTTACATGTACTGGTAGTGAAAAACTCCTAAAATCATTTTTCACTACTGTGAGGTCTGTCCCTCATTTGCCATCATTAGAACTGCCCTCATGATCTTTTAAGTGGTAGAGTCTTATCTGAAAGTATTGGCCCTGTCATGTTTAGTATGGCCAGAATGGTAATAGAAAATCCTGCTTACTGATCAAGCTGGATTTAATATTACTATTTTAGAAATGCCACTTTTAGAAAGTGGGCGTTTGTCTGCACTTACTGCCTGTCTCCAAACCACGTCTGGTATGTGCTGGTTGACAGCTCCCCTTGTTAATTCCACCCAGACAACCATAAACACAGGACACTCAGTCACATCTACATTCATCTGCATACTGAATGGGTCCCCATGGGCAGGAAGGGTGAAGGGACTCCTTCTAACACTTCAAAGGCCATTGGCCTGCCCTCACAGAAAAGACTGATAACCCCCCAAAGGAATCCTGGCCGACAGAGCTGTGTTGAAAGGGGAACTTACGCATTTCAAAACCACTCTTTGAAGATTCCCCCACTTCAAAGGCCCTTTTGGGTATATATGCTGGGTCAGGGATCCCACCAAATCAGACACTTCTGGACCTACACCTGGACTCTGGCAGAGGGACTGCCTGGCTGCCCGAAGGACTCATCTAGACTGCTTTGCTGGAAGGACAGCTGCCCTGCTTATTGCCCTGCTACCTGCTGGCCCCTGACCCTGCCAGAACTTGGATTGAGCTTGCCTCCTGTTCTGAAGTCTCAGGGCAAAAAAAGACTTCATCTACTAGCTTGTAGCTAGTTCACAGACTTCAGCAACTCCACCACCAATGCTACTGTTTGACGCCCCACCGCTGCCTTCTCCGGTCATGTGGTCATCGCTGAACGCAATGACCATGGGCTGCAACATAACTCCGGCGTAGCTGCGATGTCTTTGATATACTGTGGTGTGATCGCAGCACTGCAAAGTTGACACATCACGTCTTGACTAACTGGATTTATCGACCCCGCCGGATTACAAGGAACTGATACCTCACAACCAATGGCGCATCAGCTCCCTGCAAATGGATTGAACTGATGCCTCGCCTCCCCTGCCTCGCAGTACGGAACCAATGCCTCACCTCCCCAGTTGCCTTAAGGAACTGATGGCGCACCGGCTCCAGCGATACCTCACCTCCATGACTTTGAGCAACATCCTTGTTTCTTCATTTTCAAAGATTCTGTACCTGGGGGTCCATGCAACTCCTTGCCCGGTTCCTGTGACATCTAACTGTTGGAAACAGCTCACACAAAGATGTTGTGAATGCTCCAGTTGTAGCGATTGTGTTTCTAAGCACTTTATTGGCATTTAATCTTAAAAAAAATAATATCTTTGCTTGTACACATTGGATTTTTGACATTTTGGTCTTACTTTATTCACATAAAGATTATCTACTTTTCTAAACTGGTGTGGTGTACTGTTGTGGTGTTATCACTGTATGAGTTATTGGATAAATACTTTACACATTGCCTTCTAACTTAAGCCTGACTGCTCTGTGACAAGCTACCAGAAGGTGGGCACAGGATAATTTGGATTGTGCAATGACTTACCCTGACTAGGATTGTGGTCCCTACTTGGACAAGAGTGTATATCTCTGCCAACTAGAGACCCCATTTCTAACACTGAGGTAACATTAAGTTCAACCAATTGTTAATATTCGCACCACTCAATTCAAAATAAGCTATGATGTGATTGGCGGCAAGGTTTGAAAGATCACCTGCATATAACTCTTGCATAACCACAAACGCCTGATATTGGCCTTTGTGACGTGGAGGTGAAGCAACTGCAATCTCTTTGGATTGGGTTCAACAGAGATCATTTGATTTGTAAGTAAATATTTGGTGTACCCAGCTACCTTAAACATGCAGCTTTATTTAAATGTACTTACAAAATAGTGCAATTAAGATATGAAGTCTGTGACCAAAGATTTAATTATTGCAATATTTTTTCACTAGAGTTTAAAATTGTATTCTTATTAAGCTAGTGCCAATAATTTGTCACAGTTAAAATATAATTGCCAAGAACATCAATAATGGAAAATATAATAAATAATTGTAAAACAAATAATATTATAAATTATAGATATTAGTGTTCTGATGGTCACTGAACTTTTTATTTTGCTATTTGTTTGTTTTATTATTTTTGTTGCCTTTAAAAAGTCAAACTTCTTAGAGACTTAAGTGCAAGATATAAATGGACAATGTTTTTTCTTCAACCTTAGCTGATTATATGTGTGGTATATTGGTGAGTTCATATGTGGCTATCTAGTGAGTTCCAGTATTGAGGTGTAGGTGTCTTTGAGGAGTGGTTGATGTATTTTGGAAACATTTTAGTTACTATACAAGATTTTATAGAGTGAATGTGGGAGACCGAATCATAAATCCTGCTCACACACATTAAAGGTGTTTGCAGCAGAAGGAGTTCCTCAATGAAGCCTATAGCACCCAGTCTTCATGTAGTAGGGAGGTGTCAGTAGAGAGAATGTATTGCCATGAAACCAAAGTATTCACCCTGCATACAATGGTAAGAAAAGGAAGTAATCTTGTTTGAAAGTGTAGAAAATCTGCACCCAGTTAAAATATGATGGCACAGGGCCCACTGTGCTTCTAAATCCTTGTACACAAAGCGTTTACTCTGTAGAGATGTGTCACTACAGAGGCTGCTGCTAGGGAACACAATCATGCATCTCATTCATTCAGATAAAAGATATTTGCAGAGGACTCGGTTTCTCAGCAAAGGGTTTGACTCCCAGGGTTCACTCTGTTGAAAGTACTCAGCAGAGTCCCTGATGTAATAAAATCCAAACATCCACTCTGCATAGAGTTGAAAGAAAAGGAACAAGTCTTATACTCTATTGTAATAAAATAATAAAGGACTTTGTCTTTCTTTAAGTTCATCTACCTATCCTTTACCGTGTACACGGCTGTTAGTACAGAGACTATTGATATGAAACCCAATAATACACCTTTAATCACATAGGAAAAGCATTTGAAGAGGGATGAGTTCCTCAGTAAAGCTTTTCACACCCAGGCTTTACCTTGCAGAGAGGACCTGTTGGCATGGAATCTATGTATTTAGCCTGTACAGAGGTGGAAGAAAAGGAGGCAGCTTTTTTATGCACGTCTACCATAGAGAATCAGAAATGTGTCCTAATAGTTTTCTTCACTTCTTGAGCACCAGTTGCTACTGCTGCCTCGTTACTCTTCAAACTACAATACCTGAAAATAATAATAAACAAAATGATAATAATAAACATCCATCAACATCCCCGAGGGAGTTCTCACAAACGGCAATTAAAAATCCTACTCAGACGCATCTCAATCTACAATGTCTCCCCTTTTTTTGCAGGGCCAGTGCGTATTCTGTCTACATGAGCCTTCCTACAGACTCCCAACATGCCAGAATGATTTAAAGAGAGACCAGGCTACTCAAGACCAATTAGTACCTCATTGGTGACACCTATCAGGCCCCCATCTAAGAACATCATTACGTGTGGTTGCTGGTGAATGATAGTCTCATATCCGAGCTCATCAGCCATATTGCACGGACTAGCCAGTCACAATACAAGCCACAATTGGCAAGAACTCCTCTCTTTCACATTGATTAGGAGTTATCCTTGTGACTAAATATGTAAAGTAAATACTCTTATATACACAGTACATTAACAAGGGCCTACCCATTATCAAAAAAGCTCCAAAGTTATTCACCCTAGGTACTCACATTGGCCAGCCCCAGAGCTCACTATGGTGGCCATATTAAAGTAGGTTGTATTGAATACTTTGCAACCAAGACCAACATATTCACATTAGTATACTATTCAAAAGGGCCTCTAAAGAAGTTTATTAGTAAAATCTCATTAAAAAAAGGAGAATCATACCTATAGTGCACTCAAACGACCAAATGTAAATGTCTTCTCCAAAAATTTGGCCCCATGAATATTGTTACCAATCTCAAAAATCGGGTAGTGATATACTGCTCAGCAAGATAACACATTCAAATACTCCAGACAGCCTCCACCAAACAAAAAATAAATGAAAAGTGAACTCCATGTGATAGTTCTCAGGACTAGCAATATTAACTGAAATGCATTCTCTCACTGGATACTATCATTCAGGCTCTTGCACACAGAGTCCAAGAAAAACATCCAAAATACTTCCCTCTTTTTACGATATGCACTTATATCACTCCTATACTCAATGGAGATCCTTTCCTGGATGGATCACTTAAGATCAGTTTCATTGTATCCATGTTCCAAACTATTTGGCACTAAGGGGGCCTTAATCTTTGGTGTTTAATAGCTGAAATGGGCTAACTAAACCTAATCTTAAACTGCCTGCTGGTTTCTTGATATACCCCAGCTTGCAAGGGCAAATCATGAATAGTCGTGCTCCTCAATTGTACTTTTACCTGATTGTATACTAAGGAATCTGATACAATGGTATTCTTGCAGGAATGGCATTGTCCACAGTGATGATTCCCACTCACTGGGTTTGGCCCCACAATATATCTCTGGATTAACTTATCCTAGCCCTAACCAATTTATCATTTCAATTGTTTGTCCACTTAAAAGCAAAAACTGGTCTGGGCAGAATCAGTGCATTATCATTACAATTCTAGACCTTACATTGAGAATTAATACACAGGAAGAGGCTGGGCTGGGCCCCCCCTCTTCAAATACTTGTTTCTTCGTCCCCCCAGCGCCCACTGCCTCCTTATCTAGCAAACCAAGCCGATAGGGAAAGACCCAGAAAGAAGTCTAGTCTGATCGAGCAGATCAGATACGTTCCCACCCTACAAGTGGACCTACCAAAGGAGGGCTAAGCCACCCCTATTCTCCCCCCTCTTATTTTATTAGGAAGGGTCTCTTGCAACCATAAAACATGGGTAAAAGGAAGCACTCCAAAACACATAACACAACAAATTTAAAAGACAGCACATCTATATTAAAATATATCTCAGGGGCGATGGGCATGATAGACAAGCAAATCGCCACTGTGGAAGAGAAAATGATGGGGCCTAAAGACCACTCCCTTGAATCATTAGTTTCCGTGGAACTAACTAACAACCCCCCGCAGAGTAAACAAGGCGACGAGCATATAGAACCAAGATATATTAACGGATGTAATAAAGACACCTCTAATCTAATCTCCTCCTTGGATGATACTTCTCCCGTGGCCAAACGACCAAGGAAACCAGAGGTGGGCTTGGAGGATAAGAACCCTATGAAACCCCCATCGACAGGCACAATAATCACCCCAGCCACAAAACTACCTAAGAATTCAGTCAGGAAGAAACCTATAAACAATGTAGGAGATACGACTAGATCACTTCTTATAAACCTTAATAAGCTAGTAAAAACGTTGAAATCATCCATAGAACTTACCCTTGACTCCATGCTGGAGCGATTAAAGGGATTGGAGAATAAACTCGAGGCAGGACTAGGACTAATAGAGGCCATACAACAAACAGATACACATTACGTACTAAAGGATCCAAATACTCCATTTCCGTTCCCAGCTCAGGGAAACAATACCCAATCTCTCCCGCAAAACAGGGCAAAAGATACACACCCGAACGCAGACCCCCTGAGAAAGACATCAACGCAGGCACAAGCATCCAATTCGCACCCAACTCTTAGGCCTGTATTCCCTACTGCCACAGCTCAACTTCCCTTGCCTGATCAAGTAGTTCCAAAACCAAGACTAACTAAGAGAACAGACAATAGCACATTGAGGACAATGAACTCCTACCCTCATGTAAACCCAGGGAGGAATATACAAAGTAGATTTGAATCCCCAAATACACGTTATCGCCCAAGTGATCTATTACACCTCCCTCCGGAGGCTACTCCATACGTAGTAATTCTGGCCAACGTCCCATCTCTAAATGACCAACAGACAGAATCATGGATAGCTCTGAGAAATAAGGCCCTCAATTGGATAGGTGTCCGTTTGGGCTTAGGAATGGAGGGGCCCCTCTTTGAAAACATAAAAATGGTCAGGAGAATCAAGTGGATAGGTAGCAGCAGGAAAGTGCTGGAAGGCGATTGTGTGGTACTTTCATTCAGGTCACCAAATTTAGTGGACGAAATCATCCACAACCTAGGAGCCAAACAGATTACTTCACAAGGTATCTCACTACTACCCTTAGGTTTCTTTTACCAAAGCCCAGAGGGACATAACCCCATAGGCCCACAACCAGCAAGGGTACTCTCTAATACACCAGATTTTCCAACAGGGCGCAACAGATTTCATACCCTCACGGCCCTAGAAGATACTGATTGACTTAATAAGAATCAGACAGCTCCAGAAGAACAATCCCAGATAGAACACAAATCAGGGCGGGCCTCAAACGAAGGACAAACATCACATATAACAGATTCCATAGTAAACAGCCCCCATACTTACCCAACCCAAAACAGTGCCCACAGAATTTCACCCCAGTCATTAGATGACATCACATCTGTCGGTACACCAGCGGACCAGCTAGGTATCTCTAAACAGAAAGCAGAGATTGCTATACTATTCTGGAACATTGCAGGTCTAAATAATAAATTAGCCAATGAGGCTTGGGTGAACTTTATAGAAAAATATTCATGCATATGTCTCCAAGAGACGTGGACGACGAGCCCCCTTCACATTAACGGTTATAAAACATTTCACTCACCAGCTGCCCCGTCTAGTCACGGAAGATCAAAAGGGGGTCTATGCACATACATCTCTAACAAGCTACGACTACAAAACTTAGAGATGAAATTCACGAGTCTATACTATCAAATGATAGAGGGCAACTTGGATCATAAGACTCACCTAGTCCTCATTAACTTTTATAATAATGCAATCCCAGGAGAGCTTGTCAACATTCTAACGGAGATGGGTAATGACCTTAAAAAAATAACAAGCACCAATAACAGCCGGGAGATCTTCATGATCTGGGGAGGTGACTTCAACGTCCACCCCTGTAAAGAAACTTCTGACAAGGTTTGTGGCTGGGATTCTGAGGGCGTTGGCTTAAGTCTCCATTTTGCACATAACACCCAAGGAGACGCATTAAACTTACTCGCACAAACCCATAATTTATCCTTTGCAAATGAATTACACACTGCTGAATCAAAGTTTAATCCAACATACAATGGAAGGGGTGCAAATACTGTGATTGATTATGTCTTAATGTCAACCCATTTCTCACACTACCTCAAGAAATATACCCTGCATGACATCGCAATTAGCGATCACTACCCCCAGAGCCCCAACCTCCTAGTAACCCCCATAACACCTGATAGAGATGACAGGCCCACCCCGTTAGATGATACTGAGTCAACGCCACATAACAAATACATCCTGAAATGGTCAAAGATCGACCCCGACTTCCTCCTCAAACAGCTACTAATTAACTGCAAGTACGCTTTCGCAGACTGTTTAAGTGAGAACATAGACCCAGGGCGACGTTTGAACGCCTTTATATTGATCATGCAATCTATAAAGAAAGCCCTAACCACCAGAAGGGGTAACCAGGGAAAAAAAGGGCCAC